>NC_061809.1:19626519-20257769 GCF_021462225.1 Girardinichthys multiradiatus
TTTATTATCTTGTGTATAAACAGTGCTATATAAATAAACTTGCCTTGCTGATACCGATTTTAGTTAACATGCCGATGCAAATGAGCTCGAGAGCAGAATCAACATATTTTTCAACTAGATCATCCCTGACAATTTGCCAGCTATCAGAAACTCAAAAATCCAATCTTTTTCCAATTGTTGAACTTGAAATACCCAAGCACTGATGACCCCACTCTTCAGACATGACACTGTTACTAACTTTACTAAGACTCAAAGGTGGACATTTTCATTGTCAGTGCAATGTTTAAATATGTTAGAGAAAGAACAGATATGAGGTTTGTTAGGAAGTTATGTAATTGCAATATTTTTGCTGAAAATCACAATGACAATATCTTTAAGCCACATTTTCCGGACACTTTTCTTTCTAAAACTCTAGCTTCTCAGCCACTAAAGATATACATCCAGTGTAGGCGAAAAGGCCAGTTAGTCTATCAAACTGGTCAAATATAGTATTGAATTGCAGAGCTTGAATGCCTGAAAGTTGAAATATAACCTCCAAAGTATTGCATCTAAGCAGTCCTTTGCAATTATACACATTGATATTGTGATGGTAATTTTGATTTGTTTTATCGTGTAGCTTGATATTCATCTATGTTGTTCGAGAGAGCAACACTTTCACCAGACGACCAGAAGGCCAGAACAAACTATGGCAAAGTTTCTGTTTTGTTGCGTTTTCAATTCCTCTCTGTTGGGGAGTATTCTGGATTTGGAAATGCTCTCAGCCCTTTAGAGTTCTCAGACTTTAAGGAAGGATCCACATTCTCTAAGCAATCATTTTTCTTTGGTCCATGACAGACATAGGTTGGACTCTTTCGAAATACAGTGAAACTCAGATCAAACAGAATTAGCAGTCTGAATGCACAGCCACTATCCCTTTATTATCCCTTACATTGAAGAGCAACCTGGTAGCACTAAGTAAACAGACTTTAAATTCTAAACAGCTGATCATCAGTGAGTCTAGTTAGACTGATTCAGTTCTCTTTTTTACTTAATATTTATCACATTATTTCTTATCTTCGTCTGTGTAATATATACTTCTGGGTATTTAGTTACATTTTGTCCGATCCACATTTCTTTTTTTTCTTTTTGACACATTCTCCTTTTTTGTTTAATGGGTTTACACTCTTAGAAGCTCTTTTGTTATTGGTTTATTTACTAAGACGAGTTTGTTTGATAAAACAGTTGCTTCCTGTCTATAAGCCTGCATTTGAGAGTTCCCTGTGTTTATCGTATTTTGGAGAGCAGGTGCAGTAATTTCTGCAACATGATTTATTGATGAGAACTCTTATCACGACTCAAGACATAAACAGATTCTCATTCCTTCTGCTTCAGGACACTGTAAACCACAGGATTCGAACCTGAAAACAGACCTTGATGCAATGTACTGTATTTTTGGTTTCGACTGGATGTTGCGTAAAACACCTAAAAGTTTTGATTGTTACAATACTCATTAAGTTGCCTTTTGTGAACATCATAAAACATAGATATATTTTTGTTTATGATTGTATTAAACAGTATGTATTCATTTTAACATGTCACATCTTGGAGTATTTAAATACCATGATGGTGGAAATATGGAATACAGACGGTTTTTTCTCTATCTTCAGAAAATCTGTACATGTTTTCAGTCACAAACTCATCCACAAAGGCATTGTTTTCGTCAAATGATGTGAGTGTAGCAGAATACAGTTACATTTATTAAGGAATATATTTCCCTGGTGAAGTTTGTTATCCTTTGGGTACTTTGCCACTTATTAAAAAACAAACAATCTGCTACTTAATCTTTTACCAATTTGAAATATTGTGGTTGCCTTTTATAAAATAAAGAGGTGCCCCCTACAATAAATCAAATTTTGTCACCGCAAATATTTATCCACCGAACAGTGTCCATACCAGTCTTGTATCAAATGCAATTCCTAGATCATATCTGATGCTCTCCCAAGTGGCAAGGATTGTTTTTCCTCAAGTGTCGTGTCTTCAAGTAAAATGGAGATCAGGTCCCAAACGGTGAAACTGAACCTTCATCAGATAAAATATCATTAATCCACTCTACTTTTTTTCTTCATTTTCTACGTAACATCTTAAACATCCTTTTAAAAAAAAACTTATTTAACTGCTTTTAAAATATATTTTTTTTTACAAAAAGAGAAGGCCGTGATTGAATTGGTGCAAATATGCATGGAATTGATTGATCTCGGCACTCTTTAAGTGTTCATCAGAGAAACACCCTGGGGTGAAAAACTGTCTCTTTGGTGGCTGGTTTTTGCAGTAGTGCTCTGTAGCACTGACCTGAAGTTATAAATTTGTGTTCAGGATGTGTGGGGTCGCAAAGATATTAGCAGCCTGTTTCCTGACCCAATATCTGTACACGTCCTAAAAGGAGGGAAGGTCAGCCCCGATGATCCTTTCTGCAGACCTAATTGTTTGTGGTGGTTTGGACCTGTTCTGTTTTGTGGATGAGCCAAACAAAGCCCTAAAAAGTTGTCTGTAGTTGGAAATATGTTAAATATGTTATTTTTAAAGAGATTTTCAAGAACAAATACTTTTTCTGAAATATTGTAACAATGTTTTACATTTTCAGCACAGGACTGTATGGCGTAAGGTTTATTTTTATTTATTTTTCAGTTTTACATGAATGGGAACAAATTGGAACTTGAGCATTTAAGTTTTAATAATCCTCAAATGGAAAACGTGTAATGATTGGTTATGTAGCAAAACTTACATATAAAAATCTTTAAAACATAATGCATCATATAAAAAATGGCAAAAATTGATAAACATTACTCTGTAAAGTTGAAACATCCACATTGACGTATTTACAAGATGACAACTGTTTGTCTGCTTTGTTTTTATTTTCATACCTCCCTTAAACAATCTAGTTTTAATGATGGTTTTTGTGTGTGCTTTGCCCTTGCTGTAAACCATGCATTCTCTTTGGTTGTCTACCAATACTCCCAATCAATTTGTAATGGTCTCATAAAATTTCAACTCTGCTCATCTACAGATGTTATACAACCAATGTAAGTGCTTGATAAAGTACTGAAATTACTGTTGTCAAGGCTTCACTTAAACACGGCTTTTCCACTTAAGGAATGGGTGTTGCTGTAAAGTGTTCCGGTTGGTTTGCTAAGAGGAAAATGAACAGGAGAGGCAGAGACAACAATGTTTGCCATTGATAATAATGAGGCAAGGAGACATTTTCAAAGCCTGCAATTATGTTATTATTGTCCTGCGTCATCAATATGGGAAATATCGTTTGTCTCCTCTTCACCTTGTGGTAAAACAGGTGATAGTTAAGATAAAAAAAAGCTGAATGCATTTATTTAATGATTTAAAGAATTGGTCTATTCATAGTGTGGAAATGTAAAATTGTACTGGAAACGGTAAAGTGATCTATCACAGAAAAGCTGGGGTTATACTGAGGTTAAATTACAAACAGGTGGACTCTGTTTACTAATTGGGTACTTTATGAATGGGTTGCATTTTATTTAGGGGTATCATTATAAAGGGAACTAAATTTATAAGCATGCCACATATTTTAGCTTTCAACATTGTAATTTTCATTCTGCTTCAAAGTTATGAATTATTTGAATTGGGCAATCACATACATGTCTTGTAAAATACATGTAACTTTATAGTTAAAAACTGATTACATGGGAACATTTTAAGGGTGACAAATAATTATTTTGCAAAAAGAAAAAAATAATTGACTAAGCAAGAGGTGGTTTTAGATATGAATATCTAAAACCATGTTAGGGTGCTTCATGTATTTTAGAATGCAATTTATTTATTTTTTCTTTACCAATACATTGTCTCTTTGTTGCTTCTTGGTCACAAAGCCATATGAGCAAACACAAACCTTTCTTCTTCAAAGAAAAAGCTGTACTGTAATACAATAAGCATCCTAGATTCTGAAACCAAACATGCAACAATAATGTACAAAGGAGAAAAATTAGGTAACAAAATATGGAAAATGTTCTGAGCTGAATAGCACCAGCTACACAGGAGATATATGATTAACATGTGTGCTCTGGTAAACCTCTAGTTGCGATGAAAACAGATTTCTTTAGGTTGATATAGAGTTGGTGTGGATTAATTAACAGTAGCCGGTAACCCATTTCAACTGGTACAACATATCAGAAAGCCATATGGTACTTTTAATGTTGTGCAGGTTAAGAATAGTGGAATGAAATCATTCATTCATTCGTTCATCTTCTGTATCGCTTATTCCGTAGTGGGTCGCAGGGGGAGCTGGTGCCTATCTCCAGCCGTCTACGGGCGAGAGGCAGGGTACACCCTGGACAGGTCTCCAGTCCATCTCAGGGGAATGAAATCAAACAATAGGAAATAAGGTTGTCATTTTTCTTTGTAACTTTCATTAGCAAGAAATACAAATTGTCAAATTTACACTTAAAACAGCACAAATAAGTGTTCATTTTAGAATTGGTTTTATTTAAATTCCTGACTTTATTCATGGAATGAACAATATTGATGCACCATTCAGTATTTGGTTGCCATTTTTTTAGTTTTTGTTGTTTTCTTACTTTTACCTGCTAAAACTGATTTTCTTTTTAAGAGCCATTTTTAGAACAAAATGAATAGTTTTGGGCTTTTTTAGAGCATGTCTATTAGTAGTCCTTAGTTATTACAGATTCTTGAAATTTCTAACATTTGGTCTTCTTTCGTCAGCAACAGTGTCCACAATGAAGTGTGGTCGTGCGGATTTTTTTTTTTTTTTTTCACTTGAACCAGGGTTGATCAAGCCAAAAGTCAGTGGATACCTATCGGAACCCCATTTCTTTGTGCATCTCTGTTCTAAATCAGTTCATAAGGATATTCAGTTCCAAAACATCTCAGAACAGTACCATGAAACCTAAAAAGGAGCCTATTATCAACTTGTGCCATTACATAGAACAATGGTTGAATAAAAAATGTCATCCAACAACAGTGAAGCCAACCAGCATATTGACTGTCAACTTCAATAAAATTGTGCAGTTTTGTTTTTAGAGCCATGTTCAGAATGGTTCAGAATGAAACTCTCTTCTGCTTTTCCATTTTTTTTAAAATGGTGGCTCATGTATTTCTTATCTTCTATATAAACATCTATTTGATATTAGCTCCACCACCTGTCCTGGTGACCTCTGACCCATGGACATCCCCCTACCACTCCGTAAAAGACTTGACACTAGTTACTGACAGACTTTGAAAAGCATGAACTCACATACAACAGCTGGTGTAATGGAGTCATTACAGAGAGGGGCATGGACTACTTAGTCTATCAGCTGCTGAACTCAAGGCTGAAAATGGTAAGCCCGAAGAAAGAGACTATTTTTATTCTAATAACTCATTTAGTAATAAGGAAGTCCTATTTGTGACAGCACATTGTTCAATTTGATTTTTTATTCTTCCAAAAACTGGTCCGAAGTACTGTGCAGCAATGTTTTGTGCATTCTTTGCTGGCATGTGATTTCACGGCATTTAACTTGCTGCATTTGTAGTAGGATGTACACGCTAAGCTTCATGTCACATAACATTTTTTCTAAACTCCAAGTGTTTCCCCAGCCCTCAGAAGTCAATGAAGCTGAGATATCTGCTGACAAACACTGTAACCTTTGTAAACAACGAGGGGCTGTATCGGTGATTCTTCCGAATTTAACGGATCTAAGCCCAACAGGGGTGGCACGTTCATGACTCATTTTAACACACCACCGGAAATCATGTAATAGTGATTACAGTGAGTCTCTGCAGCTGAATGGTGATATGCACTGTAATTACTGTTTCTGTCTGCTGAAAAAACATACATGGAACTAATTTGAAGCATTGAATTAATTTCTACTGTCATTGGCCCTAATCAAGATGGGTTAAATTACTGCTACCTCTGCTCTGCAATGCTTCTGATAAATGTTTTTCTCATCTTCTCTTGAGGTTTGACCAAATTTCTTCAGTGTATGTACAAAAGGCATATATAAAAATAAAAAAAAACTCCAACTTTGATGCCTGAGTTAATGTAAAGCTATACTTTCCCTGTTATTTTAAAACGAAGACAAAGGGTCATGGAATTGACATTTAAACTGTTGTTAACGTCTTATGTTGGTGAAACATAATGTTGGTGATAAAGAGCGGTCTTTGTTTGTATTCCTGAGAAAATGTAAACCCTTACCTTAACTCTGAGATTTCTAAGAGGTTGCTAACATTTCCAAATTCAACATGTTTCTCAACAAACCTCAAAAGGATAAAGCAGAGCAACTTCCTGTTATCTGCTGATTGTCCCTCTCTCACAGCCTGTCATGACTGAATGTACCAGTTTCTTTTAAAATGGTTTCTTACATGTTTTGCAGTGACTCCTTTAAAGAAATGTGGCTTTTGTGCCATTTCTAATTTTTTTATTTCAAATCCCTTTCTGAACATTATAAATGGAAAAGAAGGGAGAAACAATATTCCACAAAACAGAAAAAAGTAGCAACTGTAGATGTGATAATGTCATGTTAGTGGCCTAGCTATCTTTTTGCAGCTAATCAAGGAAGCATGCCAACTAGGACTACTTGTGAATTAGTTTGTTTTTTGTGATCAATTGGTTTAAAAATGTCAATGTGTTTCCATTAGGAAATTATATCTGGCTGAATCTTAAGCCCCTTCATGCTTTAAACTAGGCCTTGGATATCTTCTGGCCATCTGAAATATTTTGCGACTATGGTGACATGAGAAACGTAAGTCAACCTGCAGCTTTTTTACAGAAAGGACACTTTAAGGGAAGAGGCTCTGTACTGGATGACTGGATGAAAGGGTAAACTAGAGTAGCCTCTTGAGATTGACTTTGTTAATACTGAGAATGTTTGAACATCGATTTCAAGAGAATGGTTAGGTTTCTGAAATGCAGAGACTGAGCCAACCAGTGAACTTCAACCCTTGGTAGTGTCTTCACCATTGGTTGCTTGAAAGTGGAACAAAACTGATAAATGTCATAGTATACTTTTAATAGGGATTACATTTACTTTTTTTTTAGCCAATTAAATTCAAAAGATATAGTCTTATATTATTGGAACTAAAGTCTTTGATACCTTTTTGTTCTAAACTTACTTGCAGTTGGCCTCTAAGCAATGTGTGCCCACAAAAATGCTGTGCTGTTTGGCTTTGCAATAAAATCCATGACATTTGTGTTAATAAATTCAAATTTAGAGAAAGGTAGTTTAATGTTAAAAGCAATTATAAGTAGTGCCAATAAAACATGGCAGAAGCAGCAGGAACAAACTGTAAAAAACATTGATTTGAATAAAATATAACCACCATTACTTACAAGAATGTCGGTGGGAAGAGCTGTGATTTAGCAAACAATGTCTTAACCAACTGGCAATGGCTACAAAAGACAATTGCATCAATGACTGATAAGATTTTTATTTTTTTATTTTTTTTTATGGACCCTTGAGCTTAAACAAATTTCTGTTGTTGCCATTAGAATATCTCACAAATAGACATTTGGCCTCAATTTAAATGTATTATGTCCAGTAATGTTTTATGAGTCCCCTCACCTTTCCTTGCATTTACCTGTCTAGTTATTGCCCTTTGGGGTTCCAACAATAAAGTGGTGGTTAAAGGTACACTGGTGGCCTCAGAACTGTGGCTCACTAACCATTAGCTGAAGTCACTGCAGCCACTTTTTTAAACACTGAGTGGGTCTTACTTTTCCTCAGCATTTCACACTCTATTTTTCTTAGTAAAGCAAGACACAATGATAAGCAGGGTCGATAAATGAGCTGTTGGTATCCCTATGAAGTTATTCTTGGACTTGCTACATACTCCATGGGCATGCACCATGCAGCAAAATGATTTTTCATTAAATGCTGTGGATGAAAATATTTGATTGATCCACTGATGAATTTGTAAGTTTCCTCAAATTATTATAGTAGTTTCATGTTATGAAAGAAACTGAAAGTTAACTGAAATACTTTCAAGAAGTACAATATCTAAAAGGTAAAAACTGATTTAAATGTCATCAGGGGACAAAGGTGCGTGATATCTAATAAAAATGTAACTTAGAATTTGGTGGAATAGCTTTATTTGGCAAACACAACAATAAGACAATTTTAGTAGGTATTATTCGGGTTTTCAGACACCTTATGAGGGATTGTGTGCCACAATTCTTTACTGAAACTCAAACTCCTTTATATTGTTTGCCTGCTGCTTGGAAACGAAATGCTTCAGTTCTCACAGATCTTGTCTAGGGTCAAGGTCAGGACATTTTCTAAACAACTTCATGTGTTTCTTGCCTTGCAACTCTTCTGATGCAACGGTAGCATTTTAGGGTCATGTTCATGTTGGAAGACCCTCCCACCACCCATCTTCAATGTTCTGGTTGTGGAAAGACTCTTTTGTAAGCTCGTAGTATAAAAACACATTCGTTGATGTGCCCCTGGGCAAGGTAGTTAACCTCAAGTTGCCTGTATGAATGTGTTCATGTTTGCGAATTGATTAGGGGCATGTGACTCTAAATTGCTTTGAGTGGTCAGTACGACTGGAAAAGCGCTATACAAGTTCAGTCTATTTGCTGTTTCCAGCGAGGTGGTGGACTGCTTTGTTTATAATAATATTTGAATATAAACAAAAAAGGAGATGATTGCAGATTTCAGGAGAAACAGGACTATGTCAAACAGTATTTTCAACCTTAGTAGGAGAAGTGCAGGTGGTGTAGAAGTATAAAACTTCGAAAACGGTATGGACTGAAGACATGAGAGAAGCTGTTTATAGGAAGGGACAGAGCAGATTGGCCTACTTTAGAAAATTTCAATGTTCCAGTGTTTGTACCAAGATGCTGCAGATCTGTTAAGTCTGTTGGGGGAGTGCATCAGGGCCAGTGATTTAAAAGCTGAATTAGCTGATAAAGAAGGATAGCAAAAAATATGTTTCATAAGTTGACTATAATGAAGAACTAAAATAGTGAATCCAGTCAGAGTATTCTCAGGGAAAGTGAACAAAAGACATTGAGCAGGAAAAAGGGGCTCAAACAAATGTCTGTTATAGGAAAAAAATGCCTGCTTTATAAGCGGGTGAAATTAATGACTCAGTGATACAAGTGTGAGAGAAAAGAGGCTTGCAGTGCCAGTAGGGCTCACACTTGGCTGATTTTTACATGGTTTCTCTCATTTCCAACCCTGGGGTCTATAGCCACTGCAGACGAGTCACTCTACATGGCTCAGCAGTCATTAGGGTTGACTCCCTTGGTTACTTGTCTAACCTCATCACCCCCCCCCCCCTCTAATTTTCCTTGCCAGAATAGGCTAGGAAAGCCATGTTTAAATATTTGCTGCTCCAAATATTGGTTTGGCCCATTTCTTTGTTAAAAAGTACTTTTTGGTCTTTCTTTGGAGGCTACTTACTGCTTTAAGAAACATGGTATATTTTCCTTTACCTTCACTTTGTTTGTATTACTTTGTAATATAGCAATTCTACTCTTTTACTAAAAGGATTAAGAGAATTTGTTTGGTTTACTTGCTTTTTAGTACTTCAGAGATTTTCCAGCAAACTGAAAGTTCCACAAATATGTCAGTATTTGTATTTGTATTCCTTTGTATTTGTATTCCTTGAACTTTTCACATTTTGTCTTTTAATGGAATGAAAATTCTGTATGTTTTCAAAATGTTTTACAAATCATAATCTGAAAAGTGACATGCATTTATTTTCCACCCCTAGAAGATCATCTCTGTATAACTCTAGCAGCTTTGTGAAGGCCTCAGAGGTTTAAGTGTATTTGTGAATAGTTAGCATCACTATCCAGTAAAACATAATGATGGCAGCATCATGCAACAGAAATTATTTTTTTCAGGAGGCACAGGGGAAGTAGTCAAAGTTTAGGGGAAGATGGATGAAGCTAAATACAGGGCAGTCCTAGAAGAAAACCTATTAGTTTAAACAGACCTAAAACTTGGATGAAGGTTCACCATCCAGTAGAGCTACAACCCTAAACTTATTTTAACAGAGTTCTATGTTTGCATGGTTTAGATCAAAGAATATTGATGTTAGAAAGCCACAGTCAAATTTTAGACTTGAAAATTGATGTACACAGATGCTGTCAAGTTTTTAGATATGCAAAGCTGGCATTCCAAAGACTTGCAGCTATAATTGAAGTTAAAGGCAGTCAAGGAGGCTGATTGCAAATGGACAACCCACACTTAAAAGATTTTTGTCAAAACGTTTGAAAGGCAATATCATTCTACTATACAGAGATGTGTTTTTTAGGGTTGGACTGCTGCGTATAATCGGGTTGAAATACAAAGAAGTTGCTTGGAACATGCCAAAATCTGAATAAGATGTATGGAAACTTTTTCAAGGCACTACACTGGATATTACTGACTTTAACCAGTGTTCTTGAACATGTATTAACGTTTTAATTCAGGAATAGCCTGTTTAATTTACAGTTGCATCTTCATCAGTGCACCAAGGACACAGTTGTGACAAACAAAACTGCATGATTTTCTGGTAAAATTAGATGGGGAAAAAAAGCTCAGTATGCAGCAGTGTAAAATGGTCAGGAAACCTTGTCTAAACTCTAAAGTCATATTCATGCTGACATTAACTCTAAAATATAAACCTACAGATCTGGTTTGATTGGGACTACTAAATTTTCTGTAAACCTCTGGTATAGGTCAGTGAGAAGTGTGGTGCAGAAGTTTGAAAAGTGCAATGTGTTAACATTAGATACATTCTATATTTACCGTGGGCCACTCGCAGCTGTCTCTTGGCAGGCTAAATATAATATGCGGCTGCTATGTAACACATTTCCACTGGTCATATTACTTTGTATTTTTTCTTTTTGATTTGAGTGGTCACATCTCAAAACATAAAATGCATTTTCATAAATGTAGATACTGATGAAGTGTTCAACAAGAATAATTTAATGTGGAAATTGATATCAAAAGTACTATAAACATATCTTATGAAGCAAACTTTTTTCAGAATATTGCATTTTGGGAGAGATGTACAAAGAGCTGTTTGTCAGTGTTTCAATTATAATAGGATAGCAGGTTTAAATAAGCATACCTTTCATAGTTTTATTTCTTTTTCCTCACATTCTTCTCAATATTGTATGTGAATGCACAGCAATAGTATCTCCCTGCCTGACGTCGTTTTTTCCCAATAATCATATAGTGCAATCTAGTGTTTGGAGTAATTACTGTAACTAGTTTCTCTTGGTCTTTTTTTATAAGCAAAACTATCTTGGTTTGATATGCATTACTTGATTGTTATTTTCTATATATTTTCTACATGATGCAGTACAAAAACTGTTAGCAAGGGTAATTTGTGCTCATGTGTGCATACAGTGCCTTGTAATAGTTTTTACTCCCCTTTAAGTCTTTCATATTTTGTCATGTTGCAGCCACAAACGTCATTGTATTTTATTGGACTTTCATTTCATGATACACCAACATAAATTAGTGAATTATTCTGATGTGGACAGGACAGCAAATTGTATATGGATACATGATTTTCATTTATTCATAAATAAAATCTAGAGCAACCAACTGCCTCCCGAAATCAATGAATTAGTGAATACAGTAGAGTACTATAGTCTCTATAAAACCAGCTTTTCTGTCAAGGTTGAAGAGTTTTACAGTTTTAGAGTTGTATTCTAAAATCTTTTGAGATGGGCCTGTAGTTGTGGCCATAACAAATCTAGCTTTAATGGAAGAGTGGTGAGAAGAAAACCATTGTTGACGGCGTCTAAATAAAGAAGATACTGAAAGAAAACCTATCAGACGCTGCAAAAGAATTGAGGCTGGGGCAGAGGTTTACCTTCCCACAGAAAAACAACCTTAAACATACCGGAAAAGCTAATTCATACAAGAAAAGGTAAATTCATTTGAATGTGTTGGAATTGCCAAGTACAAATGCATACAGAATCCAACTGAGAATCTGTGGCAAGGCTTCAAAATTGATTTTCATGAAATCTTTGCATCATATCTGTGTGTATCAAAGCTATTTTGCAAAGACAAATTGGGAAAAAATGTCAGTTTCTCGATGTGCAAACCTGAGACATTGCCCAAAAGACTTGCAGCCATAATTGCAGCAAAGGCTGATTCTATAAAGTACTGACTTAGAGGACTGAAAACAAATGCAAGCCACAGTTTTCAGATTATTTGTAACAAATAAAAAAAATGAAAAATTCCCTTCATCGTCATTTTCCTTCTATTCCACAGCTATAGACCACTTTGTGTTGGTCAGTCACATAGACCAAAAATAGATTGAAGTTTGTGGTTGTTACATAAGAAAATGTGAAGTTCAATAGTTAGATATACTTTTGCAGGGCATTGTAGCTATCTCACCTAAAGAGTAGAGAGATTCACCACTGTTTTGAAAGCACTGATGCTGCACACACTTGTGCACAAACATGCATAACCATAACTAAACTGGATGTCAGTGACTCTATAAGGAGCTGCTGTCCTCAAAATCATCTGCTAAAGTGCAGTGGAGAAATATGATTTACAGCTGTTTAGATGTTCTCCTAACAGTTTACATATGGTAATAGACAAAGGCTTCACGTGGCTTCACGTGGTCGCATAATGCCACTGGTTGAGCTGTTTTGGAATATCGCAATGGGATTACATTTAACTCAAAGATTTCTCAGATATGTTCTAACTTTTCTCTTGTGTGCAAAAAAACAAATTATAATTTTTTCATATGTCTCTTTTTATTTATCATGGGGAAAATGCATTAACTGGCGTCTTAACCCAGAGGTCATTGCTGTCTTGTTTTAAAAACCATGAAAACTCTTGCTCTAGCTTTACACAGCTCATGGGAGGTAAAGCAATAAACTGAACACGCTTGACTAAACATTAATATTTCATGCTTCCCTTCCCTGAGTCTGTATGGATATTTTACCAAGTTGGTTTACTTGGTAATGTAGGTGGTTTTCCAACTGAATGAGACAAACCGCTGTTTGTTTTGCTCTCTCTTTGCAGCATAAAGGATTGGGTGGACCATATTCAAAAAGACATGATTGCATTAACAGACAAAGCCACTGGGTTGCAGGACCTAATACAGGTAAGAGGCTTTTTTTTATGTCATCCTAGAGCAAATAGTAAAATGAAATTGGTTTTATGGTGAATGATGAGCACCATCACATGTGTCTGTGTGACCTAGGTTCGATCCCAACTCTGGTCAGCTGCTAAATTGACCTTACTTTGCTTTGCAAAGTATTCCTTAAATTTTTGTACATTTTGTATTGCTACAACCTAAAACTCAAATGTATTTAATTAGGATTTTATGTGACAGACCAACACAAAGTGCATCATTGTGAAATGAAAGCAAAATGATACATTGTTTTCGAATTTTATTTTTCTAAAAAACAAAATCTATAAACTGCATTTATACTGTATTTAGAGTCTTTTTATAGCCGTACATAAAACCCGGTGTAACCAATTGCAATCATAAATCACCTAATTAGCAACCAGAACCAACCTTCAAATAATCATGTACAGTTATGCACTCAATACTTGGTCGGGAATCCTTTTGCAGAAATGACTGCTTCAATGCGGCGTGGCATGGAGGCAATCAGCCTGTGGCACTGCTGAGGTCTTATGGAGGCCCGGGATGCTTCGATAGCGGCCTTTAGCTCATCCAGAGTGTTGGGTCTTGAGTCTCTCAACGTTCTCTTCACAATATCCCACAGATTCTCTATGGGGTTCAGGTCAGGAGAGTTGGCAGGCCAATTGAGCACAGTGATACCATGGTCAGTAAACCATTTACCAGTGGTTTTGGCACTGTGAGCAGGTGCCAGGTCGTGCTGAAAAATGAAATCTTCATCTCCATAAAGCTTTTCAGCAGATGGAAGCATGAAGTGCTCCAAAATCTCCTGATAGCTAGCTGCATTGACCCTGCCCTTGATAAAACACAGTGGACCAACACCAGCAGCTGACACGGCACCCCAGACCATCACTGACTGTGGGTACTTGACACTGGACTTCTGGCATTTTGGCATTTCCTTCTCCCCAGTCTTCCTCCAGACTCTGGCACCTTGATTTCCGAATGACATGCAGAATTTGCTTTCATCCGAAAAAAGTACTTTGGACCACTGAGCAACAGTCCAGTGCTGCTTCTCTGTAGCCCAGGTCAGGCGCTTCTGCCGCTGTTTCTGGTTCAAAAGTGGCTTGACCTGGGGAATGCGGCACCTGTAGCCCATTTCCTGCACACGCCTGTGCAGGTGGCTCTGGATGTTTCTACTCCAGGCTCAGTCCACTGCTTCCGCAGGTCCCCCAAGGTCTGGAATCGGCCCTTCTCCACAATCTTCCTCAGGGTCCGGTCACCTCTTCTCGTTGTGCAGCATTTTCTGCCACACTTTTTCCTTCCCACAGACTTCCCACTGAGGTGCCTTGATACAGCACTCTGGGAACAGCCTATTCGTTCAGAAATTTATTTCTGTGTCTTACCCTCTTGCTTGAGGGTGTCAATAGTGGCCTTCTGGACAGCAGTCAGGTCAGCAGTCTTACCCATGATTGGGGTTTTGAGTGATGAACCAGGCTGGGAGTTTTAAAGGCCTCAGGAATCTTTTGCAGGTGTTTAGAGTTAACTCGTTGATTCAGATGATTAGGTTCATAGCTCGTTTAGAGACCCTTTTAATGATATGCTAATTTTGTGAGATAGGAATTTTGGGTTTTCATGAGCTGTATGCCAAAATCATCCGTATTAAGACAATAAAAGACCTGAAATATTTCAGTTAGTGTACAATGAATCTAAAATATATGAATGTTAAATTTTCATCATTACATTATGGAAAATAATGAACTTTATCACAATATGCAAATGTTTTGAGAAGGACCTGTATATTAGAATGACACATTCAAAATACAGACCTAAACCCCATTGAGAATCTGTAGAAAGTCTGAGCTTAAGCTATTTTCCAAAGGGGAATGGGCAAAATTTTCAAATTCTAAATGTGTAAGGCAAAAAATTTTCAGAGGGGTATGAAAACTTTTGTACACCACAGAGTGGTGTCAGCATACTTGCTAAAAAACAGAACATTTCTGTAAATCGCATCAACAGACTATGAATAGTAGCTCCTTATTATGTAGTACGACATTTCATTCAGCTTGCACAAAATGCACACAAATAGGATCAGAAACAAAGGTTTTCAAGTGATGGCTAAAACTAAATGCTCTCGGACTGCTCGGAGGCTGAAATCAGTCAACTTTGAAGCGTCACAAAAATCAGTAGTGAACATGATTATGTTCGTGGTATGACTAAATCAGCTGGATGCAAGAAGCATGGAGACAAATGCATGAATGTGCCTCAGTTCTGTGATTTGAATGCAGGACAGTAGAATGCCTTCCGGCTACTAAATAATTGGATGTTTGGCATATTTACATCTTGTTCCTTTGGCAAGAACATATTCAGAATTGTAGGAAATAGTTTGGTTATGTGACCTAACAATATAATTTTATCAACATAGGGGTAGTTTTACTGTATTTTGGTGAGTGTGGTCAGTTTAAAAGAAAAATACCACCTAATCAGAATAGTGCCCTTGAATTTGTACAGCTTTGAAAATTGTAGATTTGGAAGAATACATGATTGAAAATGTCAAAACTACTATAAGGATCCTTATTTTACCTCCAGCTGGAAGAAAATAGTTTTTTTATTCTTTCTGTTTTTGTACAAATTTCATCTCATCTCTGATCCAGGCCTGTCACTCTTGTGATTGTTTTAGATATATGATAAACACAAAACCCACTTCAGCGTGGAATCCAACAATGCCCGGAAACTGGTGGCAACGGCTGCAGGAAACATAGAGAAACTGCTGGCCAAGCGCTCCGAAGCCCTAAAGGTGAGATCTCCTCCAGCTTTTGCAATGCTGTAACTTTGAGGAAGCCTTTTAAGAACCGTGCTCACTCAAGTCTTTGTAACCCATGTAGGGTGTAATCTCTCCATTGTTTGTGCTATCAAGTATCTCTCCTAGTATGGTGGCAGAAATCGAGGTAAAAAGGCAAACAAAATCTGTTTTTCTCCACTTCAATTCAGAAGAGACAGTGGAACGTAGCCACTGCTTCAAGCCATGTACTGATCCAACATTATCAGAAATCTTTCAGATAAATTACTTTTAAGTTGCCACTCTTGTTTGCTATGCAAAAAAGGCTATCTATATGTAATGATTTTTGCTGCTTCATCTTGTCACAAATGTTATCACTGAGATTTTGTCAAATTTCATTGAATGTTTATTATTGTTCCATCTGGAGTCTCATTTTTTTTTCTTATATCCAATCAATCCCACATGTTGGCTTGGACTATATTTTCCTGAACACAAAACAAAAAATTGCTAAACCCCTTTAGAGAGCAATCATTATTTCAAATAAACTCAATTTTTTTTGTTTCACCCATCAGCAGATAACGATTTTTTGTGCTTGTATAAATCATAGAAAAACATTTTAATTTAGTCACATTTTTAGAATATCTTTTGAAAAAAATATTTTGTGGTGGTCAGCAAAATGTCAAAAACTTTGCATATTCTTCATTGGCTCTAATAGTTGTAATAAGTTCTCACGTGAGACCAAAACAATGGCAAATGCAAAATGAAAGTAAGAGAAAATAGAATCTGCAATGATAAACTAGTCAGGAAATTCTGCTACTTACACTTTTTATCACCATCTACAAATCTGACTTTTTTTTCTTCTTCATATGAATGAAAGGTTTGTGTTAAGGCTGCAGCTAACAATTAGTAATCAAGTATTCTATTGGTTATTCTGATGAATAATCCAGTAATCTGACAAAGAAATTTGCACATTCTGTAGTTTTCTCTTTTAAGTACTTAAGCTTATTTTATGAGGTACAGAAATAAATGAAAGACAAAATGCAAGTAATCAAAAATTTCACATTTTACTGCTTAAAATGCAATATCATCGCATCTCTTTAATGTACGCATGAACATTTGTAGCAAACACAAGTGGTATCCTTATGCAGATATGTGTTTTAAGGAATTCTTTCATCATTAAAATAAGACTTTCTTTCTTTTTTACATCCAGTGCTCTGTTTTCTTTTCAGTGAAATTTCAAGCAATCCCCCAATTTCTGTCATGTTCTTGGCACCTCTTTTTGCCCCTTGCGGTTTCCCTCTATAGCTAATAACCACAGTTGGCATCCACGTATCTGCAGCGTAGGCTGTCGTTGTGGGAATGAGAGCGTTGTACAACACAAATAACCATCCAGCCGGAAGACAGTGTGTTAAATAGTTAAACAGAATTTAACAAAGAATAGATGCAGATAATTTCCCTCGGGTGAATTTTAGTAATCCAGTTTCTCGAATTACTCAAAGAACCGTTTTTGTGTTAAACTGGTGAACTTTATGTTAATGTCTACCCTAAAGATGCCATCACAAATGTGATTTGCAAAGTGAATGCAGATAATGTTTTCAGATTTTTTTTAAATTGTTTTTTATTCATCGTGTTTTGACTCCCACTCCTCTACCACTGAGATTAATTTACAGGCAGCTACGCTGTCAATCTTTCCATAATCTAACATGTTATTCATTCATTCATTCATTCATTCATTCAAACAATTTTATACAGTATATAATATACCTGTAATCAAATTTAAGATACCATTTTGTCTGCTGCTGCCATCAAGCTCAGAAAGTAGTTTTTACATAAAACGAATTCCCTGAACGAAGACACAGCAAAGCATCAGCATACCAGAATCATCACTGTGACTTTTAGTTCAGTGCAAGTACAATAACAAATGGCAGGAGGCTAAATTGATGCACAACCTTTCACTGCTCATGAGGTTAACCATATAATATTAATAATTTAGACTTTATTTGATCTCAAAATTGAGAAATTATCCTCTGCATTTAACCCATCCCTTGGGGAGCTGCCACTGTGCAGCATTCAGGGGTCTTGCTCAGGGACACAGAGTGGGCAGGCTGTGGGATTTGAATCAATGTCTTGTGTCCAGGAGGCAAATGCCCTGCTTTTTAACCACTAGGCCATCATTCCCCCATATCAGGACAACTAAATTTGGATCTTGGGACACTCCCAGTCTTGATCAATTTGACTCAGAGTGCCAGAAATATCCAATTAAAGTCTAACAGCCTGTTGCCATAGTCACAGTCTCATCAAATGCCAAATCAATCCTGCTAAGGATCCCAAGAACTGCCTAGGGAGGAGGGACAATTTAGTTGCCGGTGTTGTGTTGCACCTTGGGAGAGGAACATCATGCTGTGATCTCAGGGCTGTAAAACTGGGGTGTTGAACTACAGGATTGGTAATTAGATTTTATTTGATTCATCTGCTGTGTATTTCAGCTGTTATAAAGAAGAGAGATCACAATGCTTTTCTCCTGTTGAAATTTGGTCATTTATTAGTATCAAGGGAAAATAACCAGCACTGGCATTTATTTCTTTCATAATGCTGATTTCTCTCTTTTTGGAGCTTGAGCTCCTCTCCCTCTTTGTTTAAAGTAGAAGGGATCAGGGCTCAACATGAACTGAACACAGCTTTCTCCCTGAAAGAAATGTTGTTACCTGATATGTAAGCAAAATGGGTACAAAATAGTCCCTTGTGTACCCTCTGTCTCTCCAGACGGCACACAAAAGATAAGAGGCCTATTGACGACAGTCATTCAAGATGTTGGTCTTTTAGTACACAGCTCAAAAGGTTGTTCACAAAGGGCTTTTTGAAACACAAAAACCAATACTCTTACTAACTCAGGTAAAACAAAACAAAGTTGATATTTTGTACAGTATTCTAGATTGTATTTTGCAAAAGGAGTATTCATATGACATTTTTGTGAGATCAGTATTTATTGCATTTGTCTAGAAACTGTAAATTTCTACATTGGAGTTTACATAGGTTGGGGAAAGGCCTCATACAGACACCATTAACATGTTCACCATAATAATCAGAAGTTATTAGTAGACATTACATGTCATAAATTGTTCTTTATTAAATAAATAGGTAATAAATAACAATGATCAAAATCAGTGCTACTAAACTTAATAAACAATGAATTAATGACCTGTGTGTTGCAGTTTTTAGGGTGTACAGTACAGACCAAAAGTTTGGACACACCTTCTCATTCAAATACTTTTCTTTATTTTCATGACTATGAATATTGTAGCTTCACACTGAAGGCATCAAAACTATGAATTAACACACGTGGAATTATATACTAAACAAAAAAGTGTGAAACAACTGAAAATATGTCTTATATTCTAGGTTCTTCAAAGTAGCCACCTTTTGCTTTGATTGCTGCTCCGCACTCTTGGCATTCTGTTGATGAGCTTCAAGAGGTAGTCACCTGAAATGGTTTTCACTTCACAGGTGTGCCCTGTCAGGTTTAACAAGTGGGATTTCAAGCCTTATAAATGGGGTTGAGCCCATCAGTTGTGTTGTGCAGGAGGTGGATGCAGTACACAGCTGATAGTCCTGCTGAATAGACTGTTAGAATTTGTATTATGGCAAGAAAAAAGCAGCTGAGTAAAGAAAAACGAGTGGCCATCATTACTTTCAGAAATGAAGGTCAGTCAGTCCGAACAATTGGGAAAACTTTGAAAGTGTCCCCAAGTGCAGTCGCAAAAACCATCAAGTGCTACAAAGAAGCTGGCTCGCATGAGGACCGCCCCAGGAAAGGAAGACCAAGAGTTACCTCTGCTGCGGACGATAAGTTCATCTGAGTCACCAGCCTCAGAAATTGCAGGTTAACAGCAGCTCAGATTAGAGAACAGGTCAATGCCACACAGAGTTCTAGCAGCAGACACATCTCTAGAACAACTGTTAAGAGAAGACTGTGTGAATCAGGCCTTCATGGTAAAATGGCTGCTAGGAAACCACTGCTAAGGACAGGCAACAAGCAGAAGAGACTTGTTTGGGCTAAAGAACACAAGGAATGGACATTAGACCAGTGGAAATCTGTGCTTTGGTCTGATGAGTCCAAGTTTGAGATCTTTGGTTCCAACCACCGTGTCTTTGTGCGGTGCAGAAGAGGTGAACGGATGGACTCTACATGCCTGGTTCGCACCGTGAAGCATGGAGGAGGAGGTGTGATGGTGTGGGGGTGCTTTGCTGGTGACACTGTTGGGGATTTATTCAAAATTGAAGGCATACTGAACCAGCATGGCTACCACAGCATCTTGCAGCGGCATGCTATTCCATCTGGTTTGGGTTTAGTTGGACCATCATCTATTTTTCAACAGGACAATGACCCCCAACACACCTCCAGACTGTGTAAGGGCTATTTGACCAAGAAGGAGAGCAATGGGTTGCTGCGCCAGATGACCTGGTCTCCACAGTCACCAGACCTGAACCCCATCGAGATGGTTTGGGGTGAGCTGGACTGCAGAGTGAAGGCAAAATGGCCAACAAGTGCTAAGCATCTCTGGGAACTCCTTCAAGACTGTTGGAAAACCATTTCAGGTGACTACCTCTTGAAGCTCATCAACACAATGCCAAGAGTGTGCAGAGCACTAATCAAAGCAAAAGGTGGGTACTTTGAAGAACCTAGAATATAAGACATATTTTCAGTTGTTTGTTCAGTATATAATTCCACATGTGTTAATTCATAGTTTTGATGCCTTCAGTGTGAATCTACAATATTCAGTCATGAAAATAAAGAAAACTCTACGAATGAGAAGGTGTGTCCAAACTTTTGGTCTGTACTGTATATGTGATTCTCTAAAATGGTTGTCATCATGTGGTCAAAATAATCTTGTAACAAGGTGGGTACTATGGCTAGAACAAGAAAATGAGTTATAAGATTGTGCATCTGAAGAACAGTATGCCAGACCAGGTGTTCTGTACTGTTGGTTTTTGAACATACCTGGCCCAAACAAAAATGGATCTTTGGAAAAGTGGGATATCTAGTCCTGTTTTATAAGTTGTAGTTAACATACAAGATTCTGTCTAAACAGCACTAATACCACTCAATAAAAAAATCTAGAAAGATAAATCCTAATTCTTTAAAATAAATCAGATCAAGGCACATTAATCTGAAGTCCAGAATGTTTACGTCTCATTCTAATTCATGTGCTTAGTGTTAATGCTTTACAATGCCCAGCACGTTTTGTTTATCAGAATCATTTGAGACTATATTCCTAAACTGATGAAGAAAAAAGAGGTAACTTTCCTTGTCCTTTGTGGGTTTTTCTTTGTAACTTCTGAAGAAGGAACCCAGTCAACTCTTGTTCATGAATAGTAACTTCCAGGTTATTTCATTTTGGTCACTTTTGTTTCTCAATTCCATTAATAGTTAGAGTTGTCTAGCTACTAAGAGAATGTTCTCCAGGGATTGCATTGTTGAAAATGAAGCAAACATTTGTGAAAGATCCTTTTAGCAAACTAAAGCCTGCAATGGCTTCCTGAAATGGACTTTTTTCTTTCCTCCATGAAGATAGTTGAAGCCATTTGTTCCTGGAGCAGAAGCAGGGCGAAGTCTCATTGGTTCCCCAGTCAAGGATAGCTGGAGCTAAATAGAGCAGGAGAGGGAAGGTGTGTTGGAGAGGGTTGGTTGTGAATGCAATTCCTTTTGATTCTGCAGGTTAGAGGTATGACTAATTATGAAGAAAGTACTTCCCCAATTAAAATCCACATTTTAGAAAGTATTGTTAACCTTGCACACTTAGGCTATGAATGCCTGTGTATTGTCACTTGGATGATTTTTATTGGGAATTTATTTGTGATAAATTAACACAAGGTGCTCCTTAATTGTAGTGGATGGAAAAAGATACATGCTTTTCAAATTTTTTAAATAAAAAATCTGACAACTGCAGCAGCCATTTTTATTCAGCCCCCTTTACTCGGATGGCCTGAAGTTGTGCTTTTGTTTTCCTCTTTAGTCATTTTTTTTTTTTTTTTGTCATATTTTAAAATACAAGTTATGTGAGCCCAGTAGTTTGATCAGATACAACAAGCAGTTACATTAAACACTGGCAAGATTAACATATGGGTAACGCAGGGAGTGTGGAAAACAAATTAGAATTTTACTTGTATAAATAATTTTTTGCTTTGTCGAGTAATGCTTTTAAGAATGATTGATTGATAATTAATGTATGTAAACTTGCTGCAGCACTAACAAAAGTTGCATGACCTTATAAATTAGCAGCTAGACTGGTGAATGTGTCTTAATTTAATGAATAGCACTGCATGTCTGGCTATCAAGCACGTATCATCCTACGCACAGTATTTGTAAATGGGGTAGGTGCAGGAAAAAATATGACTTTCAGCAAGTATGCTGTTAAAACTGTGGTTGCTGATTTAACCTGTGGACGTGAATGAACCCAACTGTTTGTGTTCTGGTTTAAAGTTTAAAATGGGAAATTTATAAGTTTGAAGTATCGAAAAGTTGTTAAGTCATTTAGTAGTAAATGTGTAGAATTTAAGACAAAACTTTAATAGAAAAGCAGTCTATATATTGTAACGTCCTCTACGTTTAGTGAACAAAGTATAAAAGTTATTTTGTTTTCCTGGGTCCTGCATTTAACCATGTTGCAACACCATTTTTTATAATGATCTTGAATAGATGCCATATTTAGTTGCAGTCTTTTACTAAATGGCATAAAGATTCATTTTAAAATGACTTTTACATTTTTTCTGTGACATTTCACTTTTAACAAAACAGTTTTAAATTCAAATCTTGGTTTGACAAAGTTTTTACACTATACACAAGAACACGTCTGAATAAGAACAGTTAATAAGGATCTGTGTAATACCAGGTCTGTTAAAATACTTTTTGCTTATGATTTCTATACACGTTAGCCAAAATGTTGCTGGTGTTTTTAAGCATGCAACTTAAAAAAAAAAAATATAACATTTCACAGGAATGAACTGCTTAGATTCTAATTTGTTGAGCTTATTGGGACTTCCAAAAAACACAAATGTAAGAGTTTGACAGCAGTTTCAATCCTATTTATGTTGTTAATCTGTCTCTATAACTAAGCCTTTTACATCTTATGACACTATGGCATCCTCCTAGCCCAGTTCAATCATGACTCTTTCCATCACCTGCAGCTGTGCATTGCAGGCTACATTATGATTAAAAATAAGCAGAGAAGACACCGACTCGCTGGTGGCATTTTCTTTACAGTAGGCCAGCTCTCTCGCCCCCAGGCTAAGCTTTAAAAAGTAAGCATCTGCTTGTGTGTTCCCTGGGCTTTTGTAAGCTGACAATTGTCAGTAAGCACAATTCCAGAATGATGGCAGCTGTCATTAACTCAATCAGGGGTCTACTTGGATTTGTTAGTCAAACTGCCCATTCTGTCACCTCAGTTTAATCACTAGGTTTGACTGCACTAAGATTCAGTCTTTCAAATGTGGGCAACTGTGGCCATTTCAATTTTGTTTATATCATTCTCAAAGTGGTTCTGATTTTTATCTTGTTCTTGTACAAACTGAAATCTCCAAGTCCTTCAAGGTGCAATCTTTGCAGTGACCTCAAACATTTACAAATTAGCACCTTTCTACTCAATTAAGATGGCAGAATTAAGAATTAGTTGAAATATTGACTTCCTATGAAATGTTAGGAAACAAAACAGTAATTTTATTATCAACCAATTCTTTTGTTTGATTTTCCAAAATCATAATATTTCTTCCTTTTGCCTGAGAATGTAGCCCAACTGGATAAATACCATTGGAAACTTGTGAAGACATGGTTATTTTAAGAAGGCTTAGATTGCTGTAATGCCATAAATCGTTTTGTTCCACTGATTATTGAGAAAGCTATAAATAATTTTGGCATAATTTTTTTAAATAAAGTATAAATAAAAAAACAGAATTATTATTTTAAATTGATACTTATTTTTGTATTGTTTTATCTTTTGAGAGAGGCATGTTTCATTTCTTATCAGAAACAACCTTCTTGGTAGAAAGAAATTACATTTGAATAATTAGGGGCTTAACTAATTGTGTGTCATGGGAACTGAAGTTTGTTCTTCATTTTTTCAGTATTGTTGATATTGATATTATTTTCTGAATTAATACTAAAACATCTTATGTCATGCAGGTAACTGTAAATAACCAGGTTATACATGAAAAAAAAAATGTGATTACACTGCATTAGTCAAAAAGCAAATATTTAGAACATTCTCTTGCTTCATCACATTCCTAGTTTCCAATTTGTCTCCATGACCCAGACTTTCTTCCTTTTCGATGGTCTGCCATTACATAAATCTCTCACAGCTCGATGTAGGTGTGATTAATAGTGTATGAACTCGCATCACACAGACCTGACGAACAGACGCCCTTTTTATTACAATTACTCAGCCTCCTTTTTTTAACCTGGCTTCACCTCTAACTCATCTGGCTCTGTTCTCATCAATTATTGAATGGTTCTTCTTAACCAATGGCCTTTGATGGATCCAGTGGTAATGTCCCTGTGTGGAATAGGTCATCATTCTTTCCACTGTGACTCAGAGATCTCTAAATTTGGTTGTACATTATGAAAATTCAGGAGTTTTTTATTTCAAAGGAGTATTGTTACTTAATTTTGGGCTTAGATCATCCCAATACATGTTCATTCTCTAGAACTTGCATGGTGTTGTGACAATGCTAAATTGTAGTTTGAGCCAGTTTTGATGATCTGGACTAATACCCTGTCTGTTCTTTATATTAAATCTGAGGTTCTTCTGGATGCCTATAAAAGCACAATTGACTACAGTCTCTGCTTAAGACACACTGATAATGTAGAAGGTGTTATATTTCACGTTTATATATTTATGTATGTGTGTATAATGCCCCCACAGGCTTGTACAGTAGGCACTAGGCATGATGGGTGGTTCACTTCACCTGCCTCTTTTTGTACCCTGATGCGCCCATCATTGGAACAGGGTAAATATGGACTCATCAGACCATATGACCTTCTTCCATTGCTCAAGAGTCCAATCTTCATGCTCCCTAGCAAATTGTAGCCTTTATTCCAGTTAGCATCACTGATTAGTGGTTTTCTTAAGGCTACAGCTGTTCAGTCTCAATCCTTTGAGTTCCCTTTGCATTCTGCGTATGGAAATGCTCTTACTTTCACTATTAAACATAGCCCAGAGTTCGTTTGAGTTTGTCTTCGATTTGATTTCACCAAGCGTTTGTGATCGCCGGT
The DNA here is from genome assembly GCF_021462225.1 of Girardinichthys multiradiatus. Taxonomy (NCBI): domain Eukaryota; kingdom Metazoa; phylum Chordata; class Actinopteri; order Cyprinodontiformes; family Goodeidae; genus Girardinichthys; species Girardinichthys multiradiatus. The sequence goes on from NC_061809.1 coordinate 19,651,614, forward strand.
CACAATTATTCAGCATTTTATTCCGGCCACATTTCTTCCTCGAAGACGATGGGTCCCCACTATCCTTCCAGTTTGTAATAATGCATTGGACAGTTCTTAACTCAATTTTGGTAGTTTCTGCAATCTCCTTAGATGTTTTTTTCTGCTTGATGCATGCCAATGATTTGACCGTTCTGTAACAGACTGACATCTTTTCCACAACCACGGGATGTGTCTTTCGACATGTTTGTTTAAGAAATGAGAAGCAAATCATTGCACCAGTTGGGGTTAAATAACTTGTTGCCAGCTAAAACATAATCGCCCATGCAGTAAGTATCCAATGGGAGGCTCGTACCTATTTGTACCTACACATGTGTGTGTGTGTACATGTTTATATATGTGTGTATATAGATATAGATATATAGAGATATATAGATAGATAGCTATGACTGATATATTGGCACTTGAGAAAGAGTTTCTGCGTCTTTGAGGAACATTTTGTGTTTTGTGTCCACCTTGGGGATGGTTATTAACAAAAGCACCTGCTTAAAGAGATCTAGACAAGCCATGATTTTTCTCCAGGCAGATGGATGCACAAAAGAGAGTTTGTAGTGTTGGTAACACGGTTTAAACATAGATTATTATGATTATCATTTATGTAGATTTACGGAGATTATGATGATTATGATTTATGTACTTTACCTTGGCTGAATAAGTATGGAAACAGAAGAGTTTGGAGAAATATTTATATTTTCAGACCTATTCAGGTTAAATTGTCTCCCTCCCTACCCTCCCATTTAATATTTTGTGCTTAAAAGCACAGCATAGATTTCCTTGTCATTATTTGTAAAAACTGTTAACTATACCCTTGCTCTTTACATCAAAGTTAAGAGGAAAGTAACACTTGCTGCTGATTAAATGCATTTATTAAATAATCATAAGCAACTCTAACCACCTATTTAAATTGGGGATTTGTGAGTTTACTGGTCTTAAAGATTCACTGGTTTAGCAAACTATCACAAAGACTCAAGCAAAGTACAGCACTCAGCCTGATGAATGTTGTGACAGGATGTTAGGAGAGCCTTGCAAAACCAAATGTCTGCAAACGTCAATGAACCAAATTAGCTATGGGCTGAAGAGTGGTTCACAAGTCCTCAAGAACAATTTGAGACTCATAAAACCAAACAGAAAACCACTACTGAAAGTTAGTGCTGCTAAAGGTGATTCAACAAACTGTTGACTCAAGTTGTGTGCTTAGTTTGAATGGCCTTTTGATTTTGGGTTCATTTTTGTTCACTAAATCAATGAATTTTCACATTTGGAGTTGGATTTAAATACATGGTAAAAACCAGGGCCCATATTCACAAAGAATCCTAAGACTAAAAGTAGTGTCTAGTGATGTCATTCTAAGAAAAATTTTAGAATTTCTCGACTTCTAAGAGTTTTCTTAGAATTTTCCCTCGGCAAGAAAAGTTATTTGCAAAGCATCTTAGGCCTTAAGAGAGCTCCTAATGTGTGGAAATTTTAAGAGTAGTCAGGAGGACTTTAGGTGAGCCTAGGAGTATCTTAAATAAAGAAGATGGCAGAAAGGCAGAGAAAACGGAGAGATATTCTCCGTACAATGAACAACAGTGAATTAATAAGACGCTACCAGCTCAATCACGCAGTGATCCACCTCCTTAGTAGTTGAGTAAATAAACTTCTATAACAGTCATACAATTATTAACATAGTGATAAGATTAACCTTATCATCCTAGGGGGAAATTAAATGGTTTCAGCGGGAGGACAGATTAAAGGTGCACCTCTAGTTAGGTAATATTGGGAAGGATAAAAAAATATTCAAAACAATAATAAATTACCATGAATAAAAAGTGAACATAATTACAAACCATATCAGGCAGAATTATTTACATAATTGCAGACTGCAAGATATATACACACACAAACTCTAGACAACAACCTAGACAATCTAAGCACCATATACATAGAAGGAAGATGTAAATGAGGTGAACATCTGTTTGCTGTAATGTACATGATGTCAGTAGCCTAAGCCTGAATGGTCATCTACAATGCTCCCAGTGTGTGGAGAAGTTGGCTGATGTACTGCAATCTTCGCTGTAGCTTCTGACTGCAGCAGGTACCAGCGCTGCTCGCATTTCAGGCTGGTGCGGGAAAGGAGAGGCAACGATGCATTGATCTGCTCAGGAATGCCTGTTTGTTCGCATCGTGATCCCAGCAGGCTCTGCTCCTCTATCCAATTCGGTTTTCTCCACTTTTTTTTCTCCATTTTGATTTGGTAATTTTACCAAACTAAATCTAACTACACAAGAAGGCAATCACAGTAAAAGGCTGAATTTCAATGTTAATATGAAATTAATTAATATGAAATAGATGCAGTATGAAAATGACCAGTATGGCAAGTAAACATAATAATAAGCAAATTAATATAATGATGAATATAATGAGCATGTAAATAAGCTACATTCAAACATTTTGTTGCAGTGTGACAATACATTAAGTTGATTATTACATTACATTGAGTTTTATCATCATGATTTATACTTCTGAATCCAGTCAAAATTCTATCGTCGGTTAATTTCTCTCCATTAATCACTAGGAGCGCATTTGTTTTTTTGGGTGTTTTATTTTGTTTTTTGCAACAACCAATCACAGCTCTTAGAAGAAAGCATCACACCTAGCAATGGGGTCAACCACACCTCCTCATTCTTAAGCTAGGTCTCCTTGTCAAGAATTTTTGGCCAAAATAGCTTTTTAAAAATCTTTGTGAATACAGGCTCTGATCATTTTTTTTGATCTGATTTGTAAAAATCTAGAATTAGCTGGCCTACATTTATGCAGCGTAGATGTTATATAACATGTTTAGGCCTTATTGACATGGTCAGCTGACAGAGAAAGTTTAAATGACCAGACTACTGAACCATTCTTGAGGACCATGTGCATCCAATGGTTCAAACATTGTATCCTGAAGGCGGTGCTGTGTATCAGGATGACAATGCACCAATACACACAGCAAGACTGGTGAAAGATTGGTTTGATGAAGATGAAAGTGAAGTTGAACATCTCCCATGGCCTGCACAGTCACCAGATCTAAATATTATTGAGCTACTTTGGGGTGTTTTGGAGGAGCGAGTCAGGAAACGTTTTCCTCCACCAGTATCACGTAGTGACCTGGCCACTATCCTGCAAGAAAAATGGCTTACAATCCCTCTGACCACTGTGCAGGACTTGTATATGTCATTCCCAAGACAAACTGATGCTGTATTGGCCGCAAAAGGAGGCCCTACACCATACTAATAAATTATTGTGGCCAGTTATATTTGAAATAATATAGTTCAGGATTTGAGACGATGCCTACAGCCAACAAAATGAAATCTTAAGGAAAAAAAAAAAATATTTCCTGATCTCTACTAACCTCAATTATGCCGTTTCCCTTCAGCTGCCTAAAATGTAAGACTTTAGGGGGGTTTCCTCCATTTTGGAATAGACCCAAAGTCTACATGTCCATTCTTGCATCCATTTATCCATTTGTCCATCTGCTGGTTCATCTATCCAATTTGTGTATCATCCATCTTTTGTTTTTATGTCTATCTATCATCTATCTCCTTACATTAAGTGGTTTTTGCCATTACTGTTTTGGAAGCCTAGCTTTTGTATGAAACTCGTGTGGTATATTAATAATAATGTGGTATATTCAAAGTGAAAACTTGTATTTCTATGTAAGAAATTGACAAACAAGGGCTTAGAATTAAAAAATGTAGTCTGGAAAAGTATGCAATTTTGACATGAAAATGTTTTGGAACCCTGTGATTAAAAGAAATAAGATAGAAATGACAGAACCATTATTGTTATTTGAAATTTTTGACAGTTTCTCGTTAACCATGTCAAAGAAAAAGGAGAGCTAATATGGCATAGGACCACAGAGCAATTTAAAATATTGATGAAATTTTAATATTGATTGCCGAGTTATTTCAGTTCTGGGTTTGCATTAGCAGTTTGGCGGCAGATTTTTAAAAATGTGGCTGCCCACCAGAGACTAAACTGCAATTGGTATCCCTTTATGGAAACAGATAAGCAACAGTTTTTTTCCAACCTTGACTTGCTTTGGTTTAAATCTCTCTTGGATTGATTCTCCATCAAGAGGAAACCAAATTTGCTTAATTGGGAGTGGGCTGCTGCCACCACGATTGAGAGGCAGGTTTAGGTTGAGTCATAACTGCCCAGAAGAAAGATGGCCTGTGGGACAGTTAATGAATGACATGTCTCTGGTCTCTGGGAGATTTTGGTCTACAGTGTGCATGGACCATAGATGCAGTTGGTAACTATGACACTCTGGTTGCTTAGCGACAAAGGGGATCATAAACAGATGCCCCTCTCCCAATGTGAATAATTTTAGCTTTGCTGTTTTCTGTTACCCAATTTAGGCTTTACACTGGACAAAATAAATGAGAAAAATGCTCATTCAAGTACCCTCCTCACTCATTGCATGTATTAAACTTTAAATTGCCTGTTTAAGAGCTTTTGTGCTCATTAACTTGTCTGAAGAGGATGAGAACAGCAGCGTAAGTAGTGGAATAGGGCTTTTTCGAATGTTGTGTAGTGGGGCGTAATTACGGTGGAGACACTGATCTCTAGTGTCTGTAAGTGCGTTATTAGGCTGCCAGTGGATGACATGCTCCGAGTCATTAGTCTCTGCTGTTAGTCTGAATAACCGGGTACAGACTCGTGAATACATAGATCCATTTACAGAGCTGTTAAAAAGTATTTTCTTCTTTGACTGTTAACTTTATTGTTCTAATGTTTAGTGTCACTCATGCTTTTATGTCAGACAAAATTAACCTGATTTAAATGTGAAAAGCAACTTTAAAATTGTGGCTTCATTTATAAAGCAGCAAAAAAAATGATTCAAAACAACCTGGTTCTATGTGACGAAATAATTGCCTCCCTTGTTAAAGCACAAACGAACTGTGATTATTCACATTTGTTGTTCAATGTCATGAGCCACACCCAGGTCTAATTACTGCTAGACCCTTCCAATGAAGAAAGCACTTAATGAAAAGCAGTTTAACAACATAAAATAGACTAAAAGATCTCAAAATGCAATCAGGGCTTAAATCTGATTGTATGAATTAATTCATTCGGTAAATAAGAGTTGGCCTAAATTCTTACAGGGACGTAAAACACTCACTGCCAGCTTTTGCATTTGCTTCATTTGCTGCTGCCCATTGTGGCACATACAGTTATTAGGTTTAAGAGGCAATTACTTTTTCACATAGACCAGGTTGGTTTGGAGAACATTTCTTTTTCCAAATAAATTAAATTATTATTTAGAAAATGTTTATGTATTTGCTCGGGTTCTCTTTTCTGATATTAAAATGTTTGATCTGAAACACTCCAGTATAACAGGAATGCAAAAACAAAAGACAAAATGTTAGGAACAAATACTTTTGTCATGGCACTATGCTGACACATGCAGATTTATCATTTTTTTAATTATATAAAAATAAATAATATTTATTTGTATTGATAAACAATTCAGTTCCCTCAAATTAATTTCCTTGTTTAATATCAAATAGATGTAGATTTATTTTTGAAAAGGTCTTGTATAAAGCTTTCATATATATGATCACAGTGATGCTGTATTGCCTTCATAAATTTGCTAAGTGTTTCCTGCCAAATAGTTATTAATGACGGTTATTTTACGCTCGATGGATGGCATTAAGAGGTTAAAGTAAAATCTTCATTTGTGATCAACTTCAGTCTATGGTGTATATACAGTACTTACAAAAGAATGTATAATACTTTAAACATTTTGTACCATTATAACCTGAAACCTTATTTTGTATTATTTGATTTTATGTGATATGCTAAAGTAACTTAAGTAACATATTAGTATTTAGCTTTACTTATGCTGATATCAATTTATAAATATATATTGCATTGGGTGCTCTGGAAAGTTTAAAATAAATTGAATTTTTTTTTACCTATCTGGAAAAGAGCGTGGTGGAAACTATCACTGCACATGGGGAAAATGGACATATACCACCTCTGTAAATAGCAAGTTTTCCTGGCAATACCCTTGTCAATCAAAATTTAAAAGTATTAATTTCAATCTTCTCACTATGTTTTGTCATAAATTTTCATAAAGGAATACATTTACTCCTAAAGTAAATTTTCCACGTTTGAAATCACAAAACTTAACAGAACGTTTGCTAAAAACTGGATTTCTAAGTGGGAAAAGAGCAAAGTTTCTCACCAACCCAAATATGGGTGCCTTGTGTTTAAAACCCACTGATTGCCATGGAACAAAACAGCATACAGGTCCTTCTCAAAATATTAGCATATTGTGATAAGGTTCATTATTTTCCATAATGTCATGATGAAAATTTAACATTCATATATTTTAGATTCATTGCACACTAACTGAAATATTTCAGGTCTTTTATTGTCTTAATACAGATGATTTTGGCATACAGCTCATGAAAACCCAAAATTCCTATCTCACAAAATTAGCATATTATTAAAAGGGTCTCTAAACGAGCTATGAACCTAATCATCTGAATCAACGAGTTAACTCTAAACACCTGCAAAAGATTCCTGAGGCCTTTAAAACTCCCAGCCTGGTTCATCACTCAAAACCCCAATCATGGGTAAGACTGCCGACCTAACTGCTGTCCAGAAGGCCACTATTGACACCCTCAAGCAAGAGGGTAAGACACAGAAAGAAACGAATAGGCTGTTCCCAGAGTGCTGTATCAAGGCACCTCAGTGGGAAGTCTGTGGGAAGGAAAAAGTGTGGCAGAAAACGCTGCACAACGAGAAGAGGTGACCGGACCCTGAGGAAGATTGTGGAGAAGGGCCGATTCCAGACCTTGGGGGACCTGCAAAAGCAGTGGACTGAGTCTGGAATAGAAACATCCAAAGCCACCGTGCACAGGCGTGTGCAGGAAATCGGCTACAAGTGCCGCATTCCCCAGGTCAAGCCACTTTTGAACCAGAAACAGTGGCAGAAGCGCCTGACCTGGGCTACAGAGAAGTAGCACTGGACTGTTGCTCAGTGGTCCAAAGTACTTTTTTCGGATGAAAGCAAATTCTGCATGTCATTCGGAAATCAAGGTGCCAGAGTCTGGAGGAAGACTGGAGAGAAGGAAATGCCAAAATGCCAGAAGTCCAGTGTCAAGTACCCACAGTCAGTGATGGTCTGGGGTGCCGTGTCAGCTGCTGGTGTTGGTCCACTGTGTTTTATCAAGGGCAGGGTCAATGCAGCTAGCTATCAGGAGATTTTGGAGCACTTCATGCTTCCATCTGCTGAAAAGCTTTATGGAGATGAAGATTTCATTTTTCATCACGACCTGGCACCTGCTCACAGTGCCAAAACCACTGGTAAATGGTTTACCGACCATGGTATCACTGTGCTCAATTGGCCTGCCAACTCTCCTGACCTGAACCCCATAGAGAATCTGTGGGATATTGTGAAGAGAACGTTGAGAGACTCAAGACCCAACACTCTGGATGAGCTAAAGGCCGCTATCGAAGCATCCTGGGCCTCAATAAGACCTCAGCAGTGCCACAGGCTGATTGCCTCCATGCCACGCTGCATTGAAGCAGTCATTTCTGCAAAAGGATTCTCGACCAAGTATTGAGTGCATAACTGTACATGATTATTTGAAGGTTGACGTTTTTTGTATTAAAAACACTTTTCTTTTATTGGTCGGATGAAATATGCTAATTTTGTGAGATAGGAATTTTGGGTTTTCATGAGCTGTATGCCAAAATCATCCATATTAAGACAATAAAAGACCTGAAATATTTCAGTTAGTGTGCAATGAATCTAAAATATATGAATGTTAAATTTTCATCATGACATTATGGAAAATAATGAACTTTATCACAATATGCTAATATTTTGAGAAGGACCTGTATTTGCACTTCTGACAATTAGTATCTTAAGTTTTTCTCAGTCATTTAGTAAACCTCTTGCTGTAGTGTTTAATAGCAAAAACTTCAGAGAAATCTTTTTAGCTTGTACTGCTAATGTACAGCCAATGTAACTGAGCACATTAGACCAGATTGTGCTACAACTTACCTACTAGGAGTTCATTTTCTGAACTCCACTTACTGTGAGAATGTGCATTGGTGACTTGTTATTGCATTTGGTGCTGATTAGCTCACATTTCAACTGTTTTTAATTACCTTGCGAAAAATTTAATACCAAGATTTCTTCTGAGCATCACTAAAGCCAGGCCAAGTACCCACAGTAGAACTTGTACCACAGTTTGAGAACCATGGATTTAGATCAAATCACCAAGCACTGTGGTATTTATTCAGGGGGCCTGAGTAAAAACATGCGACACGCTTATCAGATTTCTATTTCTTAACCAAGTCAGTTGTAAGCAAGGTGGCAAGATTACTGGAACTTCTTTGTCTGAATCGGAAGCTCTCTTTTTGCCTGAAGCAAAACTGCTTTTCACTGCCATTGGATATTTTCAGGTTCCGATTCACATTCCTTCATAATAATCCCTCAGAAATGGCACAAATGGGTGGTGGACTTTCATCTCTGCTGAAACTCTTAAAAAGCAGCAATGTCTTTTTCTCATATTTTTAAGGCCTGCCCTCAAATCCCACACTTATCTTCAGTACATTTACATGAGAGCTTAAATGACAAAATTACTTTAGTTGTCTTTGCTCTTCACTAAATTGCAGAATCTTTATTATGTTACTGATCATTCTCTTGTTTGGTGTTTACTCAGAGATGTGGCAATAAGGATTTTATTGTCCTTGATGGTCATTTAAAAATAGGCATTGGCCTTTACAGAATCCAAGTCCAAAACCTGGTCACTGCCATGCAGTAAAATTACAACCATCACATATTCTACTTTAGTCATTTCATTGTATGGCCCCTTAATGACTCACCAATGATGATCATGACACTTTAGTATGCTGCTTCATCACAGGGTTAAGAAGGTTAAAGGGGTTATTCTGTCTTGACAACATGTCTCCTGAGATACACATGGATTTATTGTTTGTATCGAAAGTTACTGTAAATCTAATACAAGAAGCCACAGTTATCATTAAAACCCCATCTTGTTTCTGCTAAGTTTTTTTTTCCTAAAGCAGTTGGCTAAAATGCTATACCAACGTTGGCATATTTGTAACAATTCAGTGAGGCTCCACTTCTTCATTATAGTACAGATAAATCTGTACTACAGCTTGAATAAAGGTTTGCTTTGAGCATTGTAATATTTATTCACTGGTGTTTTAGTATTTTTTCATACCTCTCCCTGGACAGCAAAGGATGTCTAGCAGAGTAGGTTACCTGACATACATGCCAACTGGAAGGTGCAGCAGCCAGCATTGTCCATTTATCAGTTTCATTGTAAAGGGTGAAAAACAATTGTAAAAATCATTATCCTAAAACATTGCAAACTGTATAACTGAAATGAGTTGTACTTTTAAAAATAAAAAATAAACATTTGAAAATGTGCCAACATGGGAAAGCTGCAGACTCCCGATACTAAACAATTAAGAAGCCTTTGATTGAGAACCCAAGCTAGTACTTAAATTGGATTGTGAGGTTTTCTAGTTTTAAATAATGATTCACCAGTCAATCAGTCTGAGATTGGTACTGGCCAGTTTTCCATTAATTGGCTCTGATTGGGGATCAGTGTGATGTATAGTGAAGAAACAATCAGTGCATCTCTAGTTTTAAATTCTATATTTGCTGTAAATGTTTGGCTGATTCAAATTGGCTGCACTTTAACTCAGAGGCAAAGTTGTAAATGAAAAAATGATAGACTGGATTTACACATGACTAAGTTTGGCAAGGATTTCACAATTATCAGGGCTTTTTCTCGCTATAGAGCCTTGTTTTGTATAACAGTTTTTAAAATTATTATTTTATGTATCAAAATGTATATCATAATGTTGCTCAAAATGTATGCCTAAGGATTGAGCTGGTTTTGTGGGTGTGTTCCCTTCTGGCCACCAGTGACTCATTATTTAGTATTCCCTGGACTGCGTGTGTGGCTGCTTTTGTCAGCCAGCTGCTGTACTCTGCGTGTGTGGCTCCACCGGACCTGCTTTGTTTGTCATCTCTGTTTTCCTACATGAAGCTTATCAGACATACAGTATATGCATACAAAGAGGGGACTGTGTGTTTGATGTCTCCCTCATTAGAGCTCACCGCCATGCTCGCACTGTTATATTCAGTCCCATTTTTCTGCAGACAGGAGCACCTGTGCTTCCTGCTGTAAAAGCTAATTATGCTTGGTCATTGTGCTGCTGACTTTTTTTTGTTGAAACTGTATTTGTTTTTAATGATTATCAATAACGGAAAAATATCTGACGCAACGATAAGATTCTCACCTGTTACTAAAATGAACTAAGGTTTGCAAATGTCAAGTTGGTCCCAAAGTTAAGTACAAAGTCCTAGTATCTTGAGATTGGCTCAATAAACCAAAGGATGTGTGTGATTATTAAATAATACATTGTACAGCAGCAACTTTGGTGTTGATTTTGGTGCACAGAGCTGCCACATAAACCCTCTAACCAGGTGCAGCTGTTATTGGGTCTCATTTGCAGACAGCTGGCACACAGATAGCATGATTTACTTGCTGAAAAAGGGATGAGCTCTCAAACCAGCACACAGTAGTTTAGCTCAAAACCATCACCAGTCTCTAACAAGTCACATTCTGCAAAGCCAACATGTCTTGTTATGCTTATTTCACTGTGTAAACGAGCGGTGCTGTTAACTTGTCATCCTGCATGTACTTACTGTACTTTTTTTTTCCTTTTGGTGCCATTGCGAATGCCTGTGTGTAATGTGTGTAAATGTATTTCCCCCTTTCTCTGTTTTCTTTTTTCCCGCTCTCACTACTTCCCACCCAGCTCCCCAAGGGCTGAGCAGGAAAGATCTGACTAAAGTGCTGCCAGTCACAACAGCAGATGCTCATGTTTCCTCTGCTCTCCCATGCCTCCTTGCATATCAGTTGGGTGGCAGGTGTGTTTGTGTGTGTGCATTATGTGTTGGCAGGACTAGATTCTCTAATCTGGGTAACGGGAGGGCTTGTTTACATAGTGCATCAGTGTGGCACTTACAAAATACAAAAATCAGTAGAGCTACAGTATTTTTACATCAGAAGGACATGTATGTGCCCTGCATATGTAACAATGATTTAATCTGAAATAAATCATCTTGGATTGATGTTACTTCAAAACCCCATTCCTTTCGTCCCTTTAGATGTTTCAACTGTTCTGCTGTGATGATTCAAATTAGTAAGACTCAAATTAGACTAATTGTCTGTTTCATAACATAGTGAAAGTTGCTGATAATCATTAGAACACAACAGTAAAGCAATGAAGAAGAGGGAAATTTAGTAATTACACAGAACAGGAGAGGGTATAGTAGATTTTTTATTACCTTATGCTACACTTTTTTGTTGTCGGTCATTTGACTGACAGGGTCAGACAAATACTGTCTTAATCTATTTTTACATGTCACCTTATTTTTTTTTTACATGTTAATAATTAAGCACTCAATAGCCTTTATTTTCAATCATTTTAAATAATACTAAGTCCAAACAAGCTGACCAGAGAATCCACACCAACCAGATTGATAAAGTTTTTCTTCACTGACTTCAAATATGAACAGATCACCTGCTGTGGCCTGTACACAGTCCATAGTCTCACAACTTTCTCCTGGTCCGCATGGACCTTAAATGCACACCCGCACTTGTTTTTTCTTCATCTTTCACTGGATCAGTCTCCATTTTTTACCTCTTTTATCAACACCATCATTGTTATTTGGTTTTTTGAAAAAACTTCAGACAATTGGCTGTCGAGTGAAGCCAATGAGGTCATGCATCAAGTGAGAAAATAGTCCATTAATATGCTAACTCACCACCAAGTGGTCAAGGGTGTGAATTGCAATATGTCAAATGACAGGTGGCTTTCAGATTGCTCAATCACTGTTTAAAAATAAATAAATAAATAAAACGGAAAATATGAAGTTATTGTGACCCCTGTCTGAGTGATTTTACACACTATTGTGTGTCTTTTAGACATTATCAATGGAAACTAAAGGATTAACAGAGTACTCTCGTCAATATGCAAAGAGAGTTTTGATTAAAACACATTTTTTTTCAGAGTTTTCGACATTGGAAATCAGCATGTCCAGGCCTGCATGCTCACATTGCAGCTGATTTCAATTTTGAGGCCACCAGGTACCAGGCTCATGCTGACAAGTGTCATGTCAAGTGTCATACATGTTTTATATTGTTTAAACAAAACCAACCAGATCATCAATAAAGGCATTGTTGTTTTTTTTTCCTGACATATTGAGAAAAATAATAAACTAATACTTACTTTATATCATCATTCAATTTGTTCCCTGTAGCAACCAGTAAAGAGACATGTGTGAAATCTTCAAATAGAGAAGACAATTGTATAAAGGCATATGTACAGGGGTTGGACAATGAAACTGAAACACCTGGTTTTAGACCACAATAATTTATTAATATGGTGTAGGGCCTCCTTTTGTGGCCAATACAGCGTCAATTCGTCTTGGGAATGACATATACAAGTCCTGCACAGTGAGGGATTTTAAGCCATTTTTCTTGCAGGATAGTGGCCAGGTCACTACGTGATACTGGTGGAGGAAAACGTTTCCTGACTCGCTCCTCCAAAACACCCCAAAGTGGCTCAGTAATATTTAGATCTGGTGACTGTGCAGGCCATGGGAGATGTTCAACTTCACTTTCATGTTCATCAAACCAATCTTTCACCAGTCTTGCTGTGTGTATTGGTGCATTGTCATCCTGATACACGGCACCGCCTTCAGGATACAATGTTTGAACCATTGGATGCACAAGGTCCTCAAGAATGGTTCGGTAGTCCTTGGCAGTGACGTGCCCATCTAGCACAAGTATTGGGCCAAGGGAATGCCATGATATGGCAGCCCAAACCATCACTGATCCACCCCCATGCTTCACTCTGGGCATGCAACAGTGTGGGTGGTACGCTTCTTTGGGGCTTATCCACACCGTAACTCTCCCGGATGTGGGTAAAACAGTAAAGGTGGACTCATCAGAGAACAATACATGTTTCACATTGTCCACAGCCCAAGATTTGCGCTCCTTGCACCATTGAAACCGACGATTGGCATTGGCATGAGTGACCAAAGGTTTGGCTATAGCAGCCCGGCCGTGTATATTGACCCTGTGGAGCTCCCGATGGACAGTTCTGGTGGAAACAGGAGAGTTGAGGTGTACATTTAATTCTGCCGTGATTTGGGCAGCCGTGGTTTTACGTTTTTTGGATACAATCCGGGTTAGCACCCGAACATCCCTTTCAGACAGCTTCCTCTTGTGTCTACAGTTAATCCTGTTGGATGTGGTTCGTCTTTCTTGGCGGTATGCTGACATTACCCTGGATACCGTGGCTCTTGATACATCACAAAGACTTGCTGTCTTGGTCACAGATGCGCCAGCAAGACGTGCACCAACAATTTGTCCTCTTTTGAACTTTGGTATGTCACCCATAATGTTGTGTGCATTTCAATATTTTGAGCAAAGCTGTGCTCTTACCCTGCTAATTGAACCTTCACACTCTGTTCTTACTGGTGCAATGTGCAATCAATGAGGACTGGCTACCAGGCTGGTCCAATTTAGCCATGAAACCTCCCACACTAAAATGACAGGTGTTTCAGTTTCATTATCCAACCCCTGTATATTTCTCTTTTAAATACTTCTAAGTTTTGCCATATTCCCATAACCATCATGGAGCTCATCAAAAATGAAGGTCCATTCACTGTAGAAACTGTACTAGGTCATGTTTTATATGAAATAAAGTGTAAAATGACTATTAGATGCGGTCCTGTGTGAGATGGATGGTCAAAGAAACTGACTCCAGGGGATCTCGGAAGGAGAGCGATTCAGTGATTCAAATTATATGGATGACGACAACAATAAGTGAATCTTTCCTGGCTTAGGAGGACTGTGCCAGCCTCCTGGAGCCAGGCCTGGTGGGGCAAGAAGGTCTCGCTGGGAAGCACCTAGTGGTCAAACTTTAGCTCATGGGGCTTAGCGTTGAGAAGCTACAGGACTGACCAGGAACATAGGGATCTGGTCCCATGGAAATTGGGTGGCAGGTGAGGACTGAGGCCCTCGCGGACCAATTCTAGGCGGCGTATTTTAGTTTTGGGGACATGGAATGTGTAACACGAAAGGCGTAACATTGGACCAGATCTTTACACTTGCCATTGTTAAGAGGGTCATGAGAGTCTGCTTTTCCACAGAACATGTTTTATGGATCTGCTGAAGGCCTGTTGTTCATGTGGCCCTCTCAGGTGGACACTGGAATGTACATAAAACAGCAGCTAGAAAGTGACAGAAACTAAACCAGCTTCTGGCCTTTGACCCCTAATCCTTTTCATCTACTGCTCAGTTCCTTTTGTGTGTGTGTGTGTGTGTATGTGTGTGTGTTGTGTGTGCGTGCGTGCGCATGGGTTCCCAAGCTGGTGGCCAGGTGTGTGTATGTGTGAACAGGTGCTTGAAATCTGAGACAGATTTAACTGCTGGCTGAGGTGTGTCAAAGACAGAGTCTGCAGGTCCTCCAAACTTTCTGCCTAAAGAGAAATCACTTGAGTAAAACGTAACTTATTTATATTACTAAATGCAACCTGAGGAGAAAAATGTTGGTTACACAGTTTCAGTCTATAATGTTGTTCTTGTTAAATAAAAGAAAGGTCAATGAAATGCTATTTAATAGTCCTATGATAAAGCACATTTTTTCCCTTTAGGACTTTTAAGTCTTTCATTTGTTTTTACTTTCCTGTATTAAATCTTTTTTTTATATATTTAGCACCTTTTTATGGATCCCTGTGTTGACAGGAGAAGAAAACTGCCTTGTTCTCTAAATGAAACATCTTAACTCCCAAACTGGCAAACGAAAGTTCATATCAATTTCTTCTGCCCCTTGTTGACTATGCAGTTGTGTAATATTACTAAGAAACATGTCTATTAGGCCCGCTAAAAGGGCAGTCGTCCTATTTCCTGACCAACGTAAAGTAAATCAGGAAAATTATACATGGTTTTACAGATAGAAATCTGAAAAATGTAGCATGCATTTTCAGCCCCTTAAGTCAATACTTCTTAGAACCACATTTAACTGCCAATAAAGACCACGTCTTTTGAGATACACTGCTCAAAAAAATAAAGGGAACACTTAAACGACACTAAATAACTCCAAGTAAATCCAACGTCTGTGAAATCAAACTATCCACTTAGGAAGCAACACTGATTGACAATCAATTTCTCATGCTGTTGTGCAAATGGAATAGACAACAGGGGAAATCTTTGGCGATTAGCAAGACACACTCAATAAAGGAGTGGTTCTGTAGGTGGGGACCACAGACCACTTCTCAGTACCTATGATTTCTGGCTGATGTTTTGGTCATTTATGAATGTTGGTGGTGCTTTCACACTCGTAGCATGAGACGGATTCTACAACCCACACAAGTGGCTCAGGTAGTGCAGCTCATCCAGGATGGCACATCAATGCGAGCTGTGGCAAGGAGGTTTGCTGTGTCTGTCAGCGTAGTGTCCAGAGCCTGGAGGCGCTACCAGGAGACAGGCCAGTACACCAGGAGATGTGGAGGAGGCCGTAGGAGGGCAACAACCCAGCAGCAGGACCACTACCTCCGCCTTTGTGCAAGGAGGAACAGGAGGAGCACTGCCAGAGCCCTGCAAAATGACCTCCAGCAGGCCACAAATGTGCATGTGCCTGCACAAACGGTTAGAAATCAGAATCAGCTTTATTGCCAAGTTTGTACATACAAACGAGGAATTTGACTCTGGTACACTTTGCTCTTTGGTTTTGTTTTTGCATTACAGAATATACATATTTACAATGTACAATATACGCATAAATAAAAAGGTGCATTTGCAACATCTGTATGCTGTTGTTTTGTACTCTATTGAATGTTCAACAGAGAAACAGCCTGGGGGAAGAAACTGTCTCTGTGGCGGCTGGTTTTAGCAAACAGTGCTCTGTAGCGGCGGCCTGAAGGTAAAGCTCTGAACAGTTTATGTGCAGGGTGTGTGGGGTCTGCAGAGATTTTAGCAGCTCTTTTCCTGACCATAGACCTGTATAAGTCCTGGATGGAGGGAAGGTCAGCCCTGATTATTCTCTCTGCATTCCTGATTATTCGTTGCAGTCTGCACCTGTCCTGTTTTGTGGATGAGCCAAACCACACTGAGATGGATGAAGACAGGACAGACTGAATGATGGCAGTGTAGAAGATGACCAACAGCTCCTGTGGAAGGTTGAACTTCTTGAGTTGCCTCAGGAAGTACAGTCTCTGCTGGGCCTTCTTTCGAACAGTGTCTATGTGTGAAGACCATCTCAGGTCCTCAGAGATGGTGGTTCCTAAGAACCTGAAGTGGTCCACGGCCGATACAGTGTTGTTGAGGATGGTGAGGGGGGTGTATGGGGGTGGTGTTCTCCGAAAGTCCACCACCATTTCCACAGTCTTGAGCGGTTTCAGTTCAAGGTAGTTCTGACCGCACCAGTGTACCAGCCGATCCACCTGCTGTCTGTATGCACACTCATCACCGTCCTGGATCAGTCCAATGACAGTGGTGTCATCTGCAAACTTAAGGAGTTTCATAGATGTGTCCGATGAGGTGCAGTCATTTGTATACAGAGAGAAGAGGAGTGGGGATAGAACACACGCCTGGGGGGCACCAGTACTTATTGATCTGGATCGGGAGAAGATGCTCCCCAGTCTCACCTGCTGCTGTCGGTCTGTCAGGAAGCTGTTGATCCACTGACAGGTGGAGGCTGGGACGTTGAGCTGTGTGAGCTTCTGGTGGAGGATGTCTGGTATGATGGTGTTGAAGGCCGAGCTGAAGTCTACAAACAGGATCCTGACGTACGTCCCTGGGTGGTCGAGGTGTTGCAGGATGAAGTGTAGACCTAAGTTAACAGCATCATCTGCCGACCTGTTTGATCGGTAAGCAAATTGCAAGGGGTCCAGCAGGGGGCCTGTGATGTCTTTCAGGTGCTTCAACAACAGCCGCTCAAAGGACTTCATGATCACAGACGTGTGTGTGACTCCAAATCCAGGCCTCCATTGGTTAATAAATTTGATTTCCATTGATAATTTTTGTGTGATTTTGTTGTCAGCACATTCAACTTTGTACAGAACAAAGTATTCAATGAGAATATTTCATTCATTCAGATCTAGGGTGTGTTATTTGAGTGTTCCCTTTATTTTTTTGAGCAGTGTATATGTTATACAGGTCCTTCTCAAAAAATTAGCATATTGTGATAAAGTTCATTATTTTCTATAATGTAATGATGAAAATTTAACATTCATATATTTTAGATTCATTGCACACTAACTGAAATATTTCAGGTCTTTTATTGTCTTAATACGGATGATTTTGGCATACAGCTCATGAAAACCCAAAATTCCTATCTCACAAAATTAGCATATTTCATCCGACCAATAAAAGAAAAGTGTTTTTAATACAAAAAACGTCAACCTTCAAATAATCATGTACAGTTATGCACTCAATACTTGGTCGGGAATCCTTTTGCAGAAATCACTGCTTCAATGCGGCGTGGCATGGAGGCAATCAACCTGTGGCACGGCTGAGGTCTTATGGAGGCCCAGGATGCTTCGATAGCGGCCTTTAGCTCATCCAGAGTGTTGGGTCTTGAGTCTCTCAACGTTCTCTTCACAATATCCCACAGATTCTCTATGGGGTTCAGGTCAGGAGAGTTGGCAGGCCAATTGAGCACAGTGATACCATGGTCAGTAAACCATTTACCAGTGGTTTTGGCACTGTGAGCAGGTGCCAGGTCGTGCTGAAAAATGAAATCTTCATCTCCATAAAGCTTTTCAGCAGATGGAAGCATGAAGTGCTCCAAAATCTCCTGATAGCTAGCTGCATTGACCCTGCCCTTGATAAAACACAGTGGACCAACACCAGCAGCTGACACGGCACCCCAGACCATCACTGACTGTGGGTACTTGACACTGGACTTCTGGCATTTTGGCATTTCCTTCTCCCCAGTCTTCCTCCAGACCCTGGCACCTTAATTTCCGAATGACATGCAGAATTTGCTTTCATCCGAAAAAAGTACTTTGGACCACTGAGCAACTGTCCAGTGCTGCTTCTCTGTAGCCCAGGTCTGGGGAATGCGGCACCTGTAGCCCATTTCCTGCACACGCCTGTGCACGGTGGCTCTGGATGTTTCTACTCCAGACTCAGTCCACTGCTTCCGCAGGTCCCCCAAGGTCTGGAATCGGCCCTTCTCCACAATCTTCCTCAGGGTCTGGTCACCTCTTCTCGTTGTGCAGCGTTTTCTGCCGCACTTTTTCCTTCCCACAGACTTCCCACTGAGGTGCCTTGATACAGCACTCTGGGAACAGCCTATTCGTTCAGAAATTTCTTTCTGTGTCTTACCCTCTTGGTTGAGGGTGTCAATAGTGGCCTTCTGGACAGCAGTCAGGTCGGCAGTCTTACCCATGATTGGGGTTTTGAGTGATAAACCAGGCTGGGAGTTTTAAAGGCCTCAGGAATCTTTTGCAGGTGTTTAGAGTTAACTCGTTGATTCAGATGATTAGGTTCATAGCTCGTTTAGAGAGCCTTTTAATGATATGCTAATTTTGTGAGATAGGAATTTTGGGTTTTCATGAGCTGTATGCCAAAATCATCTGTATTAAGACAATAAAAGACCTGAAATATTTCAGTTAGTGTGCAATGAATCTAAAATATATGAATGTTAAATTTTCATCATGACATTATGGAAAATAATGAACTTTATCACAATATGCTAATTTTTTGAGAAGGACCTGTATATAATATATAATCTTTCTACATGTAGAGACAAATATTTTTGCCCATTCTTTCCAAAATATTTCAAGTCTTTGACTTTGGCTGGGTCACTTAAATATATTTTTATATGTACCTTTTCAATGTAACCCTGGCTGTATGTTCAGGGTTTTTAGGTGAACAGCTGCCCTAGACCTAAGCACTTTGCAGCCTCTATGGTTTTCCTCAATAGTAGCCCTATATTTAGCTTCCCAATCTGTGCTAAATAAAAGTTTCACCATAGCATGTTTCTGACAACACCATGTTTTAACAGGGAGATGATGTGCGAAGGGTGTTCCCTTTTCACCACATGTAACATTTATATGTGGGCCAAAAAGGCCAATTTGTGTTGCATCTCATCGGAGCATGACTAAAAGATGCCTAGTTGACAAATTATCTCACATGAGCTGTGGATCTCTGCAGCTGCTCCCAAGTTACCATTGGCTTCTTGACTGTTTCTGAAAAGCTCACCTTGTTTAGCCAGTCGATCTTTTTTTGCATTCTCAGTTGTACCATACTCTATCCTTGTTTGGATGTTAGACTGAACAGTGTTCTGAGATGTCTGAAACGCAAAAATGTTTTAAAACCTAACCCTGCGTTAAATTACTCTACAGTTTTATCTCTGACATGGATGCTGCAGTTGTTCTCTTCATGATGATAACTAAAGTTCTCCAGCAAGCTGAGGATTTCATGGAACAGCTATAGTTGCATACAAACAGGCTCTATTTATTAAATGGGTGACTGGCAAAGCCACTGCATTTTATTTAGAGATATCTGAGTATAGTGAGTTGAAGTCAAATGCATGGCACTCCTCTCAGATTTCTATTTGTTAAAATTATATGAATAATGTGAAAAGTTCGGCAAGACACTGTAGCCCCAATGAAATGAGTTGATAAACCATCCAGAAAACACCCTGAAGAATTCTTAGTTTTTTCTTCAAAATTGATTTAGAATTTTGCTAATAGATGAAAACTTCCTTTTTGTTTGTTTGTTTTTTTTCCCTTCATCAAAACTATAACAGATATTTGATTTTCCACCCTGTAACTGACCCTCTTGGTTTGTAAATACACCAACAACAATACAAATAAATGTCTTTTTTTTAATTGGTCTTGAACTTGACAGGAAACTGAAAGCACGTTTCCTTCCAAGTAAATACAGCTCGATGGCAGCTGGCATCTCAATCTGCAGGAAGACATTGTGCGCTTATACATGTGCAGTAAAAAGACTACCATGACCTCATCTGTCAGCACACATCTTTCTCAAAAGGTTATACAGCCTTCTGTGTGGTTGCATGGAGGGTTACAGTTACTGATTTATTTGCAGAGTTGAAGAAAGTAGCCAAATGGGCACATGTATATCAGAAACAAAAATGGAAAAAGAAATTTAGCTGAGATTGTTTTGAGCTAACCTGATTCTAAACGACAATAGCATTAGCCCTCAGCATGTGTTGTGAGATGTGGAATGATGTCAAGCCAGATCTTTGGGGACCGAGGAGGAAAATCTGCATTGGCAGTAGCCTCAGAGCTAACAGATAATACAGGGAATAAGCCATTTTTAACATAATGTAGATAGATGTATGTCTAGACAAACAGTTTGTTGTAAATGTCTAAATTCCACAGCAAATCATAAGTCAGTTATTTACTGAATCAGTCCCCTCCTACTCTTGTTTCATAAATTCACTTATTCCCTGTCAGATTTCTTCTCTTTCTGCATTACTTGAAATCCTCAGAGCCATGCCTATCAGAAGTAAGAGAGAGATTTCATAGTTCCCTGGGGAAATTAATAGTACAGTACATTTCTGGACCAGGTACAGATTAAAAACTGGGCCCATTATAAACCCATTAACCTAGTCATTAGGATCTGGGGAAATATTGAATATGTGGGTGTCTAATCTTAGAACAACACTGTTGCTACGGGTTCTAATACATGCCTTTTAGGAAAAGACAAGATATTGGGTATATTCTCCTCAATATGTGGCCATGTTTAGGCACCATGACATCAGATTGTATATTTCAATTATTTCATGATCATTTCATTGACGGATGATTTTGTTTTATAAATCTCTACCACCATCTTTTTTTCAATTTATTTCTTAGAGACTTGCTACTGAAGCTGAAAAGTATCAAAAGGAACATCAGTGGACAGTCGACAGTGAGGTAAGTAAGTGGCCATGGCCCAATTGCATAAGTCAATTAACACTCCCTGCTTTACATACAGATCTAGTGGTGCAGTGAGCTGCATGTGCAGAGTGAGCAGGGGGACGTGTTATACAGTATGATTGTAATAATTAGATGGCAAATCTCATTACAGTAACAATTGTGTTAATAACTGTCTTGAAGATAAAATTTAATTATTTCAAATAACAGCCTGAAAGGAAACAGACTTGGTCACGAGGAACTACTTATGTTTATGTCTCTTATGTTTTTCATTAATCTGAGTATTAACGGTGCATTAAATAGGAATTCACAGCTAACATGAAGTCATGCTTATTTTACTCATCTCACAATGCTTGGCTGCTTGCAGAGTCTGTGGTTGTTTTGGGTTTCCATATCTGGTTTTTATGTTATGAATATTAATCTAAATGTATAAATATCATTATGTTGCAGCAAAGTAACAAATAAAAATAATACTGTGTGGAGGAAGAAATTGAACTCAGCCATTAATGCTTTTAGGTTTAAAATCTCCCCAGTGTTTTCAAACCTTAATGACTCTATTCCATTAAACATTTTTGGCGTTAGTCAATGTCATGTATATTCATGTATATTTTCCAGTGTTGAGAGATTAAAGTTGAAAATACATCTTTAGTAGACTAATTGATTTATGCACTATATAATTCAATGGATTTGCTTGTCTGGCAAAGTGTATGGCTTTTTGCTTAATGAACTCAAATCTTCTGGCGGAGTCCACTAAATGTAATGGTATTCTCTGCATGCAAAAACAAACCATATTCAAGAAGTATACTAATTTCATTAAAAGATGACATGCAGTCATATTGAATAAATTAGAATGTGTTCCAATGAGGATTGTTTGTCAGATAATGTTATTGAAAATGGCAACCATTAAGCAGGTAGAAAACATATCTTTCAAAAAGCTCACATTTCTGTAATTTTTTTTATTGGTTTGATTTCATATTCTAATATTAAATTTCATGTTTTCATTAGCTGTAAGCAGATAATCCTCATTAACAGAAATAGAAGCTCAAAAACATCAGTTTGTGTGCAGTTATTCTTTATAATGTGTTTCACGTGAGCTAAGTTACTAAAATAAATGAACTTTCCTACCATATTCTAATTTATTGAATGGGTCTGTAGTTCGTAAAGCCAAAACCTAGTCATACCGCCAACAGATTGAGGTTTAATGTAATGTTTTGATTTTACTATTTCATTTTGGAGTGGCCCAGCCAAAGTCCTGACTTAATAGAGAATCTGTGTTTAGATTCAGGTTGTAACAGATAAACAAATGTTCTATATTGAGCCATATTTACCACTAAATACATCTTGCATTGATAAGTACCGTTTTCAGTGAAAAAGCTGGTAATAAGAACATTTCTTCAGGTGTAGAAGCAAGCAGGGTGTTATCTTGTATTCTCTTCATCCTTCTTACTTTCCTTTATTCTTTTCTCCTTCTCTCCCGTTTTCCTTTATGCCCCACCTTTCTCTTTTTCGTGCTTCTTTTTTTTTCCCTTTTCATTTCTGTCTCCATGTCCATAATAATTGAAATAATCCGAAAGCAGTTTCTAATAAAGTTTCTTTTTATAAATTTCAACCAGAGCTGTAAAGCTCCACTTGTGAAAGTAAAAACTGTTGGGCTTTGTCTTGGCACTCGGACAACAATTCTGAGCGCTACTCTGCCGGACAGGAAACGGTTAAAAAAAAAAGAAAAAAAAGAGAGACAGAATCTATGGATGGAGCTAAAGGTTAGTGTGATGGCAAGGAGGTCTTTCAACCTTGAAGACTTATCTCTTAAAGTGCTTGTAAAACACTTTTCCTACAAATGCTGAAAATGAAAGAAAACATGTTAATATTGAAGATATCGGGCAGTAACTTAAATTATATTAGGATTAAAGATGTGATAAAAGACTTAATAGGGACGTTTGTATCTGTGGGAATCTTCAGAAAGAAACTGGCAGGCATTTTGAAACATTGTGTTTTAAAACCTTGGTATACCTTGTGACCAGGAGCCAGCCTTTAACTGAGTTTGACTTATATTGTGGTTTTATTGCTTGTCTCGTTAAAGCTGTCCAAATGCCAAAAAAAGAGAAAATTGTTTTTGGAAATGTTTTGTATTTTTTAACAAATAATGTAAAATAATGAGTTTATGAACCTTAAACTGTGTTGATATGAGCATGATCATAAATGTAGAATTATCCAATCAAGGTTGATCAGTCAATATATTTTAGATTCAGTAAAAAATTGTTAGAAAGCCTTTTACTTGAGCAAAATAGGCTAAGAAACAGGTGCTAGCTAGAGCATCTTAAGCAGTTAACAGTACACCAGTTGCAGTATTGTTGCCATACTTCTAAATCATCCATGAAATGAGAAGGCAAGATGAGATTTTAATGTTTGGCAAGACTAAAACTTATTTTATAAGTAAAGGTCAATTTACAAAGTGTGTTAGAGAATCGGCAGTTAAGGTTTAACACATCAGTGTGACAGTTTTCATGATTGTCTCTTAAATGGGTCTTATTGGCAAAAAGGTATAAAATAATATTTGTTATTCACAAGGGTAATAAATGGCATATAAATATTTAGTCAATCTTTTTAGTGTAGAATTATCCACTGCAGGTTTAACTAGTCCAAGTGTTTTTTAGCAGTTTTGAACTAGAAATGATCAAATGTAGCCCAAAGTAAAAAAAAACTGTGAAATAGCCCTTTACCCTTGGCAGAAAACTGTGAAGCAGATGGTCCTTAAGTGTTGTTAGCCCATCATATTAACTTTATGTTTTTTACACATTATTTGTACTTTGTCTGTCACTCTGTTTGCTTTTCTTCTTGGAACCCAAATTATTACTAGAATAAAATGACTTAGAGGTGTTAGGGCTTTCATAAGTGTTAATACAATCAAAAGTTGCGTGGAACTAGACATCGAACAGTCTCTTATGTTCGTCGCTTAACAAAACAGGTCAACTCAAAAATTACTTTGTTTGGTACTTCAAAACAAGAGCCTTACACACACTCACTTTCATATCCGAGTATTTTTTTTTTTTCTCTCTTGTCGCTCCTGTTGTATTTAGGGTTCCTCTGACCGGTCCCCACACTACTTTGTCTTAGTTGTATTCTATATTTAGCTCTGTTACTCTGCATCTCAAGTTTGCCCTTCTTTGCAAGGCTCTGTAACAAGAGGTTGAAACTGGCCTTACACAAACGTAATACCATTTGCATTAATCCCTTAACTCTTGTTCTGCTGGGTATATAAATACAGAGACACCCTCCTGCATGTGATATCTGGGCCATTATATCAGGGACCTTCTTCCTGCTGACTTCCAGTGCTTCAAAGCTGTGACTGATGCAATGAAAACCACACAGTGGCATGTGCCTGTGTAGTATGAAAAAAAAATATAAAAATTTTTAATGTGAAAAGCTTAAGTTGTGGCTATGAAGAGATCTTATTATTGTCGCTAGTTGTGATGCAGATTAAAGTATGGTATGGTAGTTAGTTTTAAGTTTCACTAGAAAACAAAAAAATTAGATCCCTGTAAAAGTTAGTTTTAAATAAATACTGTACTTTTATCAGTGACTTTTTTTAGTGATTGAACAGTGATTGGATTAATAGAAATTCCATTGTTTGTTTTGATTTTTGTAATACTTTATCATAAACATAAGTTCCTAAGTGTGTAGTTTACAGTATTAAAAATGCACAGTGCTGTGGCACAATGCTGTTGCATCTTTTACAGTGAAATACTGTACATTTCTTTTTTCAATTATTTTCCTAAAAATAAACCTTGATTACCTGTTTGTAACCTGAAAATCCAAAGCAGATGCTGGTGTTTGGCTCAATGTATTTGACTGATTAACTTGTTTTGATTTCAAATCCCTTTGAGCTAACTTTACAGTAGCAGCGGCAGCAGTACTTGCTGTCATGTTGTTGCAAATGACTTCAGAGTAAGCAGACAGGTGGTGGGAGTCAGTGAACCAGCTTTATGGCTTTGGGGCATTACAACATCAACAGCGAGGCTAGCTTGTTACCACCCAAATAGCCTGTGTATTGACAGGAATCTCACCAGTGCAAAACAACACCGCTCCCCCTCACGGTTGCATGCAGGGCCCTGAAATGAAAGGAAAGAAAAACATGTTTAAATGAAACACTTAAACGCTTAAATTAAACACTTAGGTGGAAGCCATTTTATTCCTAACTTGAATGACTTCTTGTCAAAATAAATGTTTTTATTGTGTTACTCATTTTTAATCTCTTTCTGTTTCTGTCTTGACATTTCTGCAGGCTAACAAACTCCTTTACTACAATGCCAAAGACGGTGTAAGTACATATTAATTCACTTTTTGAAACCCACATAAACACATATAATGTATACCATGACAAGAAACCAGAGTGAATTTTACTGACAACTGGTGAACAATTCCCACCTGTTTCTTAAAGATTCACCTTTGGTTCTGCCTAAAATCTGCAGAAATAATGTTGTACAAACAGTGCCTTACAAAAATAGTAATACCTCCTAAACTATTTCACATTTTGTTTCGTTACAGCCACGTATATTAATGTATTATGATAGAACAACACCATGCTGTGCATAATTGTGGATGAAAGGAAAATGGTATATAGTTTTGAAAGCTTACATTTGTTTTCATAAATAAAAATCCATTAAGTGTGATGTGCATTTGGTATTCACTCTCTTTACGTCAAACCATTGTAGAATCACCTTTCCCTGCCAATACAAAAGAAATACTTTTTGGCTATGTCTGAACCAGCTTTGCATATCTAGAGGCTTACGTTTTTGTCAATTTGTCTTCGGAAAATGGTCCATACTGAGACTTGATGGAGAGCATCTGTGAACAACAATTTTCACCACTTTATACACATTATCAATTTGATTTAGGTCTGAAATTTGACTTTGCTCTTAACTCATGAATATACATGTATCTTAACTGCTTCATTGCCAGCTCATGCTGTATGGTTAGGGTCATTGCCCTGCAGGATCGTGAGCCTCCACCCCAGTGAGATATTGTTTGCAGCCCCAACAGGTTTCTTTAAAAAATCCTGTGTTGATCTAACATCAACTCTGAGCAGCCTCCATGTCACTCGCAAGCAAAAGCATTCCCTAAGCATGAATCTTCTAGCATCAAATTTGGTTTCATCAGACCAGAACAACTTTTGGTTCATATCTCATGTCCCCTTTACATGGCTTGTGGCAAAATGCAAATGGGTAATTCCTTCAGGTTTCTGTCAATAATGGCGTTCTTCTTGCCGCTTATCCATAAAATACAGTTTACTCAGGGGTATTAGAGTAAAAATGGGTAAATACAAATGCACCCCGCACTTTGTCTATTAAATAAAATCCTAAAAAGATACGTTGACGTTCGTAGTTGGACTGTGACCAATTGTGGAAGGGGGAAAAAAAAAATTTGAAAAGGGGACTAATACTTTTGTAAGACACTGCAGATAGGCATTCAACAGAAGGTAATAAAATTATATTTTTATTATGCTATAGTCCAGTGTTTTATGAATGCTCAAAATATTTTTTTTTGTGGAAAATGTACATTGAATATCTTAAGACAATGTATGTAAGAAAACTAAATCTTTAACCTTACACACCACCTCAATCAGTATGATGTTGGATGGACTTCAACTACACACCAATGTCACACTGTATTTTACTAACAGGCCTATCCCTCCACTTTCTACTCCATGTAGATGCTAATATTGTCCTCTTACAGGGATGTGCCTCTAATAATTTTTTTAACAGGTTTTATGTTTATTTTGGATTTATTTTCACAGATTAATAGGACTATATTGGAGATGGAACAAGAGAAAAAAGAGGAAAAGAAGAACAGGTTCATTCCAGATGACTTTGAAATAGACCCAGACTTCAAACGCCTCGTCTCCTACAACACCACTGCCGTCCATATCCCTACCGACATATATGAAGGCTGTAAGTTAAAGCACAAACACCTTAATTCATAAGAAGAACAGAGAAACAGCTAACAGAGAAACCGATGACAAAGGATGATGAGCTATTATGCAATAGAAAGAAATACAAGGGGAAAGACTTATAACTGACAAAGCCTTACTCTGCTATGACCAAAACTGCCTGAAAAATTGATCAGGAGGAGCAACTCCTCCCTCATTTTCAAAAGGTTGCAGGGCAAATTTATGTTTTTGCTTTGCCCATATTTTGGCCCTAAAAATCAGATTTCTCCCAACAGTCCGGCAATCTTTAATTGTCATACTTTTTAACTGAGCTGACTCACACACTTGCCAGTGTTTGCTATGATAATTAATTATCTTCCTTGTGAGGTAATTTAATCAGTCCCACAGTGCACAGTCATGCAGAAGAAACATAAAGAACCCAAAACTAAATTTGGTCTTTTGTGTGCATAACAATTTTTCAAAAAATCCTACTAACCATTAACCTGACAAAATATGCTCATAGTGTAGAATTTTAACAAGGAGTTTAACAAGGAGACTTCACACTGTTCTGATAGACTTGCAGCCATGACATTGTTGAATATTTCTGCTTTTGAGGATTTCCTCTCCGTTCTAAGAAACAAGATTCTAATATTCAAGTTACTTTTTTAAAGGGCGCATACAAAACATTTACGTTTTTATAATTTTGGATAATTTTGAGTATATCTAAATATATTGGCCACCAATCTCCCTCTGCATCTTGTTTTTACTCCTGTCATTACTATGTTCACCAACTACAGTAGACGTGAATGATAAAAAGCTCAGCCTTTGAGCACCATCTGCATTGTAGATGGTTCTACAAGTATTCTAGTCTATATATAGTTCATATGCCATTTGCCCACTGGTCAGCACACTCTAACACCCTCTTTACCCCAGTCACCAGCTGCTCCTTTCCCTCATGCTGATCAGGGACTCCACCAATATTTCTTTCATAGCATGTCAGCACACCCAGAAAAGATGGATCCTTTTTGAAGAAGTGCCTATGAGAAGTATTTTGCCATTATTTGGTGTTCATCCCAGACAAATTTGTGTTTTGTTCTTTTCCTTTGTGTTTTTACACAGTCTAAAAACATTTTATTGGTTACTTTTTTTATAATAGCCACATTTTAGAATCATTGGATGAATTCAAAGCAGCATATTTTCAATGAATATATCTTGTGGCTGGTGCACTACTGCGAAAAATGACCGCGGCTTGATTTAATTTTTATCAGTCTTCAAAATCTTCATGAATACATTTTTGTTGTATAAATATCACATATTCCATATTTCAGTGTGCAATCAGGTGGAGTGTAATGACACATGTGCCTTATGATGCTCATGATGCACTGTTAAGGGTTCACAAAAGCAAAATGAAATTGTAACATTTCTTTTTGAGAAAGCAATAACTTTTTGTTTAAATCATGAAGAGTTTACACATTCCTAGTTGTTAAATAACCTGTAAAAATTGTTTCTATCCTAGGTTTCATCAGACTTTGTAGTAGGATTTGTGTGGCTCCCTCAATCTGTGATGATAAATAAATAAATCATTGAAAATGAATTGGATGTTTTACAGATTTAAATCTGTGCCTTTAACAATTTGTTCATTGTAAACTTGTCCAATTCAGACTTGACCATTCTACGTATTTCAGATTTTGAGCCACAGTTGATAAAATGTAGTCTTGACTGATTAAAGACCTTTCCATTAGTTATCTTTAGTGGATAACTTTAAGCCAGTTTCTGTATTTTCACAATGCTTACAAACCATTTTTATTGTGTCTGTCAGAGTTTTGTATCTGCTAGGTATCCAAAATGCTGCCATGTTTTTTACAAATGTGTTGAGGCTTTTTAAATGCTTTTAGTTGTTAGCGGTCCCACTGAGCATCTTGACTTATGGACTCCTTCAGCTCAACACACCTACACAAGAACTTTGTTGTTTCAAGTTTAAAAGTCCTAAACATTCATACAGGGTGTTGAGCTTAAAGCACTTAACTTTACATCTGGGGCTCATAATAACAGCTTAGATCCACACAGCAACAAGAAAGTTCTTTGTGCGACAGAGTACACTTTTTACACCGCCAGTATTTGTTTTTGGTTTTAGAGATCATGACAGGACTTGATTTGATCTTTCCTACTGCATGAGATCTCTTCTTTTGCAAATAATCTAGAAATAAAAACATTTAAAGGGTTACCGGTAGTTGATGAATTTGCTTCATCAGTTTAGTTGATGGATGAGATGTTATGAGCTTGCCGGGGTGATTTTTCAAATAACTACTAGACCTGGAAAGCTCAGGAATATACCATTTTCAATGTTGTTGCAAACCTTATTGCAGTATTACCCCTGACCCTGAATGTGATATGGCATCTTTATAGAACAGATTAGGGAACTACTAATGAGATTAATTTTACAAAACAGAATGTCACTTAAGAAAATCTAGATTAACCCTTTAAAGTAAATTTTTACAATAAGCTAGGCAGACTGGTCTAGGATTGATTGCTATATCCTTGTGTTTTTAAGGCAGTTACTGTAGACATGGAGTACAAGCTAATGACTCTTTTAGAACTGAGGTCTAAAATCTTCCAAAAGATTTCTAAAAGATCTCTTAAATGAAGTCTTCATAATCACACACACACACTGATTTGGGGACTCTGATATATATATTTATATATATATAAATTAAAATCCACAGAATAGGCAAATCTCAGAGCAGTGCAATGGGTTGTTTATATTGAGGCACACAGCATTATCTATTGCTTCTGTTTCTGTTTGTTACCATTGATTGAGCGTTCAATATCAGTTTTGGCAACAATCTTCACAGTGGGTCTGCTAAATGCAATGGACTTCATCACATGACTTTAATGTCCTTATACAGTGAGTCACTCCCCATAAGGCGCACTATAAATGTGCAGTGACGGCCCTCTGAGGCCTCTGACTGTGCAGACATTTTGTCATTGCCAAATGCACTCAGTTATTTTTACAAGCAGCAGTGATAATGATGAAGAGGCGGGGGGGTTGGAGTTCTGGCGATTCAGTTGTGCGTTGTTCTTAGTATGATTCAGTCATCTATTCATTTTTTTATTTATGGTAAGCGGACTACTGGCACCTCAGCTTGGGGAATGGTTTTAGTTTTACTCAGCTGTAGAAAAGGCCAGTTTATGTGTTCCTCAAAGTCCAACCAAATTATGGTCAGTAACCTTTCAATACTGAACTTAAATAACATCTCTAAGATGTTTACAAGTTTGAAGCAGTAGTTAGCACGTTACAAATAATAGCTGTAGGGTTATTGTTGGAGGCCTTCACTTTTTATCCTGCTTTTGCTGGCCTAAATAAATATAAAAAACGACTGCAGCATACAGTACTTCAAGTAACACCCACTCACAGCTTAAATACCCACCCAGGTTACATAATTTTCTTTCCTGATGGTTCCTGAACCTCCAAGGAGATTCTTGCTTTTATCTATTCTCTACTGTTTTAATTAGCAACTATAAGATGCATGCAATATAAATTGAAAAAGAATCGCTTTGAAGTATAAGAAATTATTAAACTGGCATAACGAGTAATATCTACGGACGGATCAAAAAGGAAAACCAGTGGCTTCCATGTACCCTGAAATATACAGTATTAGCTTGCAAAACTAACCATACTCAAACAATTTTACATTTTGCCATGTTATCATAAATTTCAGTTCATTTGGACTTCATTTGGTAGGCCAACTCAAAATGATGCACACTTGTAAAGTTGAGAAAATGATACATTGCTTTCAACATTTTTTTTAGAAATAGAAATCCAAAAATAGTGGTTTTGCAGGTATTCAGCATATTCCATTCTGGTACTTTGATACCTATAAATAATATAAAATCAATATGTTGTACATCCCACTATCAATTGCTCCTTTCTACCAGCTTTGCAGATCTAGAGACTGGAGTTTTAGTCCATCATTATTTACAAAATAGTTGTCCAGTTTGATGGAACAGTAATTTTCTTTTCTTGCTGCTGATTTTCAATTAGATTTTACAGTTGAATTCCTACTTTTTAGTGCTTAGTTGTTGTGCAGTATTAATGCTAGCTTGCACATAAATGGGAATCATGAGTAAAAAGCGGTAACAGTGCAAAAGCTGCTCATGTTTTGTTAGTATCTCTGCCATTTCTTCTGTGTAGTTGAGTTGGAATTTAGTTAAATATTTGTCATCAAGCCCAGCAGTTGTAGGATTTTAAGTTGTCTGACTGTAGCGTGCACATCTGTGTTAAGGATTTGCTCTCTTCCTATTCAGAGGCTGGACATGGATGAAGTTCTTGCTAGCCCAGTTGTAAAGTTGTTCTGAATATAGCAACTCCTGCTCTCTTGAAATGATCTCCTCCCACTCTGCAACCTCTTCAGCTGGCTATTACAGTCAGGGTTGCCACGGTAATGTGCATCCTGATTGAGGGAGAAGCAGCGACTTAGACAGGCCCAGACTCTGACTTGGCGTGTGGAGAGAGAGTTGTAACTTGATCAGGGAACTTGGTCTACATGAGGCTGGCGTCCCTGTGGCTTTTTTTATGCTGTAGGACAGCTGTATAACCCACTACTTATATTAGAAAGGACTTTATCCAGAGCTAAAATGGTGCATCTTATAGTGCTTGTTTTTTCTGACTTCTTTTCCATTTAGTTTGTTGTTTCATTCTCTTGAGCTCACTACCTTCATTTGTCTGTGCCCTGCATTCCCTTCCACCTCTTTCTTAACCATCCATTAACCTTAGCTCCATTTTATTAAGCATATCAAATTGTGGTTCATGATGACAAATGTCCTACCGTCTTTCTCCAGGACATTATTGGAATCTATTCTCCCTGCTGATCCACTGTGGGTGTTCAGACTGGGATTTATCTGTTTGTGTTCGCACACTCAAACCACAGATGAATCAGCCTGTCGGTGCATGAATGTGTTCGAGGGAGGGATGGAGCAAGAAACACTTGAGGTGTGAGAGTTTTCACAAGCACGCATGTAGCTCACATCCCGTGCACCTATTAAACTGTATATAGATCTCGTGGCTGCATATGGATGTCTTTTCAGTCGTTAGGCAGAGCAGTGTGGATGCGATGAGAAGAGATGAAAGGGAAGTTTTGTGGCCTTGGCAGGAGATCCGGGGCTCGTCTGATGCCCGTTTGCATCAACACTGTGTGGCAGCTGTCAGCCCTAGACATGCACACAGTGGGATGTGCTGAGATACTGTGACAGTGTGTGCATGTGTGTCTGTGATTGTGTTATAACCAAAGTCCTTTTGGCAAAGCTCACAGCTTATAAATTGATTTTCTTTTCTACTTGCACCTTCATTTGCAATGCTGGCAGCCAAATCCATGAGGTGCACTTAAATCCATCTGTCTTTCTACCCTTCCTTCTCCATCCTTGTCTCACTGTCATTACATCTATTACTTGTGTCCTTTGTGAGGAGTTGGATGCCTGCCCATGATGTTCTAATCAGCTAAATGGAGGTCTCATTTGGATGCGAGGAGGTTCCCAGACAGTTTTTGCCTAATCTGATTTCACCTTTTCTATAAATCAAGAACATAAGGAGATATTTGATGCCTGTCTGTTTGTTTTTTGTGACCTCAAGGCCTATCACATGTGGGAAACATTAGTGGATGCCATGGCAGTGATGAGATGTACTAATCTTTTTTCATTTTTATACAGTCTCACCATAATTCTGCATCCTCCAACATATTATTTTGTTTTCTGTAGTACTCTCAAAAAAAAAAATGTATCCCCACCTCATGATGCTTCTACCAGTATTTTTCACAGATGGGATGGGGATTTCAGGATGATTTGCTTTAACTTTCCATCACAATATCATGTTGCTCGTACTTGTCGTCTCCCGTTTATCCGGGACCGGGTGGCGGGGGCAGCATACTCAGCAGAGACACCCAGATGTCCCTCTGCCCAGACACCACCTCCAGCTCCTCTGGGGGGAGCCCAAGGCGTTTCTGTCCCCTGGGCCTCCTCCCGGTGGGACATGCCTGGAACACCCACCGAGGAAGGCATCCAGGAGCCATCCGATATAGATGCCCGAGCCACCTTAACTGGCTCCTCTCGATGTGGAGGAGCAGCGGTGAAGAGACAGCTGAATATCATGTTGCATGGATGCCAAAAGTTCAATTTTGATTTCGTCTCAAGCTCCTGAAGAATTACCATGGGCCTCTCGTCTGCTTTTTTGATTAGTGATGCTCTTCTTGCTCTACTTGTCAGTTCTTGTTGGTTGTCATGTCTTAGTAGGTTTTCAGTTGTGCCATATACTTTGCAGTTTTGGATGATGGCTTGTACAGAGCTCTGTGAGACGTTGAAAGCGTGGGTTATCGTTGTATACGCCAATTCTCCATTAAACTTATAACTTTCTCCCTGTTGGACCATTTTGTTTGCTGAATGTTGGACCATTGGCATGTTACTGGACGCCACCAGGCCTTCTGGCATCATCGGCCATTTTGTATCCCAGGACAGTTCACCACTACAAATCCCAGCGGGCACCGCGGCTGATAGGAGGGTGGGGCGTCGCAGCTCTGATGCCACAGTCAACTACAGCGGTTGGACA
Organism: Girardinichthys multiradiatus; assembly: GCF_021462225.1. NCBI lineage: Eukaryota > Metazoa > Chordata > Actinopteri > Cyprinodontiformes > Goodeidae > Girardinichthys > Girardinichthys multiradiatus. The sequence goes on from NC_061809.1 coordinate 19,685,169, forward strand.
ATAAAACTGAAACACCTGGTTTTAGACCACAATAATTTATTAGTATGGTGTAGGGCCTCCTTTTGCGGCCAATACAGCATCAATTCGTCTTGGGAATGACATATACAAGTCCTGCACAATGGTCAGAGGTATTTTAAGCCATTCTTCTTGCAGGATAGTGGCCAGGTCACTACATGTTACTGGTGGAGGAAAACGTTTCCTGACTCACTCCTCCAAAACACCCCAAAGTGGCTCAATAATATTTAGATCTACTCACTCCTCCAAAACACCCCAAAGTGGCACAATAATATTTAGATCTACTCGCTCCTCCAAAACACCCCAAAGTGGCACAATAATATTTAGATCTGGTGACTGTGCAGGCCATGGGAGATGTTCAACTTCACTTTCATGTTCATCAAACCAATCTTTCACCAGTCTTGCTGTGTGTATTGGTGCATTGTCATCCTGATACACGGCACCGCCTTTAGGATACAATGTTTGAAGCATTGGATGCACATGGTCCTCAAGAATGGTTCGGTAGTCCTTGGCAGTGACGCGCCCATCTAGCACAAGTATTGGACCAAGGGAATGCCATGATATGGCAGCCCAAACCATCACTGATCCAGCTCCATGCTTAACTCTGGGCATGCAACAGTGTGGGTGGCACGGTTCTGTGGGGCTTCTCCACACCGTAACTCTCCCGGATGTGGGGAAAACAGTAAAGGTGGACTCATCAGAGAACAATACATGTTTCACATTGTCCACAGCCCAAGATTTGCGCTCCTTGCACCATTGAAATTGACGTTTGGCATTGGCATGAGTGACCAAAGGTTTGGCTATAGCAGCCCGGCCGTGTATATTGACCCTGTGGAGCTCCCGACGGACAGTTCTGGTGGAAACAGGAGAGCTGAGGTGCACATTTAATTCGCCGTAATTTGGGCAGACGTGGTTTTATGTTTTTTGGATACAATCCGAGTTAGCACCCGGACATCCCTTTCAGACAGCTTCCTCTTGCGTCCACAGTTAATCCTGTTGGATGTGGTTCGTGCTTCTTGGTGGTATGCTGACATTACCCTGGATACCGTGGCTCTTGATACATCACAAAGACTTGCTGTCTTGGTCACAGATGCGCCAGCAATACGTGCACCAACAATTTGTCCTCTTTTGAACTGTGGTTTGTCACCCATAATGTTGTGTGCATTTCAATATTTTGAGCAAAACTGTGCTCTTACCCTGCTAATTGAACCTTTGCACTCTGCTCTTACTGGTGCAATGTGCAATCAATGAAGACTGGCTACCAGGCTGGTCCAATTTAGCCATGAAACCTCCCACACTAAAATGACAGGTGTTTCAGTTTCATTGTCCAACCCCTGTATATAACAGAGTATGAGACGGCCCAGCATTGCTTTTTCAGTTGGGACCCAAACGCGGTTACTGGCATCTGAAGCGCATCATTCTGGAGAAGAAAATCCCAAGTGGAATTTCATTCATTTTCCCCGTTGGCCAACGAGAAAACTAAGCAAATTAAGCTTACAGGAATAAGAAGGCTTGTAAGTTTTCAACTTTGCCGATAGACGACGTGGATTTAACACGTAACCAAAAAAGCCGCAGAGGTTTCAAGGAGACGGAATTGCCCCTCTTGTTTTTGTTCCAGTCGACTGTTGACTTGGATTTTTGGTTAAGAAATTAATTTTCTCAAATTATGATTTTTAATTATAATTATTGATAAATATTAATTAATCAATAATCATAATCCCAACATCCCTAAACTGTCTGCTGTGTGCCTTGGTCTTTATTATGCTTTTCTGTTCACTTATGTTCCACAATTGATAATGCTTCGAATTGGCTTATTACATAAAAGTCTAATATAACATAGAAGTGTGTGGTTATGTGACAAAATATGAACATTTTTAAGTGATTTAAATACTTTCACCAAGCACTGTAATATGCATCACGCCACTGTAGCCATGAGTGGATTACACACCAATGTGTCCTTGAATAATCCTAAATTTTACACATTCCCTTCATATTTACATTCAACATTTCCACAATAGCATGACCAAAATATTACATATTTATCAGGTGGAACCCAAATGCTGTAATACTTTAAAACATGTTCTTCTGTCCAACTAAAATTATCCCTACAAACCAAAAGTGTTTTTGTTTAATAAGGTATGCATTCAAATTAGACATTATAGGTCATCAACTAACACTGGTTGTCATGTTGAGGCAGCCTTAAGTAGCTCAGTCTTTCCATGTTGGCTTGATTTCTCAGCCTCATATGTTGCAAAGTAGTGACGTATCATTGAATAGAAGACTTTTTTCTGATACGATGATTACAGGTTTTAACCACCTCATCTTCCACCATGTTATTACTTTCAAGTGCACCAGCAGAATCAACCAACAGTTAGCAGATGGGAGGGAACAGTGGCCACTGAATGGCAGGCACAGAGCACATTTTCCTCCCACTTTCACTTCCCACACCCAACTCCTTTTAAGTTACTGCAGGAATCGTGTTTGCTGCTGCTTCAACTGGTCTGTCCTAATCATGTCATAATGACTTTATTTTCCCCTTTCACAACACTTGTCATCAGATTCTGAACTTCTTACTCCTGTTAAATTTAAAAAGTCCAAACCCAAAGCTGAACCTTGGTTACACAATGAGACCACACATAAAATGATGCGACAGTGCCGAAAGGCAGAACGACAGTGGAAGATTAACAGAGTGCACGTATCATACATTACAAACTAATTGCCCCCTTGACTTTCTTCCTACTAAAGTTGTTGAAAGAAGTTTCAATGTTATTGGTGCTACCATCTTTTGTTCTACTAACTCCTGTACTAGTCAAGGAATTGTGCCAACTGCCTTCAGACATGCTATTGTAAGGCCACTTCTTAAAAACCTCACTTGCAACCCTTGGTTTTATATGATATAGGCCTATTTCTTGTTTCTTGCCTGCCCTTTCCAAGTTTGTAAAAAATTATTTTAACCAACTACAGTCATTCTGGGAAGATAATTATATTTTTGAAAGATTTCTGTCTAGGTTCAGACACAGTCTGCCTGACCAAAGTATATAATGACATTGCTGTGTCCATCTATGGTAGGTGACCTGTCATCCTGGGCCTCACTGGATCTTTTGACGCTGTCGATCATTTTGTCTTTCTATCATTTGTCTTTGTCTCGCCACTAGGGAATTTGCAAGGTACATGAAACTTGTTCGCTGAAAAAAGAGCTAGTGCACACAATTCTAAAGTGGGAATAAAAGGGGGAAGAATGAGTGGGTGCACGGTTTTAAAGGCATTTAAAAAGATTTGGATAACCAGCAGTCGTAGAAATTCTTAAAATTTAATGTGGGCCAAAATAAATGGAGACATTTCGGCTACATGCCATCATCAACCTATAGGACGAAGCTTGTTCCCGCCTTCCTGAGATAGGTTACACTCATCAGCTCAAAGAAAGTAGTTTTTATAGAATAGTTTGTGTTGTACAATTTATAATGTGCTCTCTTTTCTTGAAGCTTTGCAACAACCAACAATTCTACAAAAGGTTGCAACTTGTTCATTGACACTTCTAACGCCCTACCTGCATGGGGAATTGTTTTGCGTATTTTAATTGTCCTGCAATTAAAATACGTTTGTATAATTGTTTGCAGCTTCTTTATTCAATTATTTCTCCTTTGTTGCCTTACAGTTTCTTTCCTATAATCCCATCTATGCAAAAAGAGAATTTTTCCTGAAAAATTATGTCTGTGCTCCGTCCAAACAGTGCAGATTTTTATTAACCACTAATTTGGTATATTTTTCACATCAGGAAGGAAAAAAAAAAACCTTTTACTCTGAGCCATATTTTCTGATCCATGCTTGTCGCTCTAAGTATGCAAACATTCAAACCCGCACATGTTTATCCTCTGAAGTCCCTGAGGAAATGATGGTACGACTGACAAATAGAGCCGACCAACGCTTACATAGCTGTGGTGACACCTCTCTTCCTCTCGCCACAGTGACCTCAAGCAAGCAACAGGTGCATCACTTCACAGATGGATCTGTTTACACTGAAACTGTGATTTGTTCCAGCATTCAGCTGGGATTTGACTGCCACAACATCGAAGCCAAAGGCTTAGCACTGCACTCCTAACCTGCTCCATTATCCATGTGTGTTTGTGATGGATGTCTATATTTAATGTCTGGTTGGAGAGAAGTAAACAAAAAATAAAAACACTTTTTTTGGTTTAGGTTTTCATTGTTAAGGAAAACATACTGTTGCTTCTTTTTTGAGCTCTTTTCGGTCAAACACATCTTGTTAGTGATGTCAGTTAAACCAGCAGAACTAATCCATTAGAAGTCTGGCTCAGGAAGTATCGGGGGGGTCTGACCTGAAACATTTTCACCATTTATGACTGGGGCATACTTCGATTCACAATAACATAACGAGCCACTGCAGGTATTGGCAAAAGCTCATCCTTAACCTACAAGGCCAAAAAGCGAGCCTTAAATAAGGTTAAAGGGATGGTTTATATTTAGGGTATATATGAAAACACATGAAGAGCAGGACATAGGACAGACGGGAGAAAACTGCCGAACAGACAAACGTTTTGAACACTTTGTGACATGGTTGGTGCGTAGTTTTGTAGAACAGAATAATCCTTAATTTATCCAAATTGGCAATTTACCTTTATTTACTTGAAGCACTCTTACCAATCTTGGTAGTAAATCCAAGATGGAAGCTGTTTGACGTTCCCTCCTGCTTCAAGCGTTCCACCATCATCCTGTTCCCCTCATGGGCTTAAATTACTACAGACCTGTTGCGCTGACATCTGTTGGTCATTAAATTATTTGAGTGACTAGTGTTAAAGTATCTTGAAGGACATCACGAGACCCTGATGAAGCCCCTGGTTTGCTGCTAACACTTACCACTAGATGCCGCCAAGATCCCCTGGTGCTGAGGGTAGCAGGTGTTCCTCATTCTCATCAGCTTGAAGGAGTATAAGAAGGTGGAGCTGTCAGCACTTCAGTTCCTGAGTGTTATCCTTTGTGGTAACATCATCTGGCCAAGCTTTATGTTCTGGTTCTTGCCGAAGTTCATAGTTATTTACCTCTTCGTGTGCTCCTTCCTAGGAGACTTTCAAGTCCAAGCCTCAAAGCTACTGCAACCCTCAGCCCTGGCTCAAGTTCTCAGCTCTGGATCCTGCCTTAGTCTGACCTTCCAAACCTCCAAAGAAACCTACCTGGCTCAAGTACTAGCTGACAGCTCGAAGCCTTCCTCTTTCAGCAAGCGAACCCTGCTCACCCTACAACCAGTACCTTCACATACAGCTTCTGGAAACCTCGCCAGGTAAAACACAAGAATCACACTGTCAAGAGCTCACCTGAATTTTCTCCTGAGAACTCAACATCTCCTTGGACTGAATTGTAGACTCAGCAGCTGCATTAACCGTTCTCAACTCCATCTCCAGTAAGCATAACTAACGTCATTAAACTACTGTTTCTCATTTGTTCCTCTAAGTTAACGTACTCCTTCATCTCTCCCGTACAGTTTGGTGTCTCCAGTCCCGGTTCCATAGCTCATCTTTGTAAAAATAAACCTTTTTAAACTTTTCTCCTGCCTACTGAGTGTCTCTCTGCATGTGGTCAAAACCATTAAGAAAGCGATGACAGACTTAGCCATTGTGGGCTGTGCGTCTGAGGGGAACGAGCTAGAGTACCAGCCGGTAACAACGGACTTTGTGGACTGGTATGAGTGCAACCACCTGTGCTTGAACACCAAGAAGATGAAGGAGATGGTGATAGACTTCAGGACGACAACATCAACTCACTCACCGGTGAACATCCAGGGTGATAACATTGAGACAGCTGAGAGTTTTAAGTATCTGGTTGTTCACTTGAACAATAAAGTGGACTTGTGCTGTTAGACCAATGCCATGTACAAGAAGGGCCAGAGTCATCTGCACCTTCTGAGGAGACTGAGGTTCTTCGGAGTGTGCAGACCTTTGCTCAGGACTTTTTATGATTCTGTGGTAGCCTTTGCCATCCTCTGTGCTGTCGTCAGCTGGGCTAGCTCTGTCCTGGGCTGCCCACTTGACTCTGTGGAGATGGTGGGTGTGAAGAGGATGTTGGCTCCTTCATCCCCACCGCTGTCCGAACTATACAATTCTACCGTATAATAACCACCCCTGTGCAACAACCTCTGTATTTGTAAATACCTGCAATCATTGTCACTTTAGAAAAAAACTTACCTCCACTTTCTACTGTACATAACTTTATTTTTTCATATTTCTATTACTAGTTTTTGCATATTTACCTTGTTCTTCTTTGTAAATTTTTTTCATAACTATCTGCACCCTACTTGTGTTACCAAGAGCTGCTATTCAATTCAATTCAATTCAAAAATACTTTATTAATCCCAAAGGGAAATTAAATGTTATAGCTCATATTATGTAGGTTTCTTCAAAGAGCCGTTGTAGATGCTGATGGCTGTGGGCAGGAAGGATCTGAAGAGTCCCCAGAACAGAGCCAGCCTTTTTTATCAGCTTGTTGAGCTTTTTTAAGTCCCTGGTTCTGATGCTGCTTCCCCAGGAGATGATGGTAGAAGAGATCACACTTTCCACAACAGACTTATAGAACATATGCAGCATCTTGCTGCAAACACCAAAGGACCTAAGCTTCCTCAAGAAGTACAGTCTGCTCTGTCCCTTCTTGTAGATGGCTTCACAGTTGCATCTCCACTCTAGTCTGTTGTCCAGGTGAACACCGAGGTATTTATACTCCTCCACCACCTCCACTTCTTCTGCCATGATAGAAATAGTGTTTGACTTATTCCTGTTTCTCATAAAATCATCTCAATCATCTCCTTTGTTTTAGTCATGTTCAACATGAGATGATTGTTTCCACACCATGCCACAAAGCGGTCCACCACCATCCTGTACTCAGCTTCTTGTCCATCTCTGATCCACCCCACGACTGCAGAATCATCCGAGTATTTCTGCAGATGACAGGAGTCTGTCTTGTACTGGAAGTCTGAGGTGTACAGAGTGAAAAGGAATGGTGAGAGTACAGTCCCCTGTGGTGCTCCTGTGCTGCTGACTACCTGGTTAGACTCACAACCCTTCAGTCTCACAAACTGTGGTCTGTTTGTCAGGTAGTCTTTAATCCAGGAGATTGTTGAGGCCTCCACCTGAGTCTTCTGGAGTTTCTGACAAAGCAAATCAGGTTGGATTGTATTAAATGCACTGGAGAAATCAAAGAACATGATCCTCACAGTGCTGCTGGCTTTGTCCAGATGACAGTGGGTTTGTTGAAGCAGGTGTATGATGGCATCTTCAACTCCAACTCCACAGCGATAAGCAAACTGAAGGGGGTCCTGATGGTTTACTGTTTGCTTACTCAAGTGGGCCAAGAGGAGTCTCTCTAGGACCTTCATGATGTGAGATGTCAGGGCAACAGGTCTATAGTCATTGAGGACTGATGGGTGAGTTTTCTTTGGTACCGGAACAAGACAGGAGGTCTTCCACAACACCGGAACCTTCTTCTGGGCCAGGCTAAGGTTGAAGAGGTGCTGCAGAATCCCACAGAGCTGCTCTGCACAGGCCTTCAGGACTCTAGGGCTGACATGATCTGGACCTGCAGCCTTATTCCTATTCAGTCTCTCCAGTTGTCTCTTCACCTGACTTCTTGAGACACACAGGTGGAAGGGGGAAGCAAAGGAAGCATCAGCATCTTCTGTTATGGTTGATGGCAAACATGTAGAAGGGTCTAGGGCTGAGGTGGAAGATAAAAAAATGTGAGGTGTTACTGGACAGCTGTGGGTCCTGTGGGTCAAAGGAGGGTGGGATGTCTGTTTGGCTGTGAGCAGGAGAGGAGGATGCTGAGCGTCTTTCTGAACTGAACCTATTGAAGAATAAGTTCAGTTCATTGGCTCTGTCCAGACGTCCATCAGTCTGATCATCCTTCTGCTTGAAGCCTGTGATCTTCTTCATCCCTGTCCACACATCTCTGATATTGTTTTGCTGGAGCTTGCTTTCCAGCTTCTTGTACACCTCCTTGCTGTCTCTTATCTTGACTTTAAGTTGCTTCTGTAAACTCCTCAATAATTCTCTGTCTCCCTCTCTGAAGGCTCTTTTTTTTCTTGTTAAGCAGGTCCTTCAGGTCACTGGTGATCCAAGGTTTGTTATTGGGGATGTATCTCACGGTTCTGGTGGGGATGATGTTATCCACACAGAAGTTTATATAGTCGGTTACACACTCAGTCATGGCATTGATGTCCTCTCCATGTGGCTGGCACAGTGTGTCCCAGTCTGTAGCCTCAAAGCAACCTTGCAGAGCTTCTTCAGCTTCCTGTGACCATTTTCTCACAACAGTTCAATATCTGGACTGCAGAGTTGACACTTCACGGTAACATGTCCTGGATTACACCATCTGTTGTTCACAAATACTGCCAGTCCACCTCCTTTACATTTGCCGCTCCTCTTTAAGTCTCTGTCTGCTCGTATGGTTAAAAAGCCCGGCAGAGAGACACTGGAGTCGGGGATATGATCCTGCAGCCATGTCTCAGTAAAACACATGATACTGCATGCCCGGTACTCTGGCTGGGTCCTTTGTAGGGCTTGGAGTTCATCCAACTTGTTTCCCAACAATCTCACATTGCCCATCATAATCGACGGAAGAGATGGTTTGAACTTCCTCCTTCTCTCTCTTCTCTTAGCTCCTGCTCTGCATCCACGGCGTCTCCTTTTCAACTCATCAGGGATTTGGGGTTGTAGTTGAAGTATTATTTGAGCTTTTGAGATATTAATCAGCTGCTCCCGGTTGTAAGAAACAACCCCGTTGCCATGGCAATGCATCATAACAAATGTCCAAAAATAGAAAGTATCAAGAAAAATCCTCCAAGCTGCACAGCATCCGACACCGGAGTGGACAGTAGTCCAAAAACAATCAACTGTATCCACCACAAGAGGAATAGTTACCAAAAAAGAATAAATCAGAATCAAAAGTAACAGAGCTACTCCAACCTGCTGCCACCTTGAGCGGCGCAATTCTAGACAATATAACAAGTTAATATAATATCAATAATATAACAAGTTGATTTTTCCATTGTGAGATCAATAAAGTCTGTCTTATCTACTATATATTTTTTCTATATCAAAATATTAATGGTATCCTTTCCCCCATGAATATCAGCACCATTTGAGATGTTAGGTTTTTATATCTGCAGAATTTGCTTGACTTGTATCTAAGTATAGCTCTAAGACTGCTGCTCTCCCTCCTTGTGAAAGAAGCTTCTTGGTGTTTAAATGACTCAAAACATCAAAACCGACAACGAATAGTAATTGCACATTACTTCTTTACTTGTGTAAAGCAAAAACAAAACATGAAAACTCCCAGACTCCGACAGAGTTGTCAGAGAACTTCTGGAGATGACAGCTGTCCTTGTTGTAGGTGAAGTCTGTGACATAAAGGGTGAAAATAAATGGTGACAGGACAGTACCCTGTGGGGCCCCGGTGCTGCAGACTACCACCTCTGACTCACAGCAACGCAGCCTCATGTACTGTAGCCGGTCTAGTACTACAGTTTAACTTAGCACTATTTGCTTATATATACTGTCAATGTGGGTTCCTCTACCCAGAATTATGTAGATAATAATTCCCAAAACTCTTAAATCCGTCCATGTGGATTGTACTGTAATGACAGCTATCAATCATGCCTTATCATGTGAATCCTCCTCCTTATTCAGTTGTTCCTCGGCACGCACTTGTTATTCCATCATCCAGTCTGGTTCCCTGTCCACATTTGCACTGGGCCAATGCCAGTCAGTATTTTCGCCAGCCAACACCGCCGTAGAAACATTGAAAAATGTCTAGTTTTTCACGCTTTTTCTGTTTTTCCGCTCTGCTTTTATAAACCCACTTTGTCTAATCCTGCCTTTCACTCAGTCACACTGCACTTCCTTGATTTTTCCCATTTAGTATGAGAACAGAGGGGAGCAGAAGTCAGCTATGCATTTTGTCACGTTTATTTGTTATTGTTTTGATTATGAGTTATAATAATTTTAACTCAAAGATGCATTATTGATCCATTGGTATTGTTGGAAGGTCAGGCAACCAGCAGGGCAGTGTTGCCTACCTTTGCCTATATGGAAAGTCTGTGCCTGACATTCTGACTTTCACTCTTCCTGGTAGTTTACAGAGGCAGTGGCTGAAAACTCAAGCTACGTATTTGAAACAATAAGCTTTTAGGAGCTTCTGGAGAAAAACAGGAAAGCACTGTGTGTGTCTGGCTACGGAGTACTCTGTAGATTTTATCTACTTCCAGAAATGTCAAATGTAATTATTCTGTTTGTTTAGAATCTCATGTTTTGGCCACTTGCTGCTTTGGAGAAGTTGATGTTTTGAGAGATGTATAAAAAAAAGATATTATTATAGGAGACTTATGTCAGCTTGAATTTCTGCAAGTTTGTTTTCTCTCAGCAGTCACCGCCAGTTGTCTAATACTGCACAATCTGTGTGTTCTTGTGTGTGCATCTAAGCATTCCTTCTGTTTTTAGAGATTACATTTTGTTCAGAGTACACTTTTTTTTTTTTATATATATCTCAGCACACTGATTTTATTCTGTCCTACAAATGATTCACTTAATCTTTTTGTGTTCATCTTCCAGCCACCATCATTTTGAATGAGCTAAACTGGACAGATGCCTTGGAGGATGTTTTCCGGAGAAACAAGGAAGATGATCCCTCACTGCTGTGGCAGGTGTTTGGCTCTGCTACTGGACTGGCTCGGTACTACCCAGGTGAGGTATCTGTACTCCAGATTAATGAAGACAGACATACATAAAAAGAATTTTGTGAGCAAATTTCTGCTAGTAAAATAAATAGTTAATAACCAATCACGACAGGAAGACTAGAAATCTTTTGTATATTTTGTCTATATTATATCAGACCGTACAACACAACTCTGCACAGAATTAAACTTTGTTTTTCAACGTGTGGAAAAGTAAATATGAGCTGTCTGTGATACTTAATAACGGGAATTTGTGCATAAAATTTATCTGTATGTATAAACAAAAAATGTAACTCATTTCAATTGAGCAGTTTTAAACTTTACAGCAAAGATGAAAATCAAAAACTGCTTGTAAATGTTGTACATCAGTGACATGACGTTAATGCAGTTTTGTCAGTTTGAAACCTTAAGATTTGGCATTTATTCTGGCAATCCCCAGGATGTCTTGTGGGAAACGGTGACAGAATTGTACACTGTTTTTTTATTTTTCAAAACTTTTTTTTTTTTGTGCTTGCAGATATGTTTCTAGTATGCAATTTGGATTTTGTCACATGGGGCTTCATATTGGGCATGGGTGGTTCCAGTCTTTGAGAGCCAGAGCCCTGCATATTTTAAATGTTAAGCCCACCTGATTTCAATAAATATGTCATTATCAGACTGCTGCAAGACTTGGTGACAGATGGAGGAGATAATTCTAACATGTGATTCAGGACATGAGGTTGTCTGATCCTCCAAAAATGGCTGAAACTAATCACAAAAAATATTATTTTGTCTCTCTGATACTTTACATTTTTCTGTCATAATTCTTTATAGTCTAATAGTAAAAAAAGATTCTTGCCTTTAAATAAAAAGGGAAATGTGAATGTTCTTCAGCAAAATAAGCAAAACACAATGTATTAAATAATTGCTGCAGATTGTGTGCATGTAAGTTCTGTAGTTGAACAATTCTAGTTTGAAAAATCCAGTTTATTTGGTTGGAACTGAGAAACTTTACTGTGAAGTAAACAATTTCTTTGGCCAACATGCAGCTTCCCCCTGGATCGACAGGAGAAATTCACCCGACAAGATTGACCTATATGACGTACGCAGACGACCCTGGTGAGGTTAAAGAAAGTCTCATGCAAATAAGTGAAGAATGTAGGTAGCCTTTAAAATGCAGTAACATCCAAGTTGTTTTCTGGCAGACTGTGCTTTGTAGTGATACGTTTTATTAAAGCTTTACTGTCCTAAGAATAAATATTTTAATATTTTCTGTGTGTATGCATTCTCCATATGTAATATTGGTCTGTGTGTGCCCGGTATTACTCACCAGGTACATTCAGGGGGCGGCGTCACCCAAGGACATGCTGATCCTGGTGGATGCGTGAGTGACAACGTTATTATTCATACATTACAGTCAGATTAGATTTTCTTTTGCACGCCAGGAGGCCCTGATGCTAACTCTGTGACTGGCCTCATCCCGCTGGGCACTGCCGCACTGTGCTCATGTGTGACACTGACTAACAAAAAGCAGTCAGTGCATTGGCCAACCTCATTATTTACCGTCCAGTTGTTCCCTACAATGATTTAAGACTGGAAAACTTCTCACATATTTAAGGGAGACACAATCTCAAAAACTGTTTAAAACAGTGAAAATTTCAGTTCAAACTCTGACGTAATGTGATTGTTTGTAGAAACAAAGGACAATCTTTTTGTTGGGTTTGAAAATGCACTCACCGACCATTTTATTAGGTACACCTGTTCAACTGCTCGTTATCGCAAATTTCTAATCAGCCAATCACATGGCAGCAACTCAATGCATTTAGGCACGTAGAAATGGTCAAGACGATCTGCTGCAGTTCAAACCGAGCATCAGAATGTGTAAGAAAGGTGATTTAAGTGCCTGTCAACATAGCATGGTTGTTGGTGCCAGACGCGCTGGTCTGAGTATTTCAGAAACTGCTGATCTACTGGGATTTTCACACACTACCATCTCTAGGGTTTACAGAGAATGGTCTGAAAAAGAGAAAATATCCAGTGAGCGGCGGTTCTGTGGGCGCAAATGCCTTGTTGATGCCAGAGGTCAGAGGAGAATGGCCAGAATGGTTTGAGCTGATAGAAAGGCAACAGTAACTCAAATAACCACTCGTTACAACCAAGGCATGCAGAAGAGCATCTCTGAACGCACAACACATCGAACCTTGAGGCGGATGGGCTACAGCAGCAGAAGACCACACCAGGTGCCACTCCTGTCAGCTAAGAACAGGAAACTGAGGCTACAATTCACACAGGCTCACCAAAATTGGACAATAGAAGATTGGAAAAACGTTGCCTGGTCAGATGAGTCTCGATTTCTGCTGCATCATTCAGATGGTAGGGTCAGAATTTGGCATCAACAACATGAAAGCATGGATCCATCCTGCCTTGTATCAACGGTTCAGGCTGGTGGTGGTGGTGTAATGGTGTGGGGGATATTTTCTTGGCACACTTTGGACCCCTTAGTACCAATTGAGCACCGTGTCAACGCAACGCCGCAGCCTACTTGAGTATTGTTGCTGACCATGTCCATCCCTTTATGACCACAGTGTATCCATCTTCTGATGGTTACTTCCAGCAGGATAACGCGCCATGTCATAAAGCACGAATCATCTCAGACTGGTTTCTTGAACATGACATTGAGTTCACTGTACTCAAATGGCCTCCACACTCACCAGATCTCAATCCAATAGAGCACCTTTGGGATGTGGTGGAACGGGAGATTCGCATCATGGATGTGGAGCTGACAAATCTGCAGCATCTGTATGATGCTATCATGTCAATATGGACCAAACTCTCTGAGGAATGTTTCTAGTACCTTGTTGAATCTATGCCACGAAGGATTAAGGCAGTTCTGAAGGCAAAGTGGATCCAACCCGGTACTAGCAAGGTGTACATAATAAAGTGGCCAGTGAGTGTATATATAAATAATCGCTTGTTAGTCAGTTAGTACTTTGTTTTATATTCTGATGAATTCCGAAGATCAGAGGAAATTTAACAAGTCCTATGTCTTCGGATCAGCGCTAATTTAGAAGCCAGGATTAGAGAGTTCAGTTTTAAATTTAAAAATGGAGCAAGTTGAGAAGACGATTCTCTTTAAAATAGATCTATTTAGGATGTAGTGTTATTTTACAAGGATGTCGAACTCCAGATCTCAAAGGGTGTATAAGCTTACTTGATTTTGTTGCAACCTGACTCAAGTGGTGGTCACAGAAAGAGAAGAAAAACACTGATTACATGAGCCTTTCTTGTATGAAATCAACCTAAGTTTAAACAATAACAATAAACCAAGAATAAAGTATAGGATGTGGGTATCAAACAAACCTAAACATCTACCATAAAACCAAAGCTAAGCTAAACCAAATACCTGGACTGTCTGCTATGGGGAGAGCAAAGATGGCAACGGGAATGAGTAGCCGCTAGGTTTAAATAGACAGTGAGCACCTGGCCCAGGTGTTTCCAGTCATCAACTCATTCCAGACCACTCCCACTTCCCCTGAGAGACAGAATGTCAACAATTAAGGCAGCTAAAGACAGGAGTCAACACAATTTGTGAGCTAACCTAATTTTCTTAATTAACCCTATACAATGATAAAACAGGTTTATCACTACAGTATGATTAGACATAATGTAAAATGTGCTAAAGGGAAATCTTATTGCTGCAATTGGGTGTGGAAAATGTTTATCGTATTTTGGTCTTATTATTTTACTAATTTGTTAACGTTGAGGAAATCACACAAAATTTGTCCCATGTTAAATTCTTGTTGGAATGTGCTGTGCACATGGAAAGACCAATTCTTACTAACATTTGTACTTGCAGCACATCATGTTAGCGCCATCTTTTCTTGCTGTTTAACAAGACCGGTATTGGTTGATTCTGTATTCTCATTCATCAACATTCACAGTTCTTACATCCCTGGAAAAGATGTGTACAAAAGCCTTTTAGATGTTTACATGTTTCAGGCATCAACTGCTATGGTTGAATTTGTCTAAAGCAAACTTTCTGTACTGCAGGAGTGGAAGTGTGTCAGGTCTCACTCTCAAACTGATCAAAACATCTGTCAGCAATATGCTGGAGACCCTCTCTGATGATGACTTTGTAAACGTGGTTTCTGTGAGTATTCACACATCCCAAGTACATGTATTGATGATTGTTTTATTTTCCAGGTGCTCTTTTCCATGGGTGTTTTAGATTAGACTGGAAATATTTGTGTAGGAACCCTTATTTAAGTCACTGATTTGAACAAAATAGAGGCTGTTGTTTTGTGCATATATGCTGGTCTGCCGGTCTGTGTGCATTTTTAATATTCATGTGTGTATATACAGTGCTATGACAAGTTCTTTACCACCTTTCTGATTTCTTCTTTTATTTTTGTCACATTAACGTGTTTCAGGTCATCAGACTAATTTAAATTTCAGACAAAGATAACTATCTAAATGATTTAATTATTTAATTTTCACAGAGAAGAAAGGTATCCAAACTAATTTGGCCTGTTTGAAAAAGTAATTGCCAAGTAATAAGTGATTGTGCCACCCTTGGCAGCAACAACAGTCATCACGAGTTTACAAAAACTGGTAATGAGTCTTTGCATCACTCTCCAGGAATCGTCTTTGCAGAAGTGTATTAATTTAGTCACATTGGAGGGTTTTCGAGCATGATTGGCCTGTTTAAAGTTATCGTTGATGTGCTGTTTGAGTAATTTTGGAATGGCTCTCACGCTGGTTTCTAAGGCTTTGAGTCCCAAAGCCTTAAACTGTTTTCTAACCCTTTCCAGAGTGATAGTTGTCAGTACCTTTGGTTTGGATAGCTTTTTTTCCTTTTAATTAATTAAATCACCATTGAAAAACTTTGCATATTTACTCAGGTTGTCTGTGTTTGAAAAGGCAAAAACAGAAAAGTTCTGCCAAATACATTTTCGCAGCACTGTTCGTTAACTGTAGATTTGATCAGAGAAACGCTAAAGGATCACAGTGCTAAAGTCCAAGTGACTAAGAGAACCAATGCTTGAATTTAAGCCCTGAAATGCCACATGAAATCTATGACAAAAATATCCCAGTTTCGTTCCTCAACCATATCTTAACTCTGTGGGATGGAATGGGAAATGCCTTCCTTGCCAAATTAAGATTTGATAGAAATCTCAAGTACCAAAGATTTCCTGGCATAAGAACTGAGAAAGCCTTCATCCATCACAGTTTAGAGTTAAAATGACTGCCAGTTTAAAGCATTTATGCACACGAGCTATATTACTTTTACAAAGAAAAACTGTTCAAAGGGTCAGTATTTTCCTCCACTTTAGGATGTTTGTGAGGTGCTGCCAAGACAACCTAGAAGCATTTTTACTGAATGGGATTGACACTGAAATCCAGATTATGTCCAAAACTTGAGCTCCCATAACTGTTGCTGCAATAAATGTGCTAAATATATTACACTGGTGTAGTAATGTTTGTGGCTTTGCCTCTAAGTGCTTTTTAGCAATAGCTTAAAAGCTTTTTATAAAGTAGTTAATAGTAGTAGTAGTTTGTTTAGATGTGGTGGCATGTAAAAACTGCATTGAGGTAAAATTTTATTTTTTACTTACCGATAAATTCTTCTCCTTCTCCCCAAAACCAGTACAAAGCAAAAAAAGATACCTTGGTAACTGTCGGGTGCCTTCTAGCTTAGATTATATATTATTTGATTAAACCAACAATCAGCAGAGACACTAAAAAAATAGAAAAACCAAAAACTAAGTAATTGTTTATTAACTTTGAATAAAAGAAAATAAAATGGGTTTGGAGTAGACAACATTCCTTCATACTATGATTTAACAGAATACATCCTGACATAATATAAAGAATCAGTTCTAATTTGAAATAATGTGACAAGGAAAAATGTGTAATTAAATGAATAAAATTACAATTATCATGTTTGAACATCAAGTAGCTGATGTTCCACTAGTGAGTTAAGTCATTTTCTGGGTCTTAAACAGAGCTCCTACTTTGTATACTTAGGTTAAATGATGCATCTTCTCAGCTTAATGCATCCCTCCAGTTTCTTGGCTCGGAATATGTTTTGTCCTTGGATCTGACTTTCCCCTGTCTAGCATCTCCTTTAACCTAATTACTTCTTCTTTTTCCTCCTTGCAGTCACTCCTTATGGCCACAACCATAAATCACATTGCTTTCTAAATTAGCCACAAATAAAATTTAGTTTCACTTCCCTTATTAAACAGACATGTGTGGGTGTGTGCACTTTGGGTGGACGTGGAGGGTCAGTAGAAGGCTCTTTGACATAATGTGTTTTATAGACTGTGTTTTCTCTGAGCTCTGATTTCTGTTTCTAATATTTGCCCTTGCACTGGTTCATACTGTGCATTCAGTCATTCATAGTGTCACTGCAATTGCTTAAAACATACATATGTGTAGAAATACTCATTGTTAATGTTAGAAGTGTTATATTTTGTTTTGCTGTATTTGAACCATAATGATAATTGGGAGCAGCATTCAGAAAGAGCCTCAGAACAGATGCTGAGTACTAATGAACCATGCCCCAACCCTTTTATGGATGCTGCATGTGTTTGTGTGTAGATTCACTCACTTCTATCTGTTCCCCCACATCAGCTATTCACCAGTATTTACCTGAATTTACTTTACATGTGTAGTTGTGATTTAACTAGTTATCTTCCTGTAATTAAGCTGTCTCTTTGTTTTTGCTCTTTTTTTCACCTCCATGTGCCACTGTTTTCTCATCCCTTTTGTATCTCCTTCAAATCCTTCCTTCTGTTCTTTTAGCTTCCGTCGGTCTGTGAAGTTTGATTACATTTAGCCTTTTTTTTCATTTTGCACATGACAATTTGTGTTAACAAAGATCTATTTAACACCGTTGTCTGCAATTGTTGTATCTTATGTTTAAATGTCCCTTCAATCTTTTACCTCAGTCATAGTTTATCATATATATTTAAGAAACACTGCAACAAAGGGGAAGAAAACACATATTTATCAGAAAATATGTGTAAGTGCCGTCCCTGTGCCTCCCATCAACCCTCCTTACCTTATCCCCCCAGTTCAACAAAACCGCCCGGCCTGCAGCATGCTTTCAGAACCTGGTGCAGGCCAATGTGAGGAACAAAAGGATCTTGAAGGAGGCTGTGCAGAGACTCAAAGCTGAGGGTATCACCAACTACACAAGTGGCTTTGAGCTTGCCTTTGAACAGCTTGCACAGGTAAAGCGTGTGTGAACTGTATTTCCTTGCCTGATTGAGGTGGCAACTGATGAATTTTTTTATGTAACACATTTCCTTTGAAAACTTTGGTGACATACAATAGACTTAAAAAGTATACATACCTCTGTTAAAATGCCAGGTTTCTGTCTAAACAAAAATAAAATCAGAATATATAATTTTGGAACTTTTTGCACCTTCAATGTGACCTTTAACCTATACAACTCCATGGCTAACTTCATTCTTCAAGGGCCAGTGTCCCACATATTTTAGATGTGTCCCTGCCTTAACATAGCTGAATAAATAGCTGACTTGACTTCCTCAGGTTGTCATCAATAGCTGAAGAGGCCTGGTAATGAACTATTTATTTGATTCAAGTCTGTTAAAGCAGTGGAACATCTTAAACAGGGCATCAGCTCTTGAGGACTGCAGTTGGTCGCCCTTAAACTAATACTTAATGGAAGCACCTTTTGATTTTATTTCAGCACTCTGTGTTTTTGGGTAGGGCTCTATCAACATACATCTTGATTTGGCAAAGTGTTCCCAGTCTTCTCTGTAAAAACCCTCTATGTCTGTCCGATTGCAGGAGCATCTCCTGTGCATATCCCTTACTGATCACTCCACAAATTATTAATTGTGTTATACTATTTCAAAATATTCAGTCTTCTTCTCATTAGGCCATTATTTTCTGATTTGGATGTATGTTTTTGGTTGTCATGCTAAAATGGAATGAATGAATGATAAAGTTCTTCCTCATCTTTGTAGTAAAACTCTGAATGTATTTGGAACTGCCAATTTCTTCCACTATGACTAAGGCCCTAGTTCCAAATAAAGTGCCCTAAAGCATGATACTGCCAACACCATGTTTCAATGTAGGCATGGTGTTCTTTGATGATGATCAGTGTTGGTTTTGTGCCAAACACTTCTTTTAGAATTATGGAACAGCATTCAATCTTGGCTTCATCATTAGGCCATAACACATTTTATCTCATGCTTTTTGGTGAGCTAAAATATATGTTTTGCAAATTTTTGCTGGGTTTGAATGTTTTTTCTTGTTTAAAAATGATTGCTTTTATCTTGCCACTGAAGATATAGGGGAGACTTTTGTCACTTGTACTTCACAGCCAGTATCTGCCAGAAATTCCTCCAGCTCGTCTAATGTTGCTGTAGACCTGTTGGCAGCTTCCCTGGCCAGTTTTCTTCATATCTTTTTAGCAACTTGATGAATAGTAATGTCATGGTCTTTGTAGAGGCACTTGAAATGATGAAGCTGCGGTCTGACTGTTAATGTAGGGGTTAATACTGAACACATTAACATCTTCAGATGCGCACATATGTATTTTCCCCTAAATACTGTTTTCTTTTTCAGTGGAGTCACACAGGCTATAGATCACACCGAAGGTCAAACGGTGTTAGCAATTTATTTGCACCACAAATAACTGGCATTTTACCAGGGGTGTGTAGACTTTTATACCATTTATACCATTCAACTTAAAAAATTTTCTTTAAAAAAGTTTCATGATCTGACGCTCAAATCTCTAAAATATGCTCTTAGAGAGTAAGTATATGTCGCCCTCCTTTGGTTCTTTCAGATATAGCACTCTGTCCAAATACACATTTATCTCTTCACAAGCATTAATGCAGCAGATTTTTTGGCAAAGTAAAAATCCTTGCTTCTGTGCAAATCAGACCAACATCTCTAGGGCCAAATGTAACAAGATTATAATGCTGTTCACCGATGGAGGAGAAGAGAGGGCAGAGGAGATATTTCAGAAATATAATCCAAAGCAAGAGGTAGGACTTTATATTCAGTTTCACTGCAGTAGAATGTAGTTCTTGGCCCTTTTTTTCATGTTTTATTTATTCTTATTGCATTTTGTTCCTTTACAGGTGCGCGTCTTTACATTCTCAGTAGGTCAGCACAGCTATGACAAAGGGCCAATACAGTGGATGGCCTGCAATAATAAAGGTACAAAATATTGGATTTATACTGACTAGGTGAAAGCCTCTTTTTGTGGTTACTATGTTACATTGACATTTTAAATTTTAACCATGTAACAATCATCAGCAATCATTGTTTCATCTAAAAAGAGCATCACAGTTAACGTTAATATTGGTTTGTGATGATAGGACAGAATAGTCTGTATGGCATACCCCCTAAATAGCTAGTTGTCACAAAGATAATATCTTTGGGTTTTTGTTTTTTTCATTTTTATCTCTCGTATCACCGTGATTACTGTGCATGGTGGCAGTATATAGTAATTATTGATCCTTGTCTAGCTTAAAGGCTAAAATAAATGGGCCACTGTGTCATGTTTATACACCAGGGAAACAGTAATGAATTTGATGTGTCAAAAACTCTGATCAACTTTAAAAAAATTGAAGTATGAATAAAAAACTGCCTCTGTCGCATTTCCTTTAATGGCAATGTTTAGGCTTTTATCAATATAGCCACTGGTGTTTTTGTTAGTAATTAACATGAGATTTATTTCTCAGCTGAATAAATGCATTCAGAATAAAATTATTTTTACACTTTTTTTCAGTGTGAGATTGTATGTTGTTGCAATAGTTTTATTTTGTTTTTAACAAATCTTTACCAAGTATATCAATAAATGAGGCAATACTTTTTTTGTTGTTGCTTTAAGGCAACGGTGGGATTGTGCAAAAATATGGAATCCGTTTAGGAATACAGTTGTAGGTTTAATACTCTCCAGTAATTATGCTGTTTCCAGAGGTCCTTGTATAATAAATCTGCTTCTCTTACACAGGTTATTACTATGAGATCCCATCTATTGGGGCCATTCGGCTGAACACTCAGGTAATCTCAGTCATGAGAACACACTTGACTAATCTGGCCTAGTGTTCTCACTACTTTTCACCTTTAAAATGTGGCTCTCTTAATTTGTTGCTTGTATTGCCCCCTTGTGGCAGAACTATAGGCATGCAGGTTGCAAAATAAGTTTATTTGTGATCATCTTGGCAGGAGTACTTGGACGTTTTGGGTCGGCCAATGGTCAAAGCTGACAGCAAGCCTAAGAGAGACCGAAAGGCCAAGGAAGTTCAGTGGACAAATGTCTACCTGGATGCATTGGTATGTTCTGTCTGGAAGATTTAAGACAATCAAGTGGGTAAATAATGATACTGTTAATGTGTGAAACTGTGGTGCAGGAACTATGATACATTTGTTTTATGTCATGTAAAGTATTTCTGTTAAGTCTTGTTTAGTTATTTGCTGTCATGTTATCTTCTTTTTGCGCAACGAGAGATAAACTTCACTCCAAGGTTTTGCCTTTTTTTGTTGTGTTTATGCTTCTGTCAAGATTTCCTGCCAGGCGACAGCAGATAAGACAGCAGACGAATGATAAAAGAAGCCGACTTTCTCAGCACCAGAAACGTCCTCCTAAAATAAAACTTAACCATTTAATCAGTCAGTTTGGTGATGAAAACTGCAAGTAGTGTTTTGAAATTTTGTATTAATGCCATTGTTGCCAATGGTTTTGCAGTAACTAGAATAAAAGTAATGAACTATTTAATATTATTTAACTTCTAATTATTATTATTTACAACTATGAACCTAATGTGTTGAATGAAATTCATATGTGCTTTTAGAACATTATTTTATAAATAAGAATGTAATTTCAAACTTGCAGTCGATCTCTTTCCCCGTGAGATCACTAAATGAAACCAAGGTTAGTTAGAACATTAGATTATAAAGCTGTTTGGTGAATAAACATCATCTTTAAAGGATCATACTGGACAGTTTAGAGATGACGTTGTGGAGAAGTTCGAATCAGGGTTAGGATGTAAAACAATTTCCCAAATGTTGAACATCTCATGGAGCACAATGCGCAAAGAGCATGGCACAGCTACAAACCTAAAAGAACATGGCTGTTCATGTAAACTGATGGGACAAGCAAGAAGAGCAGCAATCATAGAACTAGCCAAGGGGCCTTTGTTAACTCCGCAGAAGTTTCAGAGATCCAGAGCTCAAGTGGAAGAATCTGTTGAAAGGACAACTAGAAGCAATGCAAGCCATGGGCTTTATAGAAGAGCCGCCAGAAAAAAAATGTAAAATAAGCCACAAAAAGTCTCATTTGCAGGTTGCTGCTAGCCATGCTGGGTACTCAGGACAGATGTGGAAGAAGATGCTCTAATTAAACCTCTGTGGCGGGAATGCAAAATGCAATGTGTGGAGAAAAAACAATGCTGCACAAATCCTGAACACAGCATTCTCAAAGTTACAACATGGTGGTGACAGCAACATGCTGTGGTGATGCGTTTTTTTTAATAACGACCAGTAAGTTTTTGGGAATATTGATGGAGCTAAAAACAGAGCAAACCTGGAAGAAAACTCAGAAGGAGCTGCAAAAGACTTGAGATTGGGACAGAGGTTGACATTAATGCAGGATAAAAAACATACAGCCATAGCTACAGTGGAATGGTTTAGAATACATCAAGGCATAACGATTTGTTAGAATGGCCCTATCAAAGTTCAAGTCATTAATCGGACTGACAATCTGAGGCAAGATTTTAAAACATATGCTTACAGATGTTTTGCATCCAATCTGATTGAACTTAAGCTACTGTGCAAAGAAGAATAGACAAATCTTTTAGTCTGTAGTTGTGCAATTCTGATAGAGGCATATCCCAAAAAACTTCATCTGTAGTTGCAGCAAAAGGTGATCGTAAAATGTATCGACCAAGAGGGGCTGAATGCAGATACACATGACACTTCAGATTTATATTAGTGAAACACTATGAAAGCCCTGTGCCATTTTACAAACATCTGTACATTATGTTTTATCTTCCAGGAGCTTGGTCTTGTAATCACTGGAACGCTGCCTGTCTTCAACAAGACTGACACAGGGTCAAAGGTATCTACAAAATATATATTTTAGCAAATGTGTACAACATTGTACAAATATTAAATGGGTCACATTTTATCACCCTAACTCTTGTAAAAACATTTAAAAGTTATGGTGCTTGTGATAGATTTTAAATGTAATCAATAAAAGTTTATCTTATAGCACTAAAAAAGTATCAATAACCAAATATATATTTTTTATTCTATCTTTGATGTACAGAATTTCGCATCTTGATAACATTTCATTTAATTTTTTTTTATTCATTCATTCAAAGGAAATATAAACTTAGAACTTATTTGCTGTTTATGCATGGAGGGTGTAATTAGTAATAAATACAAGCACAGATTATGTCATTCTGGCATCTTTTACACCCCATTCTGTCTGCCTTTGATTGTATGTCACACACTTTGACTTCATGGATTAAATGTTTGTAGTTTTCAGAACTGTAATATATGCTAAATATTTGAAAGATCAAAAGATGAAGTTTCAACATGAATACTTGTTTTAACTTCTCTCATCTTGTGGCTTTCGCTTGTTTTCTTTGTTGATGCAGAGGTACCCCAAAACTCTCCAGAAGAGAATGTAGGATGTCACATAGTAAACTTTTTAAAATAAATAAATCCTGCAGATCAGAGTGAGAAAGATCCGGTAGCTTAAATGTTTCAAGATGAGTCTACATGCCTACCTCAGAGGACTTGGAGCCTACCTCCAGTGCGACTGAAAACAAGTCTGGAAATGCCTTGTCAGTGACTCACTGCAGCACATGAAGCTTTTGGGAATGAAACTGTCCAGATTTGTATTTCAACCATTTCCTTGAAATCCTTCACAATCCACTGTGGGAATTGACTCATCCAGAAAAAGCAACAGAGGGCCTTACACTTACTCTTTCTGCAGCTGACATCCTCTCTGTTTTTCCTATGCTTTTCTCTCAGAAGTCACAAAACCAGCTCATCCTGGGAGTTATGGCTATTGATGTCTCCCTGGAAGATATCAAGAGACTTACTCCTCGGTTCACAGTAAGAGCTCACAAGTCATATTAATGTACACATACTTGTGTACTGTGCATGTTATTGTTTATACAGGCTTTTTTTTTCACCAATCCTTGTTTCTTTCCAGTTTGGTCCAAATGGCTACTACTTTGCTATTGATCCAAATGGATACGTGTTGCTTCACCCTAACCTTCAGCCGCTGGTAAGCAGCAACAGTCAATGTTTAAATGCAAAATTTAACTAGAAGAAAAAACGTAATTTTCATTCTTTTACACAGCCTTATAAGATTTTAGGGGAAAACCTTCCCAAGATTTTGCTAGCTCATAACCCAAACTCATATTAAATTTGTATTGTGTTTGCATCTATTACTTGATCAGTATTGTTGGTCAGACGTTGCTCATTTCAGGGGTTTACTCAAAATTATCTAATGCAGCCTTCCTTCTGATGGTGGAAGTGCCCGCTTAACAGGAACTGTGCACAGCAAAAATAAAAACATGTAAACTAAAATGCTAACATAAACGTTGTTAGCTGTACTATATGGAGGGCCATAAAGGACAAAATAAAATAAATATATCATGAAATAAATAAATGTGAATGTCCCATGAAATAAATAAATCTACTATTTATTTATTTAATACATTAGTCAATTATTAAATATATCATTAAATTATGAAATGTAAAATTAAATAATAAATAAATGTCCCATTAAATAAATGTGCTTTTTAAATGAAGAAATTAAATATATATATTTTTTATAAATTTAAAAATACATATCCGGTCCCATATAAGTGGACGTCGATGAGAATACATATAATTATTTCACTCTACATTTATTATTTCATGTTTCCAATGCAACAGGGTCATCATAAAAACCCAGTGGCTAAAACTGATCCTGTGAAATTCGTTGCTAGTCTGATATCTAAATGTGGCAGCTTCCACTACGCAGGACCTCAGTGAGCTTTCTTGTGAACTGGTTGGACATATTATTGGACATATTATAGACCAAAGTAGGGACATAGAAGCAAAGTTTGCTGTAAATAAATTGGAACAATTTCTTAAGGTTATTTTAGTTGTTTCTGCACTTTTCAGCAAAGACATTGACCTCAGAGTCATAGCAAATTTAGAAGAAGTTGTCTTAACTTGCTGTGTGAAGCAGCTAAACAGATTGCAGCCAAACATTGCATAGATTGACACCTCAAGGAGGAGACAACAATTATTAATCCTGCAAGAACACTGTGTTGAAAAAAAGTCACATGAAGTTTTCCACAACACAAATGGTACAAGGTGCTCTAGTGACATGCAAACCGCTATGTGTGTCAGAACTCTGAACACAGAATTTCCAGAGTCACAAATTGTTGCAACAATGGCAATTCTTTACTTCAGCATTAACAGCAAAACTGGTTGGGGGGATGGGAAGATGGATAAAACGCATACAAGGCAAAACTGGAAGAAAACCTTTTACCTGCTGTAAAAGACTTGAGAATGGGGCAGAGGTTTACCATCTAGTAGGACTACAACCTTGTTATATAGAGAAATAGCTACAGTGGAATGACTTAGATTAAATTGAAATAAATGCATGACTTAGATTTCATGCAAAATCCACTTTTTTTGCCTTGAAATACATTTTGTTGTCCACTTGGAGTGTGTAAGAATGCAGAAAAGTTGAATTTAGTCTCTCCAGGTGTTGCGAAGGTATCTTTATATTCTGTTTGGGTCATATTTTTCAGTTTGTTCAATTTTCTCTATCATCTGTTACGTTTTTCCAACTGATATGTCTCTGTATTTGCGGCAGAACAGCTAAATAAGGTCATGGACTTCTGGCTGATCAATTTCACGTATCCACCATATTACGTGTTTCAATTTTGTAGTCCAAGCTCTAGTATGCCATCGCTGAAAGAAATTAAGTTTGGTTCGGTTGTTGGGCGTTTTAACCCAGACAACTCATTACACAGTCCCCCAGCATCAGAACATCTTTCAAAGTGCCAGGTTAAATTGTATTTTTCATGGAAATCTACCCACATCAGTGGGGACATTTATATTTCCCCCACTTCATGGACAAGTGCCTTTAACAACCTCTGCCAGTATCAAGAAGGATTTGCTGAAAGACTTCATCTAATTAAGCAGTCAGTTCCTTCTGTCTATGGAAACGACGGAAAGATCAAAGCGGTATGCTGCAAATAACGCTAAAATGAAAAGGTTTATTTTAGACATGAAGTTATGTAGTGTTGATTTGATGTGCTGGCTATTGTGTTGATACCAGTAACATGCCTTCTGCTTATGTTTATGCTTTCAGCTCCTTGAGGACAGAACTGTACTGCGTGTTTTGAATAGTATTATTACATAAACAGTTTTGCATTGTTTTTGCCGTTTTTGGCTTGTTTCTGTGGTGCTAGATAATTCAATCCTGTAAGACTCACAATGAAAAGACACATAGGTGGCAATTAGAGAAGTTTATTTACAAATATTTATTTCTTTGGCGCTCGGACCCCGGAGGAAGACACGAACGCTGAGAATGATGTGAGCTTGGATGAACAACTTATGAATAGAATTAGAGATGTCTTCCCCCCATAAGGGCCGAGGCTGAAATAAATGAACTGTTAGCCACCCTAATCCCGCCCACTGAATTTAATGGGTCAAGAGGAGTTTCAATAATTTAATGATGAAACAGCTGCATAGAAGCCATAAATAAATAAATGTGGAGTGAAATATTTGTGTTTTTAAATAAATAGTTTAAAAAAAAATGACATTTAATTTATTAATTTTGTCATTTAAATGGTATATTTAATTGTTTAATGGGACATATTACCTAAATGGGACATTCACATTTATTTATTTTATAGTATATTTATTTTATTAAATTTTAATTTAGGTCTCCGCTTTGACTGGGCCATTCTAAGACATGAATGTTCTTTGGTCCAAGCCATTCTATTGTAACTGTTGTTGATTCTTAGGGCCAGTGTCCTGCTAGTAGGAGATTTTTCATTAAAGAATAGGTACATCTCCATCAGATATGACCAGTCTCCCTGTCCCTGCTGAAAAAAGCATCCACATGGAATGATGCTGCCACTACCATGTTTTCTTTGTGGAGGGATTGTGTGTCCAGGCTGAGTTGCAGTTCGAGTTCTGTCACCGCCTGCAGCTCTCCGTAGCTCCTCCAAAGTTACCATGTGCCTCTTAGCCACTTCCGTGATTATAATCTCCTTGCCGGGCCAATCAGTTTAAGTTAATGGCCTATCTAGCTAGGTTTCTTGCTGCACAAACACTTTCTATTTTAGTTCATGGATTAACCAGTCTCCTGTGAGATTTTCAACGCTTAAGAGTTTGTTTCATTACATAATCCTGCTTTAAACTTCCCAATTACTTGTCTGGTGTGTCCCTTGGTCTTTATGATGCTGTTTGTTCATTAATGTTCTCTGAACCTTTCACATAACAACTGTATTTGGACTGAGACTGAATTATACTCAGATGGGCTCTGATTATTAATTAGGTGACTTCTGAAAGCAATTGATTCCATTTATTTGGAGGATCAGAGTAAGAGGTACTTGCATGAAATCCCAGTAAAATACATTGAAGTTTGTGGTTATGTCACAAAATGGGAAAAAGGGTTATGGATGCTTTTGCAAGCCATTGTAAATTTTGCAGGAAACTTACTGTTGACACATGCAGAGATAGTTAATGCTGCAAGTACCAAATTTACTTAATGTCCCCCTGAAGAAAATTGTCTTTCTACATTGCTTTGAGGTTGTGTTTTTAGCAAAGCCACTTTTTGTTGTTCCATATGTTGCACTTTGCTTAGCAGTCCAGTGTTTTCCTGCAGAACAAGATTGAATTGTTTTGTCTTTATATCATTTGGCAAACTTTAAAATTCTTAGTTTTTTCTTAGTTTTATCTGGTTGCAAGATTATATTTATTCGCTTGGTAAAATGTTTTTCTGTGACATTTGAGAAATATGCTTTTTATAAATAAATATTATGAAGAGTAGTTGCAGATATTTTACATGCCATTTGTCCATAATTATTTCCCTCTTTAAGACTGCAGAGTATCAAAACCTGCTATTGGAAGCATATCAGTACCTGCCGTTTTCTGTTCAATTTTTGTCTTCATACCTGACAAACTGATCAACAAAAATCTTTTTGTAAATTTTTTCACAGACTGCCAAGTTTGATGAACCTGTCACACTCGACTTTCTGGATGCAGAATTGGAGAATGACATAAAAGTGGAGGTTTGAAGCCCATATATGTTTTCTAATTTAAAATCAAACCTCACTAGCTGCTGTGTACATGTTAAATGTGTGTGTGTGTCTGTGTGTGTGTGTGTGTATGTATGTGTATATATATATACACACATACATACATATATATATATATATATATATATATATATATATATATATATACACTGCTCGAAAAATAAAGGGAACGCTCAAATAACACATCCTAGATCTGAATGAATTGAATATTCTCATTGAATGCTTTGTTCTGTACAAAGTTGAATGTGCTGACAACAAAATCACACAAAAATCATCAATGGAAATCAAATTTATTAACCAATGGAGGCCTGGATTTGGCGTCACACACAACATTAAAGTGGAAAAACACACTACAGGCTGATCCAACTTTGATGTATTGTCCTTACAACATGTCAAAACGAGGCTCAGTATTGTGTGTGGCCTCCATGTGTCTGTATGACCTCCCTACAACGCCTGGACATGCTCCTGATGAGACGGCAGATGGTCTCCTGAGGGATCTCCTCCCAGACCTGGACTAAAGCATCCGCCAACTGCTGGACAGTCTGTGGTGCAACATGACGTTGGTGGATGGAGCGAGACATGATGTCCCAGATGTGCTCAATCGGATTCAGGTTTGGGGAACGGGCGGGCCAGTCCATAGCTTCAATGTCTTCATCTTGCAGGAACTGCTGACACACTCCGGCCACATGAGGTCTAGCATTGTCCTGCATTAGGAGGAACCCAGGGCCATCCCCACCAGCATATGGTCTCACAAGGGGTGTGAGGATCTCATCTGGGTACCTAATGGCAGTCAGGCTACCTCTGGTGAGCACATGGAGGGTCATGCTGCCCTCCAAAGAAATGGGTTGTAGAATCCGTCTCATGCTACCACGAGTGTGAAAGCACCAACATTCAAAAGTTCTAGAATTGCGCCGCTCAAGGTGGCAGCAGGTTGGAGTAGCTCTGTTACTTTTGATTCTGATTTATTCTTTTTGGGAACTATTCCTCTTGTGGTGGATACAGTTGATTTTTTTTGGACGACTGTCCACTCCGGTGTCGGATGCTGTGCAGCTTGGAAGATTTTTCTTAATACTTTCTATTTTTGGACATTTGTTATGATGCATTGCCATGGCAACAGGGTTGTTTTTTACAACCGAGAGCAGCTGATTAATATCTCAAAAGCTCAAATAATACTTCAACTACAACCCCAAATCCCTGATGAGTTGAAAAGGAGACGCCGTAGATGCAGAGCAGGAGCTAAGAGAAGAGAGAGAAGGATTAAGTTCAAACCATTTCTTCCGTCGATTATGATGGGCAATGTGAGATTGTTGGGAAACACGTTGGATGAACTCCAAGCCCTACAAAGGACCCAGCCAGAGTACCGGGCATGCAGTATCATGTGTTTTACTGAGACATGGCTGCAGGATCATATCCCCGACTCCAGCGTCTCTCTGCCGGGCTTTTTAACCATACGAGCAGACAGAGATTTAAAGAGGAGCGGCAAATGTAAAGGAGGTGGACTGGCAGTACTTGTGAACAACAGATGGTGTAATCCAGGACATGTTACTGTGAAGTGTCAACTCTGCAGTCCAGATATTGAACATTTGGCAGTAAGTTTCCGTCCATATTATTTACCCAGAGAGTTCACCAGTGTTATTTTGGCAACAGTTTACGTTCCACCTTCCGCTGTTGCCGACACTGCATGTGATGCCATCAGCTCAGGTGTTGCTAAGCCACAGACACAAAACCCCAATGCTTTTGTGGCAATTTCTGGTGATTTAACTCTGCTACACTTCGTAATAAAGAGGACTGTGAGAAAATGGTCACAGGAAGCTGAAGAAGCTCTGCAAGGTTGCTTTGAGACTACAGACTGGGGTGCACTGTGCCAGCCACATGGAGAGGACATCAATGCCATGACTGAGTGTGTTACCAACTATATAAACTTCTGTGTGGATAACATCATCCCCACCAGAACCGTGAGATGCTTCCCCAATAACAAACCTTGGATCACCAGTGACCTGAAGGACCTGCTTAACAAGAAAAAAAGAGCCTTCAGAGAGGGAGACAGATAATTATTGAGGAGTTTACAGAAGCAACTTAAAGTCAAGATAAGAGACAACAAGGAGGTGTACAAGAAGAAGCTGGAGAGCAAGCTCCAGCAAAACAATATCAGAGATGTGTGGACAAGGATGAAGAAGATCACAGGCTTCAAGCAGAAGGATGATCAGACCGATGGACGTCTGGACAGAGCCAATGAACTGAACGTATTCTTCAATAGGTTCAGTTCAGAAACAAGCTTCGCATCCTCCTCTCCTGCTCACAGCCAAACAGACATCCCACCCTCCTTTGACCCACAGGACCCACAGCTGTCCAGTAACACCTCACATTTTTTATCTTCCACCTCAGCCCTAGACCCTTCTACATGTACTTTAATCCCTTTGGGATTAATAAAGTATTTTTGAATTTGAATTGAATTGAATTGAAGTGACCACAACATTAGCCAGAAAGCATAGGTACTGAGAAATTGTCTGTGGTCCCCACCTGCAGAACCACTCCTTTATTGAATGTGTCTTGCTAATTGCCAAATATTTCCCCCTGTTGTCTATTCCATTTACACAACAGCATGAGAAATTGATTGCCAATCAGTGTTGCTTCCTAAGTGGACAGTTTGATTTCACAGAAGTTTGATTTACTTGGAGTTATATTGTGTTGTTTAAGTGTTCCCTTTATTTTTTTCA
Organism: Girardinichthys multiradiatus; assembly: GCF_021462225.1. Classification (NCBI taxonomy): domain Eukaryota; kingdom Metazoa; phylum Chordata; class Actinopteri; order Cyprinodontiformes; family Goodeidae; genus Girardinichthys; species Girardinichthys multiradiatus. Next base: position 19,715,954 of record NC_061809.1, read on the forward strand.
GCAGTGTATACAGGTCCTTCTCAAAATATTAGCATGTTGTGATAAAGTTCATTATTTTCCATAATGTCATGATGAAAATTTAACATTCATATATTTTAGATTCATTGGACACTAACTGAAATATTTCAGGTCTTTTATTGTCTTAATACGGATGATTTTGGCATACAGCTCATGAAAACCCAAAATTCCTATCTCACAAAATTAGCATGTCATTAAAAGGGTCTCTAAACGAGCTATGAACCTAATCATCTGAATCAACGAGTTAACTCTAAACACCTACAAAAGATTCCTGAGGCCTTTAAAACTCCCAGCCTGGTTCATCACTCAAAACCCCAATCATGGGTAAGACTGCCGACCTGACTGCTGTCCAGAAGGCCACTATTGACACCCTCAAGCAAGAGGGTAAGACACAGAAATAAATTTCTGAACGAATAGGCTGTTCCCAGAGTGCTGTATCAAGGCACCTCAGTGGGAAGTCTGTGGGAAGGAAAAAGTGTGGCAGAAAACGCTGCACAACGAGAAGAGGTGACCGGACCCTGAGGAAGATTGTGGAGAAGGGCCGATTCCAGACCTTGGGGGACCTGCGGAAGCAGTGGACTGAGTCTGGAGTAGAAGCATCTAGAGCCACCGTGCACAGGCATGTGTAGGAAATGGGCTACAGGTGCCTCATTCCCCAGGTCAAGCCACTTTTGAACCAGAAACAGCGGCAGAAGCGCCTGACCTGGGCTACAGAGAAGCAGCACTGGACTGTTGCTCAGTGGTCCAAAGTACTTTTTTCGGATGAAAGCAAATACTGCATGTCATTCGGAAATCAAGGTGCCAGAGTCTGGAGGAAGACTGGGGAGAAGGAAATGCCAAAATGCCAGAAGTCCAGTGTCAAGTACCCACAGTCAGTGATGGTCTGGGTGCCGTGTCAGCTGCTGGTGTTGGTCCACTGTGTTTTATCAAGATCAGGGTCAATGCAGCTAGCTATCAGGAGATTTTGGAGCACTTCATGCTTCCATCTGCTGAAAAGCTTTATGGAGATGAAGATTTCATTTTTCAGCATGACCTGGCACCTGCTCACAGTGCCAAAACCACTGGTAAATGGTTTACTGACCATGGTATCACTGTGCTCAATTGGCCTGCCAACTCTCCTGACCTGAACCCCATAGAGAATCTGTGGGATATTGTGAAGAGAACGTTGAGAGACTCAAGACCCAACACTCTGGATGAGCTAAAGGCCACTATCGAAGCATCCTGGGCCTCCATAAGACCTCAGCAGTGCCACAGGTTGATTGCCTCCATGCCACGCCGCATTGAAGCAGTGATTTCTGCAAAAGGATTCCCGACCAAGTATTGAGTGCATAACTGTACATGATTATTTGAAGGTTGACGTTGTTTGTATTAAAAACACTTTTCTTTTATTGGTCGGATGAAATATGCTAATTTTGTGAGATAGGAATTTTGGGTTTTCATGAGCTGTATGCCAAAATCATCCGTATTAAGACAATAAAAGACCTGAAATATTTCAGTTAGTGTGCAATGAATCTAAAATATATGAATGTTAAATTTTCATCATGACATTATGGAAAATAATGAACTTTATCACAATATGCTAATATTTTGAGAAGGACCTGTATATGTATACATATATGAATATTTGGTTATATGATGATTGCTTTTTTGTGTTTATTTTTTCACAGATAAGAAGTAAAATGATTGATGGAGAAACAGGAAATTACACTATATTTACACTGGTGAAATCCCAAGATGAGGTAATTTGTTGACTGAGTTTAAACCTCCTTTTCTTTGGAAGCCTGTTAACTGACTGTAACGTCATCATTTAAGCGCTACATTGACCAAGGTCAGAGGACCTACACCTTTGCTCCTGTGAAGGGGACAGACTACAGGTAAAACTTTAAACTGCATGCACACTCATGAATCAAGCATTAATAAATCATTGGATCAATTCAAAACTTCCATTATAAATTGTTACCAAGTTTAAATTTAGTTGTTACATTGAAGAAAAAGTTTCTCAAATGTGAATTTTAAGAATATGAGTAACAAATAATTACCACTAAATTAAAAATAAAACATTTTGGGGTCTTTTAAAACTCTTCAGTCACCTGGCAACTAGTGTTGCATCTCCATAAATTAGAATATCATTTATTTCAGTAATTCAATTCAAAAAGGGAAATTTTGTTTTGTTTTGTTTGAGATTAATAAAATACCCTGTGGTTTCTCTATGGAGTTTAGGTCAGGAGAGTCAATCAGGTGCAGTAATACCATGGTCATTAAAGCAGGTATTGGTAACTGACGGCAGTGTGAGCATCTCCAATTTTTCTCCAGACTCTGGAACCTTGATCTGGGACCGAAGGGATCTGGGACCAATGAATTATAAAATATGCTTATGTCAGAAAAGAGGACTCTGGAGCACAGAGCAAATATCCAGTCATTTGTTTCCTTAGTCCAGCTACTATGCTTCTGGTGTCAAGAACACAAGGAATGTGACAGTTATAGCCCATTTCCTAGATATGTCTGTGTGGGGTGGCTTTTGGAGCTCTGGTTTCACCTGCAGTCCATGCCCTGTGAATCTTTCCCAAATTCTTAAATGGACTTTGCTCCACAATCCTCTCAAGACTGTTAATCCTGTTGCTTGTGCACCTTTTTCCACCACACGTTTTTCTTCCACTTAACTTGAATGAGTTGAATGAATGAATATACTGAAATACAGCATTCTGTACAGCTACCTTTTTTAGCATTAATGTTTTGTGGCTTACCCTCCTTTTTGGAGAGTATTGATGACTGTTTGCTAGTTGATTGTCAAGTCAGCAGTCTTCCCTATAACTGTTTAGGCTCTAACATTTTTGTATTAAAAATATATTTTTGGTTTACAATTATATTAAAATATTGAGAGAAACTACATTTTGAATTTTCAGTAGCTGTAAACTGTAAACATCCAAATTAACAAAGTCACATTAAATATTTCACACTGTGTAATGAATCAACACAAGAGATTCTCTTTTTGAATTAAATTATTAGAATTATTTTTTATTGATATTCTACATTTACTGACACGCACAGGTACTTTTCAATAACTACCTCCAGTCTTACACTGTAAGAGACTGTCAGCTTCATTTAACTTTATTGAAGCTGGAGTCAAAGCCTACTGTATGCTGTTTGTGGAGATGGTACCTTTCAGCACGAAAAATCAAAACCCACTCCCATAGCCATTGGTAGGATTGGTGAAAAGGCAGGTCCTTCTAAAGCCCTCTTAGGCTATTGCATACTATAGCAAAAAAATCTGTACTTGAATGCGTTTGCTAGAGCATTTTCCTGTTTCATTTCCTGTTGCATACTTCTCTCTGTACTGCTGACAGAAAAAAAAACTACCATAGTCATCATTTTTATTTACAGTGCTCTGTTTCTATGGTCTAATATGGGGTCATCTCATGCTACATCAACACTTGTTAACATTTCCTCCATCTGTTAAATCTCTCCAGATATTTCTTGGCACAATCATCGCTGTTCAGCAAGGGAACTTCATTCTGTTAATTATGTATCAGCCTAAAAATCTACAAAGCTCACTGTAAGATATTACTTATACAGACCTTAATCATAAATATTACATAAATGTACATTATGAGAAACTTATGAAATTCAGTAAGTGCTTGTTTTGGACTTGGAGATGTGCATAGAAATAAGGAAATTCTTCGTGGGTAATGATAGTGCACATAAGTTAATTAAAGGAAAAACAGGCGCATTGCACGCAGACAGCATATTAAACAAATTTCAGGTTTGTACTAAATACAGGCTGAGAGAATTGGATATTTTTCTGAAAACTAGTAAAAGTATTTTGTTTTTTTCCTTTTTTTCCTTTCCCAGCCTCGCCCTGGTCCTACCAAACTACAGCATGCATTACATCCGTGCAACAATAGGCGACACAATAACCCAAGCAAAATGTAAGTTAATATTCACATCACAGCTAAAATACTGTCACCTTTTCTATGTTATCACATTCAGTTTTACTTACTACTTATCTTTACAGAGGTTAGTTAAACAGTACTTGATGGGAGTTAAGTGCTAGCACTGTTTGTCCAAAGTCATGGATCCTGTCCATTAATTAACGACGCCTGGAAAAAACAAAATGAATGCCCATATTCATCTACACAGTTGTTACTGGTATTTCTAAATTTAAATGTGCCCTCATCTGTGGTGCTGTTGAAAATATTTTTTCAGGAAACATCAGCACCAGGAAATCTTCCAGTCCCCTTTCACACAACAGGTTTCCAACACTGTCTGGAAAAGTATGGAATTTCGGTTAAGTATTTTCCAGGGGCCTCTTGTACCAAGAGTTGCTTGGATTGTGTACTGTATGCTAAAATAGAGAAAACTACATGCACAAACATATTCAATTCAATTCAATTCAGTTTTATTTATATAGCGCCAATTCACAACACATGTCGTCTCAAGGCATTTCACAACAGTCAGGTACATACACTCCAATTAATCCTAACAATTGAACAGTGCAGTCAGATTCAGTTATTTATTCAAATTGGATAAAATGTTTTTCTATCTAAGGAAACCCAGCAGATTGCATCCAGTCAGTGACTTGCAGCATTCACTCCTCCCGGATGAGCATGTAGAGACAGTGGACAGTCACTGGCGTTGACTTTGCAGCAATCCCTCATACTGAGCATGCATGTAGCAACAGCGGAGAGGAAAAACTCCCTTTTAACAGGAAGAAACCTCCAGCAGAACCAGGCTCAGTGTGAGCGGCCATCTGCCACGACCGACTGGGGGTTTGAGAGAACAGAGCAGAGACACAAAGAGAACAAAGAAGCACTGATCCAGGAGTACTTTCTATGGGAAGGAAAAGTAAATGTTAATGGATGTAGCTCCTTTAGTCGTTTCACCTAGAAAGAAAGAACAGATAAACTCTGAGCCAGTTTTCAAGGTTAGAGTCTGAAAGAGAGCACATATAATTAGTTACAGTAAAAGCTCAGTCAATTTCCATGTCTAGGAGAGAGAAAGGGTTAAACACTTAAAGACAGGGCTATGTGGATCATCGGTAGAGGGTGAGCATTAAGTTGTTGCCAGCAGAAGCTCGGACAATTCCCCTCTCCAGAAAGGTGTCACAGGCAGACACAGAGCCAGGCCAGGTGTAGCTTCTAGGAAGAGAAAAGAGAGAACAAGGTTAAAAGCTGAAATAACAGCAAATAATGCAAAATTGGAGAGTAGTGTTGAGAATGTAGCGAAGAGGGTGAAAGTGGTCATTATGTCCTCCAGCAGCCTAAGCCTATAGCAGCATAACTACACAGATAGTTTCAGTTCAGATTATTCAGTTAAACGGCGCTTATTTACAACAACGTCATCTCAAGGCACCTCACAAAGGGTCCCACTGATGGTCATTGTTATACTAAAAACCACAAGGATTGGGATACCTCCCTCTGTCAGACTGATTATAACCATTGGAAAAGAGAAGGGGTCATACAGGTAGCAGAAATGGAGGGTGTGTTTGCACCTTAACCATAACTGAGCCAGCCGGTTCACATATCCAACTGTATGATGGGTTGTTTACACACAGACCCAAGCACAGTTCTTTCGTAAATCCCAATTAAGACAGAATTGAACACAAATGAAGGAGTCCTATCTTGATAACCCCAAATTAATATCTGCAAATGGAAATAGTGTAAATATGCACTACACGTGATTGTCCTGTCTGCATGATCAAAAACCATGTCTATATATAAGGAATATGATTTTGGAGGGCTCCTACGTAAGGAAGAGGCTTGTAAAAAAAAAAAAAAAAAGTTTTGGACAACTGGTTATATTTTTATGTTCAGAATCTCTTCAATTAATATAATACACAGCTTAGATCAGAGGTGTTCAAAATCAGCCAATTTGACAACTCAAACATGGTACATGTTTGGCCCTCCAGCAGTTGATGCAGACGGATTTTTACTGAAATCTTCTTAAAGTGGAAAATGTAACATGGCCAAAAACATAGTATCCATCTTATGATAATTATACTTCTGCCCTTTTTTTATTTCATAGTAAATAGAATCACAAGTATCCAAGTAATAAAAAGATAATATCCAAATAAAGGGTGACCCAAGTTCTGGTACTTGTTGCTAGGAATAGACCGTTTTTGTTTTCTATACCAAGAAAATCAAAAAAGAAAGAAAAAAAGTTAAGACACACAAATGAATTAACCCAACTAGCCGCAATCCATCCCATACCAATGCCAGCTTGTTGTCTTTGCCCAACTAAGTTGTTCATTAGAAGGAATGAATGGGGAATTTAACAAAGTTACCCGACCAAAACGATGGTTAGTTGCATCTGTGCCTCACATAGGTGACTCTTGCCACGTTGTGCCCCCAACACTGTAAAAATCCCTTAGGGATTGTGTTTTCATCCGTATTTTGTATTATTTCATCCACTTTTGTGCAACTCATGAGAATTCACATGGTGGATGCATCATTAGCCTTTCATATGTATGATCATTGATTTCAAATCAACAGTTTCACAGCATACCTTCTGTTTCCCCAACAACAACAACAACTATGAAGTTGACGTGTGGTTGTTGACTTTTCCTCGGTTTTATGACCTTGCATGAAAAAGGACATTCTGTGCATACATGAGGCCCCAAGTCTGGATAAGCATGGAATAGAAAATAGAGTATGTAAAAATGTTTGTATTTACAGACTTTATTTCCTGTCTCACTGTCTAATTTGGCCCAAATATCTTTTAGTACATATTCTAACCTCTGTTCGAATATCCTTTGTACCTTCACAGGTCACGTTTGTAATTATACTCAGAAACTGAACTGAAAACTCTGAAAATTAGAATTTGAAAGACTGTGGAGTTTGGCATGAAAAAAGGTGTTGGAACCATGTACATAGGAAGTTTTAACTCAGGTATTTTCTTTAGATGTGCATGTTAACTTTGGTGGACCGATCCTGACAAAATTTAAAATAAAAGCAGAAATATATATATTTTGTTTTTCCTTTTCCTTACACATGCCTTTGTTCTTTTTACATTTCCTCATCTCTCTTTTTCCTTTACCGTATGCATTTCGGCTTCATTATGCAAATGAGGAGGGCTGCCTTCTTCTCTCCAGCTCCTCTCCTATTGGTCAATATACAGGAAGGAGGAGGATCCATCTGCAGGCCGAGGGTGTGTCCCAATTCAGGGGCTGGATCCTTCCAAGTCCGTACTTGTGGGCTGATTACGTCACAGCGCAGCGCGTAAGGTCTGTCAGATGCTGCCGACAAATGTGTCCTTCTTTGGCCCAATTTGAAGGATGAGTTGTGAGTATCCTTCGCGGTCCATCTTTTCCCATGATTCATTGCGGGTCGAAGCGGTTTGGTCAAAGAGGGGCAGCCATGGCGGACCACAGTGGCAAAAGCTGTGAGTAAACTGTGAAAAATTACACTTTCTGTGACACAAATGAACTTTTACAATGTTTTTAGTGCGGGAATATAACTGTGTAGACGTGAAAAATCGGCTTGATTTATCAAGACGTCGCTTAATTTCAAACGTGCTCCGATGTGGTCAGAGTTTTCCGCTCCCACCATAGTAACTGCCGGCTTGCCTTGACAGCCCTACCGGCGGTGGAGCGAGCTAGCCCGGTAGAGATCTGACCGGACTATCGGCACTGAGCTCCTGCTGCCAGTCATCACAGTGAACGTTAAACACAAGTGATTTCTAACAGTTTATGCTAGTATTATTTTAATGTATTGTCATTTGTTCATGTAAGTCGATTTGACATTACAGGCGATATTAAAGTTAACCTGAATAAATGGACGATTTTATGTAATCCTAATGTATCGCTGGAGAGTGTGATTGAGAATAAATAAGCTTTTAAATATTCATTTTTGATGAAGAAATATGCTATATGTGTTTTAAAAGTATATTTATAATTAAGCTAGCATTATAATTCGTGAATCCAGGTACAGCTGAAGAGAAATACACTTTCAAATGCAAGCAAATCTCAGCTTGGAGGTACAAAAATGTTGTTTTTTTCCACATTCTGTTTAAAATGCAATTTGTAATTTTCAAAATAAACTGTGTTTAGAAATTTAAATGAAGTTGATGTATTGTTGGGTCAAATGGAAATAAAATACATTGGTGACAAAAACAATTTAGAAATTTATTAGAACAGCTTAAAACTTTAAGAAACTATCTGAACAAAACATTTATTTATTTATTATATAGCACCTTATTTTGGTACCATTCTTTCTAAGATGGAAAACAGTCTGTCTATTCTCTGTGCCCTCATGTCCTCCCTGATCAAATACATCATCTCTGTCCATTTTTCTTTTCTGACCCCTTCCTGCTGTCTCACTGTCTTCCTTCTCCGTCTGGTTGGCCACCGCTCCGCTTGGCCCTGGAGTGTCCTCAGGGATGGAGGCAATTAGGACAAGAGGTGTTGTGGAAGACCTCTGTCCCACCACCTCATCCATAAGGACAAACCAGGGCCAAGTAGCAGCAGTGGGCTTTTCACTGACTCCCTCTCTTGACCCTTGATACTTACAATCCTAAAGTTTGAAGGAAGAAAAAAAAGAGTTGACTTAACAGAGAAACCAATAAGACTTTTAGAAATATTTTTTTATTTGTGTGTGACATGAGAAGTTCTGAACATACTTTATATTTTCTTTTCATATTGTCCCACTTTTTTTTGGCCTGCAAGGGAGTGACCTTCCCCTGTTGGTCCATCTTCTCCAGAACTGTCCTAAACAAGTAAAAGAAAAGAGGGAAAACCAAAAGAAGTATGTTAATCACTGGATGGATATTTATGAAAGTTAGAAAGATAGGAGTTTTTGAAACTGGACAGAAACTGAGTGCAAAGAATGTTGTTATTGTACCCCCAAGCCACGGTGGCTGAGTTTTTAGCTCCAGGAAAAATGTGCTCATTCTCACCCCTGAGCTTAATAAACTGGCCCGTCTGCTCCTTTGTCCCTAAACAACAAAAACAACAAAAAAAACCATCTTACTTAATATCAGTGTAAAAAAAGTTATTTTTTTATTTTCCATTTGTCTTAATTTGCAGAACATTCAAACATTTCACTTCTTTACTGAGATGTGCTTGCATTTGAAAGTGTATTTCTCTTCAGCTGTACCTGGAATCATGAATTATAATGCTAGCTGAATTATAAATATACTTTTAAAAACACATATAGCATATTTCTTCATTAAAAATGAATATTTAAAAGCTTATTTATTCTCAATCACACTCTCCAGCGATACGTTAGGATTACATAAAATCGTCCATTTATTCAGGTTAACTTTAATATCGCCTGTGATGTCAAATCAACTTACATGAACAAATGACACAATACATTAAAATAATACTAACATAAACTGTTAGAAATCACTTGTGTTAAACGTTCACTGTGATGACTTGCAGCAGGAGCTCAGTGCCGATAGTCCGGTCAGATCTCTACCGGGCTAGCTCGCCTCACCGCCGGTAGGGCTGTTGAGGCAAGCCGGCAGTTACTACAGTCGGAGCGGAAAACTCTGAACACATCGGAGCACGTTTGAAATTAAGCGACGTCTTGATAAATCAAGCCGATTTTTCACGTCTACACAGTTATATTCCCGCACTAAAAACATTGTAAAAGTTCATTTGTGTCACAGAAAGTGTAATTTTTCAGTTTGCTCACAGCTTTTGCCACTGTGGCTGCCCCTGTTTGACCAAACCGCTTTGACCCGCAATGAATCATGGGAAAAGATGGACCACGAAGGATACTCACAACGCATCCTTAAAATTGGGCCAAAGAAGGACACATTTGTCGGCAGCATCTGACAGACCTTACGCGCTGCGCTGTGACGTAATCAGCCCACAAGTACGGACTTGGAAGGATCCAGCCCCTGAATTGGGACACACCCTCGGCCTGCAGATGGGTCCTCCTCCTTCCTGTATATTGACCAATAGGAGAGGAGCTGGAGAGAAGAAGGCAGCCCTCCTCATTTGCATAATGAAGCAGAAATGCATACGGTAAAGGAAAAAGAGAGATGAGGAAATGTAAAAAGAACAAAGGCATATGTAAGGAAAAGGAAAAACAAAATATATATATTTCTGCTTTTATTTTTAATTTTGTCAGGATCGGTCCTCCATAGTTAACAAGAGGATCATTATGTAATTTTGCTCAGTCTTCTTAGCTAAAATGAAGTCCACTTAGTTCTAATTTGTATGTGCAACTTCTCTTAAAAGGTTGGACTTTCCCCTTTAGTAAAGCTCCCCAACTTATAGTATTATTCAATGTTTGGATTTATTCCATGTGGTGTGTCTTTGTGTATTGTTGGATTAAGATGTAACTGGCCCTTATTAGACTCCATTTTTTTTGGACCATTAGGTTATGTATCCGCAAAGTTACGTTTCAGTTTGCATGCATTTCTCTAACCTTACAATGTTTCCAGCTGTCTTGTGGAAAAAAAGCATTTTAGGTGCCCAGTGTGTGCTCTTAACATTTAAAAATCAGTTGGCAGATGCTTTGAGCTCACATGAAACTAGTCCATTGACCACAAAACATTTCATCATGTTTTGTTTCTGGCAGCCTTTTTATTAAATGAAGTTGCAACCAGGCTAAAAAAGTTGGAAGGGCTTAAAAGAACTTCTAACATCTGAGATTCACTCTTTCATTATTAAAGTACAAACTAGAAAATTTGTTTGAAAAAAGAATAGCTCACTATTTTACATCATCTCAATGACAGTAAGTGATGCTTAAAACTTGCAGCATTTGGAAAATTTTAAACTTTTCATCTTTAGCTCAGTCTGTCTCAAAGCAATCAGGATTCAGTTTGTGCCCTTAGGCTTTCCAAGTAAGTTTGTATATTAATTTTAAATGGTGACATGAGGCAAATTGTAATTTTGTTGAGGACTAAAGGAAAGTCTGTTTGTCATGATGCATTTGCAGTTGCATCTCGGTAAATTAGAATATCATTAAAAAGTTAATGTACTTCAGTGATTCAATTCACAGAGTGAAACTTGTATATTATAAAGATTCATTTCACAAAGTATGTTATATTGGCAATTGTTTATTTCTGTTGATTTTCTGTTTCGAAAATCTGTATGCAATATTCTTATTCGATACATACTTGAATAAAATATTGTGTAACCCTGTTTTCTTGTTTCTTTCCAATTCCCTCTCTTCTCTTCTTGACCTTTTAACCTCTTGTTCTGAACTCTTTACCTTTCCTGCTGTGTTCGAACCTCTGCAGCATTTTTGGGCAAGTATTCCCCTCTGTGCTTTTCCTACAACCATCCTCGTCTTCTCACTTTTACATCAACCGCAGACATTGGCTGTTAATTTGCAGACTCACAAACACCGGAGCATTTTGTTCTTTGTTTGTTTTCCCCCCAATTAATGACAACTTTGCTACAATGAATCAAGCTGGACTAGTTCTCCTAGAGGCAGCTCTTTGCATGCAATGTGTCCCACCAGTGCGCCACAGACAGCCGGTGTGTGTCTATGTGTGAGTGCATGTATGTATTAACCCCCCAACCTGCTCCGACTGTTCTAACGGCCCTCAGATGTGGTTTTGGCACAGGCCCACTGTCGCAAGAGGAACAGATGAACAGGATGTTTGCATTATTTAAAGGTGAAGCCATAAAGGGGAAAACTGTGAGTCAGTACCCAGAATATAAATTGATGTTTTCTTCAGTTTCTCTTTATTGGCTCATTTTGTGTTTTACAGCTAAGGTAAATTAGTCATAAGGAAAAACAGGACTGTTCATAACACACTAAGCTTGATCTGTTCTGTTTGTCCCTCTGAATGCTTTGTCATCAATTTTTTTTATTTGTGGGCGTTCAATCAATACCCTCCACAGCACATTAAGCTTTGAAGCTCATCTGAAGCTTAATATGGAACTATGTATGTTTCATTCTTTCTTTGACAATACAATTTCAATATAAAAAGTAAATTGAACCAGAAAACTGTCCTGTATGAACCTAGCTCTTGAATTTTTTAGACTTTGTCAGCCAGAGACTTCTACAGGTCCTTCTCAAAATATTAGCATATTGTGATAAAGTTCATTATTTTCTATAATGTAATGATGAAAATTTAACATTCATATATTTTAGATTCATTGCACACTAACTGAAATATTTCAGGTCTTTTATTGTCTTAATACGGATGATTTTGGCATACAGCTCATGAAAACCCAAAATTCCTATCTCACAAAATTAGCATATCATTAAAAGGGTCTCTAAACGAGCTATGAACCTAATCATCTGAATCAACGAGTTAACTCTAAACACCTGCAAAAGATTCCTGAGGCCTTTAAAACTCCCAGCCTGGTTCATCACTCAAAACCCCAATCATGGGTAAGACTGCCGACCTGACTGCTGTCCAGAAGGCCACTATTGACGCCCTCAAGCAAGAGGGTAAGACACAGAAAGAAATTTCTGAACGAATAGGCTGTTCCCAGAGTGCTGTATCAAGGCACCTCAGTGGGAAGTCTGTGGGAAGGAAAAAGTGTGGCAGAAAACGCTGCACAACGAGAAGATGTGGCCGGACCCTGAGGAAGATTGTGGAGAAGGGCCGATTCCAGACCTTGGGGGACCTGCGGAAGCAGTGGACTGAGTCTGGAGTAGAAACATCCAGAGCCACCGTGCACAGGTGTGTGCAGGAAATGGGCTACAGGTGCCTCATTCCCCAGGTCAAGCCACTTTTGAACCAGAAACAGCGGCAGAAGCGCCTGACCTGGGCTACAGAGAAGCAGCACTGGACTGTTGCTCAGTGGTCCAAAGTACTTTTTTCGGATGAAAGCAAATTCTGCATGTCATTCGGAAATCAAGGTGCCAGAGTCTGGAGGAAGACTGGGGAGAAGGAAATGCCAAAATGCCAGAAGTCCAGTGTCAAGTACCCACAGTCAGTGATGGTCTGGGGTGCCGTGTCAGCTGCTGGTGTTGGTCCACTGTGTTTTATCAAGGGCAGGGTCAATGCAGCTAGCTATCAGGAGATTTTGGAGCACTTCATGCTTCCATCTGCTGAAAAGCTTTATGGAGATGAAGATTTCATTTTTCAGCACGACCTGGCACCTGCTCACAGTGCCAAAACCACTGGTAAATGGTTTACTGACCATGGTATCACTGTGCTCAATTGGCCTGCCAACTCTCCTGACCTGAACCCCATAGAGAATCTGTGGGATATTGTGAAGAGAACGTTGAGAGACTCAAGACCCAACACTCTGGATGAGCTAAAGGCCGCTATCGAAGCATCCTGGGCCTCCATAAGACCTCAGCAGTGCCACAGGCTGATTGCCTCCATGCCACGCCGCATTGAAGCAGTCATTTCTGCAAAAGGATTCCCGACCAAGTATTGAGTGCATAACTGTACATGATTATTTGAAGGTTGACATTTTTTGTATTAAAAACACTTTTCTTTTATTGGTCGGATGAAATATGCTAATTTTGTGAGATAGGAATTTTGGGTTTTCATGAGCTGTATGCCAAAAATCATCCGTATTAAGACAATAAAAGACCTGAAATATTTCAGTTAGTGTGCAATGAATCTAAAATATATGAATGTTAAATTTTCATCATTACATTATGGAAAATAATTAACTTTATCACAATATGCTAATATTTTGAGAAGGACCTGTATGTATTGAATTGGATTTTTATATGATAAACCAACAAAGAGTAGCACAAAATTGTAAGGGAAAAGAAAAATGTATGTATGCTGTGCATCTGCTTCAGTCCCATTTACTGAGATGCCCCTGAATAAACCCAGAGGAGCCAAATGCTTTAGGGCTTGGTTTACGTTTGTGTGAGTAGAGTCTTCTTAATTTAATCTTTATACAGCAGTTATATGAAGGTAAGAGAACAATAGAGAACAGACAGCTTCATTAAGACCAAGGAACACGGCAAACAGGCCAGGGATAAAGTTTTGGAGATGTTTAAAACAGGGTAAGTTATAAAATATTATCCTAATCTTTAAGCATATATATATATATATATATATATATATATATATATATATATATATATAGTTAAAAGAAAGTAATGAGACATCAGGTTTGCTGTTCAAAATAAAATTGACTTTTTGGCCTATTTTCAAAAAAGTTATGTGTAGCAATAACTTAACACTGCACACACAATCTCCACAACGGAAACATGGTGGGGTGAACATTATGCTGTGGAGATGCATTTTTCAGCGCAGATTGGGAAGTTGATGTGGAGATGGATGGAACTAAATACAGGAAAAGTTTAGAAGAAAACCTGTTAGAGGTTACAAAGGAGTTGAGCCTGGAGCAATCCTTCATCACAGCATATTCTCGCATTGTAATAGTGCAGTCAAAGTTCAGACCTAAATTAAATGGAAAAGCGGTGGGTTAGACTTGAAAAATTTAGTTTAGAATCTCTCCATCTAATCTGATCAAGCTTGTGTAGTCAAAAGATGAAGATGATATTCAGTGGGGCTGAGTCCAAATGCATGCCTCTCTTTCAGGATTTTTGTTTGTACAAAATGTTAAAAACCATGTATCATTTCCTTCTCACATATATTCTACTTTGTTTGGGTCGATTGCATAAAATCCCAATAAAATACAGTAAAGTTTGTGGTGGTACTGTGACAAAGTGCAAAACTTCACAGGGTATGAATCCAAGTTGCTACATTTGTCATGCATTTTGTAAATTAGTAAAACATCTTGGCTTTTTTGTGCTGAAGTCGATCCCTTATTTTAATTGACGTTTTGATATTGAGAGTGCGGATAATCTGTCTCGTCAGTCCTGATATATCACCGCTATTGATCATTTTGTTGAATTATTGAGCGATGGCCAACTATAGAAGCCTGTCCACAAGCTGCAATTATTTCAAAGCATGACCACCAAAGAGGACTAGCCATGTTTAATGAGATAGTTTGTGTAATAATGGTGTGTAGTGTGCTTTGAAAACAAACACGGAGGTTGTGAGCTATGGTGAATGTTTCTACTTGATTATGGTGAATAGCAAATGCATCACACGAGTTTGGTAACTCCTGAGATTTACCAAGACATCAAAAAGATGCTAATTCTGGTTCTGAAACACATCTTCCGACCACTGTCTAAGCCTCGTTGTGTGTTACCCATCAGCACCATCTGCATCCAAAGACCCAAAATAGTCTGTTCACAATGCAATATTTCTATTCAGGACTTGCTCTGTGAATAAAATATTGTCACCTTTGAACTGTGTGGTTTTACCCTGTCTTTTTTTTCCTCCCTTTCTTTTCCTTCTCATCTTTACCTCCCTGGGGGATCATGTTTGTTCGCTTTCTCTCCTCTGGGATTATTTCTACTCCAGGGAAAGATGGCAAGTATCCCTTTCCTTTACTTTCGTCTCTCCTACACTTTGCCCCGTCAAACCTTAACATGTCTTGTCTTCTTTTTTCATTACTTTATTTTTAAGTGCTTAATTTTTGGCCATTCATAACTTTGCTCAAGGTTTGCTTCAGTGTGTCCCAATATTTAAGTCATGTGACAAATAAAGCTATTTTTTTCTGTCTTTCTTAAAATCTGCTCTAATAAATCCCCTTAACTGCTTAAGGCTCACCATTACTGATTTTAGCAATAGCGGGAAAGCGAAAAAACATAATGTTTGTGATGGGCATAGCTATTGACTAAACATATTCACAAAAAGGATTTCATCCTGTGTCTAATTCAGACCCCATTTCATACCCATGGGTCTCCATTTTCTTCCTTCTCACTTCCATTTTGCACATCTAAACAGACTATTTTGTACCCATTTATTGTTCCTTTATAGAGCAGTATTCAGATGAAGAGAGACATTGTCAAAGATTTAAGATTTTACAAATAATTTAAATTAACTATAATATTTTGTTAAATCTGAGTCAGCACCTGTTTTCATATATTTTGGTTTTGATCCCAGTTTGGGTCATCTGATTCTAATGAAATATTACAGATTATGACTCTTGATCAAACTAAAATAACTCTGAATGACCTCCTGCTGGTAAATGTTGTTTATTGAATTCAAAAACAGCAGAGTATGAGCAGACTATAGAATATAGGTTTAAATCACGAAACCTATCCCTTGTGGGTATGAACTGATGCATGGTTGATCCAAAACATCCCAGGGCAGACAGCTCTCAAAAGGTCAGAAATGAAATGACCCAAGCCACAAATGTACAAAAAGATTAAATGTTAAAATCACCAACACCCTTCACAAAACTTGACACAAAAACAGAAAACATTACTCAACATCTTATCAAGTAAAACATTAAAAACACAATGCTCCAAATAAAATGCAACAGGGTTTCTTGGATCAAAACCTTTCACAAAACAGGAAACATAGCTTTCACAAAGCAAAATAACATGAAAACAGAGCTGCACTAAATGATGGATGGATGGATGGATGGATGGAAAAACATTGCACATGCAGTTTTGTATGTTACGTCATCATTAGCCATGCAGCCTTTCAACAACTCTATTATTCTAATTTATTATATCTATTAACCCTTAACACACTATACCAGCTGGAAGTTACCCATAGTTATTTTGGTACAATCAAATTATCTGTCATATTTCATTAGTTAGCTGACCTAAACAGGGCTCAGAACTTCAGTCTGGGGAAATATTGTTTTATAAAAACTTTCAAAAAATACATACAATAAAATTGAATAGCATGTTTATATTTCACTCAAAAACTCTTTATCAAGGAAAATAAACTGATATGCAGTTTAGGGGGAAATGGCAATGAACGAGTATAAATCAATTGAGGTATAAATTGATGAAGGGTCAAATTGACCTGGATACATTAGTAGTCATATCTGTGTTGTTGTTTGTTAAATGTTAATGGATTTGCTCCTCTCTGTCTCTTTTACCCTGAAGATGTGATTTCTGCTCACTGCCAAAGTGTTTTAATTCTGCATTGCTAAAAATGTATTGAGTGTTTCTTTTTGCTCAGCGAGGGAAAATCTCATCTGAATACTTTCTAACAGCTTTACACTCACCTGACTAATGTAATGATTTTATGCATTTATCCCTAGTTTCTGAGAGCCTGCTTGCAGACAAGTTTGATGAATACGGGTATACATTCATTGCACCAAGGTATGTCCATGTAACATTAAGCACTTTCACACCTAACATGAATGTTTTTACTTTATATACCTATAAATCTGATTTAATTTTCCTCAGGATGTACTGCAGGGACTTAAAGCCACCTGACAAGGAAACAAACAACACAGAGTACCTGATGGATTTCAACAATTATATTGACATAAAGACTCCAAACAACCCCATGTGTAAGTATGATCGCACTATTGTTTTCTCTGCAGAAATGTGAGATGCACAGTGCCTTGCAAAAGCAACAATTTTCACATTAAGTCGCATAAAAGCAACAAACATATGAAATTGACAAACATAATGTAGTAAAAAGTTATGAATTATGAGGGAATTGCACTAATTTTTTCAACTGAAAAGTGTGTTTTGTATATGTATTCAGCCTATATGATTCAACACTTTGTAGACTCCCTTTTTACTGCAATTGTTGCTGCAAGTTGGCCATGTCTTTGTTTGCAAGATAGGTTTGTAAGATATGTTTTTAAACGGTTCCCATAGATTTTCAAGCTGCCTATATTGTTTTGTTTTATGTTCTTTAAAACGTCTCTATGACTTTATCCCAGACTTGTCTGTTGTACCCTTTGGTCTTCATGATGCTGTTTGTTTACCAATGTTCTCACACAAACATCTTAGGTCTTAGTTGAACTGGATATTATTTACATTTAATAGGGTAAAGGGAGCTGAATTCAAATGTTTGTAAAAGGTTTCAAATTTTTATACATAAAACATTTCAATAGTCATTTATTCTACCTTTTGAAACTTCTGTGCTACTTTGTGATGATTTGATAACACTCCTATAAAAGAGACTCAAGTTGTTCTTTGTAACATGATAGAACAGGGAAAAGTTTCTAATAAACCTTTGCCATTTATCTTTGCCTTGTTTGCTTTGGTACATTAAGTGAATAAATCCCTGCCATTGGACTTTAAGCAGTAAAGAGTGCAATGAACATCAAATGCGAGTCCTCTAAGCGACTGTGCTCCCAAATCTGTCATTCCAGTGAAATATAGGTTTGGTCAGATGGTTTGGTGTGCATGACCTGGCAAAGCTTTCTATTGTGGAACCCCGTCCTGTCGTGTTACCTATTTGATGCCAGCTCCAAAGATCTGACCATCACATGCCTGGCTGCACATGTGTGAAGCACGTCGGCTTAGTTGTGACACACACACACCGGCTTGCTCGCTCACACGCACATGACATTCACCAGTTATATGCTTCGCACACCCCTCCTGTAGTCACTCGACCTCATCCAATTACTGTGTGTTTGTGAAAAAGAGCAGGACACATGCAGCCTAGAGTGCGAGCAGAGCAATAAAACACAAATCGGGTCTGACGGACCTTCTCCTTGACATCTGACCAACGCATTACCATCCTTACCCTTGCTTGCATATTCCCATTGATATGAATCACCCATTTGTTAGGGTATTGAGCAAAGCAAAAAGTTCCCTGGACATTTATGAAAGGGGTCTTTTATTGCGTTCCATTGTTTAATTTGATGGTTTGCATTTAAGGACTTACTTCAAACATCTCAACATGATCAATCCAATAAAACTTTTCACACAGTTGAATTATTACTCTCACTGTTATTAGCTGCTAGTTTAATGGAGTCCACAGAGAACCACAAGGGAGGGAGAGGAGTAGGGCCCATGTGGAGGAGTGGCGGCTCAGGCATCGTTACACGCTTTACGCGGTTAAGCCACTGCAGTGGCGAAGAAGTACATTAGGAATTCCTGGGCTGCCTTCAATAAAGAATCCCTAATGAAAACCACTGGATGGTGGGCTCGGAGGGGACCAAAGTGTTACACCAGCTGTTCTGTCTGATGTGTGAGGCGTGCCATAAAGACTGGAGGAGGTGGTGGTGGAGCTGTATCGGCAAACTCTGACGTTTATGGACTGAAGCGGGTCGATGGTGGGTTCAAAGAGCCAGGCACGGCCAAAAAAGGGGCAATCCCTTTTATCGCCTCTTACGTTCATCATGTGGTCTTGTTGGATGTCTGCAAAAGTATTTTTACACCTGCACCACCTACACCACTACATTTTGAATTGCAAAGTTTTTTCTTCCATAACTTTGCTCCATTTTGAGCCTTTAGGCACTTTTAGTACTGAAGTTTAATCATTTGGGGGCCTGGAAATTGCAGAAAATGTTTGTTTTTCTGTTTAAGCTATTTGTGTTTCTCTAGATTTAAATCCATGTCGTTACTTTCCACAATCCGTAATTATTCTTTAGTGATTTCATATCTTGTAATTTTATGCTTAAAAAAATGCTTTTTTTCTATTTAGGTAATGTAGAGCTTGTGAACAGACTTCTCCTTGATGCTGGTATCACCTCTGATCTAATCAAGATCTGGAAACAGAATGAGTTGCAGTAAGTAAAGAGGTGGTATTTGCTGCTTGGCAATACAGAGGGTCTGAATATTTCAACATCACCAGTAAATTTCAAGCATGCATAAAGCATATTCCAGGTTTTGTTACTATTTCCTCATAGCTGTGTTTTCTCTGCCTGTCAGGCCAGGCATTATTGCCAGATTTGTTGCAACTGATGGAGGAATCACTCGCGTCTTCCCCAAAAGGTATATATGAAATTATGAGGATAACAAAGTACAGCTATTTAGTCCGTTAGAAATTGTGCAACATGCACTCTAATTGGCACCTCTGGTAAAGATGTGTAAAGAGTCTTAAAATTGATTCGCTTTTTATTGTAGTATCAAATCTCACATCAAAAATTAAGAAAAATCCAACTTTTAACTTGAGTGTAATCATCCTAAGTCCTGGGTCTACTCTTTTACTATCGTCTCCTCCACTCATCTCACATTTTATAGGATTTAGGTCTCTAGACTGAGAGCTCAATTTTAGAAGGTTGATTTTTCTGCCTTGTGAGCCATTTTCGTGTTGGCTTTATGTTTAGGCTTATTATTCTGTTGAAAGACACAATAATTACCTATTTTTAGTTTACTGGCAGAGGCCATTATATTTTTATGTAACACGCCCTGGTAGTTCAGTGTTCTTGATCCCATGCACTCCAACAAGATTACCATGGCCCACAGTGTCATAGGTCTTCCACTGTACTTAATAGCAGGCATGATTTGCTTTTGCAAATACCCATTCTTTCCCACCAGATCCAACTGGTACTTATTGCAGAAAAGCTAAATCGCATTTGAGCAAAACACATGCTTTCAGTTGAACTCTTTGTAGCATTTAGCTACTCCACACAATTTTGTCTGTGATGATACGACAGAAAAATTTTCCTGGCATTCCTCCCAAACAAGTGATTGATATGTATGTACCATAGTTAAAGAGACTTAGATACTCTAAGGTACCTCTGTGATAGGGGTCAGTCTCCCCCTCAAGCAGAGGAGTTTAAGTATCTTGGTGTTATCTTTACAAATGATGGTTGGAAGCAACAGTTACATTCTGACCCACACTTATGGTCATGAGATAAATGAACGAAAGAACTAGATCCTACAAACAGCCAAAATGATCTTCCTACAAAGGTTGGCTGGACTCAGCCTTAGAGATAGGGTGAGGACCTCCATCATCCACGGGGAGTTCAAAGTAGAGCTGCTGCTTCTCCACATTGTACGTAGTCAGTTAAGGTGGTTCAGGCATCTAATCAGGATGCCCCCTAAACGGCTTCCTTTGGAGGTTTTGCAGGCACATCCCACTGGGAGGAGACCCAGGGAAAGACCCAGAACATGCTGTAGGGAGTATATATCCTCTCTGGCCTGGGAACTCCTTGGGATCCCCCAGAATGAGCTGGAGAATGTCACTGGGAAAAGGGATGGTAGGGGTTCCCTCCTGGACCTGTTGCCCCCGCAACCTGATCGCAGAGAAGAGAAAGATGACGGACAGACAAATAAAATGTCCACTACAGGGTGCTTGGTGGCTCAGTACGTAGAGCAGGCACACCATGTGCACAGGCTAGCTGTCGACGTGGTTATCCTGGATCCAATTCCTGCACTCAGGACATTTGCTGAATGTCTTTCCCTGCTCTCCCCACTCTCTTTCCTGTCAAACTATTGTTCAAAAAAGGCCACTAGTGCCGAAAAATATTTTAAAATACCTTTATAAAATGTCCCTTACACTCTGGTGAACAAAAAAAGCATATTTATAGATAAAATAATTGTTTCTTTTAAATAAATTGTTAGAGACACCAGTAAATGTGACATCTTATTGGTGAGATTTTATCATTAATGAATTAATGTATTTGGGATTTTTATTTTATTAATTTCTAATTTTATGCTTCTAAAATGATAGTATAAGGTAGTTTTTAGGACAATAAACATATTTTACCAATATGGAGGGTGCTGTACATTTTTTTGAAGTGACATAAAATGACGTAAATCCAGCACAGACAAAAAGAAAAAGAAATATGTTTCCTCTGACTTGATTCATACAGAATTTCAATAGTTTAGCATTCAAGGGACCGCTTTTTGTAAGATTGTTTTCTAATGTTTCAAATGTTTTCAGTTGATTCACATTTCTGAATGGCAGTTGGTTAATGTAGCAACTTTACTATGGGTCAAAATGCAGAGTGGTGGTGTTACACAGAATCAGAAAGGCTCACTTTACCAATAAATATGTCTTCAAATGTTACTTCAAAATTTTTATATTTTGATCCTAACTTTTCAACTGTTCACTAATGACAAGGCAGGGGAATTTGACTTTTAAATGTTTACTTATCTTACCTCAGGAAAGTTTTCTACTTCCATTAATGATAAATCTTGGTTTAACTGTGGAGTTTAACCTTGTTTCTGCTTTTGTTGAATATAACAAAATTAGTTGCACAGTTAAACACAATTCTTAAATTGAACTATTTCTTTACTCTGTTGTCCCCAATGATGCAAACTAATCTTTTTGTTTTATACACAATCTATTGTTAAAGGTGAACAGCTGTATTTATTGACCCTTCTCAGTCCTTTTGCATCCGATAAATGGTGCCATATTCAAAATGTAGTTGCACATCATTACATGCTTACATATTTCCTATGTTTATTGAAGACTATGGTTTTGCTAAAGAAGAGATGGTTTAGTTTTCTGTAGATTAATTAAATTTATCTGTCGCTTCCACTGGGTTTGGGTTTCTTTTAAAATGGTCATAATTGTTTAGTTTTATGAACAGGGATTTGCCATCAGTCTTTTATCAAATATTATAACTTGAGGTAAAGTTTATGAAATAAACCTGTCTTGACCCAAAGCCATCGTCTTGACACAATACTCCTAAAGAACTCTGTTAAACGGGAGTTTGTACTATGTAATATGACACATTAACTGCGGGATTGCAAGGTGTTAAAAATTGGATTTTGTAAAAAGGCAGAATTTGGATTTCATTGTGTGCTTGCATGTTAAACAGTGCCGGGCTGGACTGGAAAGAAGAAGCGGAGACCTATGAGTCAAGTTTCTACAAGCGAAGTTTAGACAATGATCTGTACATCTTCAAAGCAACACTCTGCAATGGTAAACCTACAAAAAATATCAAATATACATTCTCTTGCAAAATTAACCTCTGGTTTCACAGCTGCATGACAGACTGTTTTAACCACTATGATTAAGGGTATCATGAGAATCTCTGAAATCATATTAAAATTCTCAACATCCTACAGCACCTTGCAAAGTAAAAGGGTTAATACAATGTGAATGTATTCACACTCTTGAAACTTTTTTCACATTGTCATGTTACAAACATAAATTCCAATTTGTTTTTTTGGGATTGGTCTATATTTATAAGTACAAATGGGAAAATCTGAATTTTATTAGGTTAAGAGCAAAACACAAGTGGCAGACAACTAACACTGCAAATCACCGTGATTAAACTATCCACATGTTATAGCCTGGTGGCAACAGATGCTCTTCTTCAGCAGGGACCGTTAAGCTGGTCGGAGTTGATGGCTAGATGGAGAGAGCTGAAAATTGGTCAAACCTGGAAGAAAACTCTCTTAAGGCCTAGTTAAGCTCAACCTTATGTACACAGATGCATACGGGCGGAGTATTGGGTGTGTAACACTCAACAAACAGCAATAACAGCAGTAATTGTGGGGGCAGTTTGGTATAGCTCGTTCGATTAGCTGATGAAACAAACATGGCGATCACAGAAAAGGTAAAACTTTTCCTTCCACATGCTGTGATGAATTTAATGGCTGCACAGCACCTCTGTCTACTAACCCAGAATGCCATAGAGTGGCTACATTGCCTTGCACCAATGCCTACTTTATAAACACATTGAAAGCATCACTACTGTAACATCTGACAATGTTAGAAATGGGCAGACATAATTATGTGCCTATAGAGACTGCAAAAGGCTGGGGTGGAGTTTCACCTTCCAGCAGGCCAATGACCCTAAATATACAACCAGAGCTACAGTGGAATGGTTTGGATCAAAGTGTTTCCATGCACTAGAATGGGCCATTCAAAACCAGACCTAAATCGGATTCTGTGGCAAGATTATAAATGCCTGTTAACAAATGATATCCATTCAGTTGGTCTATTTTGCAAAGGACAATGGGCAAAGCTGGTAGAGACACCTTAAAGGAGGTTGTTGTACAAAGTGCTGACTTAAGCAGTCTGAATACATACACATAACTCACTTTTTTATTGTTTTACTGTATAAAAAACTTGAAAACCACGGATCATTTTCCTGATACTTCACAATGTTGCACAATTGGTTTGTTTATCATATAGAATCCATTGATTATTAATACATTTTTGATTGAATTAACTTAAATTAAAAATACATTAAGGTTAATGGTTGTAACATGACAATATATGCAAAGGTTGAATAGGCATGAAAACTTTACAAGGCACTATATATTCAGGGTTGATTTCTAGAAGATCAATGTAAAAATTTTAAAATTTTGGTCTTGTTCGTGCAGAAAGTGATAATGATGTCCTCGTGAGCCGAGCAGTAAGCCTTGAGATTAAAGGCCATACACTCAAGCCAGCTGGTAAGCAGTGTTCTAACGTTTAAACTTAATTTTAAACCTTACTGCCTACTTACAGTAGTGCCTCTTGTTACACACTTACATTTGTAACGGTCCAACTTTTATACTTCTTAGTTTCATCATCCACAGTCACACTCTTATTTCATAACCACCACCCCTCATTCATCTGTTTCTTCCTGCTCTCTCAGGGAAAAGCCCAAACACACAAACCACATATCAAGTTGTCTCATCGCTTGTGATCTTTCAGCCAAGTTTAATTTTCAGGTTCAGAGTGTAAAGTTGACACAGAGGACCAGTATGATGTAGGATGTCTGGATTTTATGTTGTGTTTCTCTTTTTGCTCAGTTGTTGGTGTGAAGTTGGACATCTATGCATGGATGGAGAGCTTCATCAACATCACCTATAGGATGAACGTAAGTAGATGTTTATCAGCATGAATCGCGTAGCTCAATATCAGTGTTTGACCCTTCTGCTTATTTCTGTGTTTAAAGTGCAAGGATGAGATCTGTGGCTGTAAGAAGGATGATCCAGTAAGAGGAGCTTTTATTTTACTTTTTTTTTTTTTGTTTGTTTTGATGTTTGAAACAGAAAAGAGGAGCATCTATGTAATGAATTCTATGTGATTTTAGTATATAAACTGTGTCCTTCTGGATGATGGGGGATTCCTGATTATGTCAAATCAAGAGGACTATGTTGATCAGGTGAGTCTCTATATTTTAGCTCAAAATTGATTGACAAGGCAGCTCAGATATCTGAAATCTTAATTTTCCAAAAGGTTACAAGCTCTAAAACACAATTTAAGGGTTTAAAGCCTGATCTAATTAATTGTTTATTAGATGCTTTTGGCTAAATCTCTTTCCCTATATTGTCATTATCTCATTTATTGATAAATTGATGTTTAAAATAGATACAAAGGCATTTGTTTTTAAATATATTCAAATCTGGATCAGGTTGTGAATGTATTGCAGTTCTTATGTTGGCATTTTAAGTACAGATTATATCAACAAATCCACAAAAATCAACACACTTATTGGCCCATAAAAGTATACCTAAAGTATCCAAATCAACACATGTTAAAAACATTTCTTATTTGCAGTATAACTCTATTAAAGAGGTTTTTAATAACCTCTTTATTGCGAATTTAAAAAATAGCTTTTTTTAAAATTCTGGTAACCGTTTTTAAAAAGTACTTTGTACTTTTACAGGTGCGTACAGCTGTCTCGGACTTTTGAGGGTCTTAAAAAGAGAGACCACCTATCCCCAATTCTTGCCACTCACTTCATGGCTTCACCTCCAGCCACAAATCTGATGTTCATGTAGTGCAATCTAAAAGAAGTTATGAGACAGCGGTGCTAATGTTTGCCGGCCTCCAAACATCACCTTACTGACCTGTTCTTATTATAACTTCCACCAGCAAAGATGCTCAACATCTCTAACAGAAACTGCTGAGTTTGTTAGCCCACTACAGCATCAAACCCATCCACAGAAAACATAGAGACAACAACCTTGTTTTCTTGTGCTAAATGCTAACAGTGGACCACTGATATTATTTGAGTAATTGTTTTTTTATTTTTTTGTCCATGCAGCTTTGACTCTCTCCTAATCAGGGCTGGGTGTGTGTTGGATAAATCAGCTGTCCTCTGATGTTTGGCAGGAGTACTAAAAAGCCAGCAGCCTTGTTTGTAAAAGGCTGTGCACGCTCAATCATATTTCCTCGAGGAGCAAAACGTCTTTCCCTCTTTATAGCTTTCTCTCCCCAGCTCATTCCTTTTCATACTCCTAAGAACCCTGAGGGAGTCTGCAGCCGGCAAGGCTAAGACCGCTAATTCATTATTTTCTGTTGCTTCACTGAGAAAGAGGAGAAGGCTCTCATTACCTTACGGATTGGAAGATTTATATAACGTTTGGCTAGAAATTGGAAAGCCTGTCTGAAGGGGCCGCTTGTTAACAGTGACCCTACAAAGTGGAAGGAAAAGGATAGTTTGCATTTCCTAAAGTGCTCACACATGCATTTAAGCACATGTGCAACAAGATACTTACTGTATGTGAGAGCTCCCACCTGGATACATGTGCACTTAAAGACTTCCAAGCACGCGGTCATGTCACACCTCTGAGATTACAGCTGCCTGATGGACTGTTTTCACCATATTGTTATGAAGTCTGTCATCCTTGTTTGAGTGTCTATGAAATCACTGTTTAAGCACTCTGTATATACATCATCTTACAAAAACATTCATAACCCTTAAACTTCTATACATTTTATCATGTTAGAACTGCCGATGTCAATTTTGTAAATTGGTATTGTATACCATAAAATAGTTGTGCTGAATTTTAAAATAGAGGGAACTAGATGCATACTTTTTCCTAAAACAATAACGTTAGCTGATCAAATCCCAGATTTTCCATCTCAAAATGGAAAGAGGAATCAAGGAAGTAGCCAAGGGGATCATGGTAACTCAGGTTGGTGAGTCTGTAGAAAAGACAACTATTTAATCCTGCACTCCACAAATGTGGGCTTTGTTGAAGAAGAGAAGAAAGCCTCTATTGGCGCAAGCGAAACATTATAGTGGCTGCATCATGCTGAGGGAATGCTTTTTCTTTAGCAGGGACATGAAAGCTGGTCAGATGAGGCTAAATACCATTGTACACCACAGATTTTAGGTTATATAAAAAAATGGAAAATCCTTGCTTCCACATTACTTATTCACAACCTTGTGTTGGTCTATCCCACAAAATACCAGTGAAATAACGTGCAAGTGTGTTGGTTTTTGTGATAAAATCTGTAGAAGTTAAGAGATTATAAATTATTTTGCAAGTCACAGTAAGAAAAACCGAAGGATTTCTACAAGGTGCACTTTATAGGTTTTTCTCATTCCAAACATCTCAATTCGCCTTTGTTACTGTAATTGTTTCCCCTATGAAGTTTTAAGGTCACGCAGTAACACACCAGGAGACTTTGCCTCTGGGCCTGAGTCTTCTACTCTCAGTTTTTGTTTGGAATCAGGTTTCTTCTTTTTAAAAACTGGTGCCATAAACCCTGAACCCTCCACCCAAAGTGAACATAAGGACTGAAGAAAAGGTTTTCTCCCTCTTCTCAACTTTAGATCGGCTGTTTCTTTGGCGCCATTGACCCTGACCTCATGAGAACTCTGGTCAACTCGTCGCTGTTCACAGCCAAGAGCACCTACGACTACCAGTCTGTCTGTGAGCCCAAGAGAGAGAGCAAGGCGGCTGCAGGCCTGCGATCCATCTATGTGGTGAGTTACACAAGCCAGAGACCATCCACACAAAATGCACACAGCCATGTTCACACCTTCCCAAATCCATACATGTACTTTTACTCATTTGCCTGCATGAACAGGGGGTTGAATGCAAGTGTAGCTATTTGACCTTATATCTGCCCGCTCACACACAAAGGCCATCTGTCACCAGGGAGCCATATATCTGGATAGAGCAGATGAGGAGACGTAAAGGGAGTAGAGGAACATGGTGAAAGTGTTAGTGTGGGAGTTACTCTAACAGTAACAAGATTACTAGGTCTAATGTATTTAAGAAACACATGGAAAAATGCAGAAACAGGTACTGCTTTACATCACTTACAAAACCCACCAATTTGAGTGAAATGGTACAGATTGCTTGCAGAGATCACAGCGACACACAACTTTCTCTGGATGCTTAAAGGTTTAGATAAAACCTGATACCCAGAATAAAAAAAAAAAAAGATAAAAGTGTTCAAGTATTTACAAGTTCTGTCTTCATTGATGGACAGATAAAAACTTGTAATTTCCCAGCCTGAACACAGTTGTGTACAGAACACTCAATTGATCATGATGGGATGAAAGGTGCCAGCACCCACTGATCAAAGACTTCGTCAGCAGCCAGTGATGCCTCTAACATGGTTGGTTTAAATGCTCCTTGATGACTCAACCTGCCGTCAACTGGAGAGCAGAAATACAGCGGCAACTCTCCAAAACAAGGCCCTCGCATGCTAACCCTAATCAAAGCAGCGTGTTGGCTCTTTCACTCGAACCTTTGGCTACTTTGTTTTCTTGCCGGTGCTTTGTTTGCATATTTACTCCTGCATCTGTTGAGGAGGACTACATTCCGATTTTCTTGGAGAAGAGAGGAAAATAAAAATCTTTGGCAGGGCCTGTTGGTATTTGTGCCTTGTAAATCTGAGCCTTGTGCAGCCACTGTGAAAATAAACAGGATGTGCCTAAGATTATTTGTTAAACTCTTCATTCATTGTCTGCCTTTTTTTAAATTTATTTTCCCATGTCTTTTCTAGCCCACAATAGCAGATATATTGAATTTGGGATGGTGGGCAACAGCTGCAGCCTGGTGAGTCATGTTTAGTTTATTCATTTCTAATATGGATGCAATTACATTTATCCCTCTTTTTTCTTACAAATTCAAGTATCATAAAGCCAACATTGTAAATCCTTCAGTACAGTTTTTTAATGAAAACCAGGCAAGGATTTGTTCTTCCAAATGTACACACAGTATAGCATCTGTTTAATAGATAAATTGTTCCCAAGATGGTTAACATTCCACAAAATCTTCCATTGATTTATGCTCAGTCCCACTGTCTTGATTTCATCACCAGCATGTATTACAGTGTGTCCTGTAAAGCTGAATTTGAAGGCCACAGACAGTGTGGCTATATTCACTGTCAGAGCTCACATTCATATGTTTTTAATTAGAATAAAATACAATTGAGTCTTTGAGTCACTTGTGTTGCTAGTTAGCAGTGTGGTTTGGATTTATTTTTTATTTTTTATTTTCACAGATGATTGTTGTATCTAATGATGTCAGCGTGAATCACAATCAATAACTGAATGAGAAGGTTTATTGAGAAGGTTTTTTTTGCTTGAAATATATCTCCGTTTATATATCCGTTTAAGATGAATCCATACACAAGTGCCAGTTTTTGAACTCAGTTACTAAAATATGGTGTTAATGATATGCTAGATTATTGAAATGCACCTTTGATTGGTTGAGGTATTTTAATATTCTATTTCTTTGGAACCTGATTTTGATTTAGGTCAATTGTGCAACAGTTGCTGGTCAGCATCACATTCCCAAATCTTCTGGATGCAGGTAATGCCTTCTCATTTTATCTCAAAATAACAGATTTTAAGGTGCCCTAGTGTTTGTGCACAGTTTGAATGCCCTCCTTAACTTTAAATGCAGGTTTCAAATGGTCTTTGGAAAAGGATGTTTGAAGCTTTCAGATAGACTGTGACTCAGTTATCACCCTGCAGATGTAATTGTAATTAGAAACAGGGTTTATTTTTTCAAATTTGTGATAAAAGTAAAGCTGTGTAGAAACAACCAAATCTTCCGCTTGGAGAAAATTCAGATGTTGCTCATGTGAACCAGACACATGGGTGCTGTGTGTCTTCTGTGGATGCAAATGAATTATTAGAAACAACAGATCACAAACAGTTTCAAATCAAAGCCCAAAGAACAGGCTGGTCTGTTTTGTGATAAAGATCTTCCTTTGTTGGATTCATTACTTTTACAGCCATATGGATGCAGTTTTAGTTTAATATAAAAGCGTTTTGAAATGTCTGCCTTTGAGGTTGCTGTTGCCACTTAAAGTAAATGTCACAACTAAATTTTACAGCCAGATGTCAGTTTTGAAAGAATGACATGTTCTTTATTTTTTGTAAACATATCATTGTTGTTTGTTTTTGGTTTCAAAAAAATTAGTCCAAAAAAAAAAAAACATTTAGCTGCAGGAACCCGTAAACTGGAAACGTGGAAACTAATCCTTGGGTACATTTGGCAACTATTGCAGTTTGTTTACCTTTCTGACCTATTGTGGCATTTATTTTAGGGGAGCCAAAATGTGCCAGCAGAGAATTGTTGAACACAGTTATTTATCAACTTGGATTTTTTTTCCGTGCTTAATAAATGTACTCAAAGTCAAGGTTTGGATTTTGTCAGATGTTCAGTGTGAGATTGTTACTGCAATAAAATGTATGTTAAAGGCATTTTACACATCTTTACCAGGAGTGCCAATGAATTTGTGTGCATCTGTAAGTGAATATTATTGCAGCTATATTTGCTTCAATAGAAACATCTAGAGTCTACGGTATCTCAAAAATGGGAGTTAGGGTTGAAAGTTTATCTAGATGTGTTATTTTACCTATGGTGATTAGATGGTTGTGATATTTACGTATATGCCAAGTCTTAATATGTTTTCAAATCACCCTACAGCTGAAACGGATGATAAAGTGTCTGATGCAATGACTAAGGAGGTGTGCATCACAGAGCAAACTCAGTACTTCTTTGAGAATAAGGAGTCATCCTTTGGAGGCTCATTCGAGTGTGCAAACTTCACCAGGTAAAGTGTCCTGCAACACATCTAACATCTATTTCACAGTCTTCTATTGAGTTGCATTTGGAAGATGGAGTTTAATTCCCCAGTGAGAGGAAAATGTTAAAATCTGCGTGCTAAGAAGCAGAAATGTTACCATTTTTGAAAGACTTTTCCTGATATTAGTATGGTGCCTTGCAAAAGTACTAATACACATTGAACTTTTTTACATTTTTGTTAAAAGTAAAACTGTGGTTGTATTTATAGTTGGCGTTCTGCCTCTTACACCACTGAATAAAATCTAATCTTGCCAATTGCCTTCAGAAGTCTGCTAATTAGGAAGTGGATTTTACCTATATGTAGTTTAATCTCAGAAAAAAATAATCTGTTGTGTGGAGGTTTGGTAAAAGACAACTAGCAATGAGACAAAAAGCATCATGAAGTTGTTTAGTTTAAAAAGGGTTAGGGTAGATTATCATATAACATTACAATATTTAAAGAGCTGTCACAGTGCTATTTGATCCATCATCAAAAAATGAAAACAGCTTGACAGATCCACAAACCTATCATGACAGTCATCTACTGACAAGCTGAGCAAGAAGAGCATTATTAATTAAAGTAGTCCTTCATAGAAGTAGTCAATAAGTCCATGGTAAATCTGAAGGAGCTGCAGAAATCCAAAGTTCGGGTAAGAGAATCAATTGACTGGACAACTATTTGAAAGGGATTTCACAAATCTAGCCTTTGTGTGGCAATATTAAATCCATTGTTCAAAGAAGACCAAGTCACATTTATTGCCTGCCACAAACCATGTACTGGACTTTGCAAACAAGCAAAAGAAGCTGTTTTGGTCAGATTAAAACAAAACTGAACATGGTGTAAAACTCACAATAGACATCATCCTGATCACCGTAGTTGGAGTCGATCGGAAGATGGGTGGAGCTAAATTCAGAGCAAGAGTAATCTTAGAAAACCTGTTAAAGGCAGCAAAAGACTTAAGGCTGGAGTGGTGGATTGTTGTCCTTTAAGCAGGACAACAACCCTAAATATACAGCCAAAGTCACAATGGGGTATTTTACATCAAAGCAAGTCTGAGAATAGCCCAGTCAAAGTCAAGACCCAAATCTAATTGAGCATCTAGGGCAACTATAGAAATTTGCTGTTCAGACACTTTCCGTCCAATATGACTGAGCTCCAACTATTTTCCAAAAAAAACCAAATTGTCAAAAAATCTGGTCCCAGCTGATAGAGACAGATCCAAAAACACTTGAAGCTACAGGTCCTTCTCAAAATATTAGCATATTGTGATAAAGTTCATTATTTTCCATAATGTAATGATGAAAATTTAACATTCATATATTTTAGATTAATTGCACACTAACTGAAATATTTCAGGTCTTTTATTGTCTTAATACGGATGATTTTGGCATACAGCTCATGAAAACCCAAAATTCCTATCTCACAAAATTAGCATATCATTAAAAGGGTCTCTAAACGAGCTATGAACCTAATCATCTGAATCAACGAGTTAACTCTAAACACCTGCAAAAGATTCCTGAGGCCTTTAAAACTCCCAGCCTGGGTGCATCATGGGTCAGCTAAGAAATGAGTTCTGCACATTGTTTTGAACAAAGTATAAACAAAACAGATAATGTTTTTGCACCAGTGATATGTGGATTCTTGTGAAGTTTTGAGTACATAGGGCTGACAAAGTATTTCTCTTAACTAGAGTTTGCACTGCATGCAGAAAAACCTTGTAAGGCACCATCTCTGTATCTTTCTCTGTATTCATTTGGGTTAAATATTCATCTTCATCCATCTCCTGTGAGCATGTTTTTGTGAAACTGTATGTTTCCTGGACTTTAGCTTTTGAGTAAACAAACTGCTCTCATGTCTTTTGTGTGTGTGTCTTCCTTTTTCTAGGCAATACCTAGCTGAAAAGGTGCCCAATACAAATCTGGTCTTTATCATTAGTGACAGACAAGAAGGCAACAGCCAGTCATGTGGCTTGGGCAAATTAAGACAGGATGAACAGCCATGTATCCTTTTACAAAAGCATTCTGTTATGTAGCAAAGAATGTATGCATTGGATTCAGTAGACAGATGTTTAAAATGTTAGACTTTTCAAAGACAAGTATGTTTGGATGATGATATGGATTAGCAGATTCAGCATCCATAACAAAGAGCAATAAAATCAGCCTTAACTGAATTTTACAAATTGACGCAGACTTCCTATTTGCCTGCTTTGTGTCTTTGACTTTGTCTGTATCACACATGGCTGTGTGAGATCAGTCTGCAGAGTAGCTTACAAACAAATCTAAGATGTTCTTTCAAACACACAAGGCTGAAGTCAATTACAGAAGGAGCTTCTTGGAAAACCTAAGGGACTTGAAAACAGCTGCCACGTCATGGAGGTATTGAGCAATCTGCTTGAGATCCACATGTTTTAAATATTTAATGTTCTTGTACGTCATTGGGTTATCTCTCGTATGTTATGGTTTCCTACTTGACTCTGACAGCTGATGGGCCGGATCCCTGTGAAATAGCTCTCAGGCCTCGCTACAGGAAAGCTCCTTCAGTTTGTTTTGATAAAACTGAGCACGTAAGTTACTTTTAATATACATTGATAACTTTTTCTTGAGATCATTGAGAAATATGTTTTTTCTTCAACAGTATAGTTTTGTTGTACATTTATGCCCACAAATGATTTCCAAAAAGAGATCAAAAGTGGGGACAATCTTCAAAAGATTAAAACTGTCATACGATGATTTTGTTTTGTTTTGTTTTTTATATATATATATATATATATATATATATATATATATATATATATATATATATGTGGTTCCTTTCTTTAATGGTACGCGTTTCAAAATAGTTTAAACGCTAGTCTGTAAACAGTGGGTTTAAAGATGTCTGATGCTGAAGGAAATGGGACAGATGAGAGCACTTAAGGCGAATCTAGCCCCATTGTAAGTTGTGAGTGGTTGAAAGATGCTAGAACTTGCCACGGAGTTGAGTGAAAGTACAGATTCGGGTGATAACTTCCAGTGGGTGTGTCTTTAGTTACCAGGTTTGAAATTGCAGATTGTAATTTCATCCACAGTAGCACTTAACATCTAAAACAAGTTGAAAGGATATACATTGCTGTTTTTGCACACATTACAGGGTTTCCACAAAAAGTCAGAAATTTGAAATATCTTCCAGACCTGGATTGGTATGGAAAAAGATTTTATTTTCAGACTTTATTTTCTTCATGATCTAAATCCATCCATCTAGTCTGATCATGTATCAGACATGGTCTCCATCCACACTATATAACACATACCTTCACTCATATTCCATGAATACCTGCTCAAAGATTATTTTCAAACAATGATGTATGTATTTAAGTATTGATGTGTTGACTATCTGTCTGTCTATCCATTCTGTCCAGTTTGTCCATTTATCAGCCAGCAATCCATTCTATAATGCAAAAATACATCAACTTTGGCTATCCATCCATCTAGTTTGTCCATCCACCCATACATACATCTCGTTTCTTCATCCATCCATCCTTCTATTCATGGATACATCCACCCATCCATCAAGTTAATCAATCTGTCTGTCTGTCCATCTGTTGGTCCATACACCTACCCACTCTTTGGTTTGCTTCTATTATATAGAAATACTAAGAGCATTTTGACTTGTTAGGTAGCAACACATTAGAGAGAATGAACCAAATACCAGAGTAACATTTAAGTGTTTTGGAAAAAAGAAAAGTCCCTAAGTTTCTTTTGATTAAGGACATAATACAGTACAGCATCAGTATATCCTACCCCTGGCTCTTTTCGATCACTAATATGTTTCCCTGATGCATGTCACACATTTTTTGGTCTCTTAAGCGGTCTGTGTGAAGGTTTCCCAGGCAGAGATAAACAGTG
Organism: Girardinichthys multiradiatus; assembly: GCF_021462225.1. NCBI lineage: Eukaryota > Metazoa > Chordata > Actinopteri > Cyprinodontiformes > Goodeidae > Girardinichthys > Girardinichthys multiradiatus. The sequence goes on from NC_061809.1 coordinate 19,750,183, forward strand.
GGAAGTTCTAAAAATGAATCAATAACTAATCTAAACAAACACTTCTCTGAAATGCTGGCCTGAATCTTTGCGTGTAAAACCTCAGAGCTCAAGTGCTCTGTTTATTTTGATTCTATAGTCATTTTTTCTCAGTGTCAGTTTGTCAGTCTCACAAATGAACTCCTATGCCTGCTCGGTCTCTTTCACTCACACAAATGCAAACACTTACTCACGCACTAACTCTTATTGCTTCCTAATTGAATGCATCTGCCTTTTTTGATACACTTTCTTCCCTTGAGCAAAGTTTTCTGCTTATGTTTTATTTCTATGTTGACCTTTTGCTGCATGATTCTCTTTCTCTGTTTTCTTTCTGTCCTGCCTTGTGATTGTCTGTTGATGGTTAGGATGAGGCCATGTGCCGAAGGAGCGCTGGCTCCCCATTGGCTTCCTCTCTGCTCATGTTACTGCTGCCACTGTTCATGTGCTGTCTCGGGTCAGTCGCATAAAGCAAGTTCTCTGTCTCTCATGAACATTTCATTATTTTCTTAAACTGGATCTAATAGTCTTTGGCTTTATTGTCCTGTTGTCTTGTTTCTATCCTCAGTTAGTTATCCTTACCATATCTCTCCTCTTGTTAAAATATCTCCTTAGTTCCATGATTTTGTGCCTTTTTCTATTGTTTTCCCACACTTGTCCTCGTCGCCTGTCACTCGTTCATATTATACTACTGTCTGACTTTACCTCCCTGTCTCTGTCTGTCTCTCCTCAACTTATTCTCCATCTCACCTGACTTTGAACTGCAAGGCATGCTCTTTGTATCTTTCCTCATCTATCATTATTCGTCTCAAGATAGTCTCCCGTGCCTCCAGTGACTCCTGACATATCCAGACACCAGCAAAAACAGATCACTCACCTCTCATTTGCATCCAGATTTTCATGCATCTCTTTTAATTTTTCTCAACTTTGTTTTTATTTGCCAAAAAAATATCAGAACCTTCTTTTATTTGGTTTCCATGTAGCGTGCATACAGATCAAGTTTGGTTATAAAGTGGGTTGCAAAGGTATTTACACACCTTTGATAGGGCTGCATGGTTTTAAGTATACACACACACATACACATATACAGGTCCTTCTCAAAATATTAGCATATTGTGATAAAGTTCATTATTTTCCATAATGTCATGATGAAAATTTAACATTCATATATTTTAGATTCATTGCACACTAACTGAAATATTTCAAGTATTTTATTGTCTTAATACGGATGATTTTGGCATACAGCTCAAGAAAACCCAAAATTCCTATCTTACAAAATTAGCATATTTCATCCGACCAATAAAAGAAAAGTGTTTTTAATACAAAAAACATCAACCTTCAAATAATCATGTACAGTTATGCACTCAATACTTGGTCGGGAATCCTTTTGCAGAAATGACTGCTTCAATGCGGCGTGGCATGGAGGCAATCAGCCTGTGGCACTGCTGAGGTCTTATGGAGGCCCAGGATGCTTCGATAGCGGCCTTTAGCTCATCCAGAGTGTTGGGTCTTGAGTCTCTCAACGTTCTCTTCACAATATCCCACAGATTCTCTATGGGGTTCAGGTCAGGAGAGTTGGCAGGCCAATTGAGCACAGTGATACCATGGTCAGTAAACCATTTACCAGTGGTTTTGACACTGTGAGCAGGTGCCAGGTCGTGCTGAAAAATGAAATCTTCATCTCCATAAAGCTTTTCAGCAGTGGAAGCATGAAGTGGAAGCATGAAGATGGAAGCATGAAGTGCTCCAAAATCTCCTGATAGCTAGCTGCATTGACCCTGCCCTTGATAAAACACAGTGGACCAACACCAGCAGCTGACACGGTACCCCAGACCATCACTGACTGTGGGTACTTGACACTGGACTTCTGGCATTTTGGCATTTCCTTCTCCCCAGTCTTCCTCCAGACTCTGGCACCTTGATTTCCGAATGACATGCCGAATTTGCTTTCATCCGAAAAAAGTACTTTGGACCACTGCTTCTCTGTAGCCCAGGCGCTGTCAGGCGCTTCTGCTGCTGTTTCTGGTTCAAAAGTGGCTTGACCTGGGGAATGCGGCACCTGTAGCCCATTTCCTGCACACGCCTGTGCACGGTGGCTCTGGATGTTTCTACTCCAGACTCAGTCCACTGCTTCCGCAGGTCCCCGAAGGTCTGGAATCGGCCCTTCTCCACAATCTTCCTCAGGGTCCGGTCACCTCTTCTCGTTGTGCAGCGTTTTCTGCCACACTTTTTCCTTCCCACAGACTTCCCACTGAGGTGCCTTGATGCAGCACTCTGGGAACAGCCTATTCGTTCAGAAATTTCTTTCTGTGTCTTACCCTCTTGCTTGAGGGCGTCTATAGTGGCCTTCTGGACAGCAGTCAGGTCGGCAGTCTTACCCATGATTGGAGTTTTGAGTGATGAACCAGGCTGGGAGTTTTAAAGGCCTCAGGAATCTTTTGCAGGTGTTTAGAGTTAACTCGTTGATTCAGATGATTAGGTTCATAGCTCGTTTAGAGAGCCTTTTAATGATATGCTAATTTTGGGAGATAGGAATTTTGGGTTTTCATGAGTTGTATGCCAAAATCATCCGTATTAAGACAATAAAAGACCTGAAATATTTCAGTTAGTGTCCAATGAATCTAAAATATATGAATGTTAAATTTTCATCATGACATTATGGAAAATAATGAACTTTATCACAATATGCTAATATTTAGAGAAGGACCTGTATATATACACACACACACACTGCCTGGCCAAAAAAAAGAGTCGCCACCAAAAAAAAAAGGTCACACTCCAATATTTTGTTGGACCACCTTTAGCTTTGATTATGGTACACATTCACTGTGGCATTGTTTTGTTAAGCTTCTGCAATGTCAGAAGATTTATTTCCACCCAGTGTTTCATAACTTTTTCACCAAGATCTTGCATTGATGATGGCAGAGTCTGACCGCCTCACAAAGCCTTCTCCACCACATCTCAAAGATTCTCAATGGGGTTAAGGTCTGGACTCTGTGGTGGCCAATCCATGTGTGAGAATGATGTCTCATGCTTCTTGAACCACTCTTTTACAATTCGAGCCCGATGAATCCTGGCATTGTCATCTTGGATTATGCCCGTGCGATCAGGGAAAACAAAATCCATTGATGGAATAAATGGTTATTCAGTATATTCAGGTAGTCAGCTCACCTCATTTTTTGAACACATACTGTTGCTGAACCCAGACCTGACCAACTACAGCAACCCTAGATCATAGCACAGCCCCCACAGGCTTGTACAGTAGGCACTAGGCATTATGGGTGCGTTACTTCACCTGCCTCTCTTCTTACCCTGATGCGCCCATCACTCTGGAACAGGGTAAATATGGACTCATCAGACCATATGACCTTCTTCCATTGCTCCAGGGTCCAATCTTTATGCTCCCTAGCAAATGGAATCCTTTTTTCCGGTTAGCATCACTGATTAGTGGTTTTCTCAAGGCTACACAGCTGTTCAGTTCCAATCCTTTGAGTTTCCTTTGCATTGTGCGTATGGAAATGCTCTTACGTTCACTATTAAACATTGCCCGGAGTTCGTTCGGAGTTTGTCTTCGATTTGATTTCACCAAATGTTTAAGTGATCGCCGGTCACGATCATTCAGGACTTTTTTCCGGCAACATTTCTTCCTCGAAGACGATGGGTCTCCACTATCCTTCCAGTTTGTAATAATGCGTTGGACAGTTCTTAACCCAATTTTGGTAGTTTCTGCAATCTCCTTAGATGTTTTCTCTGCTTGATGCATGCCAATGATTTGACCGTTCTGTAACAGACTGACATCTTCTCCACGACCACAAGATGTGTCTTTGGAGTTGGCTGTTTAAGAAGTGAGAAGCAACTCATTGCACCAGTTGGGGTTAAATAACGTGTTGCCAGCTGAAACATAATCGCCCATGCAGCAATTATCCAATAGGCGGCTTGTACCTATTTGCTTAGTTAAACCCAGGTAGCGACTTTGTTTGGCCAGGCACTGCACACACACACACACACACACACATTATATATAAATGTGTATATAATGTTTTCAGATTACGTCATCAAACTGCATGAAGCCTTGGTGGCAGTATAAGAAACCTTAATAACCGCTTGAGTAAGCTGTCATCCTTTCCCCTACAAATAAACAAACATTTTTAAACTCGTACTCGTCGTCTTCCGCTTATCCGGGGACCAAGTCGCGGGGGCAGCAGACTCAGCAGAGATGCCCAGACGTCCCTCTCTCCAGACACCTCCTCCAGTTCCTCCAGGGGGAGCCCAAGGCGTTCCCAGGCCAGCCGAGAGACATAGTCCCTCCAGCGTGTCCTGGGCCGTCCCCTGGGCCTCCTCCTGGTGGGACGTGCCTGGAACACCTCCCGAGGAAGGCGTCCAGGAGGCATCCAGTATAGATGCCCGAGCCACCTCAACATTTTTAAACTATTGTCCCAAATCACACCACGCCACCTGATCATGGCAATGTCAATATTTTTATGTTACCAAACATTTTAAAGAAGCAAGGTGAAGAATGTCAGAAGCTGTTGGAGGAGAGGAGATATCTCAGTACATCTAAACTTCTAGAGGAAGAATTTTAACTCATTTTTAGAATGAGTACATTTTGTATCAGGTAGGTGGCGTTACTTAACAATAATGTGTTGAAGTCATCATACTCATTCGTTATTTGTGTTACTCTGGTCACTGCACCAACATCTCGGTTCCTCTTCATCCACACAGCTCCTTAATCCTACTGCAGCAATTTTTGTTTTTTCTTTTTTCTGCCGCAACACATTTACAGACCTTTTTAACAAACTTTCCACTGGATGTCAAGAAGACTAAGGTTAATGACTTATCAAGTTAAATCCAGTCTGTTGAGGTAGGGAAACATCTAAAAAACACAGGAAATTGGGCTCTTTAGATCATGGATTGTTCCCCATGCTCCCTTTTATCAAGCATCACGTATGCTGAAAACTGTACTCTCATAATGAGAACATGTTTTTTGCTTTGTGTCTCTTATTTATTAAAACTGCAACTTTAAATATTTTCTAGTTATTTTATAACTTTACAAATAAAAACTTGTTTTCCTTTCCTTCCAGGAGGAGGACCCTGACTGTGGTGGGGTGTCCAGCCTGATCCCCTCACTTTGGCTGATGGTCGTCATTCAGGTGGTGTTGCTCTGGGTTATAACTGACTCCAGGTACCATGCCATCCCATCATGACCCCAGAAAAACCTGATCCAGCCCTATATGTTTATTCCCTCCAGATCGACAACATGGCTACTAGCATCCAGAGCTGCCACCCAAAGGAAACAACGAAAGGCGCTTGAAACAAAAAAAGGCGCACTGAATTTCTTTCATTTTCAGGGTGTTCTCAAAGTGTCTTCATTTGGGTGATGTGGAAGAAAGCTTTGTTTATCAGAGGATAAAGGTTAAAATGACGTGAACCTACGGCTTTACCTATGATTATCCTTTGTTTCTTCAGCTGAAAAATCCTGAGATTCATTTTGACTTCTGAACCTATATGATGTCACTGAATGAAAGAAATTGGACTGCTTTACAGTGTCAAAGCTGGCCTACATCATGATTGGGGTGTCTGGGGCTTGTTTATTAAAGAAGCCGAGTAGTTTTATTCACCACTGCCAGGAAGAATACGACTCTTTGCAAGAGTAGACTTTATTTATAAACAACATGTAGTGCTTAGAATCCCCTTTTTTCAGTTTGGTTGAAATTTCTGCAATAGAAGCAAAACTAATACACCAGTTTTTGTTTTTTTGTTGGAAATACCACATTTCCACTATATTTCACTACAGTCTGCTGCCTTTTTAGTGATATACCCCCATCTGCATCATGGAAACCATATTCTTAGCAATGTTTATTCACAGAAGCCAACTCTTCTACTGCCACAGAGTGCTGGTTTATGGGTGTTGAGGTTTAAAATTTAGCGCAGATTTTTAAAATTAGCTCAGGAGTTATGTTTGAATTTTCAGCCTTGATTTTTTGTTTTGTTTTAGGATTGCTCCAGGGAAATCTTTGTTGCCATAGCGCAACCAATCAGGAGACATCCAGCTTTTGTCTTCTGCAGCTCAGTGGACAAAATTTCTAGTGCCATGTGGACTGTGTGACTCAGACAAACCCTCTGTAGACTGTAGCTGCTAAATGGAGTGTACTGTTGAATATATTACCTTATGTATTGCTTGAGTGAAGTGTGTGTACATGGTTCATTCATTAAATAATCTTAATAAAGAGTAAGCAACTTCTCTGTGGTCATAAAGAAAAGGGTACATTTATATTTCTTGCTGTCACTTTAATTTAAATGACCATCTGCACTGAAATTCAAAGTGTAGTTGTATTATTTATTGCTACATGTTGGAATCCCAATAGTGGCTCCCATCATTTATTTTATAACCCTATTTCACAAACACTTGGCCCTCATGTGGAATTAAATTGAGGACAGAAAAAAATCTTAGATTGTTTTGAATTTTTTTAATGTCTCCAAGTTATGAAAGATTGTCACCTGTAGCAAGACTTATGTATGCAGAAATTACAGATTTTTCAGCAACACATGTAACACAAGATCATTTTCACCATTATAATAACTACCAATTACTGTCCCTATTTCTTTAAAATATATTATGTTGTGAGACTGCGTATAATACAGCAGCATTCTTAATGATTCTTTCGACTCCTTTAAATTCTTTAAGGAGCCAATGTTATTGAGTACATTTATATTGTTTTTTGTGCCTTGTTCTTGCATTGGGTACTGCAAAGGTACTTCTACCCCTTGAACGTTTTTTTACATTTTGTCACATTACAACCACAAACTTAATTTTATACTAAGATTTTATGTGAGCACAACGTAATGCATATTTGTGAAGTGGAAAAAAATTATACATGGTATTCACAATATTTTACAAATAAAAATCTAAAACGTGGCATGCATATTATACTTACTATTTAACACCCCTACATGTATACTTTGTCGAACCCCCTTTTGCTGTAAGGAGAGCTGTGACCCAGCCTAAAAATCTTGCAGCTTCTAACAGATTTTTCTTCAAAGACTGTTATCATCTTGGCTCCATCCATCGCACCATCAACTCTCAGCCTTGTCTTTACTTAAGAAAAGCATCTTCATAGCATGATGCTGCCACCACAATGTTTCATAGTGAGGATTGTGTATTCGGCATAAGTAAAGTGCTATGTTTCTGCACAAAGGTGTACTACACTTACTAATTATGAGAGGTCCGAAAATATGGTGGGATTGAATTCAGTTTATGGGTATCAGAGTAGTGTTCTAAATAGTTATTGCTGCACTCCTTTCATAGTTTTGTGAATATATTTTTTTGTACCTTTTTCCTCCCACTTCACAGTTGCAGACTGCTTTATGTTGATATTAAAATTATAAATTTATAATAATTTATAAATTAAATACATAGATGTTTGTGATTGCATCTTAACAAAATGTGAAGTTCAAGGATGATAAATACTTTGGCAAGGTACTGTGTATATGCAAGATATATTTTAAGAAAATGTTGTATAGGTTTAAAGTTCAATGTAAATATAAAAAAACTTGTTTCCAAGAAGGATTTAATGAGTTCATGAATGCATTAATTGGTCACAGCAAAGCTTCAAAACAAAATAAATCTGCCAAATTCTTAAAGAACAAAATAAACAGCGTTTGCAAACAACATTGTGAATTTCGGTTTCCCACAAGTGGAAAGATGTAGCAAATAACGTTTTTGGGGGGTTTATTTGATGTAATTTGTATTTGTAATGTCAATAGGATTTACACCCTAAACTGGCTGGGAAACATTAATCGGAGAACCTGACGGTCATTTGTTATAAACCCAAGCTTTAGGTTCTCTTGATAAAATGTTTTATTAAAACCACCTTATTTGATAAGTTTCTTCTGCTGTTATTGGTTAATCATACAGTGAGAGTTATTTAAGATTTGTTGATCTCTGCATTAAACCGAGCACTTGGTAAAAAGCTCATGTTGGCTCATTGGTTCACTTAAATGGGAGTCATATGAAAGATTATCCATCATTATGTAATCTTTAGGGCCTGATGCAACTTATAAATAACTGACATCATTGTGGTTACATTAAAAAATTAAGCAACTTGGTGATATTTTGCATCAGATACTTTGTAAGAAACTGAATCTTAAAATTCTAAATATCCTCACTGAAAAAAGCCGTTTGCTACCTGAAACAAAAACAGGGTGTTTGTGTGATTTGTGTGTATATGATCTGACGAAAGTTTGCTGTAACCATTTTTCCGTGTGAACCTGAAAAACAAATATTTAGATAGTTTGCATTGCCTCATCATTAATCACAACGGTATTGTGAATTTCAGTTAATCACTTCATACTGATTTTTGTTTCTGTTCGAGAAACAATGGCAATGTTGTCGAGCATTTGTCCACTGTATAACAAGGTATGATCAGCTAATACTGCCGTCCTTTTGGGGAGACAGCATTTGGCTTTACTGCAGGGAAGAAAATCTGACTAATGAGCATGATGTTTAGAAGCACTGTTCAATCTAACAGGCTCACACCTTCTATGATTTATACACCATACCAGTGATTTAGCCCATTTTCTACAAATTGGTAGTTCTCTGCATTATTGATAAAAAAATTTCCAGCCGCATTTTGATATAAAATGACAAAAGAGAGCTATGCAAAGGTTTCCAATAAAAGTTTGGTCTTCACTGGATAGGCCCCAATGTGTTTCCATGCTCTGTTGAAATTTTACCTAATAGCCTCATGTATTCATCTCACTTTTCCACCTATTAAGCTTAAAGCTTTAGCAATTGTTTATAGAAGCACTATTTTTTTCAATGCTAATTTGTTAGCATACCATTTTTAATATGTTAAGCTACCATGGAGAACATGTTATCTTAACATCAAAAAGCTAGTATTAAAGGTTGCTTTCATTCACTTTTTAAATGAACTTTAACGTCATGTACAAGCTTGTTGTTTTTTGGTTTTTTTCATGCGATAGTGCTAGCAACATGCTAATGAGTTAGCTGACAAGCCTATGTTTGGCTCCAGTGAGTGGCTGTTTGTTTCGTTTTGTTTTAAGCTCTGGTTTCTTCTCATAATTGTTTAAAATTATATCAGTGCATATAAAGACAGGAGACTGAAGCATAAAAGTCAAATGTGTGTACTTCCTAATGCACACAAATGCATTTAGAACACTGCACCTTTATTGCAAAGCTCAGACATGAAGAAAAACTATAAGATTGGTTATTCTTCTGTAAGGAGGAATAACCAATTTTATCTTGTAAAATGTTTTGAGATTGAGCTTTCCGAATGTGTAGCTGTATAATCATTTGAGAACTCATTCAGATCTGTATTGCATTGAGTTGGCCAACTTTTCACACCTGCTATTCCAGCCTAGTGCAGCTTCAGCAGCAATCATAATTGCTAGGTCTATTGGTTTTCTGTTATTTTGCTACACATATTAGTTAATTTGCCATATAGAAATATTATTTCTAACAGTGACTGATCTGGTTACGGATGTTGGAATGCTTTATTTTGAGCACAAATATAGCTGTAATTAAGGAACATTGGTCTGACCTGCTGTATATTTATAGTCCTTAGAAATGAAAAAAAACATTTTTTAATTTTCTTAATCTTCGCTTTAGTAGCCATTTAAAACAATTGCATACAGCTGTCTTTTGTAGACTACCTCCTTGCTACCAAAGATGTTGTAGTGCCATTACCAGTGTGTACTCAGTCCTGCCTTAATGTTCTTTTTTAAATTAGCCTCCATGGAACATTATGCTTATTGAAAAATGTGCTATTTATTATGTAAAAGCCTCTTCCAGCCATCAATAACAGTGGCCTATGCCGTGTCATCAATTAAACCAAAAGACATTTTAGCAAGCTTTTTGAAGACTGCATTCTTAATTCCTCAAATTAACAAAAATTAGGCAATGATACATGGAAAACTACTGGTGCAGGATTGGTTTTATCAAAAAATGTATCCTCAAATTAATTAAACTTAAACATTTGCAGAGAAAGTGTCATTGGATACATAATTAAACTAATATACTTTTGCCATATGCGGCATGGAGTTTAATTATACCCAAGAGCTTTATGGTGCAGTAAAGTGAAACGCTACATGTTATCACTATAAGCCTACGTTATGTGGATTAGGTTTGTGATTGTGTTCAAATTAAGTGTCTGGAGGATAACTTTATTTATCCCAACATCTAGCTCTCAAATTGTTGCTCCTTCATGCGGAATAGTTTGGTGAAATGCTAGGTTAATGCTAGGTTGATAATACAGCTTGTAACATATTCTAGTGATGTTGCACTTAATCGTGTGCAGACAAAATTACAAAAGGTGTTTTGCTTCAATACCATGGTGTCAATGAAAACATTCTTAGATGATGATCACTGCTGCTTGTGTGAATTACCTGTTGTGTAAGGTTGTCTTACAGACACAATGGTTTCCTGGTTACAATGTTAATTTTTACTTGTGATGAAGAGGAAAATTACTGATGTGTTTTAGCTACTTTCTGTGCAATCGTCTGAAGAGCAGCAAAAATAATCCTTAACACTAAACATAATTTTAAAGAGTGAAAAATAGATAAGATTAGATTAAGGAAAAAAGATTATTTAGATCAATAAAATATTCTGCACAGTTTGATACAGTTTTCAAGCTGTGCATAAAAATAGGCTATGTTTAGGGATTGCAGAAATTGCAGATGCACTACTCACAGGGGTTGAGGCTAACTTAAAGTTGCAACAAATATCAGGAGTTGAGGTTAGTCAGGGACTTAAATACAGATCATTTAATCTGCTTGAAGCTGAAGCCAATACTTGGGACTCCTTATCACACTGAGCATTCCCTGTTTCAAAGTAACAGAATGCAAAGTTTGGCCTTGACCTGCCTTTGACATTAATGTTATCCTCATCAACCATGGTCAGATTGCCTCCAGTACACTATCATAAATTGTAAACCATTATCATTTTAATAAAATGTGTGCATAAAAATAAAAAATTCAATACACAAATATTAGTCAATTTAAATTCTGTGTAGAAATAAAGAAGATGAATATTCAATTTAAATCAAATAATGTACAAGCTGTAGATATTGGGCTAAGAATGCTGGCATGGTCAGTAATGTCATTTTTTGGCAGAAAATCAATGCACTGTACATAATAAATTAATTCATCTAAATGGTAAGAAAGCAGTGGAAATCAGAAAGCTTCATATTAGTCCAAATGTTTCATTCTGCTCCAAGTGCTAAAATCAGATGCTGTCACCTCAGGAATAATATTGACTTAGTGTGGTTTACTGTAAATGTTTCTTATTCTGTTGGTGCTCTCCATATAGATTGTGTGGGTTGGCCTTTTTCTTTCTGGAATTTTGATGATTAATTTGTGGATCGTTTTTTGTTTGAATTTGAGGTTTATTTTTATTGTCTTTTCTGCCATTTTATTCTTAGGGCAGATTTTTGGTGGATGGATCCATCATGTCACACCCTATGTGGCAGTCTTGGTTCCCCTCAATAGTACTTCAATTGTGGCACTCGATTGTTTAGAAAAATACATGTAAATCAAATGGAAAAAATGAAGACATTTAACATCCCAAAGAGAAAGTTTGTTAATATCAAATAAGGTATATTCATAATAAAAGATTTGCCATTACTCTGTTGCCTTTATATTAAGAGTTTGCACCTTTGTGTACGATTGTCCACAACAGATCCATTTCTTTCTTACTGTAATAACATTATGAACACACATTTTCCATCCTAATATTTAGCATGAGAAGGAAGCAACAAAATTACAGTCCCTCAGTGTCTAGCAGACATCTTAAACTGACATCCTGCCAAAACTAACAGTGTCTATGTAAAAAAGGCGAGCTGAATTTTACAAAGAATTTATCTCAAGTGTCAGTTAGCAACGACATGTAAATTTACAGTAATTCCTGTTTTCCAACTGCATGTTGACCATATAGTGACTCTGCCATTGACAGTTAAATTCACACTTGTACCTGAAACCAGCTGTGTTTAAGTCTGTGGTGTTCCAGAGCTGTCGTAAATTCAATGCCCCACCAAGATAAACCATTCACTCATTTTGCTCTTTACTATGCACGTTAAAACTTACCCTAGTTCATGAGGATAACCGGAAATTCTTAAGGTGCTTTAGGACATTTTGAATGAGACCAATTTTGATGTCATCAGCATTCATTTTAATGAAAAGGGTCTTTGTTGCTGGTAGCCCAGAAGCTGAATGACTGGCACTGGTACCAATAGTTTAAAATTACAGTACTTTGTAAGTTTTCATACCCCTTGAATCTTTTCTGTACTTTTCACTTTGTAAGTACATTTCTCATACAATGTATTTTACAGGGGTCCTGTATTCTACATAGACCAACCCAAAGTATTAGATAATTTTAAAGTGGAGGTAAAATGATACATGGTTTTAAAAAAAATCTAAAAAGGTTGGCATGGATTTGTATTCACCACTGATCTTCTCATAACCTCGCCACCTTCGTTGTCCCAAGGGAAGAAAAACACCCCCCAATAGCATCATACTGCTGCCAACATGTGGAAAAGAGGTGTTAGTGGTAATATGCTGCGTTGGTTTTCTACCCCACATAGCATTTAGAGATAGGCAGAAGAACAATTTTTTTTGTCTCATCTGACCAGACCAGCTTCTTCCTCTTCTTCTTTGCTGTTTCCCTTACATGGCCTGTGGCAAATTGACAACAGGAATGTTTATGGCTTTCTTCTCCTCACTCTTCCACAAAGATCTCTGCAACTCCTCCTAAGTTACCATGGGACTCTTTGCTGCTTTTATGAATACTTTTCTTGCCCAGCCTTTTGTTTTGTCATGTCTTGGTAGGTTTATAGTTGAACCATACTCTTTTGAACAGTGGCTTAAATAGTGGTCCGTGAGATGTGGAAACCTTGGGATATTGTTTAATGACCTAATCCTGCATTACACCACTCCACATCTTTAATCCTGTATGTGATTAGATTACATGCAGGTTGGTTCTATTTACTTATAGGGCGATTTCTGAAAGCACTTGGTTGCATTGTATTTGTCATGTCTTGGTGGATTGGACCCATTTGCAGGCAGGAGGCAGGCGGAAAGAGAGAACATACATATACTAGGAGTGATTAGTGGAACAGTGAATAGATTAACTGAATGTGCTGAGTCTAAGCCTAAACTGACCCACCTGAGGGAGGCTTGAGATAAACATAAAAATATTAACATTACAAAGAAACCCAGGAGACAGGGATAAATTAAACTATTAAAAACATAAACATAGACCTAAATAACAAGACACAATAACAACTCAAAATATACACACAAAGCTTTTCTCAGTGTCCCATGGATCATGAGAAGATTTAAGGATGTTGAAGTAAAGGAGGCTGAATAAAAATGCACACCCCATTTTTAGGATTTGTATTTGCAGAAGATTTTGGAGGAAACAAAAGTGTTTTTGCTGAACAAGTGATCTATCATCCAAAATCAAAATATATCTTAAGGTTAGTGGTTGTAAAATAACATAATGTGAAAAAAAAAATTATAAAGCTTTTGAAGGCTGTGAGCAAATTTTAAATATATTTTCAGAAAGTACATATTGAAAGAGAATGCAAAATCTAAATCTTGTTTATAACATCTGTTCCAAAATAGTATTTTGTGCAATCTGTTTTTATTTTTTTACATTTTGTTTCTGGTAAAAAATTATCATCATGCTCAGTCATATTTTCTGCTGACAGCACCCTGTCTTGCTCAGATTCCCTAACCCCTTTTTTCCCCCTCAAACTCTTCCCTTCCAAAAGTGTTTTCCTTGTCTGTCATGGATGAGCTGCAATGTCAACAGCCCACTGAGGATTTCCTGCCAGCAGCTCTGTATCTTGCGTCTGGCAACAAGATGACCCTGCTGGTTTACACTGAGAGGTCAGTTGTGTTGTGTTTTTGATTGTTATCCCAAGTCTGAGGGCTCACGTCCCAGCGCATCTAGCCTCCAGTCCCGCAAGCAAATGGCCTATAGAGTAAATGTGAACAGTTTGTGTGAGTAATTACATTTGTAGCCATTAACAACTCTCATTACACCAGCAGATTTATTTGTACAAAACTGGCTTTCTAATTAAAAGAAATTGTATTACTTGAAAACCTTTAAGAGCTTTGTAAATCAGAATCCCCAAAGCTTTCTGGTCAAAAAGTGCAGCTCTCTCTTGTTTTCTCCCCCTTCTTAGCTCATACCATGCATTCTTTGCTATTCAAGATGAAGAAGATATACTTTCTCTGCTCTCCCTTCCTGCTCTGTGAAAGCGATCTTTTAGTGCGACCACCTTTTGGTTTATCAAAGAGCGCATTTGTCCCCATGTGGAACCTGTTTCATGTCTGCACAGAGTCACCATTTGTGCACAAGTGAAACAAACCCGGTTTACTTTTCCGCAAAAGTAGCCAAGAAAGATTCCTAGATGTTTCCTGGGAGAAAAAAATGGGACAATTTTGTGGGTTATGTTTGAAAGAAAACAGACAGCTAGGATAAGACCACCAAGGCATTGTTGAGGTTTTCTTTTGTTTCTGCATCATTTCTATGTTGACTCCTCTTCAGCTCTTCCATGTAATTTTAATAGATTGACTTGGGGCTCAGGAGAGAAATGTGCACCCACCCTAAACCACAATGAAGTTCAAATGCTTTCATTTAAACTGAAATTCTTCTTAAAGGTGGTTTCTTTGTCAATTGTTTCAACATCTCATTTTCACATCATTTTCAACGGCTCTTTGAGGAAACCTTCATAATTTGAGCTATGACAACATTTAATTTTGCTTTGGGATTAATAATTTTTTAACATTTTTAACACCTCACTGGAGACATGTCATGTGCCAGCCTGCTTCAAGTCCTCCACCATCGTCCCTGTTCCCAAGAAGCCAAGGACCACAGGGCTTAATGACTTCAGACTCGTCGCCCTGACCTCTGCGGTGATGAAGTCCTTTGAGCGCCTTGTGCTCTCACACCTAAAAGACATCACTGACCCCCTCCTGGACCCCCTGCAATTTGCCTACAGAGCCAACAGGTCTGTAGATGATGCAGTCAACTTAGCCCTTCACTTCATCCTCCAGCACCTGGACTCCACAGGAACCTACGCCAGGATCCTGTTTGTGGATTTCAACTCTGCCTTCAACACCATCGTCCCAGCTCTGCTCCAGGAGAAGCTCTCCCCACTGAGTGTGCCCGACTCCACCTATAGGTGGATCACTGACTTCCTGTCTGACAGGAAGCAGCGCGTGAGGCTGGGGAAGCACATCTTTGACTCCCTGACCATCAGCACTGGTTCCCCCCAAGGCTGTGTTCTCTCTCCTCTGCTCTTCTCCCTGTACACCAACAGCTGCACCTCCAGTCACCAGTATGTCAATCTTCTGAAGTTTGCGGATGACACCACCCTGATTGGACTCATCTCTGATGGTGACGAGTCTGCGTACAGATGGGAGGTGGACCATCTGTTGGACTGCTGCAGCCAGAACAACCTTGAGCTCAACGCTCTAAAGACAGTGGAGATGGTTGTGGACTTCAGGCCGAACCCAGCCCCACCTGCCCCCATCACCCTCTGTGACTCCACAGTTGAACCATCATCTCCCAGGATCTGAAGTGGGAGCCAAACATCAGCTCCCTCATCAAGAAAGCCCAGCACAGGATGTGCCTGCGGCAGCTGAAGAAATTCAACCTGCCAAAGACTATGATGGTGCACTTCTACACAGCCATCATTGAGTCCATCCTCACCTCCTCCATCACCATCTGGTACGCCGCTGCTACAGCCAAGGATAAGGGCAGGCTGCACCGTGTCATTCGGTCTGCTGAGAAGGTCATTGGCTGCAGTCTACTGTCGCTCCAGGAACTGTACACCTCCAGGACCCTGAAACGGGCAGGGAAGATTCTGGCTGATCCCTCCCACCCCGGTCACAGACTCTTTGAAACTCTCCCCTCTGGCAGGAGGCTGCGGTCCATCCGGAACAAAACCTCACGCCACAAGAACAGTTTTTTCCCATCTGCCACCAGCCTGGTTAACAAAGCCCGGAAACCACCTTGACATTCTCCCTTTCCCCCACACCCCCCTTTTTTTGCTGACAGGACACCTGTAACCTGTAACTCTATGCGTTACATTAACGCTCAGCTTGGACTCCTGCTCTACTTGCACTGCCATAATTGCACAATGATCATCTGCACTGTTGTACTGCTCTCGCACCCAATACTGCTCTATATTTACTCTCACTCACTTAAAACTGTGCACATATATTTATATTATATTGTAGATATGTTTATACTGTATAATTTGTACTGTATTGCACCGACTACGCCAAAACAAATTCCTTGTATGTCTAAAAACGTACTTTGCAATAAAGCTTTTCTGATTCTGATTCTGATCAAGTATTTTTGAATTGAATTGAATTGAATCTTTCTTCTTAATAAGTACTAAGGGAGCTGATAATATGTTCAGGATTTTTCTGTGCCTTTCATTTTGAAGGTTTCTACCCTCAGGGCTCACCGCTCACCAGCATCCAACTCTTAACATTTTTAGATATGTGAAAAATGAGGGTGGAGATTCGAGTTGGAGTACAGCTTTCTTTCATCTTCCTTAAATAGCTCCTGGTTGTAGGTTCAGTTCAATCCTTAATGAGAAAATCCCTTTGATTACACTTTTATTTATGTAAAACAAGATACAATATCTGGCCTTATTTATCAGTTTTGATCTATTATCATAATCATTACCGTGTGTACTTTCTTTCCCATCATTTAACCCAAATATACTGTAAAAACTAAAACAAAGGCTATTTCAATGTTCTATATCAAATCCAATTTTGATGTTTATCTCAAAATGTAGCTTGTGAAATATAAAAATTGTTTTTAAAGGTTTGTACTGTTTTTAGAAAGTTTTTGATGCTTTATGAACAGTGATCTTTCTCTCTTTAGATTGAGTCTTTCTGTTCAACTCAATCTTTATTGATGTAATTCATAAATCTGAGCCACATTCTAAAACTGAATCAGGTAGTGAGGACATGCAAGGGTTAGATAAAAATTACAATACCAGTGCTAAACTAATAATGATTCATTTAAGTTTCACTAGCTTTAGTCAGTCTGAGGCTACAGTTCTGAGCTGGGAAAAGGTGGACTCACCACTCTTGGTAGTGAACCTCATGTCATGTTTCAGAAGAGTCTCCAGAACAGTTTAGGTCTTGCTCATTGATTGTTGTAGATTACCAATGCTGAAAGGAAGGCTGAGAAACAAATTTTTTTTTTTTGATTGAACCGATCATAAAGATGAGTATTGTTTTATTTTCCTTTGCAGATGACTGGGGCAGGAGTTTGAGCGCAGAAAGGTAGGTTTGGAAGGTTGGCGGGCATTTCCCGGAGGGAGGAGACCCCAGAGCACACCCAAAACTGGACAAAAGTATCATATACCACTTCTGGCCTGTGAATGCCTTTGGATCTCCCAGAGTGAGCTTCAGTGTTGCTGGGGAGGGGGCTATCTTAGGGTTAGGACATCGCTAAGCAGTCTTTTTTGCTGAACATCCGACCTCAAATATGTGGAAGGCTAAAGATTGAAATTGATGTAATTTGTTAGGAAAAGTAAGGAGATGAACTTAGTTTTAGTCCATAAATCTTTTGTTTAAATTGCGTCAAATTTTTTGTAATTTATTAAATACTAACCAGTCATTGACTGGGAAACAAAATCAACAAAATATTACCGAATTATGTGTAACAATAATGCAGAGTAGGGGAAGAATACTCTCATTTTGGTGTCAAATTAGGCTCACATGCTTTTGAACAATTTTTAACAGTTATTTTTCTTTTTTTTTGTTTTGTTTGACCCTTAACCTTGTAAATATTCCATTGAGTTTATAAACTTATTTTTCAAAGGAGATGTGGTCACGAAGGGAAAAATAAAATAAAACCATGATTTGACAAAGTTACAGATTTAAAATGCAATCTAAGAAATTACATAATGACAGTGAAATTAACAGCTTAAAGTACTCATTGTATTACTAAAAAATTTGGATTTCAATAAATTCAATTCTTTCATTTTCTAGTAAATCTGTCACTTGTTCCATGTAAGAGGAGTGAACAAAAGCCCTTTTACAAGTCAGTCTCTTTCATATTTCTAAAATGGCTTAAACTCAGAATGTCCTCCACCTGCTTTATTTTATCGGTCTAACTTTGCACTCCAGTTGGGAGTTGTCAATTTGTGACTCACCTGCTGGTCATTAATGTACTTGGTTTGTTGTAACTGCTGCAGTCTGGTAGCATTTGCCTTTCATGTTCCTTTCATGTTTTTTGGTCAAGGCAAAAGTGAAGCTCAGGTGGAGGTCCAGCTGTCCCAAGGAAAACAGTACAGTAAGTGCAGCAGATGTGAGAGCATTTCCTTTAAATGTGCCACACAGTGAGTTTAGAGGTTTATAGTTTTTGTGTTTATTCACATGTATAAAGCACCCTCATCCCGTGATGGCAACCATAATAATCTGTAAAAACTCTCAAAATGAATCAATCTTTTTTCACATTGAAAAAGTCAGCAAAATATTCAAATGATAAGAAATACATATATGTCTACAGGTCCTTCTCAAAAAATTAGCATATTGTGATAAAGTTCATTATTTTCCATAATGTAATGATGAAAATTTAACATTCATATATTTTAGATTCATTGCACACTAACTGAAATATTTCAGGTCTTTTATTGTCTTAATACGGATGATTGTGGCAAACAGCTCATGAAAACCCAAAATTCCTATCTCACAAAATTAGCATATTTCATCCGATCAATAAAAGAAAAGTGTTTTTAATACAAAAAACGTCAACCTTCAAATAATCAATTACAGTTATGCACTCAATACTTGGTAGGGAATCCTTTTGCAGAAGTGACTGCTTCAATGCGGCGTGGCATGGAGGCAATCAGCCTGTGGCACTGCTGAGGTCTTATGGAGGCCCAGGATGCTTCGATAGCGGCCTTTAGCTCATCCAGAGTGTTGGGTCTTGAGTCTCTCAACGTTCTCTTCACAATATCCCACAGATTCTCTATGGGGTTCAGGTCAGGAGAGTTGGCAGGCCAATTGAGCACAGTGATACCATGGTCAGTAAACCATTTACCAGTGGTTTTGGCACTGTGAGCAGGTGCCAGGTCGTGCTGAAAAATGAAATCTTCATCTCCATAAAGCTTTTCAGCAGATGGAAGCATGAAGTGCTCCAAAATCTCCTGATAGCTAGCTGCATTGACCCTGCCCTTGATAAAACACAGTGGACCAACACCAGCAGCTGACACGGCACCCCAGACCATCACTGACTGTGGGTACTTGACACTGGACTTCTGGCATTTTGGCATTTCCTTCTCCCCAGTCTTCCTCCAGACTCTGGCTCCTTGATTTCCGAATGACATGCAGAATTTGCTTTCATCCGAAAAAAGTACTTTGGACCACTGAGCAACAGTCCAGTGCTGCTTCTCTGTAGCCCAGGACTGGGGAATGCGGCACCTGTAGCCCATTTCCTGCACACGCCTGTGCACGGTGGCTCTGGATGTTTCTACTCCAGACTCAGTCCACTGCTTCCGCAGGTCCCCCAAGGTCTGGAATCGGCCCTTCTCCACAATCTTCCTCAGGATCCGGTCACCTCTTCTCGTTGTGAAGCGTTTTCTGCCACACTTTTTCCTTCCCACAGACTTCCCACTGAGGTGCCTTGATACAGCACTCTGGGAACAGCCTATTCGTTCAGAAATGTCTTTCTGTGTCTTACCCTCTTGCTTGAGGGTGTCAATAGTGGCCTTCCGGACAGCAGTCAGGTCGGCAGTCTTACCCATGATTGGGGTTTTGAGTGATGAACCAGGCTGGGAGTTTTAAAGGCCTCAGGAATCTTTTGCAGGTGTTTAGAGTTAACTCGTTGATTCAGATGATTAGGTTCATAGCTCGTTTAGAGACCCTTTTAATGATATGCTAATTTTGTGAGATAGGAATTTTGGGTTTTCATGAGCTGTATGACAAAATCATCTGTATTAAGACAATAAAAGACCTGAAATATTTCAGTTAGTGTGCAATGAATCTAAAATATATGATGGTTACATTTTCATCATGACATTATGGAAAATAATGAACTTTATCACAATATGCAAATTGTTTGAGAAGGACCTGTATATATAGAGAGAGATAGATATAAAATAAAATGGCATGCCCAGCTAGTATTATTTTGTACAACTCCCTTACAAGAAGTCAGCTTAGTCTTAGGATTCAAAAGATTTAACAGAGACGCCACCAGATTTGTATTTAAAATACCCTGGTATCAAGCAGTCCATGATATGCTCTTTAACAGGGTTCCCAGGACCTTTCAGAAGAGAAACATATCCACAGTATCACAGATCCTCCACTTTATTTATGAGGATGAGCTCCATTTATATATACAGGGGTTGGACAATGAAAGTGAAACACCTGGTTTTAGACCACAATAATTTATTAGTATGGTGTAGGGCCTCATTTTGCGGCCAATACAGCGTCAATTCGTCTTGGGAATGACATATACAAGTCCTGCACAGTGGTCAGAGGGATTTTAAGCCATTCTTCTTGCAGGATAGTGGCCAGGTTACTATGTGATACTGGTGGAGGAAAACGGTTCCTGACTCGCTCCTCCAAAACACCCCAAAGTGGCTCAATAATATTTAGATCTGGTGACTGTGCAGGCCATGGGAGATGTTCAACTTCACTTTCATGTTCATCAAACCAATCTTTCACCAGTCTTGCTGTGTGTATTGGTGCATTGTCATCCTGATACACGGCACCACCTTCAGGATACAATGTTTGAACCATTGGATGCACATGGTCCTCAAGAATGGTTCGGTAGTCCTTGGCAGTGACGCACCCATCTAGCACAAGTATTGGGCCAAGGGAATGCCATGATATGGCAGCCCAAACCATCACTGATCCACCCCCATGCTTCACTCTGGGCATGCAACAGTCTGGGTGGTACGCTTCTTTTGGGGCTTCTCCACACCGTAACTCTCCCGGATGTGGTGAAAACAGTAAAGGTGGACTCATCAGAGAACAATACATGTTTCACATTGTCCACAGCCCAAGATTTGCGCTCCTTGCACCATTGAAATTGACGTTTGGCATTGGCATGAGTGACCAAAGGTTTGGCTATAGCAGCCCGGCCGTGTATATTGACCCTGTGGAGCTCCCGACGGACAGTTCTGGGGGAAACGGGAGAGCTGAGGTGCACATTTAATTCGCCGTGATTTGGGCAGCCATGGTTTTATGTTTTTTGGATACAATCCGGGTTAGCACCCAAACATCCCTTTCAGACAGCTTCCTCTTGCGTCCACAGTTAATCCTGTTGGATGTCGTTCGTCCTTCTTGATGGTATGCTGACATTACTCTGGATACCGTGGCTCTTGATACATCACAAAGACTTGCTGTCTTGGTCACAGATGCGCCAGCAAGACGTGCACCAACAATTTGTCCTCTTTTGAACTCAGGTATGTCACCCATAATGTTGTGTGCATTTCAATATTTTGAGCAAAACTGTGCTCTTACCCTGCTAATTGAACCTTCACACTCTGCTCTTACTGGTGCAATGTGCAATCAATGAAGACTGGCTACCAGGCTGGTCCAATTTAGCCATGAAACCTCCCACACTAAAATGACAGGTGTTTCAGTTTCATTGTCCAACCCCTGTATTTGTCCCTTTTACATTAGACCCAACTGGAGTGTTTGTGACAGAAAATGTTCGTCTCATATCAATTAGCAAAGCATACAGTTCAAATTAAAGTCCAGATAGCATTTAGGAACATCCACACATTATTATTTGTAGTGGTAGACTAGAAAAATCTGAAATTGCTTTCAAAGCTACCTGTTGCAGTTCTCCCTACCTACCTTACAATCCTGCATACTGTGTGGTGGTTAGGATAAACAAAGGTCCTCATTTAACCAGTTTGTCACAGTTCCAGTTATTTTAAACTTGTTAATTTTTGCTTTGATTTTAAATATGGCCACTTTTTTAATAGCTGTTAGCAGATTTATGAGGATCAACAAACATGTCTTACTAAAATGGCATGTTCCATATCCTTTCCCGTTTTCAAGAGTGGCAAAGAGAAATAGATCTCTGCAACATTATGTTTGTAATCCTGTAAAACAGGAAGTCGTGGATTATTAATTAGAAATACTGAATTACTACTAATGAGTGTAGTCTTGTATAATTATAAATTAAATGAAAGCTTCATTTATTTAATTCTATTCAATTCAGTTTTATTTATATAGTGCCAATTCACAACACACGTTGTCTCAAGGCACTTCACAACAGTCAGGTACATACATTCCAATTAATCCTAACCATTGAACAGTGCTCAGAGTTAGTTATTTATTCAAATTGGATAAAAAGTTTTTCTGTCTAAGGAAACCCAGCAGATTGCATCCAGTCAGTGACTTGCAGCATTCACTCCTCCCGGATGAGCATGTAGAGACAGTGGACAGTCACTGGCGTTGACTTTGCAGCAATCCCTCATACTGAGCATGCATGTAGCGACAGCGGAGAGGAAAAACTCAGTTTTAACACGAAGAAACCTCCAGCAGAACCAGGCTCAGTGTGAGCGGCCATCTGCCACGACCGACTGGGGGTTTGAGAGAACAGAGCAGAGACACAAAGAGAACAAAGAAGCACTGATCCACGAGTACTTTCTATGGGAAGGAAAGGTAAATGTTAATGGATGTAGCTCCTTTAGTTGTTTCACCTAGAAAGAAAGAACAGATAAACTCTGAGCCAGTTTTCAAGGTTAGAGTCTGAAAGAGAGCACATATAATTAGTTACAGATAAGCTCAGTCAATCGCCATGTCTAGGAGAGAGAAAGGGTTAAACACTGAAAGACAGGGCCATGTGGGTCATCAGTAGAGGGTGAGCATTAAGTTGTTGCCAGCAGAAGCTCGGACGATTCCCCTCTCCAGAAAGGTGCCACAGGTAGACACAGAGTCAGGCCAGGTGTAGCTTCTAGGAAGAGAAAAGAGAGAACAAAGTTAAAAGCTGAAATAACAGCAAATAATGCAAAATTGGAGAGTAGTGTGAGAATGTAGGGAAGATGGTGAAAGTGGTCATTATGTCCTCCAGCAGCCTAAACCTATAGCAGCATAACTACACAGATAGTTTCAGTTCAGATTATTTAGTTAAATGGCGCTTATTTACAACAATGTCGTCTCAAGGCACCTCACAAAGGGTCCCACTGATGGTCATTGTTATACTAAAAACCACAAGGATTGTAATACCTCTCTCTGTCAGACTGATTATAACCATTCGAAAAGAGAAGGGGTCATACAGGTAGCAGATTTTAAAAAAAATCTTTTAGGGCTGCCATTAATGTAAAAAATAAAAATTAACAGGATTTGTTTTCTTGCTAAAAATATGTACTCAATGTAGACTTTTCCTATATTTTTCAGTGTGAGATTGTAACTGAATTATAGGATTTATTTAATTGCAAATAAACGTTGAGACTACTTAAACTCATCACTTTTATCTACTTGAAATATGAGTACGTGTTTTAGTTTTACTGATGAGAAGAAAATTACTTTCTAAGATCTGCAAAAGATCTGCGAGAGACTGGAGGTTCAGGGTATATGTTCCGCTATTTTGAACTGATAAAGCACATCATTTTGGAAATGTGTGTGGTTTATAGTTAGAATTAAATGACTAAAATATTAATAAAAAAATAAGATCACAAAGAGAAATTTGTCTGTTTTGAATTATGAAATCTGATAAAGTCCAAATTATTGCTCGATCTCACAAGAAATAGGGCAACTGTGTTTGTTTAATCTTCATGAGCCAGCTCTGAGAAGGATATGGTCATATCTTTTTAGATGAGCATGATTACCAAACAAAGCAATAATACTGCATTAATCCGTCATGCAAAATGATTATGCATAACTGACCGGCTGATTGCCTTTGTGAACAGCAGACTAAACTGATAAATTTGTCCTGAGAGTAGCAAATAATGAGTCATTTTGCTTGACTGGCAAATGTATGACTTTCATGTGCTGTGTTACTACGCAGACAGACTCCAACCAGATAGAACAGATGCAGCTAAAATTACATAACACAGTCATGCCGACAGCTCAGCTCTTGTGGACTGTGAGTTATTTCCTCTGCTGTGAGACACAGGTGTCTGATCAGAGAAACAAGTCAGCATTTCTAATGTGTGTAATAACATCGTGATTAAGCACTGAAGCCTGACACAAATAGAGTTTAAACTCTTAAAGGTCGTTTGACACGCCAAGCTTCGACTGCAGCCAAATTAACCTACAGCTGCATCCCAAGAATGATGCTGTATGCAGATGCTAATATTTCTAAAAACAAAACAAAAAAGCCCACAAACACGCAAAGTTCTTTACCCAACAGATTGCACAGCAGATAAACAAACTTGTAAATACTCACATGAACAACTACACTCACACAGACACTCTATCCAAACACAAAGTTGCAAGGATGACAAGAAACTACAGAGAACTCACTCCAGGAACATCAAAGAGTTGGCATGTGGTGAACCTGCGCTTTGCACTGGGGTAATTAAATGCAGAGCAAGTGCAAAAATGTTGTAATGAGAGCAAAACAAATGTAGTGTACAAGATCTTTTTGAAAGTGGACCAAATGCTAACATTAGTCTTAAGGAATCAGACACTTCTCAGAAATATAGTCCTTGCTTCTTTTGTTTCAGACCTTTATTATGACTGAAGCTTATCCACAGCTTCAAGTTGTCTAACATCAGTTTTAATCAACTTCATTTATATTATGTTCAAAGTTTTTATTCTGATATAAGAAGTGTGAAAGAAAACTATTTTGTTCAGACTGACCAGTTTAGCCAATGATTTTTAAATATCAGAGCATCTCACGTTTCCCTGGTATGAATTTACAGATTTGCTTTTTTCCATGTTGATCTTATGTCTGTATTAAAATTTGCCAACTTTAGAAAAAACTCTATGTTTCCAAGCCTGATGTCTATTGTTATGTCAACCTCAAACTTTAAGGTATTTCTATGGGGATTTTATGCTGGGGTGGAAATCAGCCCTAAGTCCCATTTTAAATTTGCTACAAGCCATGTAGAGGACAAAGAAAATGTGTGAGATAAGGTGCTCTGGTCTGTGCAAAAGTGATCTTTTTGGCCTACGTATTAAACACTATGGGAGGGAGAAAACAAACACTGCATCTTACCCTTAACACATTATCCAGATCAAGAGACATGGCGGTGGTGGCATCATACTGGGGAGGCGTTTCTTAAACAAGGGCAGGATGTTGGTCAGAGTTTATGGATGGCTGGATCTTAAAACAGGGCAATCCAGGAAGAGAAGATGTTGGAGAACCATAAACCTGCAGCCAGAGCTACATTTAAATTGTTTAAATCAAAGCTTAATGTGTCACAACAGCCCAGGCCAGACCTAGATCCAATTGAGAATCTGGCCCAAGGCTTAAAGATTATTCATAAACACTGTCTAATTAATCTGATAGAACATTAGCTGATTTTTTGAATAATTGTTGGCAATAAATCAGTCTCTAGATCTGCAAAAT
Source organism: Girardinichthys multiradiatus (assembly GCF_021462225.1). Taxonomy (NCBI): domain Eukaryota; kingdom Metazoa; phylum Chordata; class Actinopteri; order Cyprinodontiformes; family Goodeidae; genus Girardinichthys; species Girardinichthys multiradiatus. The sequence goes on from NC_061809.1 coordinate 19,775,729, forward strand.
TGGTAGTGACAAACATCAAAGGACTTGAAGCGGTAATTGCATAAAAAACTGGTTCTGCAAAATGTTCACTTGGTGTGTCTAAATACAAATGTATCAGCAACAATCAGTTCTAATTTTCAAAGCACTCTTTAGTGGAGGTAAGGTTGGAGAATTTGTAAAGGCACTGGTTTGTCCCACCAATAGCAATGTGATTATGTTTTTCAGACAAATTGTCTAAACTTGTGCGAGGTTTTAGGGAGTCCACATTTCCCGAAACAAATAAAACCTGCTAATCAAGCTCAACATGCATAAAACGATTTTGAATTAAATCACTTATAATAGTGATGTGATATGTTCTACCTAATTTACTTTTCACACTAGGGTAAGTATTAAATAGTGGTGCCAAAACTCTTGTATCCCATGGCAAAAATCTAGCTAAAAATGGTTAAAATATTATTTAAAATAAGAGTTTAAGGTTGCAGCAAGAATTTCCCAACTGATGATGTATGTATGTATGTAACTGTAGATGTGTACACAGGTTTGTCCTACTTGGCAAATTTGTGTATAAATGTTAACCGCAGGCTTGTGTCTTTGGAGGTCAAACTTTAGTCTACATAATTTGCCACAGATGAAACCTGACTCCCTTCCATGGGACCAATACAAGTAAACGTTTCAAAGCTGCAGGAAATCTATTAGCACCTGGTGGGACTCCCAACACTTCCACTCCATCCTATTTCCACCCCTCCTCCAAACCACTCTATCCTCGTCCCACCCTAGTTAATAAAGCCACACAAGACCACCGCACTCCTGCTGTGCCTCTAAAAGCAGGGGATTAGCAAGTGTGTGCACACGTGCCTGTCTTTTTGCCGTGTGTTGAGGTGTGCATTTACGCCTGTATAGTATGTACACCTCACAGTGTGTGTGCATGTAATATATCTGGACCTGTCCTTTTGACACACGTGCAGCCAGTTAGCACTGAATGAGGTGCCAGACAAGCGTGCAGCAGCTGCCACACTAGCAACAATACCCAATGATCCCATCACAGAAGGCTGCAGTGACCAGTTCATATGCTGTACCTAATTGCTTCCACAAAATTAGGTCTTATATCATGTAAAATGTGACTGTTTTTTTTTTTTTTACTGTTAATATAACTGGGTGTTATATTTTATCAAAATATTTTCAAGTATAGCATGCCTTTTAAGCATTTGATCTGTACACATAGTGTCATCAGTGATGACCAATGTCAGCTTATTGTTGGGATTTCTTTGACAGATGTCTCCACAGCCACATTGGAGTGCAGTTTGTTATATACAAATAACTTGTTTATTCTCAGTTAAATACAGGTAAAGGAGTAAATGCAGGTATTCTATAAAATTTATAGTGCTAGTGAAAAACCAGCACTGCAATCCAAAGTGAAAGCCACACATAATGGCTAGTGGCTTATTTCCCCTAAAAAGTGCTGTTATATTTCTTTAAAACTGTGAAAAGCTACAAATGGCAATGGTTTTGCTCACTGTAGCTCCTTGAGCTCTATTTTGAGTTGTCCTAACTAAATCCAAGTGATATCTGCATATATGCTGCATTTTTTTCTGTCAAATCTCACTACCAAGGGTCTCCTGGCCAGATCCAGAACTTGCTGGAGGGCCTTTTATGTTTTTTATTTTCTTTTTTGAATTTATTTATTTTTATCTTTTTTGACAGGAAAGGGGTGGAGAGAGCGGAAAACATGCAGCAAAGGTCAACGAGCCAGGACTCGAACCCATGACACCCTGCGTCAAGGACTAAGGCATCCAAACATAGTTCGCGCATATTACCCCAGTCAAATCGCCATGCCCGAAGGGCCTTTTTATCCTATCTTCACAAGATCTTGTTGGGATCCCTGATGATGCAATAGAGAAGGTCTCTGAGGGGAAGTTTGGCTGGCTTTCTACTGGACCTGTTACCCCAGCACACCAATATTGAATGAGCCAAAGATGACAGATAGATAGCATAATCTATGTTATACAGTCTGTCCTTAAGAGCCAGTAAGCTTACCAAAAACATTTAGACTATAATCTTCTTCTTTGACTCAAGTTGAAGTTTCTCTATTTTTCCTAGTGCATTGTGCAAGAATCAATACCTAGCTTTTTCAGATGCACACAAGAATACAAATGATCATGATAAACCTTTCTGAGAAATAATGTTTAATTATTTGTTGTTTAAGGTTAATCAATTCACACAACTTTGTTCTCAGAGGGGTAATTTGGAGCTTATTCTTTTGGTAGTATTCTGGACTGACAGTGTCAAATGGTCTGACTTTGTTTTTAAGACCTTTTTTAAAAGGTACTTCATGCAGTGGTTTCTCGTAGGATCTTCCCTTTCAGATGTATTGTAAATAACTGCTTTTGTTTTTGTTATTTAGCATTTTTGGGTAGAAGTAGTTTGACAGCTTTCAGTTTGCTTGTCACTACAGACAAACTCAAATTGCAAAACTCCTGATTTAAGAATTTAGTTGTTTTGGTAATTATTAATTTTGGTGAACTTTGCATATTTCTCTACCAGATGTGAAAAAATGTGATTATTTCATTCAGTTGTGTCTGAGTGTTTGGGTAGTCTTAAGCATGCTCTTCTGCTCACCGACTCGCCGGCTTGCTTGTGTAAAGGATCCAGCTTAATTGGATTTATGTGCGGGAATGTTTTCCAAAGCCACACTTGTGAAATACCTCCACATCTGCTGCCCATTAGCAGTGGACATAACACACAACATAAAAAGAAAAGCCCCCCAACGCCTTGATTCATGTGACTGCTGCCCTGCTTTTATTACAGCAGAGGAAGAGGGCTCGTGGCATTGTTTCTGCGCAGCGATCACAGCCTTATCTTTTTTTTTCTTCTGTGCCATCAGATTTGTTTTATCATGATTGTTTAATTCCACAGTTCATAGATTATCTTTATAACCCTTTTTATGCTAAAAACTGCCAGTCTTTCCACAGCTTTTGTAAGTTTTCTTTAGGTACAGCATATCTTCCTTGGAGGTTTGCGGACTCTTTTTCATCTCCCACTTTTCACTCTTAAGAATTCTCTCGTCAAATCATTTTCCCCTAATCTTTCCAACAGGACTTATTTTCCATCTGCTTAGTCAGCTGAACATCGACTCCTATTCTTTGTGTTCTCGTGCCCAGCGTTTGGACAGTCATTTATCTAAGTCAGTAGGACTTCCATCGTGAAACTCTTTCCCTCTTCACTCCCCAAGGCGAGGACGTCCTCCTGTTTCATCCCTCAGTAGGCATGAAGAGAGACTAGCAAGGGGGTCTGACAACCCCATCAACCCCTCATCTGTCATCTGCCAGGGGAAAAGCACCCACCTAATTGGGGGGAAAGCGTTGAGGGGTTGGAGGGTTGGTGTGGAGGTTGTTATTCTTGTGTTGGAGGGGTCAAAGGTGAAAAAGGGGAGATCACACCGGTGATTAGCCTCCTTCATGTGCAGGAATGGAGGGAATCATGGACAGGGGGAGTGTTTGTTGGACAATTGGGGTGTAAAGCAATTAAAAGGAAATGGATTGAATTTAGCTTTTAGGATGAGCTGTAAATGTTTCTGCATTGGGTCAAGATGTGTACACTGGCAGACCAACACTCGTGGTAAGAACAGTATAAAAGTAATGCTAGTTTAAATAAAAGCTTTTTACACGTGTATGATCAAAAGCAGCTCGTATAAGAACCCTATGGTGCCTCAATTGTTTGAAAATTTTTATTTTATTCCTTTAATCACAATCTCCAAAGTATTCATATTGTCAGCAATGAGAGTACATCAGTTTAAAACCCACATATGTTGGTAGCCCAATTTGACGAACAAGTAAAAAGTGAGGCCGCATTTTGGCCGTAGGAGGAAACAGTTTCACAAACCGCCTTTCTGCCCTACAGCCATCCACGTAATGATGAACATGACCTTTCTTCTCAGGTCTCCCACTTCCCCCTTGTCACATGGCCTGTCCACACCTTTTTCTGTGGTACCCAACCCATGAAATAAATGTGTGAGTGTGATGAGAGCAAAATAATGTCAAACTCAAAAGTGTTTCCCACATTTAACAAAAGCAGTCTTCAGTAGAAGTAATTAAAGCCAGATACACTCACCAGCCACTTTATTATGTACACCTGTCCAACTGCTCGTTAACTCAAATTTCTAATCAGCTAATCACATGGCAGCAACTGAATGCATTTAGGCATGTAGACATGGTCAAGACGATCTGCCATGTCCATCCCTTTATGACCACAGTGTACCCATCTTCTGATGGTTACTTCCAGCAGGATAATGCGCCATGTCAAAAAGCATGAATCATCTCAGACTGGTTTCTTGAACATGACAATGAGTTCACTGTACTCAAATGGCCTCCACAGTCACCAGATCTCGATCCAATACAGCACCTTGCACCTTGGGGATGTGGTGGAACGGGATATTCGCATCGTGGATGTGCAGCCGACAAATCTGCAGCATCTGTGGGATGCTGTCATGTCAATATGGACCAATGTTTCCAGTGCCTTGTTGAATCTATGCCACAAAGCATTAAAGCAGTTCTGAAGGCAAAATGGGGTCCAACCTGGTACTAGCAAGGTGTACCTAATAAAGTGGCTGGTGAGTGTATGTCCAATAAATTGCAATGAAATGTTTCTAAATCATAAACAAATACTTTTTGGAATACTTTGAAAAAATGGGCTTCAAAGTAGATGCTCGGCATAATTAATCCAAATATCCCAGAGGTAATTTGCGGTCAGTTTAAAAATATGTAATTAGGATTCAAATATGGGTATACACCTGGTTTCTACTTAACTGAACGAATATGACTCTAATAGTTTAATATCAAACAAGGTGGTTTCCCAGGTATAGATCTTTTTTTTGTCTGCAAATGGGGGAAAATACCATAACGTTCGAAATATCCTTAACAAATTTGAATTTTTCTGGAAATTGGGAATGACATTTTAATCACCAGAAGAACCCAGCCTGTTTGGTAGAAACCAAGCAGGTACAACCATAGGAAACTATTGTCCTTATCTGCAGCATGGAGGTGGAATTATAATGATATGGTACAGCCTTATAGTAGAAACTTAAATGATGGTATTTGTAGATGGCACTGTGATAATTATAACACTGGATGATGGAGTTATGAATTGAGAATCTTGGGCAGAGAGGAATATTGAGTAATCCAAAACTCCCAAAATACATTGCAAAAAATGGCAGCAGTCCAAAGCACATCAGCAAAATTACTCAAGAAGGAAAATATGAAAACTATGATGTGGCCAAGTGTACCGCCTTATGCAAATCTTAACAGAAAAGAACGAGTGTGCCAACTGTCCCCTGCAGCAAGGAGCAGCTGAAACCACTCTGCATAAGATTTATAAAAGGCTGGATCCTCCAAAAGCAAGAAATCTTAGTCCTATAAGGTATTTCAAACTGTCTTTAAATGTAAAATTAAGAATGATTTTTGGTTGAGAGGTTTGGGATTTTAATATACAACCTTAGATTAGAAAAGTGGTTAGAGTGAAGACCCTGCAGTTAGACATGTGCAAACGACCAGTCCAGGTCTATACAGTACAGATCAATTGAATTATTATTTATTCTACTTTATTGTCTTCTGGATAGCAAGTCAATTTTGGAAGCCCAGACATTCTCCAAGGCATCCCCAGACTAAAATGAGAATATAGTCACTCCAGCAAGGGTCTGTCTTGGAGTTTCTTCTAAATGAGAAGTCTCTGGAGGACCCAGAAGGTACACTGATCCTGCTGTTATTGATCCTATTGTCCCCCCTGTTGCCTCTGGTAATGGTATGTTTGGCTGCCATTTCCCCTTCAATACCAAGGTGTTTCTTTTGATTGCACAGAACCAGAATTTATCACTAGGGCAATGTTCTTTCAGATTTTGTTGGCCCAGTTAAGAGATAGCTAAATGGCAATGGGTTCAAACAGGTTATCTGAAATTTAACGTTCATTTGCTTTTGCATCAATAATTAAAGGGTCTAGTAATTATACTTTCTAAGAAACTAGAACCTATTTTTACTGGAAGGTATCAATGATGAGTCAATTGCACTGATTATTCTTAAGCCAGTATTTATTTATACTAACCTATTGATCTTATACCATCACAGGGCTACCAAACGTCATATGATCTAGTTAAGGATGATCAGAAATGATTGACATGTTGGAATCCTCAACAATGGCCCTAGTCTGAACAAAATAAATCATGGAAGTTAATACTCCCTTTGCTTTGCTTTGGTTTGAACAAGCACTTCTATTTCCAACATTGCCTCCCTAGATGCATAATCAGCTGTCAACCCTAACTTACTTACCTAAGGCTTTTTAAGCACTTGGGACAGGGTGAGGTGTAATTCAAAAGGTATCAAACTAGAAAAACTTGCTGTGAGACCGATTTTTCAAACGTCTGGATTTCTTCTTTGTGCTGACACTGATTGACGTTGCGAGTATGATGTGTGCATAGTTGACTGTGCAACTACGTGCCTGTTGCCAGGGCTTAGAGCCTTAAATTTGCAGCCCCAAGAGCACACAAACACACCCAAATCCACATGCACACGTACACCTGCTTGTCCACTTCTGCATACAGCCAAATGCAGACCAAAGAGAGGGGAAAAAAGAGACCTAAGAAAAAACAGAATTGACCTGCACGCATCATAATGAGACCAGGCCGGGTGTCTGGCATTTACCTCAAACCATTTCTTTTCCCCGCTGCTCTCTCTGGAGGGCTTTAAGTCCACCGCCCGTTAACGGCTGCAGTGTGGATTTCCTGTCAAGTAAGGGTTAGAGCCCAACAAAAGTCCCCTACTCTAGTATCTAAACAGGATCATTTACAGCTGCCCCACTTAAATACACACACACTTCATGTCTTACGATGTCCCAAATGGGATGTATACTAAATCTGTGGTGCTCAATGTTGTCTTTGTAGTGAGTGTATTGAGCCTTTATGGTACTTTTAAACTCTTGTATCAATGTAACATCCCTATAATAAAGGTATTGTAAATTGCTGTGATGCAGTGGACTTTATCCAGTCATATCCTTAAACGGTATGCTGTAAAAGGACTTTATAAGGTCAGCCTCAAATGTTTCATTGAAATATGCCACGAACAGTCTCTTGGCATGTGTTCTCCCCCATATCTGTTTATCCTTTTTGACCAGCAAGACAAACATTCCCTTAGTCTCTGACATATTTTTCACCCTTGTCAATATTTGACTTGCATAAGAGCCATCAGCTCTTTTCAAAGCACTGTATCTCTAGAATGGGTCTGGGTGATATGGCCTCTTATTTTTCACTTTAATAATAACAACAATTAACAATCAGAAAATGGGTTCTCATTCATAGCATTCGTTTCGATGTCTCACTATGGGATACGCCCCTTGCCAGCGTCACCTACCCTTTAACCCTTTCATGCATAAATTATGATAAACTCAGTCAGGATTTTTTTACTAAGTGTTTTTATACATCCTTAGGGATGTAAAACAAGGTTTGAAAAAAACTATTTTCTATCTTTATTCTATAAAGAAATATTTATCTGTCCACTCAGGTGTACTTCATGCATTTTGAACTGTAAAAAAACATCAATATAACAACATGGTACTTATATAGGTATACTTGTAATTTAGTTATACAGTTGTAATATAGTATTCTGTCAGAATGGTGGTTCCTCCACTACTCTGTAGGTCTCTCTATTTGAGCTCTATTGATAAATGTAAAAGTTAACATGAACATAAAACGTTTTTTTTTTACAAGGCGTTTTTATTTATCTTTAGGGATGTAAAACAAGGTTACAAAATAAATATATAGTGTCTTTGAACTGAGGAGGATGGTGTGGCACAAGTAACTGAACTGTAAATCCTCATAGAATCTTGACTGTAACTGGTGTTTATCATACTGTATTCTTGTTAAGACTCTGAACTGTTAAGTCTCTGAACTGTGCATATTGACATACTGACTGAAATTCTTCTGGATCAAGTGCTGAGCAGAAGGTGTCCTTGACTCCATCCAAGATGGGTCGGATTTTGACAAATCTGTTAGCATTTTTGGGATCCAGTGAGAAGTTGTCAACAAAGTGCATGTAACTAAGAATTTTCTCGAATCTGTTCACTGGCATTGCATCAGCTATCAGTTCAAGACGAAGTCCTGTCTCTGATGACCAGTACATTCTGGATCTAGGATATCTGACACATGACATTACCATATTAATTCCAAGAAATGTTTTGAACTCCTCTGAGGTGAATGCCAGCTTGTCTTTTCCTTTCTGGACAGCGTTTGTAATGTATACAATGTCATCGATCATATCCTGGGTGAAAAGATGCATGAAGAAATCTATTAGATTTGCTCCCTCAACATTAATCTTGCTCTTTCCTAGGAAAGGAGGCAGGTCTCCCTCAAACCGGTTATCCTTAGCTTTCCAGACATTTCTGACACTCTATTCTTTTGCTTTTTTCCCCTGAGCACTGGGAGGTGGTGGTCCCTCAGGTTCAACAGCCTCATCTCCTTCATCACCTTCATCGCCTTCCTCAGCCTCAACTCCCTCTGCAACATTTCCACACTCCTCACCTTCACTATCACTGCTTGATCCTACTTCCCTGCTTGCACCTGTATGTACTGGCAGCCATTCCTCATCACTATTACCAGAAGCACAGTCTTCCTCACTCGAGTCTGGAAACTCCTCTGTTACCCTGTATGCCTGTCTTTTTGAGCTCTATAAAATATAAGGATATATAGAAAAAACTCAAATTACATTATAAAAACATTAAGAAGTTTATGTGACAGCCAAAACATTATAGGATATGAATTATTTTCAAGAACAACGTTGGTAGTAATTGACATTGCATTGAAGTTGAAACATAGCTAGTGATGCATGATGTACAATTGAGTGGACAGATGACTAATCTGTCAGTCAAACTATACAGTGAAGAATTTTTGTTTTAAAAGCAGTCAGTCAGTCATTTTCTACCGCTTATTCCATAGCGGGTCGCGGGGGAGCTGGTGCCTATCTCCAGCAGTCTATGGGTGAGAGTTGGGGTACACCCTGGACAGGTCACCAGTCCATCGCAGGGCAACACACAAACAACCATGTACACACTCATTCATACACCTAAGGGCAATTTAGAGTGACCAATTAACCTAACAGGCATGTCTTTGGACTGTGGGAGGAAGCCGGAGTACCCGGTGAGAATCCACGCGTGCACAGGGAGAACATGCACACTCCATGCTGAAAGACCCTCGGCCGGGAATCGAACCCAGGACCTTCTTGCTACCAACTGCGCCACCGTGCAGCACCCATGATTAATCTGTATTTCCTCCAAATATAAAATCAAAAATGGTAAAATCTTTCCATAATATGTCACCTTAGATGTTACTTGATGTAATTATATTTTTCTTTACCTGCAATGGTATCTTTTTATAGAAGGTAGATACCGAAATAGCCAAGGTGTTTGGTCTTTCTCCCTGTCTGTCAGCCATCTTGGTTTCACTGATTACTTTTTCCTATTGTAATGACCACCCAATGGGATTTTTTTGTATAGGATGATGCAATAGCTTCCACTAGAGTGGACTATATGCAGCAGTGCCCAAAATTGTAAGCATATAAATAGAAAAAAAAAAACACTTTTAAACAGTTGTACGCTGTAGTGACCTCTGTGCATGAAAGGGATAAGTAGTTTGCGCCACGACGCAGCGTCATTCGAAAGCCTCTTTTTGCTTCAAGGCATATTTTTTATAGCAGGCTAGCTCAACTGTCCACTGGCAAGGGAAAAAGTTAAACGTTCTCCGCCGACAGGCGCTAGCTGCTACCGCTCCAGCTTTCACCATAGCCTGGAGCTACTACCACCTGCACACCAGCTAATACCATCCGCTTTGAGCTTTCACACCAGGCAGCTCAGCGTTAAGTTTGGTTAGCAAACTGCTACTGACATGGATCCTGCTTCCCCTCACACCAGAGGAGATATCAACTCGGATGCTCGCCTCTGCGGCTGCGGGAACAAAATCTCAAGCAAAGACCCACACCAGGTGCGCTTGACATGTCTTGGGCTGGAACATGCCCTCCTGGCGGTTCATGCCCCAGGTTCATGTGCGGACTGTTCCTGCTTCACAATGGACTACGAGGACGAAGATGAAGTAATCTCGGAGCTCCTTGTTTCAGAGGATGATGACGAAGATTAATTTTTCATCCCGAGCTCCCCCGCTGTGTGCATGGACATGCAGACAGTGTGCAAACGCGCTGCAACCAGGCTCAACATCCTCTGGCCTGAAATAGTAGCGGAGACGACCAGATCCTGCTACGAAGGTAAGAAATTGCCCCAGACCAAACAGCTGCTCCCCGTATTCCCAATACTCTTGGACAAGGTAACAGTCTCCCGGAAGGACCGCCCATTCAGTGGGAAGTCCCAGATTCAGGGAGCTTCCTCTCTAGACTTCGAGGGCATGGAGAAGCTGGGCATTCACCGCATGCCCCCAGTGGAGCTGCTAGTGGCAGCACACCTGCACCCACGGCTACAAATGTCCTCCAAAAACCCCACATTTCCATCCAAGGCAGACCGTTTTCACTCAGCCCTGACCAAAAGAGCTTATAAAGTGGCAGCGGTTGCTGTAAGGGCTCCTAATGTGTCCTCCATGCTCTCCGCATATCAAGCAGAGCTGTGCGAAGACATGGCCACCAAGCTGGACCCTGATGTGTGGGATGAGATCACCGTGATCACGGACATCTGCCTCCGCCTGCAGCTCTGACCAACCTGTCAGACCTTGAAAGGGACAACATTCTGGATATGCCAATCGTTCTGGAAGGCACCTTCGGTTCCGCCTTAGCCTCCATGCAACAGTGGTGTGAGGCTTGAAAGAAGGAAGATGAAGCGCTCCGTTTCTGTCTTCCCAGGAAGACGGAGCCTTCTCCTCAGGTGTCGTCAAGGCACCGTTGGCAGCTTCTACGGTGGGACAGCCAGCCCATACCCCTAGTCATCAGGCCAGAAAAAAGAAGAGGGCGACCTGACGGCCCAGCCCTTTCGCGGGTGATGGTGTTGGACGTTCACCAGCTCTGCACAACCAGCCACAGCTCTATCTGTCTGGCTCTGTCCCAACCACGAGTCACACAAACACACTCACATGTTCAAAATCCAGACCCAAGATCGAGGGTGCAGATGAAAATATTAAAAAGAAAAATAAACGGGTCAATGGTCAATCACACAGTGGCTTACGTCAACCGTCAAGGAGGACTGCGTCCCCTTCGGTTGCACACTCAGGGTCACAAGCTCATCTTATGGACTAGCAGGCATCTCCTGTCACTCAGAGCTACCCATGTACCCAGAGCTCTGAACTGCAGAGCAGACATGCTGTCCAGGGGCGCTCCGTTATATGGAGATTGGACCCTACATCCAGCCATAGTGGAACAGCTGTAGTTCCATATCGGGCGGGCAATGGAGGACCTGTTCGCCTCCAACGAGAACACTTAGTGTCCATTGTTCTTCTTGATGCGCGATCGGGATGCGCCACTCGGAGTGGACGCACTCGCGCATGCCTGGCCCCACATTCTTCTGTATGCTTTCTCCCCCCATCTCTGATTGCACCTACTCTAGCCAGAGTGAGGGAGCACCACAACATGCTGATCCTGATAGCTCCACACTGGCCAGTGATGCACTGGTTGGCGGAGATATATCAGCTCCTGAGAGGACAGCCTTGGCAACTCCCGCTGCGGGAGGACATGTTTTCCCATGAGTGGTATAATTTGAGTACAGCAGGGCTCCCTCAGAACGTTATAAACACCATTCAGAGTGCTAGGGCTTCCTCCACTAGGTCTTTATATGACTGTAAGTGGAGAGTTTTTGAAGAGTGGTGTTCTGACAGAGGTCTCCTCTCTTTTCAATGTCCTGTTGGGGTGATTTTCTCATTCCTGCAGGAGCTGGTTGACAAGAGAAAGGCGTTCTCCGTGATTAAGGACGTAGACTCCTGCCAGTTGCCAGGTCCCTGGCACCCCCATGGGACCTGACGGTGGTGTTGGAGTACCTCACCAGCCCCCATTTGAACCTTTGGAGGAGGCTGACCTCAAGCATCTGTCCCTCAAGACAGTGTTATTGCTGGCCTTGGGATCTATTAAACGTGTAGGTGATCTCCATGCTCTCTCAGTGAACCCCTCTTGTACCAAGTTTGACACCAGAGGTGTCAAGGTCTCACTGCACCCCAACCCAGCTTTTGTGCCTATAGTGGGGGGCTCATTCACTCCAATTATTCTTACAGCCTTTTCTCCACCGCCTGAACAAGCTCTGTCCAGTCTGGGCTCTGCGGGCCTATTTGGACAGGACTAGCAACTTCCGGAGAAGTGACCAGCTTTTTGTGTCCTGGGCAAAACCTTTTAGGGGCAAGCCCATCACAAAGCAATGTCTCTCTCACTGGATTGTTGGAGCAATTGCGTTATCCTATACAAGCCAGGGGCTTGTCAAGCTCTTGTCAAGGTGTTCAATGACATCCGTATAAATGCAGACTGTGGAAGAACCACTGTGCTAGTATTGTTGGACCTTATTGCGCATTCGACACTGTTGATCACTTCATTTTATTGGAGAAAAACTGGGTCAGCCTTTCTGGTACACCACTCAATTGGTTTAAATCCTACTTGAAGGACAGGGACTTTTTTGTGTCAGTAGGTAACTTTACATCAGAGACCACAAAATCACATGCGGCGTTCCCCAAGGATCCATCTAAGGGCCCCTCCTATTCAATATCTACATGCTCCCCCTAACTCAGATTTTAATAAACAACAACGTAAGTTATCATAACTATGCAGACGACACACAGCTATATGTTACGATGTCACCAGGTGAATATGAATCCATTCAAGCGCTGGGTAAATGCTTAGAAGAATGCATGGATGTGCCAAACTTTTCTTCAGCTGAATCAAAGCAAAACTGAAGTAATAATCTTTGGACAAAAGAAGGACCATTTAAAAGTTAGCACACAGCTTCAGTTAATACAGCTAGAAACCACCAATCAGGTTGGAAATCTGGGTGTAGTGACTTGAACCTTCAGAGGAACATAAAGACAGTAACAAGGTCAGCCTTCTATCACATAAAGAGCATCTCCAAGATTAAAGGACTAATGTCTCAGCAGGACCTTGAAAAACTAATTCATGCGTTCATCTTTAGTAGAATTGATTAGTGCAATGGTGTCTTCACAGATCTGCCTAAAAAGTCGATTAGACAGCTGCAATTGATCCAGAATGCTGCTACCCGCGTCCTCACTAGAACTAAGAATGTGGAGCACATCACCCGGGTTCTAAAGTCCCTACACTGGCTCCCTGTAGCTCAGAGAATAAACTTTAAAATACTTCTGTTAGTCTATAAATCACTGAATGGCTTAGCACCAAAATACGTTACAGACTTGCAGTCAGTGTATCAACCACCCAGACCTCTCACATCTTCTGGCTCTGACTCTGCATACCCGGAACCATAACCAAACATGGAGAAGCAGCTTTTAGTTCTTATGCTCCACTAATCTGGAATAAACTCCCAGAAAACTGTAAAATCGCCGAAACCCTAAGTTGCTTTAAATCAAGATTAAAAACTTGTTTAGAGTGGCCTTTGAATGTGTTATCTAAACATTATTAGTTATGTTTTCAGTGCGATTTTCCTTTCATTTTCTTATCCATCATTCTATTCTCTCTTTTTTTGTAATTACCTCTATTATTTGATATTCTGTATCATTGTAATGTTTTTCCTTATGTACAGCGCCTTGAGTGCCTTGTTGCTGAAAAGTGCTATATAAATAAACTTGACTTGACTTGACTTCAGCTCCCGGTGGGCCTGCGTGCTCATTCCACCCGTGGCATGGCTGCGTCCTGGGCCCTCTTCAAGGGGGTGTCTATCCAGGACAGATGTGCAGCAGCGAGCTGGTCTTCGCTCACTTTTGCTCAATTTTATAAGTTGGACGTCTCAGTTCCAAGTGTTGCCTCAGCTGTTTTAAACCCTGGGCCCTCATTGGAATAGGATAGTCTCAGCTAAGCGCTGAAGGTCACTAGAGACAAGCTGTCTGGCAATACAGGAGTCTCCATATCCCATAGTGAGACATCGAAACGAATGCTATGAATGAGAACTTTAGGTTACTTGCGTAATCCTGGTTCGCAGAGTAGCATGAGTGAGATGTCTCACCAGACAACCCTTGTTGCTGGGGCGAAGCGAGAAGACGCTGCGTCGTGGCGCAAGCTACTTATAGGGTAGGTGACGTTGGCATTGTAATCACCAGCCAATCAGGATTGGCGTAATGAGATGAATGCTTCTGAGGAATACGGCAAGGGCCATATCCCATAGTGAGACATCTCACTCATGCTACTTTGAGAACCGGGGTTACGCAAGTAACCTAAAGTTTTCACCCATTTTTGTTTCATCAATCTGAACACAGCCATGTCAAAGGAAAACTATCTTAATGACGCTAAAGTTTTGTTTTTGTACGAGTATCCAAGCTCCTTTCTGTAGCCTTTTACATCCTCATGCACTTTGAACCAAGTCCAACTATTCCTAATTATATTTACTGCAAGTTACTAGAAAGGACACAAACCTGCAAATAATTCTCCCATTTAATTTTTTGAGAGTGAAACCAAGCCATATGGTTGTAAACAATTGTACGTGCCGATCTAGTCAATGATTGAAAAATCTCTGCAGCTCTTGAAGCCTCAAACACCATAGTCTCAATCATTTTTACAGTGCATTGCAAAAGTGTTCGTATAAAAAATTTTCACATTTCAGTATTAGGATTCTTTATTAGACCACATATTGCCACATGTTCTCATTTAGATTTTGGCTTGGACTTTGACTGGGCCGTTTTAACACATAAATATGCTTTGATCTAAACCATTCCATTGTAGTACATGCTATATGTTTATGGCCGCTGTCCTGCTGGGAGGTAGGAAGGTGGAAAACATCCCAGGTTTTCTTCCAGTATTGCCAAATATTTAGCTCCATTCATCTTCCCATCAACTCTGAAAAGGTATCTTGTAGCTGCTAAAGAACAGAATTCTCACAACATTATTCTGCCACCCCTAGGTTTACTCTTAGGGTGGTGTGATCAGGTTTAGCTTTCTGTCCACACATAATGTTTTGGATGTTGGCCAAAAGGTTAGTGAAAAACCTGTACTTCTTGGCTTTCCCACTGACAGAAGACAGGTATGAAGAATGCAGAACTAAGGACAGGCATTTTCAGTTGGAAGAGGATTTAAAGAACTGCATTGGTGAGTAAAACAGGTGTTGCTGCAATGATAAAGGTTTAAGGAAAAAAAAAAGGCAACATGCAAAGGTCTTTTTTTTACCATTTCACCTCTTATCTAACCCTCATCTATGGTTTTAAGATGGATCATGTCCAAAAGAACAAGACCTCTGATAAAATCAGCTAAAATGAGCTGCCTGTAAGTAAGTTGGCTGGGCCTAGTATAGAGAGAAAGTGAGGTGCTTCGTCATCTGGGGAGAGGCTAGAGTAAGTATTGAAATGGTCGTGGTTAGGCATTTTGATCAAGGAGATCCTTGGAGACACCTTTCCGAGGTTTTCTGGGAATGTTTCTGTGGGAGAAGACTCCTGGAACATTTTGGATCACCAGAATGAGCTGACACTCTCCCTGGGGAGAGGGATGTCTGGGTTTCCCTTATACGTGGAAGAATATTTCAGCTAAAATGTGTGTAGGAAACTAGGTACTAAAATGTAGATTGTGATAGCTGCAACATTCTAGGATGGATTTCTTTTCCTGTGACAAAAGCTAAGGGGTGGAAATGTGCATCCCTGGGTAAAAATAGTTTCCAGGGGTGAGAAATTACATCTTAACAGACAATGGTGTGGGGAATATGAAGTCATTCATCTAATTTCCATGCCTCATTTGTCTTGTGCTGGAGCCTTTTCCTGCTGCCTTTAGTTAGAGGTAGGGTCTAACCTGGATGGTGTCCCAAAGAATTTACCCCCAAAAAATGTTAGTTGCTCTAGAAAAAACAATGTAAAGGTCCTGCACACTCTCAGCCAGTTGCACTGGATATTGTATCTGTAAATCTGTATGTTGAAACTTGACTTGACAAGATTGTTAATACATGTTTTCCTTCAACTCTGACACTGAAAGAGAAAAGCAGCTAAACTCCAAATCGAACATAGGTGTGATTTATACACTGCTCAAAAAAATAAAGGGAACACTTAAACAACACAATATAACTCCAAGTAAATCAAACATCTGTGAAATTAAACTGTCCACTTAGGAAGCAATCTGGCTGATGTTTTGGTCACTTTTGAATGTTGGTGGTGCTTACACACTCGTGGTAGCAAGGGACAGACTCTACACAATGCACACAAGTGGCTCAGGTAGTGCAGCTCATCCAGGATGGCACATCAATGCGGGCTATGGCAAGAAGGTTTGCTGTGTCTGTCAGCATAGTGTCCAGGGCCTGGAGGCGCTACCAAGGGAAAGGCCAGTACACCAGGAGACGTGGAGGAGGCCGTAGGAGGGCAACAATCCAGCAGCAGGACCGCTACCTCCACCTTTGTGCAAGGAGGAACAGGAGGAGCACTGCCAGAGCCCTGCAAAATGACCTCCAGCAGGCCACAAACAGGACGAAACAGACTCCATGGAGATGGTATGAGGGCCCGACGTCCACAAATGGGGGTTGTGCTCACAGCCCAACACTGTGCAGGATGCTTGGCATTTGCCAGAGAACACCAGGATTGGCAAATTTGCCACTGGTGCCCAGTGCTCTTCACAGATGAAAGCAGGTTCACACTGAGCACATGTGACAGAGGTGACAGAGTCTGGAGACACCGTGGAGAGCGATCTGCTGCCTGCAACATCCTTCAGCATGACCGGTTTGGCAGTTGGTCAATAATGGTGTGGCTGCACGACCCTCCATGTGCTCGGCAGAGGTATCCTGACTGCCATTAGGTACCCAGATGAGATCCTCAGACCCCTTGCAAGACCATATGCTGGTGCGGTTGGCCCTGGGTTCCTCCTAATGCAGGACAATGCTAGACCTCATGTGACTGGAGTGTGTCAGCAGTTCCTGCAAGATGAAGACATTGAAGCTATGGACTGGCCCGCCCGTTCCCCAGATCTGAATCCAATTGAGCACATCTGGGACATCTTGTCTCGCTCCATCCACCAACGTCACGTTGCACCACAGACTGTCCAGGAGTTGGCAGATGCTTTAGTCCAGGTCTGGGAGGAGATCCCTCAGGAGACCATCCGCCGTCTCATCAGGAGCATGCCTAGGCGACGTAGGGAGGTCATACAGGCACGTGGAGGCCACAAGCAATACTGAGTCTCATTTTGACTTGTTTTAAGGACATTACATCAAAGTTGGATCAGCCTGTAGTGTGTTTTTCCACTTTAATTTTGTGTGTGACTCCAAATCCATGCCTCCTTTGGTTAATAAATTTGATTTCCATTGATTGTTTTTGTGTGATTTTGTTGTCAGCACATTCAACTTTGTACAGACCAAAGTATTCAATGAGAAAATTTCATTCATTCAGATCTAGGATGTGTTATTTGAGTGTTCCTTTTATTTTTTGAGCAGTGTATATTTATTGGATGGCAGTGATAAACCCAAAGTCTCTGAGAAAGTGTCTGATATTTTATTTGTATTTTTAGTTGAAATACTCAAACCTTAAGTCAGTATGGTTGATTGAATGAAGCTTTATCAAAACTAGGATCTCACAGATTTATATAAGTTTGTTTCATTTAGAAAGAGTTTTGTGTCAAGCTTTGGCAAAGCCTTGCAATGTGTTCTAGGACCTCTTTCTGAGTTGCTTCTGCTTGTTTTGCCAATCCATTATGTATATGCTCCCTCTCTGGTTCTGCTTTATATATTGTGCAACTCGCTAATCCTCAGAGGATGCAATCAATACTTTAGGCCAAGTGCTCTTCTGGCTCACCATGTAAAGAATCTCATCTGTCTTCAGCTGAGCCAAAGGGGGGCTCAGTAAGAAGACACAGCAGAAGACCTTGTCAAGAAGATCCTAATGGTCTAGCAAAGATCAACGTCATTATCTAAACAAGTTTTTTTTATTCTTTATGCCATATCTGGTTTAGCAAAGCCACAACAAGCATTTGCTTACACATGTTAGGCCATGAAAGGTATTTGTCATCAATGAACAAAAATCAACTGTTGTACTACAATCCGACAAGAAAGTTTACGTTAATTTCTGTATAAATGAATTAACTTTCTTTTATATAATAAGCCTTGTTTAAAAAGTTATGCTATACCTTGAAAATATATCAGGATCCTGGTGACATTGAATTAAAATCAGTTTTTTCATGCTTTGTAAAGCTGCATCACAAGGATTTGAATCTGAAAGTTTATTGTAGTGCTATGACAGATGTTGTGCAACAATAGGTTGGCTATAATGGCTATTACCTATCAATAATTAACTTTGCCAAGGGCAATTATTAACACATTTAGTCATTTTAATCAAAATGACTAAAAGTCAGAACACCACTGATTGCCATGAACTAATAGCCAAACAGCTCTCAATTTCTGTCAGTTGTTTAATGAATACATGCCTGGTAATATAGAATAAAAGGAGTGAATTCACGCACTCAATCAGCAAGAACTACGCACACACAGAATTAACAAAAACAACTTTTCTCCAAAATACAAATATTTATAAACAAAATGCTTCAACCTACATTTAAAATACTAGTCAAGAAACTATTTAACCAGGCTAGTAACACTCAACTAAACTAAGTAAAAAATAAGAATAAGGAAAAATGACAAATACAGAAAGAAATGTATTAAAAAAAGAATAAAACACAAAGAAGCAATAATACGGTATCACAACTGATATCACAGTTTAGTGTAAATATGCATGTTGAAGGGCCAAGGTTTATTTTGATGAAATGAGTAAGGGCAAATTGGCTTCAAAGGATAACAAAGAACAATTACTAGGTATTCAAACAACCAGTTTGCAGTGCTAAGCAGAATGGAAAATAAAACACTATTTTATTAATGTTTCAAAAGTAATTTGCTAAATTGGAAATCAATGATATTTTGGACAATTGATTCTTAATGTTCTTAGCTAGTTATCACAGTGACTAACTGAATGGATGGACAACGAAGATGGCAACCGAATCGACAGACGGTGCAATAATGTCGCATCCAGAATTAGTGGCTCAGTAAAGCAAAGAAAATAGTGGCTGATGCGCAATATCGACCCTTCTAAATCCCACATATAACCTACCTCTAAGTACCACTAATACAAATGGTAATGTGTGCATCAGCTCTGGCAGCTGTGAAAATTCTCTTTCTAAATACTTCTGGATTGTTGACCACTCTTCTTTGGATTCTTTCGGGGTGGTTGTAGAAACGTTGGTCGAGAAGTTGAAAAACATGGCTAATCCTCTTTTGTTTTTTCCAATCCATTTTGTGCAATTTCCTGGTAAAGCACCCAAACAGACCCTGAGCATGACGCTGCCACCACAACGCTCAACAGTTTGGTACAGTGTTTTGGGGTTTGAAATCTTACCTTGTAGAATACCAGACCAGGTGTCGCTTTGATCAGCTAAGAATGGGAATGTGAGGCTATATATAATTGTTAAAGAAATGTTGCTGCCCTATGTGATTATTGTTGCTGACCATGTCCATCCTTTTATTACCACAGTGTACCCCTCTGATGGCTACGTCCAGCAAGATCATCTCCACCTGGTTACTTGAATATGGCAAGTAGTTTACTGTGGTCAAATGGCCTCCACACTCACCAGGTCTTACTAAAATGGGCAAATTTGCATCATGGATATTGGAAGAGGGCTGCACGGTTGGTAGCACTGTTGCCTTGCAGCAAGAAGGTTCTGGGTTCGATTCCCGGCCGGGGGTCTTTCTGCATGGAGTTTGCATGTTCTCCCCGTGCATGCGTGGGTTTTCAGCGGGTACTCTGGCTTCCTCCCACAGTCCAAAGACATGCCTGTTAGGTTAATTGGTCACTCTAAATTGCCCTTAGGTGTATGAGTGTGTGCATGGTTGTTTGTGTGTTGCCCTGTGATGGACTGGCGACCTGTCCAGGGTGTGCCCCGCCTCCCGCCCATAGACTGCTGGAGATAGGCACCAGCTCCCCTGCGACCCACTATGGAATAAGCGGTAGAAAATGACTGACTGACTGGATATTGGAAGAATGTTTGACAACTTAATGAGTCTGTCACAGAGAATTAAGGCATTTCTGAAAGCCATACACTCATCGAATAATAGTGTTCGATGAGTGTATATTTGGCTATATACAGGGCCAAAATTATGATTTTGGCCCTGTGTGGATGAAAGAAAATCCAAAGCAAATTTTAAACTTGTGAAGCCAATTCCTCTTTTTAAAAACATTTGTGTGAGACCCAGAAAAAAAGCCCTCAAAATAAATCTTTAAAAGTCCCAAATAAGCACTTTCGGGTTTATGAGTGTATGTAAACTCCTGACCGAACACAAAATTAGCTAAATTCGCGAAGAACGCAATGTTGTTTCATTTTTGAAAAAAAAAAAAGTTCCGGAAACGGTGTGATGGGACGTGGAGAGTTTGACAGCGGTGAGACAAGCCGCTGGAGGGAGGCGGATGGGGGCTAGGGGGGGGTCAAAAACTTTGGCGGAAAGGGGTTGAACCGAGGACGTGCGTGGCTTCTGAGGAAAAAAGCGGCATCCGTGTGAGAAAGGCGAGTCTCCTGCAGATCATCAGATTCTCTGGACCTGAACCGGCAGCCGCGTCAGTCGCTCTGTTGATCCGGATTCTAATCTGATCCCTAAAGTCTGGACCCAACCATGAGTGCAAGCGTATGGATTTATCAGGTTTTGGCGTGCATACTGGTGATTTTTGTCAATATAGGTAAGAATTGTAGAGCCTGGATTCTAGTGCATGTTAGATTTGTTTTTAGATTAAAGTTAGAAAAACTAAAATTGTAAATGTAAAAATGTAAATGCATTTTACTTTATGTTATAAATATCCATGAATTTCAAATATTATGCTAAAGTTCTAATATCTGAAAGTGGCTCCTCATTTCCTATTAAAATAAATAAAATAAAAAATCATTGTCAAGATGACAACTCTGTACAATATTTCTTCATTTTAAATTGTGCATCTTATAATTTCAATTGCTTCATCTAACCCTCTCAAATGTCCCAACAATTCAGTTTACGAAACGTTTTAACTGCAAATAGTTTGATGGAGTTGACTGCATGGTTCTAATTATAGCTCGTAGTACTGCATAAAACCAAAGCACACTTTGGCCACTTCTTTACAAACACATCAGCTGATATTATTGCTTTCCCCTCAAAGACTTTTTAATACTCAAACAATTCTTCAGTCCAGTAACAGACTCTGACACTGAGCTGCAGAGAAGATGCCTAAAATATGCATTCCACCCGGCTCCACCTAAATGTATCCAAATGAGCCTCAAATAAATTGTGGATTATCTGATGACTTTACAGATTGTCCCCGCTTATATCTTTCCAGCTAAAAAGGTCAACAAGTAAAGCACTGGATCTGTAGTTACCACCTTCAGGGTTGTTGACCCTGACCTCTGACCAAGCCAGAGGTGGGACTGTGGTGTTTGTGCACTTAGGTAGAATAGAAGATGTGTTAAAAAGAGCAAGAAAAGTGGAATTACAAAGAAGGGAGTGTGTGTGTGTGTGTGGTAGATTGGGGTGGAGGGGTGTTAACATCTGGCTGCTTTATACTCCAGCACATTTGCACCCTCCAAAACAGATGTATTGTCTGCTTAATTCCCAGACAGACTAGCCTGCTTTTTTTCCTGTTTTATGCATTGCAAATCCCTGAAACGTGATTATGAAACAGCCACAAAAAATGTTGGTATTCACACAGGTGAATAATTTTTGAATGGAGGGAAATTAACATACTGTGGGGTTACTTTTCTTCAGCAGGAACAGGGAAGCTGGTCAGATACAGGGCAGATCTGGAATAAAACCTACTTGAGACTGCAAAAGGCTATAGACTAGGTTAGAGATTCACCTTCCAGCAGGACAACAGCCCTAAACATGTAGCCAGATCACGATGTTAGAAAGGTGTTAGAATGGCCCATTTACAATTCATACCTAAATCCAAGTGAGAATCTGTCAGAAAAACTATTACATTGATCTGCATAGACTGTCTCCATCGAATCTGACTTGTCTTGAGTTGTTTTGAAGTTCTATTTGCAGTTTGCTGCAAAGCTATGTAGGGGACACAGCCCACATGTGGAAAAATGTGCTCAGGTCAGACTTTTTGGCCTACATGCAATGCACAGTGTGTGAGAGAAAACTAACACTGCTTATCCCGCTCAAAAGACAATTCCCACTGTAAAAAACGATGGTGGCAGCATCATGGTGTGGAGTTGTTTTTCTTTGGCAGGCAAATGGAAGCTTGTCAGACTTGCTTGGGAAGATAGTTCAGCTGTACAGAGGACTGTGCTGGGAAAAGAAAAAACCTTTTCGAGGCTGGAACATACTTGAGACAGGGGTTAGGCTTCACCTTTTAGCAGGACAAGGAGATTGAACAGCCAGAGCTATAATTGAATGGTTTAGCTCAAGTCACATGCATGTGTTAGACTGGTAGAGTCAAACAGTCTTCATTTAAAGTAAATGTTCTTGCAGAAGGTCAAATAGTCAGTCCTCCATTGTTTCCCCATCTACATTTTTCAAACTAAACTCAAACCTGTTCCTCTATTATGTCCGCCTCTTCTCATTAAATCCCTTCGCTCTCACCCCCTGAGCACCTTTTATCCTTATCCTCATGCTTCAGCAAAATGCTTCGGAGATGTGTGGAGATAGCAGGGGTCTGAGTGCAAGGAGAGGAAGAGACTAAGTGAAATCTAATTGAGCGGCCTGGCCAGACATCAGGGCTGGAACAACACGGTGATGACTGCCAGATGTGGTCCAGTGGAGCCCAAACATTAATAACATGTCCTCCCCTAAAACCATTTTCAACCACGACAAGCCTCTAAACGGTCCACAGTTTACAGTATCCTAAGTACACACGCAGCATCTTGTGTTGGGTCTTGGCACGGGGGCATGTGGCTGACTGTAACTCGGTAGCAAAAGATTTTCCTGGATGATTTATATCTCACTTGCCTTTAATTATAAACTTAAAGTTTAAAGGTGGTGGTGAGCACTAGAGAACTACAGTTGCGGGAGAACTCAATCCGACTAAAGGGAGAATTTTTTTTGTTTTCCCAGAGCAGGTAAAAATGACAAAATGTTCATCTTAAAATATGATTCTGTCCCATTTCTGAACCCCCTGTGATCCCATGTGCATTGTGCCACATTTTTGCAATGATTGACTTCTCTTTTGATGTGCCAAAGAAACTGCTCTCAACAAAGCTCTATAAATAAGGCAAGAATGAAATACAATGGCTCCATTTGCTCCGCCAACAGCTTGATGGTTCATTTTCCACACATACTGTGTTTTTTCTTACATTTCCAAAAGCCAAGAGGCTATACTTTCACATCATACATAAAGATCTATTTTTATTAGAAATTCTGATTGAGTTCTGATTGCTCAATATAAAAAAATAAACTAAAAGTCAGCATTGTAAAACAGCAGGACTTATAAGTCCTTACCAACTCTTACAAAATCATGAATGTAAGATTATGAAATTGCTTTCTGTAGGAGCCGTGAAAACTCATAAATAGAACAGTAACTTAAAACTATAGCGTTCCAAATATGACAAAATGAGGGGAAAAGCCAACTTTAGCCTGTAAAATATGAGATATATTTGCATTAGGTTATATGGTGCAGCATATAAGCCTGTTAACAGGTGTCACTCTCCTTCTTTGTCTGTCCACACAGCTAAAGTTGCAACTACTACATTATGTAGTTTTGTAGAATATTTGTTGGAGAAAATGGCACCAAATAACAAAGTGCAATTCTAAAGGTCTGCTCTGACAGGAATTTGCCAGCCGCCTTAGATATCAACATTACTTTTACTATTGAGCCAACAGTTTGTTCCAAACCTACTCCTTAAATTCTGAGAATTTGGTGCTTTAGAAGTGCCAAACTGGCTTTAGAATGTCGGGGAAGGACTGTGGGTCGGACCAAAGCGCAGACAAGAGCTCGGTAGCCGCATCATAGTTACTTCCTTGTTTATTCATAAAAGTTCAAAAGGTAACAAAACACACTGCAGGGATGAAACAAGGACTAGATCAAAACTTGCGCAAACCTGCAGGAACTCATAGCAAGGCATAGCATAGTCCAAACGAAGCATAGGTATCCAAAGCGTAGCATAAACGAAGCATGAACAAAGCATAGACATAGAAACGTAGCATAAACGAAGCATAGACATCACCGACATAGAAACAAGGAACCAGCGAGGAACTAAACAAACAGAACAACTAATATACACAGAGCACAGAGAGGGGAACAAAAGGCAGGTAATCAAAGAAACAGGGAACAGGTGAAACAAATACAAAGGCTGAGGATGGGTGAAAGGACTAAAACAGAAAACACAAACTAAGCAAGAGAATAAATCAAAGGAGGAAATAAAGAACTAGAATAACTATGAACTAAAGTAAACAGAGAAACTAGAGGGGAACATAGAAACAATAACTTAAGAAATAAACAAAGAGCCACAAGGAGAATCAAAATTACAAAATAAGCCATCAAATCCAAAATGTCACTCCAAGACATAGAAGTGCCAAACCAACTGCAAATACGTGTCCACAACTATGCAGTAAATAGGTTAACCCAAATCAATTAATTCACTACAACTCAACAATCACAACTAAGATCGCACAATATGTGGTGAGGCAATAACCGGTATCATAGATGTTTTGCTGTTGAAAGTGAAAAAGTATTTTGGGTGGTGATAAAATAAACAGAGCACAAGTTGAGACTTGTTTTACAAATACCTGTAATGCTTGATTTGAGTATAAGAAGAGAAGTCTGTTAACTTTTAGTAAGTTAACTGAGATTCTCGTTTAGCTGCAGGTGCTCAGTAATACGTGTTCTGCACTGCAAGGTCAATCTGGGTCACAACTGTTATAAGGTACTTCCTCAACCAGTTAGAATATGTTATTGCACTATGATACTTTCTCTGGAAAGTAACTTTAAGTAAGTGTTTGCCATTAGCTGACTTAATGTGTACTATGCGGAACATCCTGGAAACTTAAAAGCTACTGTTGAAACTTGCCAGATATTTTCCTTAAACTTTCATAGGCCCTACAGATTACTCTCCAGGAATTTGACCAGGTACTTTTCGCAACTTAGCAGGAACTTTTCAGAATCTTCCGTGGGTCTTACTAATTAGTTTCCCAAAGCATATTATCAGGTTCCTGGAACTTAAGTTCCAGAAAGGTAACCTCTAAGATCAAGGCAAATACCTTGCAGATTCTGGGAATGTTACCCTTTAAAATCTCCTCATAACACAGCCCAGTTCTTGAAGGTACCTTGTAATTTATGTTTAAAGTAACCAGCAAGTTCTAAAAAGCACCTGTTTTGGATAGTGCCTGGTAAGTTTCAAGAAAGTAACCACTAAATCCAGAAAATTATGGACTATATTATTAACTTCGAATAAGGTCTCGATGACCGAAAGGTTCTGCTATAACACTGAAGGAATATTCCTTTGAGCTAAATTGTGAAAAGAGGTCTTACTCCTTGTCCAATCAACATGTGGTTGAAATAAGCAAAGCTGTCCACATTGGGATAAAGACATATGGCCAAAAACGCGTTAAAAAGAAAGTTGAATAATATGGATCAATGACTACCTTTGGAAGTCACCCTAAGCTATGTTTAGCAAACATCTCCAAACAGGGTAACTAACTAAGAAAGGTTTTGCCATTAGTTGATAATGATTTATAAAGATAGTCACAAAATACTCCAATCTCAAATATAAGGTAATTTAATTGTATGTTGTTCTCTAAAATTTTGTATTACGTCCTTTTTCCACTTATTTTGGTTCTAATGCTATTTTGGCCAGTTGACTAATAAAATACTACAGATTTATGCTGATTTATGCCCTAATCAAACCAAATTGTCCTGCTGGGAGACATTTGATAAATGGTAAAATGGCCTGCACTTGTTCTTTATCTGCGCTTTATGTAGTCAGAGGAACCCAAAGCACTTTACACTACAATCAGTCATTCACCCATTCACACACTGACAGTGGTAGGGTACATTGTAGCCACAGCTGCCATGTGGCAGACTGAAAGAAGTGGGGCTGCCATACAATCGCCACCACTGGGCCCTCCGACCACCATCAGCAGGCAAGCCGGGTGAAGTGTCTTGCCCAAGGACAGAATGACTAAGAAGGACAGATCGGGGATTTGACCAGGCAACCCACCGATTACAGAATGACACCCTACCACCATCGCCACCCCCACTTGCTTACAACAGACTATGAATATAGGAATATAGAACAATACTTCAAACCATCTGTTGTCAAAGTGGGTACCTAACATCCCCATGGCAGGTACTAATTGACGCATGGTCAGTACGAAATGTGCTGTTGGTTTTGACAGATGGTTTTGAACGAAACTGCAAAGATAGCTAATGGTAAAAGGGCAAAGGCGCCAGTACCCTGCCTACGTCCTTACTGCAAGATCAATGCGTAGCACTTCGTTCATTACATTTGAATTAATTTACCCCAACTGTGCCAACAATCATATGGGTTTAAATTTGTAAGTCTGAAGGATAATGTAAATTAAATTATTTTGAATGAGCACTCTTATAAAAATCAAATCTCTGTCTGCTTATATTTTAGGTTGCTTTCAAAACCCTCGTCGTCAGTCTTTGCAAATGTATGAAAAGAGTGAGAGCTACATGCTGCTTTGCACAGACTGTTCTCAGACTCCATTGATACAAAAGAGCCGCTCACAGGAACACTGTGCGCGAAAGTGCAAGATGAAAAACTTCAGCTGCAGGTGAGTCACAGTTTATGTTTCCGTGTTTCTCTGAACTCACTTCCCCACGTCCATGTTCCCCTCGCTGCTGCTATCCTATGAGTCTAGTAGTATTTACATATTTTTGTTGTTTATCATTTGGTCATCTTTCAACTACTTCCCGTGTGTCTCCACAGAGCTTTCAACTATCAAAGGCAACTCAAGAAATGCCACCTTCTTCCTTTTGACCGTTTCACCCACGGTGTGCAGAAGCAGGCCAACATCAACTTCACTTTGTATGAAAAAAAAGGTAAATGTTATCATTTTCAAAGTCATGTCAGTGCTTTTCTCATGAGAACAGCAAGAAGTGGAGGATTTGCGCAAGTTGTTTGTAGTGGTGACACATATGTGATAGCTCGTCCAGCGTTTAAGGTGTTTGCTTTCCTTGTTGACATATTAGAAGATGTGAATCTTTTCACAGCCAACAGTTTAATCATTCTGGTGTTGAGAGCCAATGCTTAAACATGTTGCAGGCCTAAGTGGAGCATAAATAAAAGAAACCCTTATTGTTTACAGCAAACATGGCGGAGCTTTGCTTAAAGTGCAAGCTGTGGAATCTAGCACTTTAGAATTTATAGCAGAATTTACAAAAGCTCCCCTCTGTGACATTTAATGAACTTCAGGGACTTGTGTGCTTTGGAAATAAGATACAAGCTGGGAGATAACTAAATGTTCTCAGGAGAAATATTTCCTTTTGACCATACTTGGGCAACTATGTCTGAATTTGGTTATGGCAATTCAACTTTTAATCACCTGTATAAAGTGGCACAATGACAGAACACATTCATGGCTGGATTTCTGCAGATGTTTCTTATACCTTTGTTCTTTCAGAATATGTCAGAGAGTGTATCAGTGGCACCAAGGACAACTACAGAGGGAGGAGGTCTTGGACGAAGTCAAACATCACTTGCCAAGCTTGGTCTGATAATAACATTAATGAGCACACGTGAGTCTTCTTTGTATTCTGATATCTAACAGAAAGTTAATACTGCTTTGTTTAAATCAAAGTGCTGTCAAAAATATTTGACTGCTCATTTCTTTAGCTTTTGCCATTTCTGCCACACTAGATGTTTTAGCTCATCAAGCAAATTATGATTTATTTTTAAGGGGGAAGGATTTCCTAAAAAATGTATCCTAGTGTGAAAATTAAAGGACCTCCTGAACGTTCATATACATCCCAGTAGTGAAAAACTGTCATCAAGCGTTTGTGATTACTAGCAGTGAGGCTTAAAAATCGTGGGTCATTCTCTTTCTCAGAATTGTTTTAATTCAGCCACACTGGAGGGTTTTTTGACACGAATTGCGTTCTCCTTCAGGATGTTCTTGTAGGTAGCAGAATTCATTATCACAATACCCATACCATGTTTAACTCTTGGTTTGATGCTCTGTGTTACCAGAAAGGTGTGTCACTTGGGACACACCTTTCAAAAAGTTCTGCTCTGATCTTGTCAGTCCACTGAATATTTTCTCTAATCTTTGGAACCCTAAAAATGTTTTTGGGAAAATGTGAGACACGCCTTTGTGTTCTTTTTGGTCAGTGATGGTTTTGGCCTTGGAACTTTCCCATGGATGCAAATTGATGCTCGGTCTCTTTTATTTTTATTTATTTATTTATTTTTTTATTGTGAGCATTTGTCCTGAGGAAAATGAGTCCTTCAATGCTTCAGATGTTGCTAAGGGGATTTTTGCAACCTCCTGGATCAGTGTTTGATACATAATTGGAGTTATTTTGGTCGGCTCCTGAAAAGGTTTGGCACTGTTCTGTATGTTCTCCATTTGTAAATGATGGCTCTAACAGTTGTTCTCTGGAGTCCCAAAGCCTTAAAAATGGCTTTTCAACCCTTTCAAGCCTGACAGATGTCAGCGACTTTTTCTCATCTGTTCTTGGATTCCTTTAGGTCTTGGAGGTGATGTGTTGATTTTTGAGATTTTTTTAAAATCTGTATGGGGCAAATACTTTTTCACTGCACTGTGATTGTATTTAGTCACTGACCCATTGTTTAGTGTGATTATTTAATATGATGAATAATTCCAGATAATCACCTATCACTTTAAAGGCCTGTTGCCTTGCTCGATATCGTCTTAATCATACACTTCCTCTTGCTAAAATCCTGTAGATTGAAACCAAAAGGTTTCAAAGCTCGCATCGTTTTTAGGCTTCCAGCTACTTCCAGGATGCTCCTTGTATTTTCCTCTGTGCCTGATACTAAACAGACCTCAGTATCTGATTTATTGTTGCTCAGTTCATCCCCTTCCACCCCGGGGGTTAAGGGAAGGTGGAGGCTCAGAGACCGTTGAACGTTTATCCAGAGTTAAGTCAGATTTCTTTCAACACATGTAGGGATGTCCTCCTCATTGACTTTTTGTTTTTTACTTTGCCAGAGGCCATCAGGTGTATCCCATAGATGTTTTCTCTCAGCTACAGTATGGCAAGATCAGTGACTCTCCAGAGATGGACCTTTGCCAGCTTCTCATTAGCAGTGCTCATTAGTTACAAGATATTTTAACTGTGGCAGAGAGGGGATTTGGGAGAAGGGGTAATAACAGTTTGAAGAGGTGCAGAGTGAATAATAGAAGCAAGACAGAATAAAATAAGGACGGTGCAAAGATTTACAGACTGAAGTTTGTTTTTTTTGTCTGATATCCAGCTAAGTTCACTGAGTTACAAGCATATTGAGAGAATATACAGGTTTGCTTACAATTAAAACAGATTGCAGTATGGTTACTCTCCTCTCCCATTCTTCCCCAATCCTGTCATCACTTTCCACAAGCAGTGTTTAACATTGGGAAACCTTTGTCATTGTTTATTTGACACATGGTCTCCATGCTCTACTCAAATAGAAGTGGACCTCTAATGTCAAATTTTCAAGGGGTGAGTGAGAGATTAACAGAAGGAAGATTTACTACCAATGTGAGGTTGCCTAACATAGGACTGTCGCTCTTTGGCAGAATTACCACCCTAAGGAACAATGTACCGTTTGAGGTTCAGGTAACTATTATTTTGATGCTTGACTGGTAGGGAGGTTCCCTTCAAGAAGTGGGGCACCTGTTGTCTTTGTGTTTGATGTTTTAACTGCAAGAAATGCTAGCCTGGAAAATGTGCAACTTCTTATTTTACATAAGGACATAAAGTTGTTTCAACCTGCTAAAACCAGTGGAAATCCACATATTTGTGAAATCAGTTTAATAATACTTTAAGCTTCAAAAAAAGACAATAAGTGTGAATGACATCTAAATGTTTTAGCACTGCTTAGTAACTGTAATCTTTGCATATGAATCTGTTTGGTTAAAAGCAGATGTTATAATGTTTCAGTCAAAACAGGCTTAATTACTTCGAAAGTAGAGCACATGTTTCTGCCCAGTATTTTAAATAAAAGGAAATGAACACAGTAAGAAATAAAAGCAAAGCTAAAGCTGGTAAAAAAAAAATTTCCCTTCTAATATTTTCAATGAAAAGAAAGTGAAAACGCTGGAAATGTTGGTAAATATTATTGAGCTTTAAAAACATAGGCAGACTACCCTTGGTAGAGCCATATACTCTAAATTAAGTTACTAATAATTAGTTAGCTTTAACTTTACCTGATATTCGCTACTCAGTGCTAAAGCTGATGGAACATGTTTGTCCTTGTGAACGTTTTCAGTTAAATGAAAGTGAAAACAGAGGGAATTGTGGGCAATTTTAATAAGCTATAAATGTTTGTATGCACACTTAACATACATTTGGATAGAGCTTTGCTTCCTAAGTTGCTAAGCTAATGTACACTGCTCAAAAATATAAAGGGAACAGTCAAATAACACATCCTAGATCTGGATGAATGAAATATTCTCATTGAATACTTTGTTCTGTACAAAGTTGAATGTGCTGACAACAAAATCACACAAAAATCATCAATGGAAATCCAATTTATTAACCAATGGAGGCCTGAATTTTGGAGTCACACACAAAATTAAAGTGGAAAAACACTGTATGCCTGTATGACATCCCTACAACGCCTGGACATGCTCCTGATGAGACGGCGGATGGTCTCCTGAGGGATCTCCTTCCAGACCTGGACTAAAGCATCCGCCAACTCCTGGACAGTCTGTGGAGCAACGTGACGTTGGTGGATGGAGCGAGACATGATGTCCCAGATGTGCTTAATCGGATTCAGGTCTGGGGAGCGGGCGGGCCAGTCCATAGCTTCAATGTCTTCATCTTGGAGGAACTGCTGACACACTCCAGCCACATGAGGTCTAGCATTGTCCTGCATTAGGAGGAACCCAGGGCCAACCGCACCAGCATATGGTCTCACAAGGGGTCTGAGGATCTCATCTCAGTACGTAATGGCAGTCAGGCTACCTCTGGCGAGCACATGGAGGGCCGTTGGGCCATCCAAAGAAATGCCACCCCACACCATTACTGACCCACTGCTAAACCAGTCATGCTGAAGGATGTTGCAGGCAGCAGATCGCTCTCCACGGTGTCTCCAGACTGTGTCACGTCTGTCACATGTGCTCAGTGTGAACCTGCTTTCATCTGTGAAGAGCACAGGGCGCCAGTGGCAAATTTGCCAATCCTGGTGTTCTCTAGCAAACGCCAAGCGTCCTGCACGGTGTTGGGCTGTTAGCACAATCTCCGTTTGTGGACGTCGGGCCCTCATATCATCCTCATGGAGTCTGTTTCGTCCTGTTTGTGCAGACACATGCACATTTGTGGCCTGCTGGAGGTCATTTTGCAGGGCTCTGGCAGTGCTCCTCCTGTTCCTCCTTGCACAAAGGCGGAGGTAGCGGTCCTGCTGCTGGGTTGTTGCCCTCCTACGGCCTCCTCCACGTCTCCTGGTGTACTGGCCTGTCTCCTGGTAGCGCCTCCAGGCTCTGGACGCTACGCTGACAGACAGAGCAAACCTTCTTGCCACAGCTCACATTGATGTGCCATCCTGGATGAGCTGCACTACCTGAGCCACTTGTGTGGGTTGTAGAGTCCGTCTCATGCTACCACGAGTGTGAAAGCACCACCAACATTCAAAAGTGACCAAAACATCAGCCAGAAAGCATAGGTACTGAGAAGTGGTCTGTGGTCCCCACCTGCAGAACCACTCCTTTATTGAGTGTGTTTTGCTAATCGCCAAAGATTTCCCCCTGTTGTCTATTCCATTTGCACAACAGCATGTGAAATTGATTGTCAATCAGTGTTGCTTCCTAAGTGGACAGTTTGATTTCACAGAAGTTTGATTCACTTGGAGTTATATTGTGTTGTTTAAATGTTTCGTTTGTTTTTTTGAGCAGTTTATTTGTCCCTTTGAAGTCATTAGTGCATCTGAAATTTATTTCAGACATTTTGCAGCAGTTACTTCAGGCCTTGATTTCATCTTCTGCGTTATTCAAAATCAAGCCAATATGTGTCGTTGCCTCAAAGAAGGAAGCATGTGTGCACAGTGTCTGCCTGCACTCCAATGTGAACAGACTTTGGCAAAATGATGAATAACTGGCCAACATCTGTTAGCAAAGCATCATTACAGCTAACTTGCTCCCATGCTCCAGCCTTTTTCAGTCACCCTAAACCTTTTTCTTAAAGGAAACTTGTGATTCAATTTCTAAATTAACAATACAGCATTTCTGAAACAGTCCTATAGTTATACAAAACAGATGTAATCTTTGGCCCTAGGCAGAGATCTGTGCTGTTTTGGAACAATTGTTTTGTTTTAGTTCCATGCATAAAAGAGAAGTTGCAGTTGGATCTGTCACAATTGTATTATGACATGTAGGTATGACCTTGGGGTTGGAAGCTCTTTATTACATTCTTTTGTTTATTTATTTTTTTACTAAATTAAATAGTTAAGATTAGTTCCATTGTGGGATGGAATGATGCTTTGCATGATTATTGAGACCTTGCAAGAGTCTCACAGAGTCTATACAATAGACCCAGGGTGAAGTGTTTGGACAAGTTACTGAAGGAAGGACTTTGCATGTTTTTCAGCGTGTTACTAGTTGAACAAGAATTTCAACATTTTTTTTATGTTCTCTTTCTCTTAGCTCCTTATCATTTGTTTCAATTTACCCTTCTTTGGTACAGTACACCTTAAGATTCCTCCTCTGTTGTCTGTCATTATCTTGTGGTCTCCATAAATCAGAAGGTGTTGACGTGCCAGTTTCTTATGCTGAAGATGAATTTCACACAGTGTCCATTTAGCTTGGGGGATTCCTAATCACCCCTTCTTTGTTAAACCACATTTGCTTGAGATGCTTCGTTTTATTTCTAACACTTTCCTTGACACTAATGTGGTGTAACAGTTGACAGAGAAGAATTAGCTTTAAATGCACTCAAAGGTAACCAGCAAAGGAGCTGCTCAGGCTGCTTCCGCTGCCCCGTAGCGGAATTCTGCTCTGCTGGTGGTTGCCGTACTGTGACATTCAAGCTGTTTCACACTTCACAGAGTCTGAAAATGGCATTAGTAATGTGATTATGCAAAAGGTGCTAGAGGTATTGATGACTTGGTTTGCATTTGATTGCTATGAGAGATCAAGTCAGAATGTAAAGAAGTGTAACCTACTCTGAGTGCAGGTGCTTAAATTTCAGAGTTATGCATATAACATAATTAAGTTTCACTAAGAATTTATTTGGATTGTTGTGGACTGCAGTGGCAGGCGATGTGATACTAAAAACATGGCTGCTACAGCCAAGTGTGCAAGCACTCCTGCAAATGTATTTATACAGCTTATAGTATCAGTTAACACCTTCAGCAATGTCTGTCTGTTCCCCGTTAGGTTTAACCCAGACAGGTACCGAATGCAAGACTTGAGGGAAAACTTCTGCCGGAATCCCAACAACGATCCTGGTGGTCCGTGGTGTTACACCACAGACCCCAATGTACGATCTGAGGAGTGTGGCATACCACAGTGTTCACAGGGTAAGACGAAATATCATCTGTGGACAAAATGTTTCAGATTAAATAAAGCCAAAATGGAGAGGCGCTCAAGAGTTTAATTAATGTTTGTGTGGTGTATTAGTTTCTCTAAGTCATAGGTTTTGTTTGGATTCCTGAAAAGGGGAAACAATGTTTTGATAATTGTTGTTTCTTTGTTGGCAGACGTTTGTATGAGGTGTAATGGAGAGGATTATCGGGGCAAAGTGGACCAAACAGAAAGTGGCAAGGAGTGCCAGAGGTGGGACTCAAAATGGCCTCATGCACACCAGTTTCAGCCCAAAAAGTAAGTTGAAAACCACAACGTTGATCGTTCTCACAGACACCAGCACACACCCATGACAGATTCTTGAATAAAGACGCTAATGCTCAAGAGAGGTAGACCTCACCAGTTGTTATGACTTACTTCCCACCCCACTTCCTTTTGTCCCGGTTTTCACTTTGTTCCTACAGGTATCGAAATAAAGACTTAAGGGACAACTATTGTCGTAACCCCAATAATCGTCTGCGGCCCTGGTGCTACACCATGGATCCCAGAACTCCGTGGGAGTACTGCAGCATCACTGTGTGTGGTAAGGGTATTTTATATCCTCAACTGGGAGTTATGTTGAGTAAAGTCTTCAAAGAAACTTAGAAAAGCTCAAATGATTGTTTTTGCTGTGATTTATGACTTTGTTGGCAATCTTTTTCAACATCTTTCATCCTCCTAACCTTCAAACAGTATGTGTCACACAATTGGGAATCTGTTAAAGGACTTAGAAGTAGACATAGCCATGAGGGCCATTTTGTTTGGTTTTGTATCACCAGCAGGTTTTATCATTGAAGTTATTGCATACAAGACTTTGGTGGTTTTGGTGGTTGTCTGAGAATACAGTTCCACAATGGGGAGTCGTGCAAGTTGCTGTTTAATGTGGTGTTTGACTTCACATCCTTCTTCCTCAACAAGGAACAGCAAATAAGTAGTTCGTAACTGGGGTCAGCTGCCTGAATAAAGAGCTTGAAAATTGGAGGGTAACAATAAAAGCCACTATACTAACATGCTTCACATTCAGTGTCTTCTAAAGCTGTAAATACCCCTTGAACTTTCTCATAGTTTGCCACCTTACAAACCCAAATGTGAAAACATTCTGTTGGGATTTTATGTGATAGACCAACACAAGTAATGCTTAAATGGTGTCTAATACCCCTAGATAAAATCCAGCGCAACCAACTGCCTCCAGAATTCCCCTAATTAGTGAAGGCCTCAGAAGTTTAATGAACAAACAGCCTAATGAAGACCAAGGGGCACCACAGACAGGTTAGAGATAAAGTTATGGATAAGTTTAAAGTCGAGTTAGGTTAGGGTTGAGGGCTATACAACCTACAAATGTGGCCATTATGAATAAATGGCAGGAAAAAAAGCCACTGTTGAGAGAAAGCCATAACAGGTCCTGTTTGCAGTTTGTCACAAGCCATTAAGGACTCATGGCATGACATGTGGTAGAAGGTGCCCTGGTCAGATGGGACCAAAAGTGAATTTTTTGGCCTACATACACAGCGCTGTTTGTGGTGACAAATTAACACCCAGAACACACCATAGCCATGGTGAAACATGGTAGTGACAGCAGCATGCTGTGGGGATGCTTTTCTTCAGCAAACACAAGGGCGTTAGTTAGACTTGACAGATGGAAAGATGGAGCTTTAAGCTTTTCTGTCCAAAGCTTACAGAGATATTGCAAAATACTTGTAACTGTAGTTGCAACAGAAGGTGTTTCTACAAAGTATTGACTCAGGCAGACTGAACCATGTATCGCTTTCTTTTCACTTCATAATTGTGCACTACTTTGTGTTGGTCTATCATCTAAAATCCCCCCAAATACATTGAAGTTAGTGGTTGTAATGTGACAAAATGTTAAAAGGTTTGACAGACATGAAGACGTTTGCAAGGCAGTGAGGGCTCTGAAGGCCACAGAAGTTGTTATAGTGGCATGAACGTTGGGTTCGAATCACAACATATAGAGACAATCTAATGTGAAAGGAGGAAAGCGATTGCAGATGCTTCCTCCTGGGGCTCAGGGGGTCAGTGAGTGGTGTGATGAACATGAAAATGATGTGAATCATATGCTATGGCCCTCACAGACACTAGGCTTCAGCCTAACTTAACAGCAGTGGGAGAATTTAGACTTTCTGACATCTCAGGCAGGGCTCTGTCTTCTATAATTGCAGCACAAATTGAGACTAGATCTGTTAGAAAATTGTATTTCATCAAAAGTAAATGGAAATATTTTAGGAGAAACCCTACAGACCCACAGTTGTCACACACCCATCATAAATTATTAGGGTAGAGGTGAATAATATAACTTCACTTGACTCAGATTACATTTGGCTTTCTGTGTTAGATTTGTACCTTTTGATGGCATTTGATGTTCAGAAGTAATAGAGGAACGGAATAAATATATAAACATTGAAGATCTAAAGAAGTTAATGTTTTTTGCAAATTCTTTCTTTTTTCAGTCAAAAATCTTAGAAATGTTCCGATGTGCGCATCCTCACACACACACGTCTGTCTTTCTCTGTCCGTCAAATACAAACACACATTCACTTTACATTACAACTTATGATTTACAGCGAGGGTGGAGGTTCTCCAATTGTCCAGATGTGTTCATCCCACAATGCCTTGCCTCAGAAAGATAAAAACCACTGACCTGTACTGTGTGGAGCACACAGACACTGGCATGCGTTACATCAATCCAAAGAATCCTTCTCTTCCAACCGCCTTTTCGTTTCTGCCTCAAAACATTCCCATTCCTCCTCCATCTTCCCTCATCTCATCTGTCAAAGGCTAAAGAAACAAGGACAGGGATCCAGAGGGGAGAAGGTGCTCTCTGTGCACAGATACCCCTGCACTGCTAAAAGCTAAATTCCATCTGAAAATGTTTGAAATAGTTTGTTGATGGTTGAAGTGGCCCAAAGCTGACTGGTAACAGTGCAAAAGATTTTGTGCCCTGTGAACTACTTCACATTTTTTCAAATTACAAAAACAAACTTGAATGCAATTTATTAAGATTTTATGTAATATATCCACATAAAGCAGCACAAAATTTCAGGGTCAGAGATGGTTTTCAAATATTTTAACAATCTGACAAGTGTGACATTTTTTCTTCAGCCTCTATGGATTAATACTTTGTAGAACCACATTTCCCTGCATTTCCAGCTGCAATCTTTTGGGGGGTGTTTCTGCCCACTTTGCACATGGAGAGACTAAAGATTTTGCCCATTCTTCTTTTGCAAAATAGCTCAAACTCAAATTGGAGGCACAGTATCTTTCAACATCGATTAAGGTTTAAGTTACATGAATACTTTTGGAAGGTCCGGCTGATGGCATATGCTTTGCCTAAGACACATATTTTTTTGCAGAATTAGAAGGTATTATTATTATCAGATTACATGGATTTTTACAATAGTAACAGAGCTGTTTTAAGCAAATTGAATAATTAATGCTTGTGGAAATCCCTGTGTGCAAGAATGTGTGGCACCACTGTTATGAGAGTTTCCTATGCCAAAAGCAGCATAGAGGGAGTGCTACTGTTTTTGTTCATCTGTCTCCAGGTTACAAATGACACATTCTTTTGATGATTACCATCCCATCTCCCTTCTTCACTTCCTCCCTCATTCTTCTGTTAGAATTCATCTAGTGACTTTCCCTTCTTTCTCATGGCTAAAGTCCCAGCAACATTTTTCTCTTGCAGACTCAGAGCCCAGTGAGGACACTGATGTCAACACAACACTGTCCTGCATCCAGGGGGACGGCAAAAATTACAGAGGCACGATGAATATCACTCCAGAGGGGGTGACATGTCAGCGGTGGGACTCCCAGTTCCCCCACAACCACTCTTTTCTTCCTATAAACTTTAAATGCAAGTGAGTGATGGGAAGAAAAAGAGAACTGATTAAATCAAATAACTTAGCTGTAAACATTACAGTCATCAGCATCATCATTTAAATTGTAGCCAATGTGTTTGTTACAGAGACCTCCGGGAAAATTACTGCCGCAACCCTGATGGAGCAGATTACCCATGGTGCTTCACGACAGACCCTAATCAGAGGATTGCCAAATGCACCCATATCTCCAGATGTGATGCAGAAGCCATGGCAAAAATAGGTAAATTGCTTTTACATTTTAAATACACATTTTATTTCCTTCTACTTTAAATACAAGGTCAATTCATTTTTATTATTTAAATAGCATATGGCCTTTTTCTTGTTTTCCTCTGAAAAGTTGTAAAAAGCACAAATAAAAGAAATTGTTAAAACAAAACAGTAGTACTTTGTTTTTTATTTGTGAAATGAAAAGGACCAAATTCTACATATATGTGGCTGGCAAAAGGCAATTGCATTTCCTTTCATTATCTCTGTTAACTAGCTTATAGACAGACACTTCCATCAGAGCCATGAAACCGGTCTGTTGGTCTTGATTTCTCAGTATTTCAAGTGTCGTTTTTCATCTTCATGCACCTTGGAAGTAGGGGAAGTTTCAGATTATAGACTTTTTTTATTGTCCATTTTCTAAGCTACATTCAAAATTAGAATGTTTTTAAGAAGCAACTATTAAGCACTTTCTCTTCCAGCCATCACTCAACCGCAAATAGTCTTTTAGTATGGTACCTAGAATCTAAAGTAAGTCATTATTATATTCCGATCTTTGTATTTTTAAAACAAGGGAAGGGAGTTAGCTGTGGGAATGTGAAGTTTAAGTTTACATAGAGCTGTTTCCCCCTCTGTCCTGTTTAGCTGAGCTGGTTGTAGCAATGATCTATTCAAATAAGAAACATGTTTTTAAATTTTTGTTCATGAACATCAGAAGCAACAAATGGCAATAGTCTTGTAATTTGTAAAGAAAATGCAATTTTTTTAAACTAAAGAACATAATTCAAATACCAAACTGCAGATGCTTAAAGTCACATGTCATGTTTTTGCTAAATTACCCAGACATTTTCTATATCACTCTCACAGGACTGAGCCCCTTGGCAGCACACTGCCCTATGAATTCCATTTCGCACAAGAGCAAAAACACCAGACTTTGGCAACAGTGCTTGCTGTCGTTTCCCATGTTCCCCTGCTCTGCATTTCAGAAGACCACACATTGCATTTACTACAGACCCTCTTGTTTTAGAACAGACATAGTTTAATTGAAGTTTAAATCTTCTGTTATATGTGAGAAGCCCTAGTTACACAGGCTGTCGTCAACACTGAACTGGTCCAAACCGCGAAGGGGAACATGTTTTTGTTTTTCTTTGTATGTGTGCTTCTAGGCTCCGTCGAAATTCAGGTGTTTTCGAAACTGCAAGACTCAGTTATGTTTGGCACTCTAGTGGAACTTTATTGAGATTTCGCAAAATAACTCAAACCTGCTCCTCCCCAGAGTGTTACGAAGACAATGGAGAGATGTACCGGGGCACCTTATCGACAACTCGATCAGGAATTCCGTGTGCAGACTGGTCACCTCATATAAACAGGTAACAAAGTAAAAAGACCTTGAAATTTATATCATGTGATACAGACGTTTTTCAGTGGACAAGTGTTTACAGTTACATTCCCATCGCTTTGTGAAAGTGTCTTCAATATTAATGAAGCTAAGCAGTGAAAACAAACAGTGAAAGGAAATCAGGGGTTCCTTGGGGGTCAGTACCAGGTCTAATTATTATTCATCCAGCTGATGAGAGGAAACCCCAGGGTGCTCCCTGAGTGACCCACCCTCACTAAGACGTTGCTTATTTTAGGGCCTGTTGCTTTATGCTAAAGCCAGGCTGTTGGATTTACTTAATTTACAAGAATTTTAAAAGCCAGAATGGCACAGACAGATGGACATGTTCCAGAACCGACCCCTGACCCCAGGAAGTGCTTTCTGAGGAGAACAGATCAAAGCCAATCAGCTCCCTCGCATAGACTGCAGCCAGCAAGTCTACACCGCTCAAAGTTAAGGGTCATCCTAGGGAAAACTGCTGAGAGCTACAGCTTGTTTAACATTCTCCTGGGAAATGGAATTATCTTCACCCCCTGACAAATTGTTGCCCTTCGCTTGGCATTACTTTTGTGCCTGTGTCCAAATCCCTGCCTCGTAATTACTTTTTGAGGATATTTTGGTTATCTGAGAAGATTACATTTAATTCTTGTACAGCCAAGTGGCAAAAAGACACATGATTAGATGTGAATTCCTACCACGAGCACAACCAAATCGTTCCATGGAGGATGTGGCTCCTGTTGGTCTGAGCCCTGCTGAATGCTTAGACTGCATACTTTCATACTCCCTTGAGCACCCTTCAGAAAACTCTGTTTCCTTCTATGTGCTCTGTGCAGCTTAGGCATAGGATTCATTGCACTATAAGAAACCCAGAGTCAAACTTTCCAGGCATAATGGGATTTCTTACAGTGTGAATCTACTGTATGTGCGTGACACAGTGCGTGCAGTATACACATACTTGGTTATTTTTAGAGGGAGAGGGTGTGTATTAATCTTCATGAGAATTGACCTGCTGCTAGCTCTGATACACAAATGCAAATGCAATATGAGAACCTGTATTTGTATGTCTTACAGTGGGGATTCTCACTCTACAATATCCCACGTAGGGCTGGAGAGGAACCACTGCCGGAATCCAGACCGAGACAAACATGGCCCCTGGTGTTACACAAGTCCAAATAACCGCTTAGTCTGGGACTACTGCAAGCTGAAGCAATGTGAGTGAATGAAGTAGTTTCACATATGAAGCAAAATTTCAGAAAGTACAGAGCCAGGATGCTTCTGTTTTCACAAACTTGAAGAGGAACAATTGATGCACCTGTTTCCAGGTATTCCTTAAACTTGCAACAAGCTTAAAACTGAAGCAGATGTAAAACCCACAAAAACAAGTCAGAAAGTGAATTTACCACCACTGACAATTACTATTATTATCAAGCTTTACTGATGGTGGTGACATAATTTGTTGTTAAAGACAGGGGAAACATTTGTGCTAAGCCTAGTTAACCAGCTCTTTAAGAAACAAATATCTTTTAGAAATAAGTCAGAAGCTTAAATTTTAGCAATAATAGTATGCCAGATTTACAAGCGTTGGGAGTATATATTGTGAAAGTTTTTTGCTAGTGACAGAGTGTTTCCCACCCCTGGCTCTGTCATCCTGTCTATGTGTGTTCTTAATGTTTCAAGATATGCATTTTGCTGTCTTTTTCTCACCAGGTACCACACATACAAATAGAATATTTTATAGAATATAGAACAGCATGCTATGTAACGAAGCACAAATAACTAAAGGAGGGCAAGATTCAACATTTGGGTACATTAGTTTGTGATTCTTGCATGCAGGTGCACTGCAACATTTTTCCATTGATGCAGCTTTTATGTCCTGTTTATTCCATGTCATTTAGAGCTTTTTTCCAGACATGTTATGTCCTTTGCTTGATTGCACCTCCAACAGTATGGATGATATTAGTGCAATTGTGGGTAGCAAGTCACATCAGTGAATCTTCATCAATAGGCAATATGTTTAACAGATGTTGAGACATAAAATTTTTTGTTGGAGACATCGTCAAACTAGCTTTTTTATTTTTATGCTAAACTAAACCGTCCAACACTACATGCATAAAATAGTCTTTGGGAAACAAGTCAAAATTATTGACTTTGATAATTATCATGATTTACATTTATTTGGAAAGATAACTTGTATCCAGAGAGAAAATGTTTCTTTTCTTTTCTGTTTTTGTGCTGTGCTAAGCTAACCACCTGTTTACTGTCAAATAGTTTTTCAGAAGCACGTCAGAAGTTTCATTCAGCTATCAAAACGTAACTGGCCCTGAAAGGAGGAATATTATCAAACATAAGAGGTTTTCTTCACAGTTAAAGTTCAAGTTTAAATCAGTATTGCAGGCTGTTGTAACAGCACTGACTGAAAGATTGCGCTGGTGTTGACGTGTGGTGCAATAAATGATATAATTTAGCTTCACAAACTTTTCTAACCACAACAAAGCACAATAATAGCAGTTTCCTTCCACATCTTGTCTGGTGTCTTATGAGATCCTCAAGCTGTGGTTTAGTTTGGCAGAAAATACACATTGCCCAAACAGCTAACAGATGGCAGAACATACTGCCAGTCTTTTATAAAAAAAAAAAAAAAAAAACACTGGTTCCTGGACCCAAACATTTTCTGTGGCTGGTTTTAATCTTGGTGCACTGAAGAGCCTTTTATGAATGGCTGCATAATGATTTCCATAATGTGAAACATGTCTTCCGTGAGGTTTTTAGGTCTTGAACAAATTTATCTGCAGTGTTTGCTGTCAAAGCCTCTGACAATGATTCAGACATGGCGATAAGTCTTTATAAAGTCTGTCGTTTTCTTATGCTGTTCCGTGCTGCTGTGGGGTCTGTTTTTACTATTGTGCTTTTCTTTATATTAGGTGGATCGGTAACAGTGGCTCCTCAACCAAATAGTAAGTATCCATTTTACTCATCTGCTCTCACTAGTCTGGTCCTCCTCCTTGTCATCCTATCTCTGATCTCCTCCCTTATCCTTGTAATTCTTTATGTCAGATCCTTCTGTATTAATTTACCTGGCTAGGCAAATCATATTTTATG
Source organism: Girardinichthys multiradiatus (assembly GCF_021462225.1). NCBI lineage: Eukaryota > Metazoa > Chordata > Actinopteri > Cyprinodontiformes > Goodeidae > Girardinichthys > Girardinichthys multiradiatus. Next base: position 19,818,056 of record NC_061809.1, read on the forward strand.
GTTGACCTTTCGAAGCTATAATAAACATTGTCAAAATATCTCCATTTACAGATCTAACTAGGCCCAAGATATCATGCTTTGTGCATATAAATACCAGAATAGTCGGAGGACATGAAGTACGAGGAACTGACGGCAGCTGGGTTGTAAGCATCCAAAGAGAGTACGTCCGCTTTTTATTCTTTTGTAGGAATCCCCAATTCTCTAGTTTTGCAAAGCTTTGCCGAGCCCTAAATTATTAATATAAATTTTCTTAGGAAGGTTCATTTGTGTGGTGGCTCACTGATCAGAGAGGACTGGGTTTTAACCGACCAGCAGTGCTTCACATCCTGGTACTGATCCACTTTCTCGTACTTTGCGTAAACAATTTACTCAAGCATGTACTTGTTTTATCTGTGTGACATGCCTTGTCTCTGCATCTCTTTGTCAGTGTTCCTGCTCTTAAGGATTACAGTGTCCAAGTCGGTCTGCGTCACCTTAACGAATCTTCGAGGCGTCCTAGATTGCGGATCTCTCGTCTGATCTGTGGCCCGGAGGGATCCAATCTAGTTATGTTGAAACTAGAGGTGTAAGTACCCAGCTGGTGAAGATGTTTCCATTAATCTATGTAAACTGCTCAGTTTCAAAAAAATGTCTGTCTTATTTTGGGGAAGTTTTTTGGTTTTTCTTTTATGTTTTAGATCTCAATTAATTTATTGCTTTACAAAGAAACCTGGCCCTGTGTGAATAGTCCCTCTTGTTATATCACAAATTAACTTTGATTTTGGGTTTTAAAGCCCTTTTTAAGGTTTTGAGACTTTAGGTATCCATGGTGAGAGCCATTATCCAAAAACAGAAAAAAAAAAAACTGGGACAGTAGTGAACCCTCCCAGGAGTGGTCGGCCTTACCAAAATTACTTCAGTCACAAAACAACCCTGAACAACATCTAAAGCACTGCAGGCCTAACTTGCCTCAGTAAAAGTCAATGTTCGTGCTTCGACAAATAAAAAGTGGCTGGGCAAAAATGACATCCATGGGAATGCTCCAAGAGGAAAACCACTGCTGACCAAAACAAACATGGGCCCCAGTTCAAATTCTAACCCCCCCCCCCCCCAAAAATGAATAAAAAAAATTATCTGTAAGGCTGTTGGGGAAAATATTCTGTGGATTGACAAAACAAAAGTGTAATTTTTCTGGAAAGGTTGTATCCTGTTAAAACTGGAATTTCAGAAAAAGAGAGTTAAACATGTTGGTGGTGTGATGGGCTGGGGCTGCTTTGCTGCATCACAATCTAAACAACTTTCTGTTATGGACTGTACCAGAAAATCCTGTAAGAGAATGTCCAGCCATCAGTTTGACCTCAAGTCCTGCACATCAGCAAATCCACATTTAAATGTTTGAATGTGGCTGGATGAAAACCATTCTGAAACAAAGAGTTGTAAAATTGTTTCTGCAACTCTTCTGCAACTCATTGCCATTTATCAGAAGTACTTGAAGGCATTTGTTGTTGCCAAAGAATGGCACAACCAGTTCGTAGCTTTAAGGGGCATTTACTTTTTTACATAGGGCCAGGTTGGTTTGGAGAGCGTTTTTCCCTTAATAAAAGAAACCATCATTTGAAAGCTGTATTTTGCATTCAATCAGGATATCATTGTCTGATGTTATTTCACAGCACTGTATATATTGATCATCAAATTGTTTGGGTCTGAATTATCATTGTTTGTTTCAGTCCTGCCCCTGTGTCAGAGGGTGCGTCTACGATTCATCTCCCGGTAAAAGAGTGTCACATCACTGAAGGCACCAACTGCACCATGTACGGATGGGGGGAAACAAAAAGTACTGCCTTCCTTCACATTAAAGATGCTTTTAGTGTTTAAGGCTATTAAAGCTCAAAGATTTGTACCCTACAGTATTTAATCATTAATTTTTGTTGTCACCCTCTTCAGATACAGGACTTGATGAAGCTCTGAACTCTGTGACAATGCCCATGGTCGACAATGACATGTGCTCAAAAATCAAAGGGGACACCAAGGAGAGCAGAATATGTGCCGGAGGCAAGATAGGTGAAGGTGTATGTGATGTGAGTGTCTGCTTTGTGTGACTGAAACAGTTTACTTATATAAATGCGGTTCAAATCATCAAATCTGTGCGGTTTCTTACTTTTATTTGTTACACTACAAACGTCAATGTTTTTTTATTGAGATTTAATGTGATGTATATAAAAGAGTATTACACATCTGAGGCATAATATATTGTAGAAGATAATTGTTGATTTGCTGTTTGTGTCTACATCATTTACTTTCAGAGGGATTATGGTGGTCCGCTGGTTTGCCAGGAACATGAGCGAAAAGTTATCATTGGTGTGAGCATCCAAAGGACAAAATGTGCCTCCTCGCAGCCTGCCCTATTTGTTAATGTTGCCTTCTACTCAGAGTGGATTTACAAAGTGTTTAAACTTTATCCCAGTTTGGAGAGGAACTGATGGCTTAGTATGGGATCAGTCCTATTGTGGACAGTATATGAAGGGGCATTCAGGGCCAAAAAGCATTGCAAGGCCTTTCCACCTGAAGTAAGCAATGAGGAAAACCAAATTTGGGAGAGTTGCCATTTTGTTGGAGCTTGGATTTGAATGATGGAATGTTACTGCCTTAAAAATCTAGAAGATCTGCTTTCATTTGGTACATTGATGGCAGACTTACTGAAGCCATGCAATCAAAAACAACACAAAAGGCAAGTTAAATCTGAGCGTATCTCCTGGAATATACTTGAATCTGGTTTATTTGGCGGCTACCAGTTAAAGTAGCCCTCTTTGTCTGGATTTTTTTTCAATTTGTTTAGCTGGGCTACAAATTGTGCTTTTTTATTTAAAAAAAAAAAAAAAGATGTGGTATGGGAAATATGAAACAGTATTGGGGTCCAAAATACCACTTTCCAGCAAATAGATATTCAAATATGTGACAGATTTAATCCTCTCTCTCTCTCTCTCTTTGTTAAATCAATAGGTGATCATTTAAATCAAACTGGAAATACATATCATAAATAAATAAATAGATCAGTAGTTTAAATGTTTAAGTCATTTATAAAATATATATAAAAATAAGGATAATTTCAGTGTATCATATGATAGGAATACAAATGTAAATGTTTCAGTATTTAATTGTTTTGGTTTCTTGTTTTGCACATCATCAAAAATTTATTTGATCTATTTCCTTTACCCGTCAAAGTCAGTTGCGAAAACGGGTCTTGCAGTTAAACTGCTGAACAGGTCAACCAATCAGATGTTTGGGTCTATGTTGACAAGCCATAGTAATCATTTAGAATTGTTTTATGAGGATTGTAACACAGGAAAACTGAAATAGTTACATACTGAAATAAAAGTATACTGTATGATGTACTGTTTAAAATAAATTATAATAAAGACATTAAAACTTGCATTTATTAAGTCTTAATGTATTTATCATAGTTTATTTTAAACACGTGCATAAATATTTAATTGTTAAATATTTTTTTTCATTTAATAATGGCACTTCTGGTCTTCAATCCAGAATACAGGTATATCAGCTCTGGTTGTTGGGTAGTTTATGTATATTACAGCTGTTAGTTGTTTCAATGTTAAAAGCATAAACCATAAAACTATGGAAACAGCTTAAAAAATAAAAAATGTCATAAAATTCCTCTTTGGCTCCCAATGAGAAAATAAGTACGTCAGACAGTTTATAAAGCTAAAACTGTCTGCCTGGAAGTCCAGCAGAGGTACAAAACAATTGGGCTTTAGTTCTAAAAATCGTAGATATGAGTTTGTAGAATGCAAAACAGTAGCAGCCGTGGCCAACCTGGCAGTTTTAATTGTGTGCAGTAGCTGAACTGCCTTTTCCCCAGTTAGCTGTAACTGTTAGTTACTCCCGAGAGAGAAGGTTTAAGTAGGCCTGAGCAAACTGCTCCAGTTCTTATGCTAATATTTGTAGCATGAGAGAGAGAAGAGCCATGCCAAATATAACATGGCTGTTTGGTCTCCAGCTTGGAGAGAACTGTGGCCCCTGGTGGGCTGTGTGTGGTCAGTAGAATATTGTTTTGTTTGTAATATAAAAAGTGACTGTGTGTACAGACCTGCAGATTTATTTTGTTTCTGACATGGTGTAAGGTTTTATAGGTCTTATAGATCTTGATTATTGTTGGTTCACAAAGTACGGTCAGATAGGCTTCTATGGACTTCTGATTATGTGGAATATTTAAAAAAAAAAATTAGGATGTAGTAATTTATATTTATTTTTTTTAAGTGGGAGGAAGAAAATTGTCATAATTGAGTTTATAATTTGATGGTACGCTTACTTTGGGGTTTATATTACAAACATGGTTTCAAAGAAATTGGGAACCTTGGTGAAATGTGAAGAAAACAAATGTAAAGTTCACTCAGATTCTACAAAAAGGTAGAGACGGTTCATCAGCTGCTAAAACATGGTTTAAAAGAACTATAATATGGAGCCTTATCACCATACAATGATAAACCAGCAGCTGTGCCGTTGTAATTCCATCTCAAGCTTGTGCTCTCTATGATTTCTGAATTTCAACTTTGATCCATCAGAGAGCCACTTTCCATCTCATCTCAGTTCATTTATAAATGAGCTCATTAGCTAAAACAGACAAAAACATTTGAGGACTTTGTTTTTTTCCTTTGTGTTGTAACGTTTTAGTTTTTTTCAGGAAATCAAAGTTTATTTGATGATCCTTTGCTAGTCTAAAGAACAATCACAAATCTACGGCCTACAGTATGAATCTGTTTTCATGAATAAATAAGCAGCAACAATATTTACAACATGATTGCAGCCCAAAAGTAGTCATGCATATTTCACAAATAAAAGGAATGTCATCGAAAATCCAGAAAATGTATCCCTTGGCTGACAGGTAATACCACATGGCAAAGATTATTAGTTTAATGGAAGTTTTGTTGTGACTATGCCCTGAAAGTGTTGCAACTGTTATTTAATATAGCCTAACATAATGTAAATATGTAAATCTGGGTTGTACATTTTTTGAATAGCATACTTATAAAATGCAGCTGCTATTTCTTTTGTATCCATGAAATTTTCTGATTTTTGTATCCTTTGTATTCCTATTTTTAATAAACAATTTTACATTGAATCATTTCTCTTGCTGTGCATGTTTTCTTTCATGTAATTCTGTTTGCTCTGTTTTTGGCACTCATGACCTTCTGCCGCTGAGAGAAGCAAACTCCTTGTGTATGATGAATATTCTTGAGTGGCTGAAGCAGCAGGGGTTATCAATACAACCAGTCGAGGGGATAAATTATAACATCCTTAGAAATGTTCGGATGACAAATGAGGACATCGTCGGCTTAAGTGGTGTGGAGTTCACGCTGGATGAGCTTTTCAGCCAACTTTGGGGTTGCTCAACATGAGATGAGAAATGCTTTGTGCTCCAGACTTCAGCTTAATATTTGCGCCAACAATTACAGGGAGGTTTAAAAAGGTACTCATGGAGTTTCTTCTGTGAAAGACAGGGAACAGGTATTTAGAGTCTGCCATTATCAACAATCTGTTAAAAATACTCAAAGCAGAAATAAAAAAATCTACTTTCTCCATCGTGTGTATGCGTTACACTCTTAGGTCAATACTTGTAAAAGTAGCAGACTTTAATATTTATCAGTGCTCGGAAAATTATTCAGTTGCAATCTTAAAATGAATATGTACCACATTATAAAATGAAAGGTTTAAAGACGCTGAGGCTGGAAACCTCTTGTTTATAGTGGATGCAGTCCTTATTTCAAATTAACTCCAGTTTCCAACAAGATACTTTATTTCTTTTTCAACCTAATGTGTCAGTCAACAGGGTAATTTGACAGTTACTTTGACAGGTGTGTGGCGCTATTAGATGCCTCTGAAATGTAGCGTTAACGTGCTAACAATACGAATACTTTGCTGTATTTTTGCAAAGGTTTCCCACAGTTAGCTATTTTCTCTTATTCTTAATTTATCCATTTTTAGCCACTACTAATAATGTAGGTACTGTCGGTTTGTACAGATAAGCCAGTGTACGTCAGTTACATTGCATTACACAACAAGAGGGCAGTGCAGTGCCAAGAACAATGGGCGTTGTCTTCAGGCAGAGAAATTTAATTAGTTTTAGTCACACCTGTTGCTTCTTTTTTGCCTTCTTGTATCTGCTCAGTGGTTGGCAACCACAGAAATGCTTTTTGGTAATGTATATTCTTCTTTTATTTATGATCTGTTCATTTGTGAATTGGCATGAGGAATGTGAATTTATTTGAATGAAACAGGTTAGGTACGCACGGTTTATCTTCTCTCTCTATAAAGGTTTGATACATTAAGACAGATTTTAAGAATGCATATTTTCAGTGCATGAAGTTCAATAAACCAAGTAAAAAGGCAAAATGTGAGGAGCTGCCCAGCATACTCTGTTTGGTGCCATGCCCAGAGAAACCTAAGCAAAAAGAAAATGTGTACACTGCTGTTTTTTCCTTCCCCTTAGAAAAGGAACTCCAGGTTCAGAATATGTGTATCTAGCTGTGTCTCTTCCAGGCTGAAGTCATTGACAGAGCTGTTGCTGTCATTATATTCAAGTATTTTTTATTTTTCCTTACCATAGAACAGAGGTACCTCAGTCCAGTCCTTGAGAACTACTATCCTGCAACTTTTAGATGCATCCCTTCTCCAACACACCAGAATCCAATTAACTGCTTGTTACCAGACCTTTGCAGAGCTGAATGACTGAATGCTGATGAGGGAATTTAGCCATTTGATTCAGGTGTGCTGGACCAGAGATGCATTTAAAAGTTGCAGGATGGTAGCTCTCGTAGACTGGACTTGAGCTCCACTGCCATTGAAAGTACTCCTAGCTCAGAGCTTCTGCCTTTCTCTGTCTTTTGTGGATAGTCATTGACTGAGTTATTCAATAATTATGTATAATCTTAGGTTTTCTTGCCTATGGAAATAGAAAGTGTATTCTGCTTGCTCACTGCAAGAAAAGTACTCCTGGCTGGTTATGTCATCAGTGTCATCTTCCCTAAACATAAACCTTCACAGAGCGTTTGCTGCAAATAATTGTCTATTCTTTCCTTTTCTATATAAAAAAATCCTTTAAGCCTCAGCACTTGTCTGTCTCTTCCCTGTATAGATTGATTGATTTAAGCATTACTGTCTTTAACTCTACACACTTCAATAGAAAGTACACCTGGCCCAGTGCTTTTGTGCTGTTTTAGTCCCAGCTGATGGCCGCTAATACTCAGCCTGGTTCCGCTGCAGATCTCTTGTGGATTGGTTCTACTCCACTTTTGCCACATGCTTGTTGTGTTTTATTTGGATTATTTTGGACAGATGGGATTCACTCCTAAATTTGTTTAAATTGGCCATGAGCGATATGTCTTTGGTTTTTTTGTCTGTTTTCTTTTTTACTCAAAAGCACACTGAAAATTAGGTATGCTCAGTTATTAGGTTTGTAGTGTAGTTCCTAATCCTATTGACCATACAAAAGTTGTACTAAACAGCAGCATAGAAGTGATTGTCTGTAGAAATTACAGCTTCAGCAGTGTCATGTGGAGATATCCTTTACTTATCCACCTTCATGGTGTCATATTCCAATGAGGGTCATTTTGTTAGTAGGCCATTTCCACACTGCTGACCAAGCTGTTTGCCTTCTAATCCCGGCTCTTTCCCTTCTGACTAATTATCAAGGATCTCAGAGTCTTAGTGTCTCTTCACTGTTGTAAAGGGATATTAAGGAATGCAATGCCTTTGCCCTGCTGCAGTAATAAAAAACGATACGAAGCAATGCAGATATCAGGTCATGTTTAGAGTTTTTGAAGCTTCTCTTTTATAGTTTCTCCCACTGGCTTTCCCTGGACAAAAATCTTGGAAGGCTGCCTTAACCTCCTTCTGCACTTTTGCAAAGCAGCAAAGCCCACAGACTATTAAAGAGATAGCAACCATATCATTTTATGGTGATTCCAAATGATCCGTGGAGCTTTGATTTATGTTGACAAGTCGTCAAGCCAACCAAATCACTGACAAAAAACATGAAAGCACTTTGGATTGAGGTCATGCTCCATTTCCTAATTTATCTTTACATTTTCTCTGTTAGCACTTCATGTTCCCTCTAAAATCTACTCCCCATCAAGCAAGGCCTGCGTTTATTGGCTCTATCAGAGCTCGGTATTAAAGTCTTGGGGTTTTTTTTCCTGGAAAAACATTAGTGAAACATCCTTCCAAAAGAAAAAGGGGTTTATAACCATCTTATCTTTCCAACTTTATTTAGTACATCCTGGGTTTACTTTTTTTTAATAAGAGGATTTCTTGCATTAGTTTAATCTTCTCAAACAGCAATCAAAGTAACAAATCTTTTCTATATATTTTCTTGTATTCCACTTTACAGAAACAATGAAGGACTTGTTGAAACATCAGTCTTTTGTCTCCCTCTACTGGCCGAACATTGTCTCTACAGTAAAGAATTCACTCAAAGCAGTAGTTGGCTGTGAGAACTACCTTTTTAACACTACATGCTAAACTCAGTATAGTTAAAAATCCAGTATCATTTTCAAACCATGCTACCTGGAAGATGCACATCCTGGGGGTACAGGAACTTTTCCTTGGTTTGAAACTGACTCCACATAAACGGCACACTCTGCTGGTTCCACTGCTGAGAGGCAGGGCTGTGGGCTCTGATGTTCTCAGAGGCCAGCTGGAAAGTGTTCCTTGGGTACGTGTTATCTTGAACAGGTGGGAAAGTGAATGCATCTCTGTTGAGATGCTGTGCTGTCCTGTCCACGGCCTGTGGCAACATGTCACACAGCTGCTGAGGAACTGAAGGAGAACAGACTTTCAGAAGCCTCAATACTTGTACATCAAACATTTGAAGCATCACAAACTAGAAAGGCTAAAATAACTTCACCAGCAAATTTACCTAAAATAAAGATTGAGAAATTTATTTCAGGTGGCTTTTGTAGTCAGCCGTACATTTATGTTCAGAGCCCAAAGTAGTTTATATCTATGCCCATTAATAATTGTTTCTACTTCTCTCTTCAATGCTATTTTCACCTTTAATTATTTAAGGGGGCACTAAAATGTGTATTATACTATTGAAACAAATTTTATGATATCGTTAAAGTAATATACTAAACTTTAGCAAGAATATAATAATGTTCAGCTGGCAGAGAAATCAAGAGTTGCACCAAAAACGATTTAATTCGATCTGCATATTAGGTTTGTTGGAAGATTTTAAAACTGTTTGGGTGTTCTTAATTAATGGATTACTCAAGAAGATTGGGTGTGAAGGTCAAGAGGTCAAGCATAACTCAAACTCCACCAACACTTGGTTTCAGATAAAGTTCTGAACAATACTAGAGTGGTCATCATAGTTGTCTGACTAGAACTCTTAATTCAAAATTAAGGAATGGCACTCAAACGAAAGTCGTAACAGCAAAAGGCTGTTCTACTAAGAACAGAAGATGCTTGTCATTCAGGTGGTGAATAATTTTAAGAACACAGTAGACATTTAAAGTGAAGTTTTGTTTATTATTATAGAAATTACTGGTATCTTTGTATGTTGAGATTTTTTTGCGGCAGTAGTGGGCTTTATGTTTTGTTATTTTGTTAAAATAAGCAGACAGGAGGTGAGAAGACATGCAGCACAGGTCTCTGGGATTGGGACTTACACCCAGGACAGCTGCATTGAGTACTGCAGCATCCCTTTATGGGTCGCCCGCTCTACCGCTGTGCCTCGCACCTTGCCCCCATCTTATATTTTATATTGTTCTTGTGAGATTTGTTTTTTGAAAACAGGTCAAAGTCTTTACATTTCACCAAACACAACTCATGTGGGGGTGGGGTGAAGAATTTTAGCTGCAACTGCGTACTAGGAGAATGGGTTTTATATTACTGGGATGATTGCATACAAATACTTTTTTTTTAAATGTTCTCACTTGCATAGAATCCTAGAAAATTATATAAGAATGTGATGTAGGTAGGCTTATGTATGCTATGTAAGTAACTGTTTACTTTTAAACTGAGTTTGGAGTCTGACAGTAGCTCTACACTCTAAAGGTTTTCACTATAAAACCTTTAACGTTATATAATCTATCAATCCATTGCTGATATTAATATTATATTGCAGATTGTTTTATTTTCTGTATTTGCTGTTTCCTGTATTTTGTAGACGAAGATTAAAATTGAACTCTGCTAAAACATCTTGGTGTGATCTTACCGGCTGTTGTTTGAGAGAAGTAGCCATTTTGTAGTTTCCGGATGCCACTGGGTTGTAAGGTGGTGTTTTGACAGTTCATTCTTAATATACCCATGTCCTAAAATCAAGAATGAGTGCATTTTAAAAAGTGTACAGCACCCCTTATTAAAATGCAGGTATAGGTTGTACAAAAAAGTGGGACTATGATGAATCATTTCAACACTAATTTCCACATAATGTGACATATCCTATCTATATGTCCTCCTCCTGACTGATAGCTTTTTACAATTAGATCATTTTGATACTTTGTAACCTCTCTGCAGTCTTTTCCTTTTATCTAAAGAATGCAAGCGAGAAACTGCCCAGAAAACACTATGCATATTTACAATAACTGAACCATTTATTCTTCTTTTGTAATACTATGTGTATATACAAATTGCCCTTAAAAAATGTACAGTACTGTGCAAACGTTTTAGGAAGATGTGAAAAATTGCTGTAAACAAAGAATGCCTTAAGACAAATAAATTATTGTTTATTTTGATCAATTTGCAAAATGCTAAGTGAACGAACCCAAACATATAGCCAAAGTCATTAAGAACTATCTTCAGCATAAAGAAGAACAAGAATTACTGGAAGTTATGGTATGGCCACCACAGAGCCCTGATGTCAACATCATCAAGTGTGTCTGGGATTACATGAAGAGATAGAAGGATGTGAGGAAGATCTGTGGTTAGTTCTCCAAGATGTTTGGAACAACCTACCAGCCAACTTCCTTCAAAAACTGTTTCCAAGTGTACCTAGAAGAATTGATGCTGTTTTAAAGGCAAAGGGTGGTCACACCAAATATTGTTCTGATTTAGATTTTTCTTTTGCTCATTTGATGCATTTTGTTGATTGATGAAAATAAATGATTAACACTTCAATTTTTCAAAGCATTCTTTGTGTACAGCATTTTTTCACACCTGCCTGAAACGTTTGCACAGTACTGTATATATTTATATTTAAATTGTTTGCACATTGAGACTCTGAAACCAAACTTAAATTCCTTGTTTGTGTGCAACCACTTGCGCACAAACGGCTGAACTTTATTTCAGTGTAATTAAATTAACTATAATTTTAGGATATTTTTTGTTAAATCTGAACTCAAGAAAACTGAATGGCAAAATCAAATAAAAGGGTGTTTCATTAAAGTATTTAAGGGTATGCATATTTGTGCAAACAGGTTAATGCAACTTTTTGGTTTTCCTCTATAGAATTGCTTGATTTTTCTTGAATTGTACAGGACCTGTGTCACGCATGGGAAAAAAAAATGTTTTGACATTATTTATCAGTCATTTAATGTCATAATTGTCATGAAAACATAACATTTTAACACCAGAACCTGATATAAATGCTTTCGCCATCACAATCAATTAAAACAGATTAAAAGGACAAAGATATTAGAAGTTGTACAGCTAGGATGAAATTAAAAGAGATTTAACAGTTTAATCTACAAAGTAAGTTACACTACCTGCAATATAAAGTTGTGTGTGAGGGCTGGATTTGGAGGAATACATCCTCTCTGCTGTCGCAGGTCTAAAGCTGTAGGGGAGAGATGTGTTTTGTAAAAATGAATGAATAATGTTTTTTAGCACACTTTCTTTTTTTTCAAATGTAATCCTTACATACATATTCTTCCAAATATGTGGCTGTATTATATTTTTGCCAAAATCTAACATCCTTACTCTTTGTTCTACTTCTCTGTTTCATTTCCCTCCTCCACTTAGCCCGTCTGTTTGAAAACCAAACCTACAAGAAGGAAATGAGGCATCACGAGTGATAATGCTGAATATGTGAGTTTATACAAACTAATTTGGTGATTCAAAAGTGTACCTTGATTGTGTCTTCTGGAAGTTTAATTTCAGCTGACAGTTTCTCTCTTGTGTGTAGATCAGTGTACTGGCTCTGGGAGAATTCTGGTTCGGAAGAGATGAACATTTATTTTCCTGAGTGTAAACACGCTGAACTGTCACAGGATGATGAACTGGATGATTACCTTGCTCGAGTGCTCTGCTCTGGTCTGGGGTGAAAGTGGTGCGGTTCCTGTGATGTGTTCCTTCAGATTTCTGGTCATCAGAGCTCATTGCTTCTTCATTTGCTTCTTTACCCACAGAAAGAAAATCTGCACAACGTACATCCATTTGACACTCTGGTTCAAACTTCAAACGGATTTATGAACACCATAAAAGGAATTTTGGAGGTTATTTATTAGTTAATTTTATTAGTCTATTAATTTAGTTTTTAGAGGTCTTGATCTCAATAAAAGTGTGGGGTGATTTAAGACATGCCAGAAACGCCTCAAACATCTCACAGCTGAAAATGTGGACTCCTCAGACCGAGGTCATAGACTGGGAGAGGACTACAAGATACACCTTGCTGAAGTCATTTCAAGTAAAATGGGTAAGACTAGATTTTGAGGGTAGGGTGTCCACCCTTTTCCACAGAATACAATTTTTTTTTTGTTATATTTTGTTTATTGAGTAAAACAAGGTATATTTCTGTTTATCGAAAATTAAATCAAATTTATTTTCAAGTGATATAAAATATTAGACAATATCATGTGAGCACATTAAACTGAATGTTTAATGTGGCGGTGTACTTTTTTCACACCAATTGTTTGCCGCTAAAGTGTTGAGGATTCCAAAATATAAGACTTCTGTGTTGCTTTCATTTCATTTGATTTAGTGACACCCACAACTTAACATCTTGTGAATACTCCAAAAGCCTTTTCAAAGAAGTCCTGGCATCACATTTCACTGGTAGTAAACACGTGTGTCATCTGCGTAACAATGAAATGTGATACAATGCTTAAAAATTGAACCCAGAGGGAGCATGTACAGAGCAAAAACAAGAGGTCAAACAATGGCCTCCTTGAGAGAAACCCTGTTTTAAATATAAATTACAGAAGATGAGTCTACGAAAGATTGAGAAATTATACGTGCTATTATTTAATGTTTGGAAGACTTTTTTAGTTCTATTAAATTAATAAAATATTAAAATGTTTGTTGTGTCAATACTCAACTGAATATAGAAAAAAACTGTTTTGTGCAACTTAGTAAAATTATCTTTAAAATTAGTAAGAAAATAACTTATTTGAAGTACATCTTAAAAATAGATAATTTGATTTATTTATTTAGGTGTGTGTTTTAGCTGTTAAACTTACATAATTTCTACATAGAAATATTGATTATGTTTATCCAAAAATATTTAATGCAAGGCTTTAATCCAATATGATTTGTTAAATAAAACATTATCAGCATAAAACTGTTTATCAAAGTGAAACCTTTTGATAACTTACCCTGTCCAGCCCTGATGGCAGCATTGACCTCCATGCACATTATTCCATGGTCCAAGTGGATTTTTCTTAGAATCCTATTTATGGATGACACCTTACAGGAAACAGCGGACAAAACGCTTTATAAACTGCAGATTAATGATCAGATCCAGAAGCAATGTTTTAATCTACTTACGCTAGGAATTTTTGCGGTTTTACGTGTTCTTGAAAGCCGTTTTCGTATTTCCCAAGCAAAAATAGTTGGATTTTCCCTTTTGCACTGGATGATTGTGGAGATGACGCTGGGGGTGAGAAGCCGAGGGCGGCTCCCTCCTATGGACTTAGGCTTCACCAGCCCTGTGCGCCTGTAGCGGCACAGGATCTTGCTGACGCACCCGTTGGACACCTGGAAAGACGCACTAAGTTAGGGACCATCCAGTACAGATCCATTTCACTCACATGGACGAATATTGGTTCCCATTGTAATTATGCATTTTCCTTAAAAATGTGTTTATCTGAGCTTTTTGTATTGTGCGCACCTGGAGAATCCGGGATATTTCACTTGGGCGGAATCCCTCTGAGGCCAGCTCAATTACCTTAATTCTCTTGGATTCTGGTAGAGGTCTGCCGTTGAAAAACGTCCCTCCTAACTGGTTAACACTTCCACCACCTAATAACGTATATTGATATTTAATACCTTTGTATAAAACGTACCAAAGTCAAATAGATCCAATCGAGGTATAGTGAAAAACTAACCTTGGCTTTGCAGATACCTGCTTGTTCCGCACATCTCCGCTTGGTTCCAGGCTCGTTGAAATTCAGAACAATAACTTTCCTCCAAAGGACTAATCAGAATGAGGCTCGAAGCAACTCCAAACACCTTTTGAGAATGACACTGCATAATCAAAGTCCTCAGCGGAGATTTATAGGCCTGCGAGACCTAAACACAACGTGGTCTTCATGCTTCCTGAAATGTCAACAAAGCTGGGAGCGCATATTGGGATAAACTGGGTTCAGATTGCAAGTGTCTCTGTGGCGATTTATTCATTTGATTATTTCTGAATGCATTGAATTTTATTTAGGGGTATCAGCAAGAGGGCTGAATCCACGCCACACTTCTTCTTCTTCTTTTTTTTTTTACATTTTGATTTAGATTTTTCTCCTTCCACTTCAGAATTAGGCACTCCTTTGTATTGATATATCACAAATTTAAATGCATTGCAGTTTGCGGTTGTATGTTTCAGGATCAAGGGTAATGAAAATTGTTGCAACGCACTGTTTTTATTTCATTTCACATACAATATGATTTTAAGTTAATTTCTAGCTGTATGCCATGGCTTTTTTTTTTTTTTTTTTTTTACCAATATATTATCTAATTCATTTTAAGCATTTTCTTTTTCAGAACTAAAATTCAAAAATTTGCAATCAGCCCTATGAGTCAATACTTTATAGAATAACCTTTAGTTCCAGCTACTGCTTCAAGTCTTTTGGGGTACGTCTTTACCAGCTTTGCAGATATGGAAACAGACATTTTTGATAATTCTTTCCAAAGTATCTCAAGTGCCGTCAGATTTTCAAGTTATTAGACTTGGAGATTTTAACACATGAATATGCTTTGATCTAATTTATCAATTTTTAGCACAGGAAATGTTTAGATTTGTCATGCTTGAAGGTGAACCTTCAGCAAAGTCTCAAGTCTCTTGTTGCTCCCAACAGGTTTTCTTTCTGGGTCTTCCTGTATCTCCCTATCAACTCAGACAAGCTTCCATGTTTCCGCTGAAGAGAAGCATTCCCACAGCGGGCATGTTGTGTTCATGGTGCTGCGCGTTGTTCGATTTCGACTGCACCTAGCAATTTGCATGTAGAACAAAAAAAAAGTTCAGTTTCACTCCTTTGACTTTCTACCTGCAGTGTTTCTGCACCTTAGGTGGATCGTGATATCTTGGTGGGTTTGCAGCTACTCTTTCCATTTTCAGGTGATGCGTTGAACAGTTCTCCATTAAGCTTGAAATATATTTTTTATAACCTAACCATATTTTAAACATTTCCACCACTTTATCCCTGACCTGTCTGGTTTGATCCTTGGTCTTAATGTTGCTTTTTGTTCTCTGATGTTCTGTAACAAACCTCTGAGCCATTCACAAAACAGTTGTTTTTTTACACACAGGTGGACTCTATTTACTAGTGTAAACACATTTTCTCCTCAATCTTAAAAAAATCAATTGTACTGAATTTTATTTAGTCGTAGTTTTATTTAGTTTTTGATGATA
This sequence comes from Girardinichthys multiradiatus, assembly GCF_021462225.1. Classification (NCBI taxonomy): domain Eukaryota; kingdom Metazoa; phylum Chordata; class Actinopteri; order Cyprinodontiformes; family Goodeidae; genus Girardinichthys; species Girardinichthys multiradiatus. The sequence continues at coordinate 19,833,828 of NC_061809.1, forward strand.
TATGCCTTAATTTTATTTGACCTTCTTCCGGTGGTTTGATCGGTTCCTTTTGCGCAGTGGCTGGTATTCTTAATTAAAGAGATTTAAGGGTGCTTTCTCAAACGTTCTGCTTTGTTCCAGTTGCATGTGTGGTAACATACAGATCCCAGCTTTCCAAGAATGGAAAACATACAGGAGCTGATGGATCAGCTTGGGGTCACGTGACAAGAGCATTCCCATTCCCAGCTGAAGTGTTGCATTAAACGGATCTCTGGCCTCTTTTCATAAAGCAAACATTTGGAAATCTGCTCCAATGACGACTGCCATATGGTAAAGTGCTTTTGATAAATCATAAATCCATCAGGTTGTCTCGCTTTATTACATTTTCCTCCAAAACGTGAACAAATAGACTCGCGTACATACAGGCGCAAGGAGAGGGCCAATTGGGGGGACCTCGCTTATCCAGAAGTGGGAGGCTAACATCCTCACAGATGTTCCTTGGGCAGACAGCCGATAAAAATACGTTGTAAACGCTTTCAAGGGGGAATATTTGACGAGCAAATATTAGCTCATGTGAAAACCCCACACAGGCTCGTCTTTGGGCCTGTTTAATGACTAATTGAATATCATTAGTTGGGTCCACACACACCGAAGTGGCACCGACATAAAGGATCAGATTTTAAAAGGCCATATGGCCCACATTATACATTAACCATGAGTCAAAGGGCTGCAACACTGTGTGTACAGTCAGGAAGACACAATCGAGGACAGGCGTTCTTGGACACCATCATCTCCATGCCAACCAGGACAAAGGATGAACAAGGCGAGCGTTTTTTGTTTATTATTATTGGAGATCTGATGTGGTTATTACTTTATAGGTTACTACTTTACTGGAGGCATAGCGTGTGCCAAACAATGACGATTTTAATATGCTACTTATAACTGATTGTTGAAGCAGCAACACATTTTCTTGTGCGTAAATTGTTGTCTAATCTCTGCAATGACGGGCAGGAGTTTTATTACCTTTAGTGGCACAGTCATCGTGTGCGCTTCAAATAAAATTTACACATGTTTGTATTGGGCTTTAAACACTTAAATGGAAACATGTTGGTGCGCAACTTGGTTTTCAACCGTGCGCTTCTGTGCAAAATCTAGCCGCGTAAAAAAGTGACCAAAATCACTCCAAAGCGCACAGACGTTCTGTGTGCGCAACGGAGCAGCGCCCCAGGTCGGTTTCCTCCTCCGCGTTTCGAAAACGCAAGTCAATCATAAGAATTTAGGTGTTGATTATTTTTTAAGTCCCTCATGTGTATACATTAAACAAATTTGGACGATATTTAGGACTTTCACTCTTAATAAACTTTCAGATGTTATACAATCTTTTAAAAAGAGCCGAAAAGCAACATTGCGCAATGCATAGTTCCCGTTTCTTGACATATCGTTGAGTTTCCATTCCTGCCATTTATTAATAACTTATACCTTGAAATTATTCAACCCAAACCCAGAAGAAACCCAAATTTTATTTATATATAAAATAATTTTAAATAGTGAAGAATTTGTGCTAATTAATCAGACATTTTAAGCAACATCGTGAAGTATCTGCGCTTACAATGTTCAACCAAATTCCCAAATGTTTTCTTAATGCAGGAACACACATTTAATCAGTGGACGTCTTCGTGTTTTAAGCTGTATATATTCTGAAAAATTTCTAAGTAAAGAAAGTTATTTGGAACAGACTATGATTTAAAAAAATAGCACGTTACCCACTTAAACCTTGCGACTTTCTGAAGACAACAGAAAAAAGCAATACTGCATATGTAGGTCTTTGCTTGGCTGTGTCCCTGTGTCCGTTTTTTTGCGACGGGTTCTCTTTTCTAATGTATGTTGGTTACCTTAACCTATACATGAGGATTTTTTCCCAGTTGCAAACTGTAATGGATTTCCCAGAATTCACATTTTATTGTAAGAGAATTAAGATGCACTAATGTTGCAACATCAGTATTAACACCTTTTGCACATTTATATTTTTGAACAAACGCTTCACGGAGTCTGTGATTTTCTTTAATGGATAGTTTCAGAATGAAAATGTGTGTAATAATAGTTTATATTTGCAATTTATTTTTGTTTTTGAGATTATTTCTTAAAGCAAACAACCATTCCTTTGGTAATTTTGTTATCAGAATATATTGGTCCAATTAAGTCTTCTTCCTTGATTAAGTTTTCCATCAAAATCTTCTAAGATGTCATCCAAAATTCTATCAGAAATTCAGAAATGTGCTTCCTAGAGATAATTTTGCAAGCCTGAGATCTGATACAACTTATACAGTGCTGCGTAAGAAACTTACTTCATAAGCACTGTGTTTATGAGATATTAATAAACACTTGGAATGATGATAGAAAAAAATCGATGTCTTCATTAATTAAGGTGTAGAGGTTCTTAAAACACTGCAATGTAACAGAAAAACGCCATTCAGAATAATCCGTACAGACCTGAAAAATAGTATACCTGGATCCAAGTACTATAACATTATAATAAACTGAAATGCATTGTTCATTGCATTTTAACAAATATTTTTTACCCATTTCTGATGATACAAATTCTGAACATCACAACCAAAGCTTAACAGAATAATTTATTGCGTATGGAAATGAGAGGAGTCACAGAATGTTTTGTCATTATAGCAAAAAGCAATGGGAGAACAGAATGTGTGCTAATCTCTCCAACAGAGTTGGAACAGGGGTCTGTTTTTATGTTTGTTTATTGTTTGAAGTAGTAATGGTTTTAAAACGTGTCCTTTAAAAAAAAAAATATATATATATAATCTGCATATTAACTTCTTCTCAGTAAGATTTCAGACTTTTTTTGATATTTATGTATGAACTCAAAATCAGTTCTAAAACCAAGCTATTAAAAACATGGAACAATTTTAAAACCCATTGGTGAACTGTTACACATAAATTAAAGTAAAAAAAAAATAATAATAAACAAAATCTCAAATGGATTGATATACAAAAATGCTGCTTTTGTCTCTGGGCTTAGGCTCATTTGGTCTGTGACTAAAGTTAACATTTTGAAAGATGTGCTTCCCATTATATCTGGTGTTAAAACTAACAAAGCATCTCAGAAAATAAACTGGCAGTCAAACATAGTATAGTGGTGGTATTGTGATGGTCTGAGGCTGCTTTGCTGTTTGAGGACCTAGACGTCTATACGCAACAAGGCAGCGATCTGAATAAAGAAATAACACCTTTATTAAATAAATAAAGGTGTTGGATGGGGCCTAATTAAAGTCTGGATTTAAATCCTGATTGAGATGGGGTGGTATGACCTTAAAAGGCCTGTTCAACTCTACAAAGAGACTAACCGCAAGTTATCACAAACAGTTAATGGCAGTAACAACTAGTTATTAGATTCAGTTGATAATTACTTCATTAAATAGGCCCGGATTGTTTGGGGTAGCTGCAATGGATTGGCGACCTGTCCAGTCTAAACAAGCTATAAGGCTAACTGTGTTAAGGAAGATTTAGTAGACTCTCAAGAGGTGGTGCTCAATTTTACTGTTCAGTGAATTCTGCACAAATAAGTTTTCTATTTAGGAATAATAAAAACAAATATTTTTTATCAGAGCCTTAGGAATTTAAACTTAGGGAAACAAGTGTGGTGCATTTAGGAAACATTTTTTGTCTAACGAATTATAACTTTTTGACTGCAAGATTGGAGACGTGTCAGGAGAAAAAAATGCAATGTAAGAGTAGCTCATTCTAACTACTCTTACATTGTGTGGACTTTTGCATGCCACTCTAAAGTACAAGGAATTCCTTTAAAATAACTGCATTAATTTCACATTTTTGAGTCAACCTTATACAGTAACTTTAGATTATTGGACAACGGAAAAACCAACACACATAACAGTCAGTCGGTCAGTCAGTCATTTTCTACCGCTTATTCCATAGTGGGTCGCGGGGAAGCTGGTGCCTATTTCCAGCAGTCTCTGGGCGAGAGGCAGGGCACACCCTGGACAGGTCACCAGTCCATCGCAGGGCAACACACAAACAACCATGCACACACACATTCATACACCTAAGGGCAATTTAGAGTGACCAATTAACCTAACAGGCATGTCTTTGGACTGTGGGAGGAAGCCGGAGTACCCAGTGAGAACCCACGCATGCACGGGGAGAACATGCAAACTTCATGCAGAAAGACCCCCGGCCGGGAATCACACCCAGGACCTTCTTGCTGCAAGGCAACAGTGCTACCAACCTTGCCACCATGCAGCCCCTACATACAACAGATTTAACTGAAAAATAGTTTGCTAACTAATATTGTAAAACTGTATTGCACCGACTACGCCAAAACAAATTCCTTGTATGTCCAAAAACGTACTTGGCAATAAAGCTTTTCTGATTCTGATTCTGATTCTGATACTTTAGACTGTGTAATTCTCATTTTATTGAAAAATCTATTTATCCAGTATGGAGTCATTAATTCCTTTTTGTTCCTCAGAACCAATCACTTACCTATGAGCCTCTTTATCATATTGTTGACATTATTGACTAACTATATGTACGCTCTTTTTCATCCCATAGGTATTGCCACTGTCTCAAAGTATATCGGTTCAGCTGTTTTTTCCCCAAGATGAAGCTACAAATGAAGCTACCGCTTCTATTAACACTTTGTTCAGAGTTGAAGGTAGTTTTTAACCAGTGCTCCTTTTGTGTCTTCTCTCTCCTCTCAAATGCCCAGTCAGATGCAGCAGATGGATGCTCTTTATGATCCGGGTTCTGCTGGAGGTTCCTGTCCACTGTCACCACATACTTGCAGAGAAGGAGGGCTTTCTGCAAAGTCAGTGGCTTGATGCAGTTGGCTTGCATTCCTTAAGCAGATAACGTTTTACCCATTGGTATTATAAGTAAGTTTGAATTTAATTGAATGGAACTGAATTTCAGTCTGTCTGTATTTGACTGATTTGATTACATATTTCTGCATATTATTAGGACCTGTTTGTCTTGAAATGTGTCTTCAGATGAGATTTGTCGTGAATTGGAAACAAATAAAAATCCACACAATAACAATAATTGGTTATCTTCATTTTTATTTAATTTATAACATCTGAAAAAGAAGAACTTAGTAATAACTCATAAATTGCTTGATTTTTTGAACGGCCTGTTAAAATAGTGGATAAAATAAAATAAATGTTTGTCGATTGCGCAAATTGATGATATTTTGTAATAAAAATTGTATTATCAGTTCCACTTAATGTGCTATAAAGTGTTTCATATGCGTCTGCATTGCATATTTTATAGGATTACTTATCACTGATTGCTGTTGCATATTATGTGCTACATCAAATTAAGGATAAACTCATGTTTTCTTTTTCTGAAGTGAAGTCTATCCCCGGACCTTTTGAATTCAGCACTATCTGGGGTAACACTATGCTGACGTGTCGTACCTCTTGCCCCGGATGTGCTTATTTCAATTTGCTTACGCGGTTGAGAACGTTCTCCGTTCGCTTCCATTCATTTCTCTCTCCTAGACCCGGAAAAGGTTTTGGCATGTGTGTGTGTGTGTGTGTGTATGCATGGCAAAGTGTGTTTCCGGTATAACGTGAGTCTAGCTCTGTGTACTGCCTTTTTCTCTTGGTTTTCAACAGACCAGCCACTCATTTCAGAGTTCCAGCTTCCTCAACTGGCTCTCCACCTAATAAGCAGCGCTTCTCAAATCGGTGGACATGGCATCTGTTTCGGGTCCAGCTCAGACAGCCCCTGTTCCGGCGTCTCCTTTACAAAGAGGAATAGTGAAAATGGTATGAATCCCAACATGTGAAAATGAGAGCTGACTGGGGAGACAGCTAGTTAGCTTAATCAAATGATGGCTAATGGAGATTTAAACTGCGACTGGTTGTCGTATAATTTAACGCAAGAATCCACATGACTCTACATAATCAATTTTCAGTTAATTTCTAGAGTTGTCATTACTATAATAACATGTCAAACGCATTCAGTTTATTTAGCTGCAGCTGAAAGCCGGCTAACATTAGCTAGCATGCTACTATATTGGCAGTAGAGGAAACTCAGGTTAGCGCGTTTGTCTTGAAATATCCCTTTAATTGAGGAAACTACTTTCTTTGTTAGGTTTGCAAATATAAATACTGTAAAATGTGATCGGAATACTTTCATTTACATTCAACAACAGCTACGCTGCGTTGGATCCAGTGGACGTTGGGAAGTTAACAGATGTCAAGTTTTTCAGCTATAGGAAAGCTAACTGCTGGCTAATTAGCATTACTATCCAGCACCTGTTAAGTTAAATGAAAGCAGTTTGTGCTCTCTGCGACAAAAGTGTCAGATTTATGCTCAGCAGCAACCGCAGCATTAAAGTCAGTTACTGGATTTGCCAACATGCAAATTTTGTCAACTAGGCTGAAAGCTAACTCGAGAAGTCCGTTTCATTTCGCTTTCCCCCCTCAGTTTATCCCAGGAACTCAATTAAAACAGTACTGGGCGGTTAATTGAGCAGTTTTTAGTATAGCTTCGCCGTCTTTTGGTAATCTAGCAAGTTAGCTTTTTTCCATTTAGTGCAGCAGACAGCTTTTCCTCAGAGCTGGCCCAAACCAGCCATGGGAAACTGACACGTAGCTCCAACTTCTTGCCCCCCTGTAATCTCCCTTCCAGCTTGGTTTTGTGTGGGCTGGGTCCTCTGTCATTCATGTTTCCATGTCAAGATGGGAATTTCACGCTTAAGTCCAGCAAACACACCCTAACACATGGATTTTTCCTGCACATAGCTTTCTGCCTGATACCTTAAAACTTAATTAGAATAATTCTTGAAAAGTTTTCTTGAGATTTAAATGTTAGTAGTTAAACTGGAGGGAGTGATGAATTTTTTTCTAAGTGTCAGTGGTCATAAGGCACTGTGCTTTGAGAGTATCATAGCATGTTAACCTTGAGTGAAAATAGCACGGCTGTAAAATATTTATCTTGATGTAATTGCTTTTTGTCAAAGCCAAAAAGTTACATATATTCCCGATGAGGCTAACAGGAGATATTGTGTGGTCATAATGTTATCTAAAGTTTATTTCAATTTTAACATATAGACTTATGGAAAATATAAATGCTTCCCAAATTCGGAAGTTGTTTTAGGCGTTTACTGTGCTGAATCCTAAATTGTTTAAATTCTTATAGATCGACATGATACTATTGTTTTAAAATGTGACCTTGAGTAGGATGGGTGGTCGTCCTTTTGTTTCCATGAGTTGACTGTTCTTCTTGGCAGGAATTATTTTGAAAAAAGCTGAATTGTTCTTTCCCATCAGTGAGTGAAAACGTGTACCAGCCTTCTTTCAGCCAGCTGACCAGCAGTGCTCAGCTGCACATGGTAGAGGCTGTGTTCTGTGCTACTCTAAGGCTTTTTGCAGTAAGAAAAAAAATCCAGATTACTCTAGCATCTTCTCTGGCATCTCATAAGAAGGACTTTGAAAAGGCTGAACATTTTTCAGGTTTTACAACCATGTTTTAGAACTTCTGTATACCTCAAACCCAGTTATTGGTTTATGCATCTATGAAGCAGAAATTCTGCTGTATATCTTTTGCCCAATTTACACTGAAACCTGTATAAAGTTGTGGCCCTAAATCACAATGAATGGTTTAGTATTTTTCTAATATTGCCATGAAACATTCAACAATGTGATGAATGTTTTACCTCTTTAAGCAGTAAAAATAAATACATGTTTAACTGACTTTTAATAGTCTTTTTTTTCAGCCGCAAGGTGTACCTATGTTATTGCAGAATATTTTATTCTCATCTTCAAAAACCGAATCAGAACATTCTGCCATTAAAAGAAAAGGCTATCACTTATTTTCTTGTTCAAAGTAAGCTTTATAGTTGAGTTGTAAGATTAAAATAAAAGTTATTTCAGATTTGTGATGGACATCAGCCTTTGCATATGCTAGTTGAATGTCCTCAGATATTAAATCAGTTGAGCTTTGGTGTGTAGGTGTTTGAAAACATTAAGAGGCTCTTGGGTTGATCTAATAATATTCTTCAGGCCCAGCTGGTTTTGTTGGGGACAGTGCAGCCAGTACCAAAATCACAAATCAAGACTCCTGAGCCAAACCAGCAGAATTAGAAGTATTGAGTGGTGAGGGGGTAGTTTTCTTATATAGAGGGCATAGCATTTGCTTTTGGAAGGTGTCTCCATGATCAGGTTCATTAACCCTTCTGCAGTCAACCCCACCTTAAGACCTAACACAGTCTTGTTCTCCAAAGAAGCAACACGATAATTCTGATCGAGTTGACCGTGCCATGGGAAGAAAGGTGTGAGGAGGCATTTATGAGGAAATCAGAAAGTTACAAAGAATTTGTGCATGACTGCAGGGACAACGGCTGGCGGACATGGTTGTACCTGGTGGAGATTGTATGCAGAGGTTTTCCAGCACAGTCTGCTTGGAATGTGTTGACAGCAGTGGGGCAGACAGGAAGTGAGAGAAAAAGGGCAGTACGAAAATTGGGGGAGGCAGCAGAGAGAGCCTCATGTGGGACTCACCAAAAAAAAGGTGAAATTTGGTAGATTTAACAGAAAAACCTTCTAAAAACAAACCAAGCATTTCTGTTTCATGCGCATCTGTTAATGTTAGTGCATGTAGTTTTGATTGATGTTCATAATGCAATTACTTGTGTATATGAACAAAATTACATATTTTCTAATATTACATTTCTATGGGAATATGACCATGTTGCTAATTCATGACATCCGAGTTGTCTCAAATCAATAATCTTTGCAGAGAAGTTGTAATTCTTTAAAACCAAGCTGTCATTTCTTTTCAAGTTTTTTTTCCAAAGGGTATAGCAATACTGTTTGCATATCTTTTTTTGCTTTTTATCTAGATCATCATTTGTTAGGCTTTAGAGATTTTTAGTATTGCATGTAAGAATTTGATTGCACAGGTTTTGTAGCCCTCCAGCTACAACATGCTATTGCCTTTGAAAATTGGAGAAGGATGTGTTCTTGTTTGGCTCTTTTCATTTTAATGGCTCACCCTGCTGCAGAAAGTACAGCTACATCTCTGCTGTACTCAGGTAGGGTCGAACAGTTAGTGATGAACAGCAGTGATTTAATGAGTTTATCTCGCTCACATCTTAGATCAACAACGCCCAGGGATGCTCCCTGCAGACACACTGAAGAGTTTGCAGATAAAGTGTTTGCTCAGTTTCGTGTAAATGCCACAGTTGTCACACCAAAGTGTGGGCTATCTCTTTTTGTTTTGTATTTAGCTAAGTTATTACATGGCCCGATCTAAGTCTTGCATTTGAATGACATGGTGTCACCATGGCTACATGTCATATGAAGCTTCTACCTCTATAAAAGTTCAAGCTGCTGATTGTAGTGTTTCAGATTTTGCTGCACGGATTTTTGTAAGGTGAATGGTAATTAGGATCTATAATGATAAAATGCTTTTTGGAGGTTTATTTATTTATTTTTTACTAATTTCCAGTTTATTATGGTGGACATATTTATTGTTTGCCTAATCATATAAATGTATGTATCTGACATTAATTCCTGGTGTCATCTAGTTTCAGTTTCATCCCATTACACATGTTTTCTAACTAAAAGCATTTGCTTGCATGGTTGACTTTTTTTTTCTTTTCTCCTGTTGTTTTTATTTTATTTATTCCCCCCAGGTCTTGTCAGGATGTGCCATCATTGTTCGTGGCCAGCCTCGAGGTGGCCCGCCTCCAGAGCGTCAGATCAATCTCAGCAACATCCGAGCTGGGGCCATAGCCCGCCGAGCAGCACAAGGCCAGCCAGACACCAAGGACATCCCAGATGAGGTAAGCTGACTGATTTCCGTGTGTTTATTGAAATGGGCCTTGCATTACAAGAAGAGTACATGTATTGTACAGAACAATGCAAAAGTATTCAAAAGTAGCTCACTTAAACTTTGTATTTTTGCTGCTTCACAACCACAAAGTTGAATGTATGTCACAGTTGTTTTTTTTTGATAGACCAAAACAAAGCAAGTCCATAATAACAAAGTGAAAGGTTGAGTTATAAATGGTTTGCAAAATGTTGTATAAATGATTATTTGAAACATATGGCATGCATCCGTACTCACTTTCCTTTTCCTGGGCCATCGAGTTATTGTCCTACTTGACCCCGGTTTCAAGTCTGTTGCAGCATTTAACAGGTTTTCTTCCAAGATTGCCCAGTATTTAGCTCCATCTATCGTCTCACCAGCTCACCTGTCCCTGCTGAAGAAAATTGTCCCCACAGCATGATGTTACCACCACTGTGCTTCACAGTGTAGATATGTTTAGTGTCATATGAATTGTTAGTTTTCAACCCACATAGTGTTTAGTATGTAGGCCAAAGAATACGTTTTCCCACCTTTGGTTGTGGAGCTCAACAGCTCCTCCAGAGTTGCAATGGGCCTATTGGCTGCTTCTGATTAATGCTCAGCTTACTCGACCTGCCAGTTTAGGTAGACACTGATGTCTTGATAGGTTTGCAGTTTTGCCACAGTTCTTTTGTTTATAAATGGAGCAGCGTATAAAAGGAGCTGTCCATAGCTTGGGATATTTTCTAACCTAACCAGGCTTTAAATTTCTCCATAGCATTGTCTCAGACCTGTCTGCTGTGGTTCTTGGTCTTCATGATACTGTTTGTTCTGATGTTCTGTAACAAACCACTGCAGATCAAACAGTGGTATTAATACTGTGGTGATATGACACATGAAGGGGCAGAATTTTTTTTTTTAAGATATCACAGGACAGATGGCTGAAAACAATTTCCCGCCACACTTTTTACGTTTTTACTTGCAAAAAATTTGGAAACCTTTTAACTCACTTGCATCTATTTCTCTTCCACTTCACAATTATGCACTCCTTTGTGTTAGTCTGTCATATTAAATCCCAGTAAATCACATTGCAGTTTGTGGTTTTAATGTGACAAAAAGTGAAAAAAAAGTAGTGTTTTTTTTTTTTTAGCAAGGAATAAATCTCTAAAGCATGTATCTGTCACCTATTAGGAAAAATATTTTTTTTCTTTTTGTTTGACAGATATATTAAAAATTCAGTTCTGAATAAATGAAGTCCTTCATATGGTGCCATTTTTAGGTTCTCCCTTCATTTGTCAAGCTAGAGATGGGTACCGTCTAATTCTTGTTAGGCCCAAAAGGCTGTTGTTGATCTTAGATTTTTCTGTCTTTAAAATACATGATTTTTCCTCTTCAAAGGTATATGAGGTGTAGAAGAAAAGACTATTTGCAGTTTGAGTTTGTTTACTTTTACCGGTATTACTGAGTCAGATCACACAGTAATAAATTGTTTAAGTCCAGTGCCTGAGTGGGTTGCTGTTTTTAAAATATTTTTTGTTCTTTTTTTAGCCTTGGGCCTTCCAAGCCAGAGAGTTCCTCAGGAAGAAACTAATTGGCAAAGAAGTGTGCTTCACTGTGGAAATCAAGACTGCTATAGGCCGGGAGTATGGCATGGTCTACCTAGGCAGAGGTGCACTGTCGCTTTTAAAATGTTCATTTTACTTCTACGTTCTCCTTGGATAAAACAATGTTCCTTAAACATAATTCTTTCCCATTTCCTTATTGCAAAAATATAACATAGTTTTCAGTGAAACTTTACCCATGGCTCATTTCCCTTTCCGCAATAGATACTACAGGCGAGAACATCGCTGAGTCATTGGTGAACGAAGGCCTTGCAACAGTCCGTAGGGAAGGAATCAGAGGAAACAAGTAAGATTGTTGACCATAAAATATTAAATAATTAGTTTATCAGTCTTGCTTTTGACACTAAAAGATTGGGTTTTCCTGATTTCACCAAGTGTCAGAATAACAAACGTTTTATTTGGACATATACAGTACAAACGAGCAGAAAGGGTTTCATAAGCAGCAGAAAGCATCCTGAAAGCCTTATGTAGGAAAACTTGTTTTATGGTTATTTACTCAAGGATTTTCTGGAAGGCTTATTAAAAATATAAATGGCATTTAAGCCACTTTTTACCTCTTTAGAATTTTTTCCTAAAATCTCCTCTTGTCTCATCCCACGAACCCAATGTGGTGTATTGTCTGGTCTCACAGGCTGGATGTATCGATACACCCCTATATTTAACTGAGCTCACATATTATCCATTGGTCTATTTACACATCATAAACAAGGACCTTAGCTAGTTCAAGGCTCACGAGTGTTTTTTAGTGCTGTTATAAAGTTTTTACACATTTATGCTTAGTCTTACCCCTAAAATATATCGAGACAAGTTGAAGTGGTTTTATCTGTAAGGTTCAAGGTATCTTTTTCTATCCCTAAGGGGCAATAAATATTGCAGCCGGAAGTAGGGCATAGAATGTAAGCGCATATAACACTCACAGCGCACCTTTACAAATTCCAGTTTAAAATACTTCTGATAGAGGCTATAATGGACTTTTTTATTAGGCAATGGCTTCTGAAGGGAAGTCAATGTTTTTTGTTTTAATAAAGGAGTTTAAAAAGTGGTAAATAATAACTACATGATAAACCAATAACATCGACATTATTTTATATGTTCAACATAAAAAATAGAGCATTGGAATTGAACATCTCAGGACTTGTACTGCGGGTCTGCACAGACATAATGAATAATACGATAAAACTATAAAACTAAACATTTAAGTCATCGTGTACCAAAAACTAGTTCATAAAATGAGTCTTTAAAATGATTTTAAAATGCTCCAGAGTTTGTGCAGATTTAATATTAAGAGTCAGGCTATTCCAAAGTCTATAATCTGCTACAGCAAAGGCTCTGTCTCCTCAAGAAATAAGTTTAGACCTGGGAATAAATGGCATTAGTTGAGTCATAGGCCTCCATAGTTCTTTTTGCCGCATGAATAGAGAGCAGCTCGGATAGGTTTGGGGGGCAAGACCATGTAAGGATTTAAAAATGAAGAGAACAATTTGAAATTGGATCCTATAAGAGACAGGAAGCCAGCACTGGGGTAATATGCTCATTTCTTTTTGTACCAGTCAGTAAGCGAGTTGCAGTGTTTTGTACTAACTGGAGGCAGCTAATAGAGGAGTGTTCCAAGCCAAAGTACAGTGGTCCAATCTGCAGGTAACAAACGAGTGAATGACATGCTCAAACACATCAGCTGGAAGGTATGGTTTTACCTTAGCAAGCTGTCTGAGATTTAAAAAAAAAAGATAGATTGGACGACTGCACTCATCTGCCTCCGCAGTTTAAGGGAACCATTAAGAAAAACACACGTTTTTTGACATCCTTACAATAGAAGAATAAAGAGCCCAGGGTACTGTCTGTTACAGAGTTTCCAAAGAAGACAATCTCTGTTTTGTTTTCATTTAGTTTTAAAAGGTTTAGGGACAACTTGACATATTCAAGGCAGCAGAATAAAAGCTGAAATGATTCTTGTCCTGCTTTTAGGGGCAGATAATCTGAAGGTCATCAGCGAAGCAATGAAATGAAAATGATACCTTGAAAATATACACTGCTCAAAAAAATAAAGGGAACACTCAAATAACACATCCTAGATCTGAATGAATGAAATATTCTCATTGAATACTTTGTACAGAACAAAGTATTCAATGAGAATATTTCATTAATTCAAAAACTACAGAACATAGTTGAATGTGCTGACAACAAAATCACACAAAAATCATCAATGGAAATCACATTTATGAACCAATGGAGGCCTGGATTTAGAGTCACACACAAAATTAAAGTGGAAAAACACACTACAGCCTGATCCAACTTTGATGTAATGTCCTGAAAACAAGTCAAAATGAGGCTCAGTATTGTGTGTGGCCTCCATGTGTCTGTATGACCTCCCTACAACGCCTGGACATGCTCCTGATGAGACGGTGGATGGTCTCCTGAGAGATCTCCTTCCAGACCTGGACTAAAACATTCGCCAACTCCTGGACAGTCTGTGGAGCAACGTGACGTTGGTGGATGGAGCGAGACATGATGTCCCAGATGTGCTCAATCGGATTCAGGTCTGGGAAACGGGCGGGCCAGTCCATAGCTTCTATGTCTTCATCTTGGAGGAACTGCTGACACACTCCAGCCACATGAGGTCTAGCATTGTCCTGCATTACGAGGAACCCACGGCCAACCGCACCAGCATATGGTCTCACAAGGGTTCTGAGGATATCATCTCAGTACCTAATGGCAGTCAGGCTACCTCTGGCTAGCACAAGAAATACCACCCCACACCATTACTGACCCACTGCCAAACCGGTCATGCTGAAGGATGTTGCAGGCAGCAGATCGCTCTCCACGGTATCTCCAGACTCTGTCACGTCTGTCACATGTGCTCAGTGTGAACCTGCTTTCATCTGCGAAGAGCACAGGGCGCCAGTGGCGGGTTTGCCAATCCTGCTGTTCTCTAGCAAGCGCCAAGAGTCCTGAATGGCATTGGGCTGTGAGCACAACCCCCTTTAGTGGACGTCGGGCCCTCATACCATCCTCATGGAGTCTGTTTCGTCCTTTTTGTGCAGACACATGCACATTTGTGGCCTGCTGGAGGTCATTTTGCAGGGCTCTGGCAGTGCTCCTCCTGTTCCTCCTTGCACAAAGGTGGAGGTTGCGGTCCTGCTTTTGGGTTGTTGCCCTCCTACGGCCTCCTCCACGTCTCCTGGTGTACTGGCCTGTCTCCTGGTAGCGCCTCCAGGCTCTGGATACTACGGTGACAGACACAGCAAACCTTCTTGCCACAGCTCGCATTGATGTGCCATCCTGGATGAGCTGCACTTCCTGAGTCACTTGTGTGGGTTGTAGAGTCCGTCTCATTCTACCACGAGTGAGGGACAGTTTGATTTCACAGAAGTTGGATTTACTTGGAGTTAGATTGTGTTGTTTAAGTGTTCCCTTTATGTTTTTGAGCAGTGTAGATCCGAAAGGCAACATGTAAAGTGGACCCAAAATTGAGCCCTGGTGGACACCATAACTGAGAAGGGCTATTTCAGAACTGAAGAGATTTATGTTGACATAAAAAGTCCTTTACGAGAGATATGACTGACACTGCTGAAAAACAGAACCATTGATCCCAACACATGATTCTAGCCTTACGAGAAGGATATCATGATCCACTGTATCAAACGCTGCTGACAGATCCAACAATAAAAGAGCAGCAGGGCAGCCAGAATCCAAAGTTAAAATAATATTGTTAAAAACTCTTAAGAGGGCAGTCTCAGTCCTGTTAAGTGATTTAAAACCAGGCTGAAACGTTTCTGAAATTTGATTTAGATCAAGGTGGGCCTGCAACTGTAGGAAAACAACTTTCTCTAAGACTTTTAACAGAAAAGGAAGCTTAGAGGTTGCCCTATAATTAGCTGGGAATGTTTTTTTCAGGAGAGGCTGAGCTACAGCCTGTTTCAAACATGTTGGGCGCAGCCTGTAGCAAAATACATGTCAATACATTTCTGGATAAAAGGCCCAACAGTGTCAAAAGCATTTTTAAACAAAAAAAGACAATCTGATGGACAGTGAAATGATCTTATGGAAGCAACCACCTTAGACAATTCATTCAAAGGAACTGGCTCAAATTGTTCCAGGACAGCTAAGCACAGAGGAGAAAAACTAGGGTCAAAGGTAGACGATGCCAAGATACCAGACCTGATGACTTAAACGTTGATTTAAAAAATGCCAAAAAGTCATTACACATCTTTTCTGTTGGTATGATACCAACATTTATACATGGATTAACAATATGATCAAAAAGGACCTGTGGCTTGTTGCTGTTTGAGGACACACTATTGAAGTCTTTGCAGTCTTTACAGCATCTTGATAATGAGAGAAACGTTCTCCCTGTGATAGTAGGAAAACAAACAGTCTAGATTATTTCCATCTCCTCTCAGTGTGTCTGCATTCGGGTCTGATGGTGTGTGTATGTTCATTCAGCCAAGGCTCTGACAGAGGCTTGGCACGCACAGCCATTAATGCTGCTATAGAGACCAAAATTTTGGTGCAGGTGGAGTTAAGCAACATAGATAGCTCCTCTGTGCTTGCACTGGTGTCACTATTATTCCCAGAATCCAGGAATAACGCAGAAAATGGAAGCGCTAAGGAATAATTCCAGCAATTAAATCAGAAAATTCCTGGATAAAATCCTTATTGAACTTCGGAGGGCGATAAATAAGCGCACACAGCACATGACTGCTTAGGTGCAACTCAATAAGCTGAAGTTCAAAGCTGGAGAATGAATTTGGCTGCAAAACTTGGTGGCAGCTTAAATGGGTGTTAAACACAACTGCTAGACCTCCACCCCTACCAGAGGTGCAAGGGAGGCTGAAGATGGGGGAAGGAGTCTAGAAAAAGCAACAGACTTACCATGTTGAAGCCAGGTTTCAGTCAGAAACATAAAATACAGCTGATGTTCCGGCCGTGGAACACTGGACCAGCTCTATACCCTCTACAGGGTGCTCGAGGGTTCATGGGAGTTTGCCCAACCGGTTCACATGTGTTTTGTGGACCTGGAGAAGGCATTCGACTGTGTCCCTCGTGATGCCCTGTGAGGGGTGCTCCAGGAGTATGGAATCGGGGGCCCTTTACTAGGGGCCATCCGGTCCCTGTACGAGCGGAGCAGGAGTTTGGTCCGCATTGCCGGCACTAAGTCGGACCTGTTCCCAGTGCATGTTGGACTCCGGCAGGGCTGCCCTTTGTCACCGGTCCTGTTCATAACTTTTATGGACAGGATTTCTAGACGCAGCCAAGGGCCGGAGGGGGTCGGGTTTGGGGACCAGTGGATTTCGTCTCTTCTTTTTGCAGATGACGTGGTCCTGCTGGCCCCCTCTAGCCAAGACCTACAGCATGCGCTGTGGCGGTTCGCAGCCGAGTGTGAAGCGGCTGGGATGAGGATCGGCTCCTCCAAGTCCGAGGCCATGGTACTCGACCGGAAAAGGGTGGCTTGTCCTCTTCAGGTTGGAGGGGAGTTCCTGCCTCAAGTGGAGGAGTTTAAGTATCTCGGGGTCTTGTTCACGAGTGAGGGAATAATGGAGCGGGAGATCGACAGACGGATCGGTGCGGCTGCCACAGTAATGGGGGCGCTGTGCCGGTCCGTTGTGGTGAAGAGAGAGCTGAGCCGAAAAGCAAAGCTCTCAATTTACTGGTCGGTCTACGTTCCTACCCTCACCTATGGCCATGAACTTTGGGTCATGACCGAAAGAACGAGATCCCGGATACAAGCGGCTGAAATGAGCTTCCTCCGTAGGGTGGCCGGGCACTCCCTTAGAGATAGGGTGAGGAGCTCGGCCATCCGGGAGGGGCTCAGAGTAGAGCCGCTGCTCCTCCACATCGAGAGGACCCAGTTGAGGTGGCTCGGGCATCTATACCGGATGCCTTCTGGACGCCTTCCTTGGGAGGTGTTCCAGGCACGTCCCACCGGGAGGAGGCCCAGGGGACGGCCCAGGACACGCTGGAGGGACTATGTCTCTCGGCTGGCCTGGGAACGCCTTGGGCTCCCCCTGGAGGAACTGGAGGAGGTGTCTGGAGAGAGGGACGTCTGGGCGTCTCTGAGTCTGCTGCCCCCGCGACCCGGTCCCGGATAAGCGGAAGACGACGAGTACGAGTACATTTGAAACAAACGTCTCTTTTAACAGTGATCTGGTATTCCATAAGACCATTTTGAGGGGTGGAGGTCTTGTCGTTTGGGGCACAAGGTTGGGGAAAAAGTGCAGGGATTGCTATTGTTGACGCCACGTCCACAGGTCCGTGGTGCCGTGAGTAGTAGGTCCAAGAATGGCACAAGGCATAATGGGCATAATCCATCTACGAGTAAATCCCACAGATCCGACAAATCCAAAAGAAGCACAGAAATGGGCCCTTACTCTGACGAGTCTACCTGCTCGCTTTCCCCGGTTCCTAGAGCGTTTCTTCCAGGGTGTAGCATAAGTGATGCAGCGCAAAAAGGTTGGTAAAGTCAGCCCAGTAGGCAGAGGAAGGGGTTCACAACTTAGTCCTGTCGTACATATATTCAGAGCTTGCTCATTAGATGCTTTGATTTGAAATAACAACTGGCGATCATATACACAAATCCATAAATATTTTGAATGATTATATTTAAAAAATAACTAAACATTATGCAGGCTGACACAGAGAAAGACTGCTGACGTGTCGCCATGCCCACTGCTGGCGCCATCTTGATCCTGTTTGTGATTGTTTGGTGTTTCCACACTTATATTGGCCTAACTGGGAGAGAATCTCTGTACATAAATACAGGATGTTCTATTAAATGAACACATCTTAACATCAGCAATATTGTATTGTGTCACAGATGTGATTGTTCAGTAAACTAGTAATTGTGGTTTAATTGTTCAGCAAGACTGTTTTGTATCACTAAGAAAATATTTTAGCTTTAAAGCTTTAACTTGCATCTCCACCATGTATGTAGCAAATGGAGTGGAAATATCTTTTGGCAGCAGGATGTAAACTTGTACTTACTAAAGCTTAAGGCAGAAGAACACTGCAGAATCTGTTGGGAGATATATTTAAGCCCTCAACTGGCTGACTGCAGAGAATTTAGATAGAGCCATGCTATCCCAGAAGGTGGCAGCGTGCCCCTACTGCTATAATGATATCCCTCTGAAACCTTTTTCTGCCACATTGCCCCAATGCACTAATCCCATAAATACACACACCTCATGCTATATGACAAAGTACTCCATGTCTCCCCCAGTGGCGGTATTTGCACACGCCACACATTACAAGCAATTTGACTCATGCTGCTGCGTTTGTGATTTCCAACGTGAACAGAGATGATGTGAACATTTTGCCACTAATGAACCATTTCAAGCAGCCTGTCCAATGGCCCATAACGAGCACTAATGTAAATGATGCTTTAAGTGTAAGCTGGCATCATTTGGCCGAAGGGGAGGCCCATTATTCAGTGAAGACTTAGGGTCTTTGTTTTCCCTCTGTGCATTTTCGTCCAATATAATTACTCCTCGTGACGTCCTACGTTGATCACACCAACTGTGATGTGGTGATAATTATGGAGGTGATGATAATAGTGATCGCTTCGGACAGTGCAGTTAATCATGTTTAAGGGCTGGCATCTGCGAGTTGCTGAAATTCGCATCTATGTACAGTTTTACATAGATACATTTATATATGCATGCTGCCATTTGGGATCTGTAAGTAGCAGCACATCTCTAGCTCTGAGACATGACATAGGATGTATTGGTAAAGTATCTTCATTCTTGAATTTCTTTTAAGATGAATTGGCTTTACAGATTGGCTTTTTTGGTCATGGATCTGTTACTCAAAGATCATTTGAAAATGCTATTTTAGATTACTGAATTACTTTTCGGACAAAATTGTGTGTGCGTCTTTTAAATGATTGTGGGAACTATAAAACCATGAATTTTGATATTATAATATCTACGATGGTTAAATAAAAGTTGGACAGTTCAAATTAAAAGCGAAAATACAAATGCTTGGTCTATTTAGAGAAGCTCTTGGTTTTTTTAAATGATTTTGATCACTTACTTTGACTACGTCTTTTGATCAATTTACTGAGTTGCCTGTGGAACCCAGAATGTTCATTTTTAGAAAAATGAAAACCACAGACATCAGGCTTGGCTGGTTGTTTTATAGAGGCACCACTCAGCCATGCAGGACTGAGGTACATTAACGTGGATACCAACTGTACTCGACAATCTCCCATTGCTCCTGTTTAACTAGAGCCCTGGAGGAGAATCAGTTGGGGGGGGGGGGGGGGGCTATAAACACTGAGGGGCAGAACAACTTTCATTAGAGTCTCACTGTTCAATTATTCTGGAACCCTGGAACAAAGTTTGGGGAGCGTGTCTTCCTACAACCACCTTAAACAACAGGAAGCTGTAAAAATGTTTTATCTGAATTATGTTGGGTTGCACAAAGGAGCCATATGGAGATGAAAAATGTAGCCTATAGAAGGTTTAACTGGAAAGGTTTCTGCTTGGCTTTTGCTGGAATAGATTTGCCCTATACTGCACCTTGTCGACCATCACCATCAGTTTGATTTGAACCACTGTGTAGTGGAGGGAGTTACTGACCTAGAAGCTGGTGTAGCTGCAGAAGGGATAAGTTTACTATTATCAGTCTCCACAGACAAGGTTATGTCTTTTAAAGTAATCTGCTTATGAATGCACGTTAATTTCTATGACTCTGCGAAATCTGCCTAATTCCTAGTTTATTTCAACATATCTTTGTAGCTTTCTGTTTCTGTTTGGCGCTTAAACATTTAAGTAGCTTCGTTCTTAAAGTTTGACCATCGCTCCCCAGTCAGCAAGAAAGCGTTCAGTTCAAGGTTTGTTGTTGAATCATAGTAGTGAGCAGGATGAACTTGACTGCGTTTTTGGGAATGTGCTCAAAATCCCAGTTGAACCACTGGCTTCTGGGACATTTCAGTACCACATATTTTAATGGAGTACCACTGAAGTATTTTACAGGCCTGGATAAGTGTGAAGAGAACTAAGTCTGGAAAAGTATGGAATTTTAACATGAAGTAACCCTGAGAACCCTGCAGTAAATACCTGCAAAATGTGACTTTTAGAAAGCAAATTAAATATTGTCTATATAGTCTTTAATTTTAAACTCCAAACACCTGACTCGACTGGGCAGCTTTTCCTGGTTGAAAAGACAAAAGCCTGGTGGCCATTTAAAGTTGTGAATAATTAAAGGTTTACAAGGTCCCTGAAAAAACATTAAGCTGCACAATTTAAGAAACCAGCATGGAGTTAATTGTAGTGTTTGCAGGAAGCTGTGTTTCTGCTGCTGTTGTCTCGGTACTAAGTGCTCACATACCTTTTTTTTTTTTTTGGCAGTTGCTATCTGGTCATCAGCTTTTGGTTTAATTAGAAAATTATCTACATACTTAGACTTATCGTGCTTCAATCCAGCTTGATACGAGTCTTATTGAACATGGTAAACTCAAAACGCCAAGTAACCCTACAAAAAGAAATTTTTTCTGACTGTTTGATATGGTCTGAATGCTACATGGAGGGAAATAATTGTTGCTTGTATTAAATATAAAGCATGGTTTGTTTTCTGTAAGGTTGTTCGTTGATGAGACCAACATTTGAATAATTTGGTTTTGCACTCCTTTTTGTTTTTTGTCATGTCCATCACTGTGTGTTTTCTTTTCAGTCCAGAGCAGGCTAGACTCTGTGAACTGGAGGACCAGGCAAAGGCTTCTAAGAAAGGAATGTGGAGCGAGGGGGGTGGCACACACACTATTCGTGATCTCAAGTACACCATCGAAAACCCCCGCAACTTTGTGGACTCCTTGCACCAGAAGCCCGTCAATGGTAAGGAGTTCTGAGACATTATCAGATCACTCTTGGTGAAAAAGAAAAATCAAAGGCACTTGGTGCATAAACACAAATTAAATATGCTTTTCTTTTCTTTAAAGATTATGTCAGGAATGCACTGTTCTTTTAGGCTATTCTGTCCTGCTATCCTTCACAAGAACATTCTTTAATTATCATATCCAACCTGCTTGAGTTCAATGTACCACTCGATTTATTTCCAGATGGGAACCGTGGCTCAGCTCATTTCACAACTCTTTAATTGAATGGAGAAAATGAACAGCGGATGACTTTTTTTATGCTCTCATCTCTTGTCCATGCCATTCTTAAGATATTCAGGGTCATTTTAAAATCAGATGGAATAATCCAGTTTGGGTGCTAAAAATGTCCGCACCGATGCTGCGGTGGAAAGCTGAAATACCCATGGAAAATCATTTTAAATTTGAGAAAGCACATCTCAAGCTTTTTCCCTGCGTAAAGAATACTAATTTGAATAGTTGTCTCAGTACTCCAAAAGTTACTTCAAGGAGTATCTAAACTCAAGAATAAGAAATAATGAATAATGACCGCAGTCTTTTTATGCTGTAAACACACTGCATTCAGACACCTTGAGCTTTTTCAGATTTTCTCAACACAACCACAAACCTGATTATATATTTTTTGGGATGGTTAAATGTTGGTGACCAACACATAACATCACATGCATTTGTGCCCTGTCTATCTGTGTCAGTTCTTTATAAAACCACCTTTCTCTGCAGCTACAGCTGTGTGTTAATGTCTCTACCAACTTTTTACATCTAGAGACTAAAACTGTTATGAGATTTATGGAAAAACAGGTCTACCTCAGATTAGATGGTGTGTCTGAACATTAGTTTTGTTTTTTAAACCTTGCCACCAATTCTTTATAGATTTAAGGTCCTTTATAGATTTAAGGACTTTGACTAGGCCATTCTAAAACATGAATGTGCTTTGATCTAACCACTGCATTGCTGCTGTGTGTCAAGGGTCATTGTCCTGCAGGCAGGAAAATCTTCCCCACCAGCCTGAAATCTTTTGCAGCAGCTAGCAAGTTTTCGTTTATAATTTCCATGTATTTGGCAAAATCCTTCCACCAACTGGAAGCATAATGCCCAGTGTGTTTCGAGTCTTTGCATGTAGGCCAGAAAGTTCAACTTTGGTCTCAAGCAACCAGAGCACGTTATTTTTCTTTTTTTCTTTTTTCTTCCAGTTCACAGCTTTACTTGATGTCGGTCTATTGCATAAAATCCCAGCAAAGCACCATAAAATTTGGGGAAATTCAATGATTATCAATATTTTTGCAAGGAACTCTAAAACTTATATGTGATAAACGTATTTGCTAAGAATTGTATTTTGTTTTGCAGCAGCATTACACTATCTGAAAAGACAATAATAATTGTGTTCTGCTATGTGTCTATAAAAAGCTACACTTAACAGAATAATTTTTGATCCACATGTAAGACCTATTGTTGTCCTTGTTGACCTGTATCTGTTTTTTCCTCTTAGCCATCATTGAGCATGTGCGTGACGGCAGCGTTGTTCGTGCCTTGCTGCTCCCAGACTATTACCTGGTCACTGTTATGCTGTCTGGTGTTAAGGTAACTATCATTTGATTTACTTTAGGACTTTATACAGGTCCTTCTCAAAATATTAGCATATTGTGATAAAGTTCATTATTTTCTATAATGTCATGATGAAAATTTAACATTCATATATTTTAGATTCATTGCACACTAACTGAATTATTTCACGTCTTTTATTGTCTTAATACGGATGATTTTGGCATACAGCTCATGAAAACCCAAAATTCCTATCTCACAAAATTAGCATATTTCATCCGACCAATAAAAGAAAAGTGTTTTTAATACAAAAAACGTCAACCTTCCAATAATCATGTACAGTTATGCACTCAATCCTTTTGCAGAAATGACTGCTTCAATGCGGCGTGGCATGGAGGCAATCAGCCTGTGGCACTGCTGAGGTCTTATGGAGGCCCAGGATGCTTTGATAGCGGCCTTTAGCTCATCCAGAGTGTTGGGTCTTGAGTCTCTCAACGTTCTCTTCACAATATCCCACAGATTCTCTATGGGGTTCAGGTCAGGAGAGTTGGCAGGCCAATTGAGCACAGTGATACCATGGTCAGTAAACCATTTACCAGTGGTTTTGGCACTGTGAGCAGGTGCCAGGTCGTGCTGAAAAATGAAATCTTCATCTCCATAAAGCTTTTCAGCAGATGGAAGCATGAAGTGCTCCAAAATCTCCTGATAGCTAGCTGCATTGACCCTGCCCTTGATAAAACACAGTGGACCAACACCAGCAGCTGACACGGCACCACAGACCATCACTGACTGTGGGTACTTGACACTGGACTTCTGGCATTTTGGCATTTCCTTCTCCCCAGTCTTCCTCCAGACTCTGGCACCTTGATTTCCGAATGACATGCAGAATTTGCTTTCATCCGAAAAAAGTACTTTGGACCACTGAGCAACAGTCCAGTGCTGCTTCTCTGTAGCCCAGGTCAGGCGCTTCTGCCGCTGTTTCTGGTTCAAAAGTGGCTTGACCTGGGGAATGAGGCACCTGTAGCCCATTTCCTGCACACACCTGTGCACGGTGGCTCTAGATGTTTCTACTCCAGACTCAGTCCACTGCTTCCGCAGGTCCCCCAAGGTCTGGAATCGGCCCTTCTCCAGAATCTTCCTCAGGGTCCGGTCACCTCTTCTCATTGTACAGCGTTTTCTGCCACACCTTTTCCTTCCCACAGACTTCCCACTGAGGTGCCTTGATACAGCACTCTGGGAACAGCCTATTCATTCAGAAATGTCTTTCTGTGTCTTACCCTCTTGCTTGAGGGTGTCAATAGTGGCCTTCTGGACAGCAGTCAGGTCGGCAGTCTTACCCATGATTGGGGTTTTGAGTGATGAACCAGGCTGGGAGTTTTAAAGGTCTCAGGAATCTTTTGCAGGTGTTTAGAGTTAACTCGTTGATTCAGATGATTAGGTTCATAGCTCGTTTAGAGACCCTTTTAATGATATGCTAATTTTGTGAGATAGGAATTTTGGGTTTTCATGAGCTGTATGCCAAAATCATCTGTATTAAGACAATAAAAGACCTGAAATATTTCAGTTAGTGTGCAATGAATCTAAAATATATGAATGTTAAATTTTCATCATTACATTATGGAAAATAATGAACTTTATCACAATATGCTAATATTTTGAGAAGGACCTGTAGTTGGCTAAGAATCTTTAATGCAAATATAGCAAACTACTTTCCCTTCATACTTTTCATCTATTTAATTACTGTATGGCTTTGAAATGTATTTGTAATGCACCCAGACTGATCCTAAAAAAGACATGATGTGTAACAGCCGCCTTTTTTCTCACCTGCTTTAGTTTGGCTGTTCCACTAGTGTCATATCCAAGCAACTCAATTTCCCCATCTTTGTTTTTCACTTGCCAGTAGACCACTCAGGATAACTAATCTTTCTCATCTCGTATTTGAGGATATTAGATCCATTTCAAGGTGTTCTTTGTCTCAACGCTCGTCTACTCACCGACTCTGTCCTGCTCATGTCTCTGTTTTTCTGCTGCTTTTCAACAGAGATTAGATATTACAGCTACAAGGTAACATCAGTCAGGAGGATATGGGAAAAGCCTAACAATATATTTAAGCTCACTGTATGTATAAAATGCACTTTAGTTATTGGTAACTGTGTGAACCTGTTGCATACTTCTCCTGTATTGTGAAGTTTTACTTAATTGACTTTTGTCTCTGGTGCCACTGCAGTGTCCCACGTTCAAGAGGGAAGCAGACGGAACAGAAACACCCGAGCCATTTGCAGCAGAGGCCAAATTCTTCACCGAGTCCCGTCTTCTGCAGCGAGATGTTCAGATCATTTTAGAGAGCTGTCACAACCAGATCATACTGGGAACCATCCTTCACCCGGTAACACAAAGGATTCAGGACTTTGTGCAGACGCTGGCATGGAATTGTGCCTTTGATCTTATCTTATGCTTATCTGTGGATCTTTCTCCGTCTCAGAATGGCAACATCACAGAGCTCCTGCTGAAGGAAGGCTTTGCTCGCTGTGTAGATTGGTCGATGGCTGTTTACACCCAGGGAGCTGAGAAACTCAGAGCTGCTGAACGGTAGGATATTTAAGACTGGAATTTGTGTTCATTCTTATTCAAATTTCAGCGATATTTCACTAATCTAATAGATGCTAAATAGTGATGCTTATCAATGAGCCTTTACTGAAAAATGCCAAAAGATAAAGTAATATGCTTGCATGAAACATTTCCATTTTGTTTACGACATTACAGGTAAATAAAATGAAACATTGTTTTTTAGTAAGAGTCCTTCAGCATCTCACATTTTGACTGCCTCTCGCCAGCAGTGTCAGTCTAATCTTACTGGCAGTTGAAGTGAAACGTCATGTTTTTATACCATAAATCCTTTGGCTCCTTTGAAAACGGTTAGTTTAGGTAAATGTTGGTGATGAGTAAATATCAGGGAAAATGGAACCAGGTCAGAAGGACCGTTTTTATATTAAGTTCATCAGGTTCACTAAGTGATGCTTGGTGTGTTCCCAGGTGTGTGACACGTCTAATGTTAAAATTGGATCCAAAAGTTCATAAAAGAAACTATTTGTTTAAGGTTTTGCACACTTATTATTGCAGGGTTATTTGTTTACATTTTGAATCAAACATATTTGTTTTGCAGTTGAATTGTCCTGGAGAAATGTCACATTGAAGTTAGAACATTTTAAGTATTTTTCCTGGTGTCATTCTTCACAGAAACATAGAAACCAAACGGAGTGTAGTCTTTTAAGAGCCACTTTAGCTGTTTCATTTACTTGTTAAAGAAGGGTATCTCAAATAATAATGATGAAATATATTCCTTTTAATATAAAAACCCTAATGTTGCAGTTATACATGTTAGTTCTATTACTTAAAGACTTTTTTGTACAGCTCTCCTTATAGATTGTTGCTCTTCTTTGTGCTATCCTAGGTCTGCTAAAGAGCGCAAAGTCCGCATCTGGAAAGATTATGTGGCACCTACAGCCAACTTGGACCAGAAGGACAGACAGTTTGTTGCCAAGGTAAGATCTTAAAGAGTGACAGTTTTATAAGCATTTCCTGGTACCTAATATTTTTTTTTTCATCATTTTCCAATTTTCAATAACTTGTTATACAGGTGGATATCAGTGAGTTAGTTCTGTTTATTTTATAAAGCTCCAATTTAAAGTAAATGTCATCTCAAGGCACAAAAAACTAAATTGGAAGTTTTTTTTTCCTCAAAAATCTAATTCAGAAAATGAAACTTTCTAAATTTGATAATTATGGCTTACAGCTTATAAAAACCCCAAATTCTGTTTCACAGAAAATTAAAATATTTCGTAAGACCAATAAATTAATTTCATGTAGTGTGTATTCCATGCACTTAATACTTTGTGTGGCTTCTTTTCTGTGACTACTGCAGTGTAGCATTAAGGTGATGAGCCGATGTTTGTGCTGAGGTGTTAAGGAGGGACAGATTGCTCTAATAGCAGCCTTTAGCTCATCTGTATTGCCTTCATCTGATTTCTCTCATCTTCCTTTTGACAATACTCCATAGATTCTCAGTGGAGGTTTAGGTCAGGCAAGATTTCTGGCCACACTAGCACAGTAATACCACGGTCATTACACCAGGTGTTTGTATATTTTGACAGTGTGGGAAGATATTAAGTTTTACTGAAAAATAAAATCAGCATCTCTATCAAAGCTTGACAGCAGGAGGAAGGGCTCTAAAAACATTACCGGTAAATGGCTTCTCTGAATTTGGACTAGATAAAACACAGTGGCGCAACACAGCAGATGACATGGCTTCCCAAATCACAGGCTCTGGAAACGTAACTCTGGACCAGAAACAGCCAGATTCTGTGCCTCTCCGCCCCACAATGGAATCTTCATATCAGGAACAATGGAGTAGTGATATTGTTAAATACTGCATTGACAATAAATACAAATTTTCCTCACTTATGTCCTTACGATGCTTCTGACATTCTGTGACATTTAGTGTCTTGAGCAATACTCTCTGCATCAGGTGTTGACATTCACTGCAGTCAGAGTCAATCCAACATACAAAGTGTGAATTCATGACACCTGGAATACAACCGGCAACAAATAGTGCATTCCAAACAGTCCTTTGCTATCTCAGTATTGCACATATTGATGTTGCTGTGATTTAATTGCAATATCTTGTACAGCACCACTATATAATATAAAGGTTTCACTCATAGAGACTGAGTTACTGAAATAAATGAACTTTTCAGTGATTTTACTGAGAGCCTCCTGCATGTGTAAGCAAATGGAGAACTTGGGCAAATGGTCCTTATGGCAAGTATAAAGCTATGAGAGCATCACAATGTGACCCCAAAAGCCAAGAGTTTAGGAATATTATCTTTGGATGTTACAGACACATCCTTGGGCACAAACAAATGTCCTTAATATCTAGTACAAGTGGATGCAGTTCCTTTTCATTGTTCTAACATATGCATTCTAACCAAGGAAGACTGACTGTGTGATCTGTTTTGGTAGTGTGGCCTAATCTCATTGTCTCCAGGAGATGACAAGGAATCTATCCAGAGTTGCCACTTTAATGTAGTTTAGCAACTCTAGCTGCAAATCCTCAGCTGGAACTCAGCCCCTTCTGTAAACATTTTGATAAGTCGAAACCCAGATCTCATTTAGTTGCAAATATACAAGCGAAGTTAATAAATTGCATTTTGTCTCCGTTCCCTCCCTCTGTACCCTGAACATTTGGGACCCTGAAAAATTCATACCTAGCCTGAGGGTTAAATAAAAGGTGTTGCTTAGGCAATCTGCTTACAGAAGGGTTTAAATAAACTGCACGCACAGAAGAAACCACAAACATTAACAGTATGTTTATTTTTTTCCCTTAGAGAAAAGGAGCTAAAAGATGAATAAAACATTCCTATCAGTTGCCTGGACTACTTTGTCTTAAAATCATCCCAGAAAAGGGGTTTGATGCCAGTGTGGGGGGAGTGGTCATTTTGATGAGTCCATGAACAAAAGGCTTGGAAAATATTATGACAAATGATCCTAATAGCTTGCAAAGTTTATCTTTGTAGGCTGAAAGACCTTTGAGTGTAATCGTATATCTTTTTGGCCGACAGTCGTCTTTGAAAATATCGCGCTGACCCTTTTACTCCTAGATCTGTCGACAAACTAAGTGCACAAACAGGCATAAGGTTACTCAACCATGTTATGGCCCAACCATATTCACCTCGGTGGCATTTGTTACTAGAAAGAACTGCGGTGTAGGGACTCTCAGAAGGACACGTCTATCCATCAATCCCATCATCATGCACTCCTCCCTTATCCTCATCTCCTTCACTTTTCTTATTTCTTATTACCTGAGTGATGGATAAATGGAGAAGCACAGCAGGTCTAATTCCCACAAGTCTGTCCAGCTGATAAATGTCCAGTCTTTGGCTTTGGGAATGCAGATGTAAGCTGGGTTTCAGTTTCCTTCTCTCCAGGTAATCACTGGCCTTAAGACTAATAGAAGAGTTGATTTGTGCATAGTTTTTTTGTTTCCCCCCACAGCTTTAAATTAAATATACAGAGGGGAATTTCAATATCGACAGCTTTGCAATTATTAGAAAAGTTCCGACTGGATCCTGATATTAGGAATTTCCAACGCAGAATTAAACAAATCGTCGAGTTTTTAAAAAGAGCACAAAGAAACTAAGTTTAGGTGTTTCTGTAAGTGTGAACTTGTTGTGAATTTCGGGTCACCGTTGGTGGGGTTGGAAGGGCAGGTGGAGGGCCAGACTAATCGTAAACAAGGTGGACTGAGACAGATCTAAGCTCCTTGGTGATATGTTGTCTTTAGTCAACCGACATGGTTTCTTCATTCAGTCCAGACCTTTTCTCCAACAGTCTGTCTGCAGACCCCAGAACAGTTGCGTTCCAATTGCCAATCCAAACAAATGTCCAGGTCACCTCTGAAGATAGTCTGAGGGAACCGTCTTCAGAACCTTTTGATGACCGGCATTTTTCAGGATGTGATTTTACCTCTGAGGAGATGTGCCTGCATTGATGGGCTTTAAGGTTCTTTTAAGAAATTAAAGCGAAAGCAGTTTTTTAAATGTTCATACAGGTTAGCTGTTTTATTTTCCCTCTCAAAATCTGAACTAGAATAATAAATAATAATTAAACAACGAAATTGTCACTTTTGTTCTTCTGTGTCTGGGGTCTACACTCAAGTCCTTGTCATGCCCTCAGAAACACAAGTTGATGTGCAGCTCTATAATCAGGCTAACAAATCATGTCCTCTTGCAGCAAAACAGAAACTTAAAGCATAGGTGTTGCTATTAGATTAGGTGATATGACTTGAGTAATGAGGAAGTTCTGGCTAGGCTTTTATTTTCCCCGGAGTAAAAACTAACCCAATAGATTCAAGTGCCAACCAACACATTTCCCTGTGAGTAGCTAGGATCCCTCCTGCACAATGACTGATCCTGGCTACTGCAGTTGTCATGTCATCCTTGGGCAGAGGGCGGCAGTAGATCTCCACCTTTCTAGCATCTGATTAGACAAGTGAGTCATGCTGTCAGCCTATTTGTCTTCTCTGCCCTCATGGCAACTACTTTCTGCTCTATTTTTCTATCTATTCACCATCCTTTCCCCTCTTTCTGTTCCTGTGATATTTGCTCTGAGATTACACTCCATCTCCTTGGCTCGCTCCATCATTCCGTGCCTCAGTCCTCATGTGTGTTGATTTGTCCCCCCAAGCTTCCTTTTTTGCGTCTCTCATCTTGCCCTCTCGGGCTGATAATTAGCCACTAAAAGCTGAGCCGTTTTTATTTTGTTCCTGCCACATTCTCTCTCTTGCACTTTATTTATTTGGGCAGGCCTCAAAATGACCTTGGTACAGTGTGAAGTTGTGTAGGCTGGTATGTGTGTGTGTATTGCTGTGTGTGTGCATGCATGCCCCTTCCCCACCCTTGCATTTACTCATTGCACCTCTTCCCTTCTCCGTCTCTCTCCCTCCTGCTCCCCATGTCTGTATCTCTCCCACTCAGCTCAGTGATTAGTGTATGATGTATTTTGGCTGCTGTTGTGGGCAGCCTATTTAGCATGTGGGCTGGTCTAATTTTTGTTCTCTGGTGGCAAATGCAAAGGCAGTCTTATCTGCTTCCATAGGATGATGAATTTCCTGATGAGACCAGCACACCTGGATCCGTGTCTGAAAATATGTGTTGAGGAAGTTTCAACTTTTTCTCAAACGTGGTTGTTTTAATTTACTGCTGCTACCACGGCCACAAACACCCACATGGCCCGAGCTCTTGTTGACGCATGGCTCAAAGCTGCCTCTCTCACTTTAGGGACTTTAACTTAAGTTGAGCTGCAGTTGGGATAATGATGAGAGGACATTTAAAGGAGGAGTGTGTGGCAACATGTGTAGGGCGACTGATTTCTCACTCCCCAGCAAGTGGCCTACTTAAACGTTCAGGGTTCAGATGCTCTTTCCTTCTCAATCACTTTGCACCCTCAATCTGTCCTGTTATATGAAAGGGCCCAGGCATATAGAAACGGCACATTTATAGACCGGGCTGCGTTGGACATCTTTTTATTTTTTCCACACCGTTTATAACTTGCATATTTCATTTATTTTCTCTTTAAATGCAGCTATTCTCTGAAGGCTTCAGAGGTTTGTTACTGAACATTTGTGAACAAACCCACATCATGGAGATCAATTGACACAGGTCAGAAATAAAGTTATGGGGAAGTTTAAAAGCAGCGTTAGGTTATACAACGATATTCCCAGCCTCAAACATCTCATGGAGCACTAATAATTTTGTCATCTGAAAATGAAAAGACTGACTCAAGAAAATGCAACCTAACAAGACAAGGACATCCACCTAAACTGACTGGTCAAGTAGGGCATTAATAAAGGATGCAGCCAAGAGGTAGATGGGAACTCTTGACCTGTAGAGACCCACGGCTATGGTGGAGAAATCAGTCGACACGACTTCTTTGTGGCCTACATCAATAATGCTGTGGTGGAAAGCTAACACTGCACATCCCCCTGAACACACAGTTCCCTGTGGTGAAGCATGGTGGAGGTAACCTCAAGGTTGATCAAAATATGGATAAAGTAAATTCAGAGCAATACTGAAAGAAAGCCCGTTGGTGGACAACAACCAGAGCTGCAATGGAATGGTTAAGATCAGTGGCGTCCGAACTCGAGGGTTGGTGTTCTGCATGTTTTAGATGTTGCCCTGATTCAAAACACCTAAATCAAGTCAGCTGGTCAGTAGCGAGTCTCTGCAGAACCGAGTGACACATCGAGATAGGATTTCAGCCACATCTAAAACCTGCAGGGCCATGGCGCTTTAGAGCTGGAGCTGGACATGCCTAGTTTGGCCATGTAAATACATTTCCATGTGTTAGAATGACTCAAAATCCAATTAAAAAAATCTCTGGCACGACTCCGTTTATACACACTCTCATTCAACCTGACAGAGATGGAGGTGTTCTTCAAAGAACGGGATCAAAGTTCGGTCTCTAGATGGGCAAAGTTGGTAGAGGCGTACCCCAAAGACCCAAAGCTGTAAATGATTTAAAATGAACTTCTTTTAATTATGGATCCAGGAGGGCTTAATACATGCCACACTTTAGATTATTTTTAAAAGAAAAATTTAGAAAGCACAATTTATTTTTTAAAGAAAGAAAAAAACATTTCCAATACTTTTATATGTTACTCCAGCAAAAATCTCTAAAACAGAAAGCTGCTTGTAAGCAAAGACTATAGACCTGTTGCTCTGACATTCATCATCATGACGGTTCTAGAGAGACTCCTGTTGGCCCACCAGAGTAGGCAAACAATTAACCATCAGGACCCCCTTCAGTTTGCTTATTGCTGTGGAGTTGGAGTCATCATACACCTGCTTTAAAAAACCATCATGTTCTTTGATTTATCCAGTGCATTTAGCACAATTCAGATCATGTGCTTCGTCAGAAACATCAGAAGGCTCAGGTTGAAGACCTCAACAATCTCCTGGATCACAGACTACTTGACAAACAGACCACAGTTTGTGAGGCTGAAGGGTTGTGAGTCTAACCAGGTAGTCAGCAGCACAGGAGCACCACAGGGCACTGTACTCTCACCATTCCTTTTCACTCTGTACACCTCAGACTTCCAGTACAAGACAGACTCCTGTCATCTGGAGAAATACTCGGATGATTCTGCAGTCGTGGGGTGGATCAGAGATGGACAAGAAGCTGAGTACAGGAAGGTGGTGGACTGCTTTGTGGCATGGTGTGGAAACCATCTCATCTTGAACGTGACTAAAACAAAGGAGATGATTGTAGATTTTAAAACAAGCACGTATAGGTAAAACACTATTTCCATCATGAGAAAAGAAGTGGAGGTGGTGGAGGAGTATAAATACCTCGGTGTTCACCTGGACAACAGACTAGAGTGGAGATGCAACTGTGAAGCTGTCTACAAGAAGGGACAGAGCAGACTGTACTTCTTGAGGAAGCTTAGGTCCTTTGGTGTTTGCAGCAAGATGCTGCATATCTTCTATAAGTCTGTTGTGGAAAGTGTGATCTCTTCATCCATCATCTGCTGGGGAAGCAGCATCAGAGCCAGGGACTTAAAAAAGCTCTGTTCTGGGGACTCCTCTGGAACCTCTGGAGATCATTGTGGAAAGACGGATTCTTCATAAAATGAAGAACATTATGGAGAACCTTGAGCATCCTCTTCATGAGACTGTCCTACAACAACAGAGTGTCTTCAGTCAGAGGCTTCTTCAGATCTGCTGTAAGACGGAGCGCTACAGGAGATCCTTCCTGCCCACAGCCATCAGCATCTACAACAGCTCTTTGAGGAAACTTTCATAATATGAGCTATAACAACATTTAATTTCCCTTTTGGAATGATTGAAGTATATTTGAATTGAATTGAACAGAAGCTTGTGTAACTCAGCCTGTCTGTCTTTCAGGGGATGTTTGTTTTTTTAAGCCTTTTTCTCCCCCACTCTGCCTCCTCCTTCAACCCTCCCTGCTGCCAATCCCCTAGATAGGCGAACGTCCTCGTTCTGTCCTCTAAACCTTGCTGGCCTGCTGGGAGGCCTTAGCTCACTTACTTAGTCAGTCAGGACTCCACTCTTTCTTAACTCGCTTTCAGTGCCTACAGCGGCACGCAATCTACACAGTTCTCCTCCTCCTACTTTTGACTGAATCTCTTTACCTTCATTTATCCTTTTCCTGTTCCTTCACTTCCCATTTTTCTTTCAGAATATCTGCTCACTTACTCGCTCAAAAAAATGCAGTGCTTGTGTTTTGCTTTGTCTTCTATGCAGGCGTGTGATTTTCCCCAAGAGTGTGCTCATTTATTTGACCTTGAGGTCATGCTTAAAAGTTGATCATGTTATTTCTATTTCTCAGTCATGGCTGATCACATCCTCTATCCTGTTTAACAACTATTGCCTCTGTCATTGCAGGTGATGCAGGTGATCAATGCTGATGCCCTGGTGGTCAAGCTCAACTCTGGGGAATACAAAACCATCCACCTGTCCAGCATTCGCCCCCCTAGGAATGAGGGAGAGGTACAGATAAACCTGTTTCTGTCAGACTATGTGTGGTCGTCTTTACACGGACTGGGTGCTTTTCAAAGGTTTTAGTTTTTTTTGGTTTTTATGTAAAGTCAAACATATAATATCCTCATTGGGAGCTGTTTGCCTCTCTTGATTAAAACCCCAAGTGCCTCCTGTCCTCCTTTCTTACACATGGGGATTCTCAATCTACTGATAATGATGTGATTAATTCTGACCACTTGGTGGCGCCCTAAGTCGGGACGCATTCAAACACAGTAAAACACTTGAACACACCCAGTGGATGCAGCACTGCAGAGAGAGAGGCTAATCGATCCCCCCCCCCCCCTACCACACTCCACATCTTTCCCTAGAATCAGTTGTGGACTGTGAGAACACGTGTGTACATGCCTATACCATGGATCATGTGACACTGGGGAATGTATATTTATTTACATGGATGGAAAAAGCTGCATCCATGTAGTGATGTCTAGACACAGATTTCTGTTGTGTCGGACGTCTCTTCATCATCCACCTCCTTTTTTTAAAATTATTTTCGCTTCTAATTGAGCCCCTGTTAAGACAAAGAGTAAAATCCTTGTTCATCAGCAGCATGTTAATTTGAAAAGTGATCAGTGGCGTCTGCAACAAAGGTGCAGCTGTTATGAATTTTTAAAAACAGTTGCCTCTAAGTTAATGCTATATTAATAAAAAGAAGTCATGCCTCTTCTATCTGGTGCTCCTGTTGTAAAAGTCAGCTTGAATAGCATCTGTTTTGTTCTGTTTATTTTGTTCGTTTTAGGTTGCTCCTCCTATACCTCGTTCTTCCCTTTTCATTGTTTATTCCCTCCTGACTTTTTCTTTTTATTGTTGCACTTTTGGTCCTTATTGCCCGCCCTTATTATCACTCCATTTTTCTTGCTGTCTTCACTGCCATTGTTAGTGCCGCTCATCATTAAGATGCTGCTTTGTATCTTCCCCTGCCTTTCATGTGTTTTTCTGCACTCTCTTCTTCACTGTCACTTTCCCATCCTTTTCCCCTGGGGTAGGCATACTGTGGTTAGAATGTTGACCTGCACTAGTGCCCTTTTTCTGTGTTAGTTCTTTATCTCTCTGTGGTTGTGACAAGCTTTTCGGCAAAAATTCCCCGTTTTGTCTTTCTCTCCTGTTCCTCGGAGCTAACTGCTTGTCATAACTCTTTTATCTGTCCTAGTTTAATTTTTTTTTTTAATTTCTACCTTACCAGGTTTACTATTTCATCTTGTTGCCTTTTTCTTTTATCCATTATGTCCCATTTTTCCTGTTCTCAGTACTACTCTTTATGCCGTCTGTCACTTCGTCTTCTGCTGCGCCAGATGCTTCAGCAGTATGCGTTTTTTGCTTCATTACACTATCGTATGTTAGAGGGAGCTCCAGAGAGGGAGCCCAGATGTGAATGTGATGTGTGTATTGTATTGTTGTGACACTGGAACAGTTGTGTTCTGCTATTATTTCACCTCATGCGTATTTAACTGTGTAGCTTTGTTTTTAAGTGCTGCATGGATAAAAATATGACTAATCCTGCAATCAAAATGTAATTTCTAAATAGGCAGATGGTCATTAGATCACCTGATTGACATTTCTATCTGATTAGATTGGAGATAAAGCAAACAGAAACACATTAGATAATGTGGCAGTTTTGTTTACATGTGAATTTATGGAAATTCAGTCATTGTTAAGACGGTGTGTGAGCCCTTTTTAGATCTTACACTGTGCATAAAATGTTGCAGCCTGTAGTGTTTTTATTATAAGGATTATAAGGGCTGTGTATGGTGTTACTGCTGGTGGTGTTTGTTAGCTAGTTATTTTTGTCTGAGCTAAAGAGCTGCTTGCCTGTCTGTACTGCTGTTGGCTCAGCTTTGAGTGTTGTCGCTATGGCAGCAGTGCAGAGTTATGATAGGTTTGCAGATGAGACCTTTAAACTTGGGCTTTGCTTATTTCTTTTTACTGGGCACAATACAAAATACAATGCCTTTTTGTTATTTTTGGTGATGTTACAACTATAAACTTCGTTTTTCTTTTTTTATTAGGATTGAATGGGATCATAAAGTAATGCAGATTTGCAATGTAGAAGGAAAATGAGTATGTAGTAACTTTAAAAAAAAAGATCTGAAAAGTGTGACCTGCTGTAGCATTTAGTCCCCTTTTACCCCTAGATAAAATCCAGTACAGGCAATTGCTGCTGTATGAAGACAGCTGTTCTGTGTGGAATTAGGGCTCTGTTAGAGAACCTATGGAAGTAGGATAGGTCAACTATTAGTCATACACGCCACAAATTTGGCCTTTATAGACGAGTGTCAAGAAGAAAAGCCATTGTTGACCCAGCCAAAAGAATCGGATATGCTGTTTCTCAACAGGGTTTATGGAAATGGATGGAGCTAAATCCAAGGCAATCCTGAAAGAAAAGCTGTTTAATGTGAGTTTCACCATCCAGCCGGAACTTGACTCAAAGTGCAGCCAGAGCTACAATAGAAGGGTTTATATTGAACCTTATTCATGTATTAGAATGGTCAATTTAAATCCAGACCTAATTCTAATTGAGGATCTGTGGCAAGTCTTTATTTACAGACTCTTTTCATCCAAGATGCCTTAAGCTATTTTGCAAAGAAGAATGTAAAAAAAAAAAAAAATAAGTCTCCAAATATACTGATGGAGACTGACCCCAAATGACTTGTAGCTGTAAGTGCATTAAAGGTTGGTTCTACAAGTTTAGTCATGGGGGCTACATGTAACTACATACCACTTCTTGTAGATGTTTGCTTTACACAGACAAAAGTCCATCCATCATGTTTCTTTGCATTTACAATCATGCTATACTTTGTTGTTTCTTTACATAAAATTCAAATAAAAAGCTTTGACGTTTAGGGTTTTGAGATGACGGAATGTGGGAACGTTTTAGGGGTGCAGGTACTTTTTCAAGGCACTGGGTAGACAGTTTTGGCATTCAAGCAATAGGCAATTTTCTGTCCAGTTTCATTTTGCAGCAGGACCTGTGCCTGACCACTAAATTCAGTAAGCTGTTGCTGGATATGAGCAGGGGAGCTTAATTTCATGCCCTGTCCACCCACCTTTACAGATGCAGATGTAATAGTTCTCCTTAAGTTACTGGAGGCCGTTGTGGACAGTGTAATTTTCCTTTTATTAGAGTTGCATGAGTGGTTTTTATGGCCAATAAAACAATTGTAAAGCATCTCCAATCATCGTTGAGATATCTGCAGAGAAACAAAATGCTTAACGTCTTTAGCCAAAACCTGGGGGTTGGGTTGTGACTGTCGGGTTATTAAAGCTGTATTTTTGTTAGGTTTTCAGCCGTAGGGGTGACTCTCATCTTAAGGTCAAGACAATAGGAGGTCGCAGCAGGTATCCTTTAGCCAGAGGCGCTACACGCACCAACATCATGTTGGCTAACATCGTCATGCGTGAGGCAGTTTCTTCTTACAGTGCACCAGACGGACGTAAAGACATTGTTACGGTTTGAAGCACAGCTTTCACACACAAACACACACACACATACACACACAGAGACACAGACGTGCCTGTTTAAGCTTGGTTAGGCTTTGTCAGGAAGCATCTTGAAAATTGGCGTCAGACCATACACAAAGTTGGGCTCAGCAGACATGCTGCTCAGTTTGTGTGCATATAAAAAGACACCTCAGTTGTGTGCGTTTTTGTTAATAAATGGGTGAAATGAGGAAAAAACAACAGAGATTTAGATTTGTGAGAATTTTGTTAATATATACAGTTTATATGGATTTATGCAGATTTGTTTGGATGTCTCTAGGGATTTCTTGTGCCAGTTGTTTTTTTTTGTGTGGATGTGTATGTGCTCTTTTAGATGGTTTATTCTGCAAGCAAGTCTGTGTGTGTGTGTGTGTGTGTGTGTATGTGCTGTTTAGTTGTATGCAGGCCAGATGCAATGTACCAGTGCACTGATGAACTGTGACAGGTCCTGCCAAGCCCCTCTCCACTCCCCGTCTCCTCTAGTTCGTTTTAGTCTCCCAACACCACAACTCTTCCCTTCCCTCTCATGACTATACTAATTGCGCTCAGACTGACAGATTAGTGGACCAATGGTGTGTGCCTGCAGGAAAACATGGGACACAAGTGTCCTCACTCGCTCTCATCTCTCTTTCCCCTCTTATTTTTGTCCCAGTCTTTTTTTCTGTGTTACCATTTATGGTATATCTTCAAATGTGAGATATTTTTATCCCGAGAGTTGAAGTCAGCGTTCTTCTTTGTTTCCTCTTCATTGTTTCTGTTTTTGTGCTTTTCCATTTTATTCACATGTGCAGTAAGACAAGCTGGGTGTAAACATGAGTGGGGAGAGACATCTATGCCTCTGAATAGCTCGTTGTTACACCCACTCACTCGTATTTGTTTGTGTGTGCTTTCAGTCTGCGTCCTTAGTCTTGCATGTTTTTGTGTATATTTTCATGTCTTTTGATTTAAGTAGAGCTTAACGGTGCTAATAACCTATATGGATCAGTCACCTTGCAGTTTTTATGTAAGACTGGGTCATCCCAGAGCTGCAATAACCTCTCCACAGATTACCTCTCATTGCTATGTTGCTTCAACAGATGTTCACTAAGCAGCCACATTATTAGGTACACCTGTTCAATTGCTTTTTGACACAAATGGCAAGTCAGCCAATCAATGCAGTTAGGCATCTAGGTGCGAAGAAGACGACTTTAGTTCAAACAAGGCATCAGAATGAGGAGTGAAGTTGAATATCCATTAACTGGTTAGATATGATCAATAGAAAGGCAGCATTAGCTCAAATAACTATTTGTTACAAACCACAGTGTGCAGAGTAGCATCTCTGATTGGACAACATGCAAACCTTGATTCACAATGGCCACCATGTCAACCTAGAACTGGAAACTGAGGCTATAATTCACCCAGTTTGACCAAAGAATGGAAATAACAGATTTGGATCAGGCAACATTATTCCCAGTCTTGATTACAGATGCAACCCTCAGATGGTAGGGCCAGCATTTGGCATAAACAACGTGTAGGTATGGATCCATCCTGTCTTGCATCAACAGTTCTGGCTGCTGGTGGCGCAATGGTGTGGGGATATGTTTTGGTTTATCCAAACATTGTTTAAGCACCTTAACTTACCGGAGTATCTTTGCTGACCAGTGTACCCATCTTCCGATGGCTGTTTTAGGCAGGGTGATGCACTCTGTTTCAAAGCCAATCTGAGACAGCTTTTTTTAACAATACAGTGAGTTTGATGTAGTACAGTAGCCTCCACAGTCACCAGATCTCGGTCCATTAGAGCAACTTTGGGATGTGGGGCAATGGGGGGTTTGCATTGTGGATATGCAACCAACAAGTCAAGTGTGCAACTTGAGAATGGGTTCTAGAGTGTAACATTTTGAAAACTCTCGGTTTTTCTGTAGACAGAAATAACAGATTCATCATTTTCAGTGGGTCATTGTGGGTTAAACAGGGCCTCAGAGTAACCATTTAACCTCTAACAGCTTTGTTTTTGGACTGTGTGAGGAAGCTGGAGTATTTGGAGAGAACCCTTAATCTGCACAGGAAGAACATATAAGGCAACAGTGCTACCATTGCGCCACTATGCAGCCCTCATATCTAACAAATTGAAATCATAAACAAAATCAACACTACCTTAAATGTGAGAATTGCTAAATATATATTGATAAATGTATATGTTTTAGGATGACAGGGAAATATTTATAAGGCTGGAATATTTTTATCTGGAATAGTGGAGATATAAGAAAAATAAGCTGAATCAAAAATGTTTTCAGTGTGATGAATGTTCGGAGCTTAGAAATTTGGGTTGAACATAAAGCTTTTGGAGCACAATGACCACAGAGGAGGGTTCCTCATCTCATGACTCAGTGGTGCAGAGCTGGCAAAATGAGACAGATTTGTAGCCAGGATTCCTCCTTCTCAACTGACAGACAGCTTGTTCCTGTTGGGTGTCGGTGTTGAAATAACCTGGACTTGGCCTGCTATTTTGTTTGGGTTGTTGCTTTGGTGGACATACAAATTGCTGCATCAGAATTAGACCTGATCTAATGTGGGGTTTTGAGAATGATTTGTAGAGGAATTAAAATGGAGCACACATGCAGATGAGTAAAAAGTGGTAAAAAGGTTTTGAACAGTAAGACAAATTTCCCATTTGATCACTGGTTAAATGGAAGTGTAAAGTGGCTGAAAATGTCATGGTAATACAGAGCACAAGTACCTCCAAATTGCAGGAAAGTATAATTTTTGAGCAAAAGTCAACAGCCAGTCAAACACTAAGTAAAGGTCACCACACGCAGGGTGGCTTGTAGATGTTTCCAGACAGAATTACCAGCAGTTCATGGACTTTGATATTGAAGTTTTGATGAGACTTTGCAGTTGTCTGGCATTTATAACATACTCTTAACAATCCCATGCTGGACAATATGGGTACCATGGTGAATCAGTATCAGATCGGTGTGCTCTTTGAGATGTACTAGCTCCAAATTGGGCCTTTTTTTGAGGGGCTGAAATTATTCCTGCACTGTTTTTTTTTCCAGAATATTGCTGTGATTCCTTTCCTTTTGCTTTGTTACATCCCTGACTTTAGAAAGCTGGCCCAAGTGTCAAACAGATGCAGTAGCTATGAGTGATCTATCTGACTCTAAAACAAGATTACTTATATTAGAAAGGAAAAGAATGGTCAAATCAGTGATTATTTTTCCATGACATATTTTACAAACTGATTAGTATTTTCCCCGTAGAGCCTTTCTCCACGCTATGGTTTGCTCAGATTTGATAAGTAGTTAACCTCTCTGAAACGCCTTTGAAATGAAAGAGGGAGAAACCTGGTTTTTGAACCATATATAGGAATACATGTCAGGATTTCTCATCTCCTA
This sequence comes from Girardinichthys multiradiatus, assembly GCF_021462225.1. Taxonomy (NCBI): domain Eukaryota; kingdom Metazoa; phylum Chordata; class Actinopteri; order Cyprinodontiformes; family Goodeidae; genus Girardinichthys; species Girardinichthys multiradiatus. The sequence continues at coordinate 19,874,641 of NC_061809.1, forward strand.
AATGAGTCGGCCATTTCAAGTCAATTATGGAGATAGTCAGATACTTCAATAAAACAATTGCCATGTATATGATTGAAAACTCTCTTGCCCCTTGTTATCTCAATGGGTCAGCCTCCAGAGTTTTCCAACATCCCTTCCTCCTTTAGTCAGATTATCCACCAAAGCGAAGCTTTCATACAGGGGCATACATACAGTTCTGATGCCAGTGATCTGAAACCTATTGTGCCCATTTATTTAACATCTATTCTTTATCACTTGTTGGGCTGCTTATATTTCTTGTGTTGTCCTTCTGGTACCTCTCCTATCACCTGGTAGACCATCTGACCATCTTCTTTAGACGTAATTTGGGCAGAACTGATAGCTGTTTTTTAATGGAGAACAGAATAGGCAGAAGCAATATTAAGCACCTGAAAAACTAATATAAAACTTTTCAGTTGTTCTATTTCTCTGCCTAAGTCAATGTATTAAACAAATGCCACAAGTAAAGTAGTAGATACTGTTATAACTATACTTATAAAAAGATTACATTATCTTTGCCCTAGGCCAAGGGCTACTTTCTAAACATGTCTTGACACATTCAGCGGCAATCTTAAATCAGGTAAAATTTTATCCCTGCTAACGAGGTTTTCATGAGGAGTAGTTTGCTGGGCTAACGTTAACTTTTCCACACTGTTGTGATATACGCTGTTTAATAATTTGCCCTGTAAATATTTCAAAAAGTTCTGCTAATGCAGTGGAGTAAAAAGTTGCAGAAAGTGTTTCTCATAAACTTTGACCTTTCGGTTTGAATATCATAACATTTAATGACTTGTGTTTTCTGGCAGCCGGCTCATTCCAAGTCTTTAATTTGAGAGATCCACAAAAATGGTCCAAAGATTGGAATAGGACAGTTTTCCCCTAAGTAGCATTGATTGATGTTTGGCATGTTTTTGAGGGAACAGTTTTAAAACTACTACTTCTAACAAGATAATTCCTGACCTGCTGGAAATCCTTAGTTCAATTTATTCTAATATATCATTCAGCTTTAAAAAAGATTTATGCTTGTTTCTTTTTCTTGCGCTATATCCTTTACAGCCCCAAAACTCTGAAGCTGTTTGCTGTTTATGCATGGCCATTTGAGTCATGATTGTAAGCACATAACCGTAATCGCTGAACGTTTGTCTAAGACTCCCAGAGTTTTGTGTTATCAAAAATAATGCCCTCATTGTCTAAGACACATGCATGCACGGTGGATTTTTATGCACACAAAACTCTACACTCAATCAGCTAAATGCAAAATCAAGATCTGCTACTGTATCCTCCCCCGACGTCAGAATATGACATTCTCCTGAGTCATGATTTCCCTCTTGACGTTTCAATGCTCAAAATGCTTCGAGCAGTAACATCCACACATTCGCAGCCTCCGACCCTGCAGCCCTGCGACACTGTACGATCCATCCAGCATGCACCATGCCTCTGCAGTAGTCAAAGATGATTCCCAAGCCTTAGTGGGTAATATAGAATGAAGGGAATTCACCCCAAATAGAACAAAACTCCCCCTGAGGATAGCGAGCGGGAACAGTTTTTATTGGGTTACGGCTGAGCCATAGCTCCGACTCTCTCCTCTATCTGTAACCTTACTGCTGCTGCATAATAACAGTTTATGGATGATGGTACAGAGAGGTTGTCTGGACTAATTTAATGATGCTGATGTTGTCAGTTTACCCGGTGAATGAAGTTGAATATGGCTCCACAGCAAAATAATTAGACCAGTCACGATATGTTTCACTTTATTATCTGTGTGGGGGAGTCTCGTTTGTATTTTTCATTTCACAGGGGGAAAAAAAAGGCATTTTTGTTTTTCAGATTGTTTCATTTGTATTTAACCTAGCATGCACAATGTTTCGTTAAGCACTAGTTTCTGTTGGCAACTTTTGATGGCAGGTCCTTTTCTCTTTGACCTTGCTTCTGTCACTTTTTTAGCTTGTGCACATCATAGAGGCGTGATTGTTGAATGGTGCTCTCGTAGTACGTGCTTCTCTACTGCCAGTTTCTAATTGGTATACAGTGCTGACATTTATGCTCTTTCACCGTGACACGGATGTCTTTTGTTGTAAATTATTGTTTTTTTCTATTCACCAGTCCTTTTTGGGTTGTTCTGTGCTCTTCTCTGTAGAAGCAATTCTATTGTATTGTCCTTTGTCAATTATACGCAAAACATATTGAAGCCTTGGCATGAATAGGCTTTATCCAAAAGAAGCATAACCACGGGCAGCATTCTTATGCAGTCTCAAAGTATGAAATTTGCTTCAATTTTTTAAGGTTTTAAGTCTAGAATAAATGTGTGAAAAAAATTGATTTTCCAGACTTTATTCCCTGTTCTGTTGTGTTCGTTTTATCCATCCATCAAACTGTCAATTCATCCAGCCACCCGTTTCTCTGCTTTAACTTCATACTGAAATAGGGGCAAAGAATTATGAAAATTGCACATAAATTTGTAGGAGCCACCAATAAAAACTTTCTAACACAGTATTGGTTATAATCTTCCAAGAAAGGAATCTATTAAATTAAAGCTCAAGGCAAAATGGAGGCATGAAAGCTCAGTTGCAACTGCAGCTGATTTGGTGAAGGTTAGGTACTTGGACCATTTCACCGTTGGGCAAATCTAGTCCTCGAGGGCCCGTGATCATCATTTTTGTTTCCCTGCTCCAAAACACCCGATTGAAATAGTCCAGTTATCTCCCCAGCATGTTCTAATCACCCATTCATTTAAATCAGACATGTTCAAGCAGTGAAATATCTAGAACACGTGGGATACCCGCCCTCGAGGACTGGATTTGCTCACCCCTGAAATATCTGAAACTAACTTTATGAATCACCTTTTGGCTGAGCGTTGTGGGATTTCCACTCGGTATGTGTGAAAGCGGCTCTGAGAATTTACATTTTGCTGATTCATCTTGGGATAGTGTATAGTAAGGAACTGATTGAATAAGGAAGGCACAAACACATTTAACTTATAATTTGATAGATCCAGTAAAGGCCAGTGACATTATTCTGTTCACTTCCAGCTCTGCCACATCAAGCGACAAAGTATTATTAAAAGATATCTGCCACTCAAATACTGCCTTTTAGAGTTTTTCTCCCACAATTTCCTCTTGGAGACAGTACTTGACCCTTAAAGATTCATACATCCACTCACACTTCCTGATCCTCCAGATCAGTTTGCCCATTATCTCTAACCCACAAGTTGCCCTTAAATCCCTCCTAGTTTTAGTTTGTAGCCATAGACAATTTTATACCCATGTAGAGGAAATAGAATAAGTCCTTCACACACCTGTTGTAAATCTTGCCTTTAGGGTATCAAGACACAGCAAAAAACAGTCTTCTTTAAACATGTTGAAACATGTATTATAGTCTGATGAAATACTTTAAGGTTTTGGGCATAATTGCAGGAGGTGTTTAGTGCAAAAGGAACACTGGACCAAAAGAAAACACCAAACCCACGGTAAATCATGGTGGTGGCAACATCTTGCATGGGAATGAGGGTGTGTTTCGAACTGATGCCTTAGTCAATTTGGAGGGATAATTGAATTGTTCCAGAAACCAGTCAGTGGTTTCATAAAACCTGCAGGGTTCTACTGGAAAGATGAAGAGGAGCGTTGTTTTTCAAGTCAACAAAAGAATGGCCTCACCAGAAGATCAATGTTTTTGACTGGCCCAGTCAGTGCCCAAACCAGACTGGTGGGTTGTGCACAGGAGATGCCCTCAAAATCTGTTTATTTTCCACCCTGACTTGTACAGGTTATAGGGCATATTTAAAGTGGATGAAGTTCTGATATGATTTTTCATTTTTAAACAGAAACACAACATTGTATTTTGTATAGACTTTTTATTTTGGTTAATTTCTGTTAGCAGTTGAAGATTTCAAAAAAAAAATTAATTAACCATAAAAATCCTCAAATCTCATTTGATTGAATTTTTGTTAGTTTCATATTACACAGTTTTCTTTTTTTATTGTCTTGGCTTTCTGTACATACCCATCATCTCTTATGAAATATAAGAGATGATGACCCCTAATACCTCCATAACTTTGAGCAACCTCCTTCTGATAGATATTCATCAATGACATAACGGCATTTCTCTATAGTAGACTATAAGCAGCTTATAGAAAATTACTTTAAATTGAAGCGGGTGGGAAATGACAGCTGTTGAACCCTGAGGAAAACGGCAAGGGGACGAAATGACAGGCACCGCCTGTCTTCACATCAGTTTATGTCCCACCACACTGCCTGGAACAACTGTAGTCAATAAAAATGAATCGAAGCCATTTATGTCAAGAGGAGTTGAGGAATCAGCCCATTCTGTGTTTAGTTTGAAGACAGTTTATATGATTCTTTTCATTTTTAATGAAACTATAACAGCGTAGTATTGGAGATTCAGAAGAGGAGCAGACTGGTATTGGTAGTGGACTTTTTTTGTGTGAGAGGCTGTGTATTTGTGATGTCTGTACTTGAAATACTAGCTTGTTGCCATGCATCTGTTTAACATGATGCGTTTCTGCCTTGCCTGTTTGTGTCTGTGTCCATGAGAGCATTGTATTTACTGTTTTGCAAATTATGTCTGTACTGAGAGCAGGGAAAGTATGCCTGTTTGAGTGTTTGTATGAACTGCTTTCATGCACACTACCATATTTCATTAGATTCAGGGTCCTGTCTCCGCAATGTAACTGACATAGATAGAAAAAACAGAGTAAACAAATTGAATGGTTGAGACCCTTCGACTGTTTATGTTGAAATAGCTTATACTGTATTTATTTTTTTTATATGTATTGTTACAAAATTCCATCACCTTGAACTTGTTTGTGACCACGCACTTAAATATATTTTCTTTGAGTTTTATGTGATGGACCAAAAAAAGTAGTGCATTATATGAAAGTAGTTTGTACGATTTTAATTACTCTATTTATTTATATATTTTTTTCAAATAAACTAAATTCAGATAGGATGGAGCGCATTTGCGGACATTAATTTGCTTGCTAAAAATTCCTAACTGGATTAAGTTCTGGTCTTTAAGTGATCAGTTCTAACATGATTGTTTTGATCTTAACCATTTCCTTTTAGATCATTTGTAGAGCACTCGAATATTAGTTTTCGTGTTTACAGATTCTCCCACCTGAGTTGTGGATCTCTACAGCTCCTCCAGAATTACCATGGTCTCTTGGATGCTTATGTGATTAATGCTCTCTTAGCCATAACCTTTTGCTTAGTTCACTTAGTAGGTTTGCAGTTGGAGACTTTTTCCACTTTCAGGTGATGGACTGAACAGTGCTCCATGAGATGATTTACAACCCTTTTTTTTTTTTAAACTTCTCCACAACCTTATCCCTGACTTGTTTGCTGTGAGATCATCAGGATGCTGTTAGATCTCTTATATCTCTGATCAAACATCTCAGGCCTTTACAGAACCGCTGGATTTATACTGAGATTAATCTGCAGACAGGTACTCTTTTCAGTACCCGTGTGCAGATGCCATTTGGTACACTGGATTTTATTCACATGTCTCAGAGGAAAAGAGGATTGCATCCACACTTTTCCGATTTGTATTTGGTAAAAACTGAAAACAACGAATTGTTCTTCTTCCACTTTAATTACTTTGTTATTTTTGTGTTGGTCAATCTTACAAATCTAAAATCTGCTGCTAATGTGCTTAGCTATCACCCTTTAAAAGTGCAGTTTGAGTTAAGTTTCTGCTCCTTTTTTTTCCCTTTTCTCCTCAGCCCACCACCCACCCCAACCCCTCCATCTGTATTCAAGAGAAGAACAAGGACAAAGACAAACGATTCCGTCCTCTGTATGACATCCCGTACATGTTTGAGGCCCGGGAGTTCCTCAGGAAGAAGCTCATCGGTAAAAAGGTAAGAACCACTTACTGATTTTAAAGCTCCAAACCTTTTTTTGTGCTCTCTGGTATATGAATGAATTTGATTTCTTTTTATCAGCCTTTTTGAATTCTGTAATAGTTTGAGATAAAAATTTGCAAAATGACTAAGTGCTCCCTGCACCTTGTTCATTGACAGCCAAATGTATTTCCAATCTGGATATCCATTTCCCCCTGTGTCTGAGTGTGAATGCTGAGTGCTCATGGTTGATGTCCTGGGGCTTAGTGTTGGCCCGGATGCACCCTTTAAACAAGCAGTCTTGATTTTCCCCTCTTGTGTCTATTGATCTACTTGCTTTGTACACCTGGGGGGCTGCTGTGATTTACTCACATCTGACCTGCTAGAGCTTAGCAGCAAGTTAAAAGCTCCTCTAGATGCATAGCAGGACTTTAGATTTCCAGCATAGCTTTTCTGAAAATATGAATACATCAACAGATGAATGTAAGCTGATTGTGGGGACAAAAAAAACGGCCTTGTTGGGAAACTTTGCCAAGCAGTAGGTTGAGTTTAGGGCCTTGGCTAATTGATTTCCATTTGACTTTTACCAAATACAGATGGGTTGGATTATGATAGGACCACAATGGAATAAGTGTATTAAGATTAACATAGAAATGCAGTTTGGATAAATGGAAGACGGCCAAAATAGTCATTCAGGATCACACTTATAATTCCATGAACATATCATAAATGTGACACTGTAAGATTTTGAAGCTCGGGCAGAAAACAAAGTGCTTCTTGTTTTAATTTATGTTCTCTTTCAATATTCGTTTTGGTATCTCACTATGGGACACGCCTCCAGTGCCTGTCCCCCAGAAGCTCTATTACATTACGCCAGCCTTGACTGGCAGGCAGAAGTGACGTCCGCTCCCATGGGAGGGACTTCCTCCCAGTATAAAAGCCAATGTCACGTAGGTGATCTTCAGTCTAACACCTATTCTCGCTCCCAGAAGCACCCCTCAGATGGTCATTACAGTAACTTGAGCTAGCTTAACTGTTCACAGAGCGAGCTAACAACTCGGTCGCCGAGCGCTTCTCAATAACTGTGCTCGACCGTTCTGAGTCCTTCCCAACGCTGGACTGTCGCCAAACAGCAGCGCTGCAACTGGTCACCAAACTAGCTGCAACCTTAATGGAGCTTACGAAGATGTGTAACTTGCATTCGTTCTCACCATGAACAGAGTCAAACTGCCATCTAGAACCTGCACATGTGGCAATCTCATAGCTGGGGCAAATACCCACTCTGTCTGCGCTTCGTGTCTGGGGCTGCAACATGCCCAGCGGCGTCACCGGCGAGCTGCGAGAACTGTGCACGGCTCTCCCTTAATTCTCATCGGCGCAGGCTAGCATGCCAAGCTAGCCTGTCGGAGGTTGATCCTATGATGGGGGTAGCCAATCCCCCGCCACCGGAGCTTCCTGGTACTGTTGAGAGAGAGCCCACTTTGGCTGGAGCCAGTTGGGGTGATCAACTTGACGCTGTCGCGCCACTGACTGACCCAGAGGAAGACGAGGCCGCACTTCCAGTTTTCAGCACTCTTACTAACGCTGAATCCGAATCTGAAGTGGAGTCCATCAGTCTCGGGTCTGACGACGACGAGCTGGACTGCGGGCCTTATGCCATCCCGTCGGTTGCAAAGCCCTCGGTGACAGATGACACCAGTTGCTGCGGTTCCCCAAACCCGACTGCAACGGACCTGCATGATGTCTGCAGAAGGGCAGTAAAGAAGCTGGGCATCGAGTGGCCGGAAACCCTCACCGAAACTACCACATCTCGATATGAGGGGAAGCGGCTTCCTAGAGCCAAATCTTCCAGCAGACAGCTGTTGCCGGTCTTTCCCGAGTGCCTCGAGGAAGCAAACCGCTCCTGGAGCAATCCTCTCACCGCCAAGAACCCCGCCCTGGGAGGGTCGGCGCTGTACTGGACGGGCATGGAGGCCGGCAGTTTTTCACATCTGCCTCCCGTAGAACCTCTGCTGGCATCTCACCTGCACCCATCGCAGAAGTCAGCCATGACAGCGGCAGGACCCACCCTTCCCTTCAAAGCTGATTCTTTTCAGTCCGCTCTGAATGAGAAAAGCTACAAGGTGGTGGCTGCATCTGTTAAAGCCTTAAACACTTCATCTCTTCTCCTCGCTTACCAAGCGGAATTACAGGAGCAGATGACCAGCACCACCGATGGCCGATTTGTGGGACGAGTTGTGCGTGGTGACAGACCTATGCCTGCGTCTCCACAGAAGCGCTGTCCAAGCCTCCGGGAGAGTCATGGCCCTGATGGTCACTCAGGAGAGAGCCAGATGGCTGAACCTGTCTAGCCTGTCTCAAAGAGAGAAGAACCAGCTCCTCGACACCCCCGTGCACCAGAAGAGCTTTTTCGGCCCCACCGTGGCAGCCATGCAAAAACGCTGTGAGGAAAAAAAGTGGAAGGTGAAGCGATAAAGCTGTGTCTGCTCAGGAAAGCGCAGCCTCCTCCCCCTCCAGCACCCCGTGTGCCGTTTGCTCAAGCGGCTGCTCGACCGGCCTACCGCATCCCCAAACGCCAGCCTCAGCCGCAGTCAGTGGACCGTGCTCAAAGGTGCTTGGGGAAGGAAGCCATTCGCTCCCCCGACGACACCGGGAAACCAAGCGACCCCTTACGCTACTGTGAGCGCAAAGAAAAAGAGGCGTGCTACCTAGGGAGCCGTCTTCGGGGTGGGAGAACAGGATCTGCCAGACACTTGCACTCCCCCTACCAGGACACATCCTGTCCCAGTTCGAGTTCAGAACGCCACGTTTAAGGCAACTCAAACGGCCTGCAGGGCCGACGTTGGAGCTCATTGTTCAGAGCCGACCGAAGCGAAGGAGGGTCAAAGCCACCAAGAGCTCAGTGTAGTCGCAGCTGTAGCCAGAAAGCACACACCAGTGCACCAACACATGCCAGTGTTTAAAAACACGACCTTCCCCCTTCACAACATGTTCAATAAAGTTGTTTTCTGGCACGCATCCAGGCCTGGAGCCGAGGGCGCAGCCACAACAAAAAAACACGAACAATATGTTCAAAATTACACACGGACAGGACATGGCCATGCAGCTGCACATGAGGCCACAAGAGGGAGCTCTCACCATACCTCTAACACAGCAGGCTGCTTTTTCTGTGGAAGAAGCAGACCTGGGGCAAGCGCAGCTAGCAGTTGTAGCGGAACAGCAGATCCCTCAGCCGGTGTTGCGCAATGTTTACACGGAAGCACCTTTAGGTCCACTGGCAAACAACACTCAGCTGTGGCGAGCTTGTGGAGCGTCAGATTGGGTGATAAAGACTGTATCCAAGGGACACAGGCTCCAATTTGTGACAGCCCCACCCCGTTTCAAGGGCATAGTACAGTCATACGCCCGGGGAGAGTCCGCTCGCGTCCTGTAAGAGGAAATAATTTCCCTGCAGCACAAAAGAGCTGTCCGGCTGGTAACGCAGGAGCAAAGCAGAGACGGGTTTTACTCCAGATTCTTTCTCGTGCCGAAAAGGGGTGGGGGTCTGCGACCGATACTGGATCTGCGGGCTCTGAACACATATCTGAGACGGTATTCATTCAGGATGCTAACACACGCAGCTCTGATAAAGTTTGTGCGTCAAGGAGACTGGTTTGTCTCCATAGACTTGAAAGACGCACATTTCCATATCCCTATATACCCCCCTCACAGAAAATACCTCAGATTTGCGTTTCAGGGAAAGATATACGAGTACCTGGTACTTCCTTTTGGCCTCTCACTGAGCCCACGTGTGTTCGTGAAATGCAGCCATCGCGCCTCTGAGGGAAAGGGGGATGCGTCTGGCGACATATATAGACGATTGGCTGATTGCAGCTCAGTCTTTAGAGGAGCTCATGACGCATGCCGAGATGCTTACTTTACATCTGACAGCTGTGGGATTCATAATAAACTGGGAAAAGAGCATTTTAACCCCAGTACAAACAATCACCTTCATTGGCCTGTCCCTGAATTCAGTCGAGTTCAGAGCGCGCCTCTCAGCGGAACGAGTAAAAGCCTTTCAGGCTTGTCTGGCACTCTTTCGCAGAGGCACACAGGTGAAATTCAGGTTATGCCTCAGACTTCTGGGTCTGATGGCATCTGCGCTGGCGGTCATCACACTCGGCCGTCTACACATGCGCCCGTTTCAAAGGTGGGTGGCGTCACTCAGCTTGAGCCCCACACGCCATGCTCACCGCAGCACCCTGGTTTCTCTCATAGGTGCAAGCGCGCTGAGCCCGTGGAAGCGCCCCGGTTTTCTCAACACCGGCGTTACCATGGGAACCATCCTGACGAGGAAGGTAATTACCACGGATGCCTCGCTGACAGGTTGGGGAGCCACTCACGAAGAGATGATGGTAAACGGCGTTTGGAGTCCACAAACACAGACAGCTCACATAAATTCTCTGGAACTCCTGGCCGTGATGCTGGCACTGAGACACTTTCTGCCCTTTATCAAAGGGCACCATGTTTTGGTCAGAACGGACAACACAACAGTGGTTGCTTACATCAACAGACAGTGGGGCCTGCGCTCACGTCATTTACACGAGCTGGCATACAGACTGATAATCTGGACCAGTTCACACTTGCTGTCGCTAAGAGCGACTCACGTGCCAGGGGGTAATGAACAGAGGCGCGGATCTGCTGTCAAGGGGCAATCCCCGCTACAAAGAGTGGAAACTCCACAGCGAGGTGATGTCCCAGATATGGAAGAGGTACGGCCGAGCGGAGGCCGACCTCTTCGCATCAGGGGAAAACGCTCAGTGTCCGATGTTTTTCTCACTGACAGAGCAACAAGCTCCACTTGGACTGGATGTGCTAGCGCACAAATGGCCGCCGGTCCTACTTTACGCCATTCCCCCGCTGGAACTGATCATTCCTACTTTCGCCAGGGTGTGAGAGGGAAAACACTCACTCGTTCTTATAGCTCCCCGCTGGCCAGGGAAACATTGGCTAGCGGAGATTTTCAGATGCTACACGGCGAGCCATGGCAGCTTCCCCTCCGCAGAGATCTCCTGACGCAGGCACGCGGATAAATATTTTATCCGCATCCGGAGCGCATGGCCCTATGGGCCTGGCCTGTGAGGGGTTAAATCTGGCTGCCAGTAGGCTTCCCCAGAACTTTATTGACACAATTCAAAATGCAAGCGCCGTTTCCACGCTTAACGTGTATGAGGGTAAATGGCAGGCATTTGTGGGTTGGTGCGCAAAACCTATGGTTAGCGTAATGCAAAGCCCTGTGTCGGACGTTTTAACTTTTCTGCAGGCATTGTTGGATAAAGGCTTGGCTTTTTCCACTGTGAAGGTGTACCTGGCTGCTATTTCAGCCTGTCACATTGGGTTTGGTGACAAAACAGTGGGGCAGCACCCCCTGGTGTGTCAATTCATGAAAGTTGCACGACGGCTCCGTCCATTGTCGAGGAGCCTCACTCCTTCATGGGATTTACCTATGGTACTCGATGCGTTGTCACGTGCATTGTTCGAACCGTTGCAGCAGGTTGAGCTCAAAGTGCTTTCCTTTAAAATGGCCTTATTGATTGCTCTGGTCTCTGTTAAGCGTGTGAGTGACATTCAAGCGCTCTCAGTTAACCCGTCCTGCATGCAGTTTCTGGGTGAGTCAAGGATTTTACTGAAACCTAATCCTGCCTTTATACCTAAGGTTGCTACGGCTCTGCCATGCCGTGCCCTTGAATTAATGGCTTTCTACCCACCACCATTCTCTCAGGAGCATGAACGACTGCATACGCTCTGCCCAATACGAGGTCTGCGGTTATATGTGAAAAAAACAGCAGATTTTCGTAAATCAGAGCAGCTGTTTGTGTCGTGGGCTTCATCACATAAAGGAAAGCCTCTCACAAAGCAACGTCTTTCGCATTGGGTAGTGGGGGCTATTATTATGGCTTATGAGAGCAGAGGCCTTGCACCCCCTGAAGGTCTGCGGGCTCATTCCACTCGTGGTGTGGCCTCATCCTGGGCATTGTTCCAGGGTATACCTGTGGAGGAAATATGTGAGGCTGCCAACTGGGCAACCCATCACACCTTCACTAGGTTCTATAAACTGGATGTCACCAGGCCCATACTGGCTCACACGGTTCTGGGAGTGGGTTCCAGATTGCCATGAATGTAAGATGCATCTGTTGGTCTTCGAGTGAGCTTATCTGGCAATACGGGAGCAGAAATATCCCATAGTGAGATACCGAAATGAATGTTGAAAGAGAACTTTAGGTTAAGGATTTAACCCCGGTTCTCTGAAACATGAGTGAGGTATCTCACCAGATCACCCTCCTTGCAGGGAGCGAGGAAGAGGTGAGCTTATTAAACTGAAGATCACCTACGTGACGTCGGCTTTTATACTGGGAGGAAGTCCCTCCCATGGGAGCGGACGTCATTTCCGCCTGCCAGTCAAGACTGGCGTAATGTAATAGAGCTTCTGGGGGACAGGCGCTGGAGGCGTGTCCCATAGTGAGATACCTCACTCATGTTTCAGAGAACCGGGGTTAAATCCTTAACCTAAAGTTTTAGTTTGACTGAGAATGTACAATGCCAGCGTATTGATGACTGAACTCCAACAACCCTGCTAGTGGATGCAGCAAACCGTTCACTCGCACTTTCAAAACAGTCCAACTGAGGGTGTTAAACAAAAACATGCACCCACTCAAAGTCAAATGCCACAAGAGTTCCTTCTGGCTCTCTGTATGGGAGTGAGATTCATATCCCTGTCCCAGCGTCTCATCACAGTCATTTTAATCCTCTTCATTAATGTGTTTTAATGACAGAAAATTCAGCCCTAAGCCGGTTTTCGTCAAGTGAAGCGAAAATAATGATTATGTTTATTTGTTACGTTTGTGTTGCAAAATAATAGGGTGTGTTCATTAGAAAACATGGAAGCTGATGCCTTGTTTCAGTGTGAAAAGATTTGCCAGTGCTGCATTACAACAGTTTTCATCTCAGCTTCTTATATGTACATCTAAAAGACTTGTTAGCCCCCCTATGTTTAAATAAAACGTATACCTCTCATGGTGTACAGACATGATTAAAGATGACTTCACAGGTTTAAAGTACTTGTGGAAAGCAAAGGCATCCAGCTTTAATAGTTATAGTATTGTAAATCATAGGCCTAATAATAATCATACATGTGCTCTAAGGTTTAACATTTCCAACTTTATGTTGTACACTCGTGCATAATTTCTTACTTCTCTCTATATATCTTGCCTTGACTTCCAGCTTCTAAAGTTATCTTGGCTTAATTGTTCCTGCTCTGTACAAAAGCCTCAAGCTAATTGCTGATTGTGTTTATTGTAATGGGAGCTGTGCATAATTGTTTGCATCGAAAAGAGTTAGCTCCTTAAGTGTGTTGACTTGGCTTGTTTTTACTAGAGTGGTTCAGTGGGTCTGTGTACATTCTATATTGGAATGGATTGGATCACGTCTGAACAATTGTGAGCCTGTTTACATATGAGCACACGTCTTTAGAGAAATGTATCTGTGTTCATAAGAGATCATTATGTCCTAATGCAAAAAAAGCCTGAATGCAAATGCAGCTCTCACCTCTTAATTATGTTTTCAATATAAAAACCGCAGAACAACTAGAGTTCCTGTGAAGCCCTTAAAGGTAAATTTGCATTCATTGTCATACTTACATGCTATCCAATTGCTTTTCTTCTATAATTCTGGTTCTCATTGACTTTTTACTGTCGTTTAGCACTGCACTACATTTTCAAGCACTAAAAGTTGGCTAATAATTTTTTTTTTATTGAACACTACATTCAAGTTCGATTAACTTCACATAATGTCCTGCAAAAAATTAATGTCTACACCATATATCACTTAAGTATAAATCGACTTTACTGCGTAGTTCGTAATTAATGATGAATAGAAAATTTGACATCAGAATTAGATTTGAAATTGGTCCTAACCAGTGACCGGCCGGTGAAAAACGTAATTGTCGGATCTTTTTCTGACCACTGAACACGGTGACAGCAACACTCACTGGTGTGGATACTGCTACTGAGTGAGGAAGATCCAAACTTTGCGACTTTCAGTGGAATTGATGTGTTTTTAAAATGAAGCCAAAAGAAGCACAGTGATGTAAGAAGCTACTTGAATTGAAACTGTATTTCCTTAGGACATGTCTTGACATGTCTGTGGTTCATTAGGCTACAAGAGAATGAGACTTTCAGTGGATAACGGGAGGGCTGAACAGAGCAGCATTTTAAGCTATTAGTAAAACCTAGGCAGTAGGAAACCTACCAATAACGTGTTGCTTTATGCTGTGTTTAACTTTGAGCTTAGAGCTGGACATGACCTCGCTCCAGAGTTGAGAGCATTCTCCTTGTTGGAGAGCCATAAAATTTGCTATTTGGAGAGGTACTAAGTACTATTAGCAATATGAGTAATAGCAATATATTTTTCTCCATGTCATTCATTTAAACACAGAGAAGCATGTTCACAAGTAGATATTTTACACCACCATGTGGTACACACTGGTTTAATAAGATATACAATTTCTGGTTTATACAGGCAACCCTTAACTGCATTCTACTTGTGCACAGCCATATTGAATCCAAAACTCTGGGTTCTTCAGTAAGCTCTGATTTTCTCAACCAAATGGGAATGGCCTAAAATTAGTTTGAGGGGAGGCTTTACAAAAATACTATGGTTGGAAACTGGTCACAGAATCCTTATTGGTGCATATCTGTTTGAGAGTATATTCCATCACGTCTGGAGAACAAGTTAAAGCTAAAGTAGGGAGTCCTGAGATAACGGTGGACTTGCCCCAAAAGTCTGAACAAGCAAACCTTACAGGTTCCTCCCCCTTGCTCTCTGCTGTGCCACAGCCCTCCCTCCACACCTCCTTCCCCACAGCAGGGCGTGCCATGAACATGCAGGCTAGTAAGCAGGGCCACAGATGACGGCGGGTAAACATTCACTGGTAGGAACGAAACATTGATATGCTTTACATTGACTATGGCCTGCCCATACTTTGACTACAAACTTGGTCCTCAGATCATTAGCACAGCTCCATTAGCACAGCTGCAGCACACCGGCAGTGTTGAACAACGGCACACGCTGTGTGGGGGAGGGGAGGAGTGTGAGCAGGACAGAGACGTGTGTGATTGACACTGCCAAGACATTCCTTCTGGCTCTGATTGGTTGCTTCTGACTGGGAGTGGTGTATTTCTGCAAATGGCAGTAGGACCACTGGGAAGAGCCAGAGGAACTTCACAGAGCTTTTTTTTTATGATCTGTCTCATATTATACTGTCAGAATGTGCCACTTTTAACAAATATGTACAAAAAAAAATAGTTTTACAAAGGTTGCTTACTGAGGGTGTGGTGGCATAGTGGTTAGAACAGGAGGTTTGTGTTCACAAGGGGCCAGGTTTGTATCCCACAGATTACCACTCTGGGTCCCTGAGCAAGACCCTTAGCCCCAGAATGCTCCCCGGGTGCCTCACAGTGGCAGCCCACTGCTCCCTGTAGGGATGGGATAAATGCAGAGGACAAATTTCATTGTAATGTACATGTGCAATGACCAATAAAGATGATTATTAGGCCCGAGCAGGAAAACTGCAAGGGCCTATTGTAATCGCTCAAATTCTTATTATTATTCCGTTGCCTCTTTGCGGGGCAATATGGGGACTTTGCCATACCCCAAAACTCACCAAACTTCACCCAAAATTGTCCCCCGCGTGAAATTCTTGATCCTTAATGTTGTCGTCAGTGGGCGTGGCCAAATCACTTAACCACGCCCCCAAATGTGAGATAGCCCGAACCGTAAGTCGTAGAGATCTGAAATTCGCCACCATGCTAGAACTCCTCAAAACAAGAAAAAAAGTCTCTTGGGGGTATGCCCTAAAATGCACAGGAAGTTGGCCATTTTGGGTCAAAGGCCGATTTTTGCCCGTTTTTCACTTTTACTCACCTCGAACCAAGGAATCTGAAATTTGGTACACTTATGTATCTTCTCTAGACCTACAAAAATGTCTCTTGGAGCATTGGTCTAAACCCCACAGGAAGTCGGCCATTTTGGATTGAAGTTGCCATTTTGACCCTCTTTTGGGCGTTTTTAGCCCGCATATCTGAGCGAACTCCTCCTACAGCTTTTGACTTAGAGATTTCAAAATTACTCAGTATACTCTTAAGGCATTGGGGATCAAAAGTTATCAAAACCTTTTTGATACATGAAAGCGTGTGGGCGTGGCCACGCCACAAAATATGACTTCTCGCCATAAAACACTAAATTGATATAGCTCCTACAAGGAAAGTCACAGACAAATGAAACCTTCTGGGATTGATCTGCCTCTAGGCCTGAACAATATTCACTTGTCAGATGCTGACATCATCGAAGCCCCGCCCCCTGAGAACAGGAAGTAGCAAGTTTTCCTTTACATAGTCAATGTTTGATGTTCTTCACCTAATCAATGTGAAACTGTCCCAAATAACAGATAACTTGATGGTGTTACACAGTCGCCAGTTCTGACTGCTTTAGCTGGAGAGTGTGGCCATGATGGCGTGGCAAATTCTGATGTCACGCCACTGCCATACGTTTGCCTCTAAATTACACATGCATGGTCTGAATCACTCCAAACTGATAATTCTTGATCTTTGTCAACCCCCAAACAGCTCTATTGGATTACATTTAAATTTTGATCAATAGCGCTCCCTAGGACACTTCAAGGGCTATATCTCCCTCATACATCATCGGATCCACTTGAAATGTAGTATACATGATCATGACTTAATGATGGACATGTTGACACAGTCAATTGATGATGTCGTTTTAGCCCCACCCACAAACAAACAAGTGAGTGCTGCTTCCATCTGGAAGGTCAGATTTACTCGAAATTTTGAATGCTTTTTGCCAGACTGAAACTCTGCATGACCGAAGATCATATGACATGTTGCTCACAGTACCACTTAGTGACGACGTGTTGAAGTGAAGCGGTGTCATCGTCGGTGGCGTGTATAAGGTGATGCCAGGCTCCTGTGGTCGCTCAACAGCCCGAGTTGCGCTGAGGGGTGCGAGGGCCTTCAAAGCTGCTTGCAGGTTTCTAGTTATTCTTTGTTTTTTCCGCTGCCTCTTTGCGGGGCAATATGGGGACTTTGCCATGCCCCAAAACTCACCAAACTTCACCCAAAATTGTCCCCCGCGTGAAATTCTTGATCCTTAATGTCGTCGTCAGTGGGCGTGGCCAAATCACTTAACCACGCCCCCAAACGTGAGATAGGCCGAACCGTAAGTCGTACAGATCTGAAATTCGGCACAGTGCTAGAACTCCTAAAACCAAGAAAAAAAGTATCTTGGGGGTATGTCCTAAAATGCACAGGAAGTCAGCCATTTTGGATTAAAGGCCGATTTTTGCCCGTTTTTCACTTTTACTCACCTCGAACTTTAACAAACACCTCCTAGGGATTTTGAGCTATCGGGTTCATATTTGGTCTACATGCAGTTAAGGGATGGGGGATTAAAAGTTATCAAAATCGTGAGTTTTTGGCCATGTTTAGGGGGCGTGGCCGGGGCACAAACTTGGCGTTCGCGCCGAAAGTGAAAAATTGCAATAACTTTCCCAAACAAATTCCAAATCACACCCAAGTTAGCAGCAAGGAGGACCTTCGGGTTCCCGACAATCCTATGGGGTCATATGCTGACATCATCAAAGCCACGCCCCCTCAGAACAGGAAGTCGCGTTTTTCACTTGGAAAGTTGCCTCTCTGACCCTCTTGGCCCAATCAACTTGAAAGTGTGTAGAAGACAGATAACTAGTGGGTCTAACTTCGTTTGAGGCACAGTGACTTTTCATAAAAGGGCGTGGCCATGGCGGCACGGCGAAGTCAGACGTCACGCCATGGCCATACGTTTGCCTCTAATTTCCACATAGATCATCTGATCTGCAACAAATTCAATGTGATTGATCCTTCTCCAGTCTCCAACAGAGATATGGTGACATATTCGGTGGGCGTGGCCTAATTCGTCCACAGCGCCCCCTACAAAATTTGAAAAAATCAGCCCCAAGCCATGCTTTGACCGAGGAATCTGAAATTTGGTACACCTATGTAACTTCTCAGGACCTACAAAAAACTCTATTGGAGCATTGGTCCAAACCCAACAGGAAGTCGGCCATTTTGGATTGAAGTTGCCATTTTGACACAGTTTTGACCGTTTCTAGCACGCATATCTGAGCGAACTCCTACAGCTTTTGACTTACAGACTTCAAAATCACTCAGTATACTCTTAAGGCACCGGGGATTAAAAGTTATCAAAAACATTTTGATACATGAAAGCGTGTGGGCATGGCCACGCCTCAAAATATGACTTCTCGCCATAAAACACTAAATTGATATAGCTCCTACAAGGAAAGTCACAGACAAACGAAACCTTCTGGGATTGATCTGCCTCTAGGCCTCAACAATATTCACTTGTCAGATGCTGACATCATCGAAGCCCCACCCCCTGACAACAGAAAGTGTCCCGTTTTCCTTTACAGAATCAGTGTTTGATGTTCTTCACCTAATCAATGTGAAACTGTCCCAAGTAACAGATAACATGATGGTCTTAGACAGTCGCCAGTACTTACTGCTTTAGCTGGATGGTGTGAATATGATGGCGTGGCGAATTCTGATGTCACGCCACGGCCATACGTTTGCCTCTAAATTACACATGCATGGTCCCATTCACTCCAAAATGAATATGCTTGATCTTTGGCAGACCCCAAACAGCTCTATTGGATTACATTTCAATTTGGATCAACAGCGCCCCCTAGGACACTTCAAGGGCTATATCTCCCTCATACATCATCGGATCCACTTGAAATGTAGTATACATGATCAAAACAAATTCCTTGTATGTCCAAAAACATACTTGGCAATAAAGCTTTCTGATTCTGATGAGTTAATGATGGGCATTTTGACACAGTCAATTGATGATGTTGTTTTAGCCCCGCCCACAAACAAACAAGCGAGTGCAGCGTCCTTCTGGAAGGTCCGATTTACTCGAAATTTTGAATGCTTTTTGCCAGACCGAAACTCTGCATGACCGAAGATCATATGACATGTTGCTCACAGTACCACTTAGTGACGACGTGTTGAAGTAAAGCGGTGTCATCGTCGGTGGCGTGTATGAGGTGATGCCAGGCTCCTGCGGTCGCTCGACAGCCCCAGTTGCGCTGAGGGGTGCGAGGGCCTTCAAAGCTGCTTGCAGGTTTCTAGTTGTTCTTTGTTTTTTCCGCTGCCTCTTTGCGGGGCAATATGGGGACTTTGCCATGCCCCAAAACTCACCAAACTTCACCCAAAATTGTCCCCCGCGTGAAATTCTTGATCCTTAATGTCGTCGTCAGTGGGCGTGGCCAAACCACTTAGCCACGCCTCCAAACGTGAGATAGGCCGAACCGTAAGTCGTACAGATCTGAAATTCGGCACAATGCTAGAACTCCTAAAACCAAGAAAAAAGGTCTCTTGGGGGTATGTCCTAAAATGCACAGGAAGTCGCCCATTTTGGATTAAAGGCCGATTTATGCCAGTTTTTCACTTTTACTCACCTCGAACTTTAACGAACTCCTCCTAGGGATTTTTAGCTATCGGGTTCATATTTGGTCAACATGCAGTTAAGGCATGGGGGATTAAAAGTTATCAAAATCCTGAGTTTTCGGCCATGTTTAGGGGGCGTGGCCGTGGCACGAAGTCGGCGTTCGCGCCGAAAGTGAAAAATTGCAATAACCTTCCCAAAAAAATTCCAAATCACACCAAAGTTGGCATGAAGGAGGACCTTCGGGTTCCCGACAATCCTATGAAGTCATATTGTGACAGCCGCGCCCCCTCAGAACCGGAAGTAACTTTTTTCACTTGGAAAGGTGCCTCTCTGACCCTCTTGACCCAATCAACTTGAAAGTGTTTCAGAAGACAGATAACTAGTGGGTCTAACTTCATTTGAGGCACAGTGACTTTTCATAAAAGGGCGTGGCCATGGCGTGACGTCTGACTTCACCGTGCCGCCATGGCCATACGTTTGCCTCTAATTTCCACATAGATCATCTGATCTGCAACAAATTCAATGTGATTGATCCTTCTCCAGTCCCCAACAGAGATCTGATGACATATTCGGTGGGCGTGGCCTAATTCGTTCACAGCGACCCCTACAAAATTAGAAAAAATCAGCCCCAGGCCAGGCTTTGACCGAGGAATCTGACATTTGGTACACATATGTATCTTCTCAGAACCTACAACAAACTCTATTGGAGCATTGGTCCAAACCCAACAGGAAGTCGGCCATTTTGGATTGAAGTCGCCATTTTGACACAGTTTTGACCGCTTCTGGCACGCATATCTGAGCGAACTCCTCCTACAGCTTTTGACTTACAGACTTCAAAATCACTCAGTATACTCTTAAGGCACCGGGGATTAAAAGTTATCAAAAACATTTTGATACATGAAAGTGTGTGGGCGTGGCCACGCCTCAAAATATGACTTCTCGCCATAAAACACTAAATTGATATAGCTCCTACAAGGAAAGTCACAGACAAATGAAACCTTCTGGGATTGATCTGCCTCTAGGCCTCAACAATATTCACTTGTCAGATGCTGACATCATCGAAGCCCCGCCCCCTGAGAACAGGAAGTAGCAAGTTTTCCTTTACAGAGTCAATGTTTGATGTTCTTCACCTAATCAATGTGAAAATGTCCCAAGTAACAGATAACATGATGGTCTTAGACAGTCACCAGTACTTACTGCTTTAGCTGGAGGGTGTGAATATGATGGCGTGGCGAATTCTGATGTCACGCCACGACCATACGTTTGCCTCTAAATTATACATGCATGGTCCGATTCACTCCAAAATGAATATGCTTGATCTTTGTCAGACCCCAAACAGCTCTATTGGATTACATTTCAATTTGGATCAACAGCGCCCCCTAGGACACTTCAAGGGCTATATCTCCCTCATACATCATCGGATCCACTTGAAATGTAGTATACATGATCCTGAGTTAATGATGGACATTTTGACACAGTCAATTGATGATGTTGTTTTAGCCCCGCCCACTAACAAACAAGCAACTGCAGCGTCCTTCTGGAAGATCCGATTTACTCCAAATTTTCAATGCTTTTTGCCAGACCGAAACTCTGCATGACCGAAGATCATATGACATGTTGCTCAAAGTGCCACCTACTGGCGACGTGTTGAAGTGACGCGGTGTCATCGTATGTGGCGTGTGATGCCAGGCTCCTGCGGTCGCTCAACAGCCCGAGTTGCGCTGAGGGGTGCGAGGGCCTTCAAAGCTGCTTGCAGGTTTCTAGTTATTATTATTATTAGCTTTAAAGGCTTTACTTTCTTATGTCAGCACTCGAACCACTTTGTTAGGTGCTGCTTTAACTTACAGCTTTTTGGTCACTTAAGTTTGATGATTGCATTGTTTCTTCTTTGTTTTTTTTAAAAGAAAATGAAATAAATAAGAAACTGTAATATAGTAAAATGAACCCCATTTTATCAGTTTTGGACCGTTTCTACAGCTTTTCCCCATCAGGCATGGCAAACTGTATTCTAGATCTTAATAACGTTGATGCTTTTGTTTAAAAAGTAATGAAGTTATCATTTTCTGTTCTTTTGAACTGCTTTTTCACTTAGTGGTGTTAACTTTTAGTTTCTAATGTAATTTTTCTTTATTTGTGTAAAGCAGTCAAGTGAAATGGGAGAGTTTGTGACCCTTTTGGGATATATTCAGATTTCCTTTAGGGCCTTAAATTTTATCATCTCAATTTTAGGCTTTAGATATGTCCAGATTTTCTATACTCGGTCGTGAATTACATTAAATGGTTTCTTAAGTGTTAGGGTGTTATTACACCATTAAACAAAAACACACATACACAAGGCAGCACAGCAAATGGTTACTTTTGGTAATTTGGAAGCTCGAACTCAAATGTGTCTAAAAGATTTAAGAAGTCCAGCATCCACATCTCTATATGTTGCTCCACATTTGATTTAATATTGATGCTTGATCTTCCAAGTGTGCTGGTATTCTCTGTCAAGTTAGTTAGTTTGAAGTGGAGAGCTGCTGTCCATTTTCTAGCAGCACAGCTTCCTCCCTTCTCAACCTGCTAGATCAATAAAAGGAAGGGGCTCTGGAAAGTTGCTCCTCTTCTATTTCTTTATTGTTGCCAAGATACAAGGCTAAATCTGAGTTAAAGCTTCTGTCACCATGTATCTTTTTTTTTTTTTTTATAATACTTTCAAGTCTGAAAAAGCTGTGGGCTTTAGCTGCCTTGGCAACAAGAATGATTTAGTTTGGATAAAATGAAATCTCTGTGGTGAATGTTTGTGCATTCAGTTCTCAACCATCAAGTCTTTTATAATAATCTACCTTGGCCTAGTTGGCTTTTCAGATTGAATGCAGTGCATGCTGTTGTGTCCAGGGATATGTTGCATGTCAACAAATCGAGAAGTGTAGTTGACCTGCTTACTTTATTGCCAGTTTTTTTGAAAGTAATAAGCTGTTTGAAGAAAGGTCCAGGCCTTAATGTATCTGCAATAGCATTAACAGTGGCCGTCCATTTATCCAACTATTTATACTATAAATGTTCGAAGCAAGCTGCTGCAGTAGAGGACCAAAGCCACTCGACTTTGCGTTAACAAGACCGTTTTGATTAGTGTTGTGGGATAATATGTTCACTAAACTGTCCTTCTCTGTGAATTGTTAACTCAGGCTAACAGATTATGACTCATAGTTGATGAAATAAGGATGTAATCAGCCTACATCTATGTTTTTAAACTTTTTGTTAAGAGACTTGTGCTCAGAAGCTGCAAAGATGGAGAAGATTTAGGTGGAGTTTCCCCCTACAGCAGGACAATGATCCTGAACATACAGCAAGAGCTGGTTTTGTTCTGAGCTGACCCACTCCAGTCCTCAAGAGTCCTCAAGTATTGGAATGGCCCAGTCAAAATCCAAAAGTAAGACCTATTATGAATTAGTGGCAAGACTTAAAAATCACTGTAAACAGATACTCTCCATCCCCTTGAGTTTGTGCTATTTTTTTCTTTGAAGAATTGGCAGAAATCACAAAGATGGTAGAGGGAGATGCTGCTAAATATAAATCCACAACACACTTACAGATATTTGTAAAACAATTGGAAAGCATGGATTTCCCTTACACTTTACTGTTGGTCACTAATTTTTGTGAAAATACAAATATTGCATTAATAAATGTAAGATAAATCAAAGTTTGTGGTTGTAACATTAATATTTTTTAATTAGATTACAAAATGGGTTCTTTTGCACCATCAGGTGCAAACACGACTTCAGCAAAGCTTAGCGTTAATGTTTGACCTGCAAGCATTCTCATTTGAAGCCTAATGGCTCTCTAAGAATGTAATATATTTCATGATGTATAGAATAGGCACATTTTTCACCTACTACACCTTCTAGGATGTGACTAAGCATTAACTGCCAGTCTTACTGTGCTAAAGCTGAAAGCCTTAATGCCACTGCTCCGTTTTAGGGAAATATAGCTACGTTAAATTCCTTATTTCTATTAAAGTTCCCCATTTCTTTTATTTATAAGGAAAGCTTGGTGCATTTGATCTTTTATAAAGCATATCTAATATCCATATTCAGAAGACGTTTTCATTTTCTGGCAGGAGAACTCTATATTTGATAGCTTTGTGAGCCAGAAAAGAGCTGGGTTAGTACCTGGAATGGTCTTTGAAAAGGGCTTTACAGGAACTCTAGTGGTTGTTTATCTTTTATCAGGTTCATTCCGACAGAACCTGAATATAGTTTTTCAAATTTCTTTACAAAAGCAATGTAGGATGAAAATTTGATAGTAGTTTCCAGTCATTCATTTGTGGAGAGTTTTTTTCAGTCATTCTACATTTTGCCATTTTTGAATAACTTATTTTTATGTCCAAAACCCTCTTCTAAGTTATCCCTTTCCAAAAAAAATGAGGTGAGGCATTTCCTTATTTCCCCTTTCTCGTTGTCACTCCAACTCTGTCTGTCTCAGGCTTTCTTATATCAATCCCCACCCGCATTGAAATGGCAGAGCTTGCATGGTGACATAATCCCAAAAAGCTAGATTTGGCCAACTTTATAAGTAGTGCTTCTTGCACGCCTGGGTCTCAGCTTCATCAGAAAAAAAGTCAAATGGAAATGTTGCATTAAGCCACTTATCAGGGTTGAGCACATTCGGATAATCCTGCATGCTCAAAGTGGCTCCTGTTATGCAGCTGCTTGTGTAGCACTGTTAGTAACAGTTTTTTGCCTTTCATTGCCGGGCATATTAAGTGAGTGAATGTCTTATGTGCCGTATGGTATTTGATATAGAGTATGTGAGAATAGGAGCTGATTCCAGGGAGAATTTTAGATTTGGGTTCAAGTAGATTCAAAGATTTCATAACCTAAGTGAAGCTCCATTTTAGTCCACACTTTTATCCCTTTTCTTCAATGCATTTTGTTATTCCAGAATCAGAGCTTCTTGTCCCATTAAATAATATCCACCCCTGATTATAACCTTTGAAACACAGCCTTGAGCACTCAGCTCCTGATGTTCTCTGATCATCTTTTTATTCTCCTTCTAACGTTTTTTTTTTACAATAATCATATCCTGGCCTCTCCTTTGTGTTTGCCTCATTATATTTTTTTAATGGCCATGTTTAGAAGGTGCCTCAGATCTGAAAGGGTGGTGAAAGACCTTAGATGTACAGAACCATTGTTTTGATTTTCTAACATTTTCCTCGTGAAGCTTACACTATAGCTGTTCTTACCTGTGCATGTCTCTCTTTCTCTTCTACCTTCCTGCATGTTGCCATATCATTTCTGTTAGGAACTGTATCATAGTTACATGTGATGTGTGCATTGAAATTGGTCTGCACCATGTTAACGTGTATTTTTCAGGCTGATTTGTTGCTGGATTTGTTTGAAATAGGGCTAAAACAGAAAAGAAAGCTGTATAATCATGGTTCGGTAGGAGACAGCTGCTGATTTTAGTTGCAGCAAATCTTAACCTCCCACACCTTTCAGGGTAAGCAGCCTTTCACTCTGTTCCTGTCTGGGAAAGCCATTCATGCTGAGTCCATGTTGGACTCGAGTACTATTACTCACGACCTGGCACATGTTCTCTTTTCATTATAAGGCTTTGTGCAAGTTGTCTCATGTAGTTAAACCACATCAGCTGATAAATCTAAACCATCGAGGACATTATATTAGAAATCAAATTTTTAGATGAGCGAAGATCAGAGGCTGGCCAATTTCCCATTTCCAGCATTACTAAAGAATGTAAAATGTAAGCATCTGTCTCTGTTATTTTTGTTGAACTTAGGCCTTTCCCTTAACTTTCAGATTACCGAATGATTCAATCTTTTTAAACCCAGCAACATGGGCAAAAATTTAAAGCCTAAAAGCATAAAACTGACCAACATTGCTGTAATACATTTAGTCTTCCTGGTATCTACTTAAGTTGGCTTTGAGTAATTCTTCATCAGTTCAACATAATGTGCCAAATGTGCTGTTTTCTGAAAAATTCTAACTCTGTAGCAGCTCGAATGAACAGCAGACATGCCTCCATAGAAAACACACTTACCTTTTTAAATACCTGCGTGCACTTGTTGTTCCCTCCAACTTCACTTGTGGCGTACTCAAAATAGCTTTGCATCTTTCCTTAGTCACATCTTTCACACTATAGAGTATTATACTTAGATGCAGGGTCGTAAAATGTAATAAAAAGTCAACACTACTTCCTAAAATATTTATTCTCATGTCTTAAACTTGTACTTTTATTGTTGGCCTCTTCTTTTTTTTAAATGCATCAATGGCATTCATTTGTACTGAGATCTGTAGCTCTGGCTGAGGAATTTGAGTGTCAATATGTTGTGACAGACTGTAAACCCCAGATCTAGAGAAGCAATAAATCCAGTCAAAAGGATTTGAGTTTCTAAACTGCTGGTAACTTGTCAAGCCCAATCAAGTCAGGCCACCAGCCAATGTTTTTTTTTGGAACCTCTAAACTCGTGTGTTTTTCAGTAGATAATGCACAAAGACCCAAATGGATGTGTGCAATTGGACAAAATATCCTACAGATTGGATCCATTGCTGAGAATGCTCTTTTTCACTCATGCAAACATGTTGTATGCATGATTTGTTTAGCAGAGTAAACCAAATATTGCCATTCCTTCGTCACCTCAGCAGAACAAACACATTTAGTCTCACACCTCTACTGCTGTTCTTATCACTCTTCCAGCTCTCTGATCCATTCCCTGCCTTTTCACTTTCTGTTTCATTTTCTTTTGGGGATCTAATGGATGGATTTGCCTTATCCAGAGATCTGTTGGATGGCATGTGGAAAATGGGCCTAGAATGTCTCCAGTCTAGCTCTGCTGGTAGTAGTTTATAATATGTTCTATCCTTACCCAATGGGGTTTCAGTTGTCTCATAAAAACTATAGTTACTTTGTCCCTTTTGTTTTGTCATTATCATTTCAACACCATATTTATTGGGATAACTTGTACTTCTTTGAATCCTCTCTTCCCCCTTCATTGTAACTTTCAGATCCCTTCATCGCACTTAAAATAGGAAATATCTACTTCATCCTTCATTGCGTCTTTTTCACATTCTCACTGGGAGAAGACTAAGTGTTGTGGAAGAGACACGTGTGGGAAAAGACCCGTTAGCCTAATGAAAAGCACCCCTGGAGTCCTTACAATTTCCCTCCTCCCCAGAAATCACTAATGGTTCTTGGTGCCAAACAGCATTCTACAACCGTCTTCTCTTCCCATCTTCCCAACGTCCTCATCGTGTCAATCTATTGACAGGCTGCCGTTGTTCTTTCATGTCCCGTAATAGGCCTATGTGTGTTGTCTGTGCCTGACTCAACGATGTTGCGATGCAGAGCCAGATTCCACATATTTTTGTTCCTCCGAGCATCACACTTGTCTGACACACTTTACATGCAGCTCCTAAACAGTCGATTCTATGTGCCAGTGTGCCTGCATCCCTCCCTATTAGCGCTGTCTACATGTGTTTGGCCCACAATGCAGGCTTCCCCTGTCACATGCCTGTGGAGATATGCACATGCTCACAGCTGAGTGACAACATTGTATCTTCAGGGTGAGTGGGTTGGAGTCTATCCCCAGGGAGCTTTGTTAGGAACGCACTGTGTAGGGTCATTTGGGTTTCATCGCTGCTCTGTGTGTGTGTCCCAAACACCCACGGTGTGTTAATACTACTCCTCTGGGGAGTTTTACAATGCTGCCTGATGTGATCCACACTGACTGGGGGTGACCTTGAGAAGTGGGACAAACAAAAAAAGGGACCCACAAACACTGAGAGAACACTCCCCACAGTAATTATTGTTGTAACTGATGGCACTGACTACTCTTGGTGTCTGTATATTTTTTGATTGGTTTTGTCCGCCCCCACAGGTCAACGTGACAGTGGACTACATCAGAGCTGCCACTGGTCCAGGAGAAGGAACACCTGCCTTCGCAGAGCGCACCTGTGCCACAGTGACAATCGGAGGAATGTAAGTAATAATTGGGTCTGCCAAAATGAGTAAAATCCTTTTCTACCTCTGTGTGAGTTGGTTACAAATACAGTGCCTTGGGAAAGCCATTTTTCAGAACCACAAACTACAATGCATCTTATTGAGATTTTGTGTTGTAGGCCAACTTAATCTAGCGCATTCAGACCACCTTTTGATGTTAAATCTGCAAGTCTTCAGGTTTATGTCTTTGCACATTGAATGGAGTCCCTTCTTTAACTTCATTTTTCAACTCCTGCTGCAGAATCTCAATTGGATGT
Source organism: Girardinichthys multiradiatus (assembly GCF_021462225.1). Lineage (NCBI taxonomy): Eukaryota > Metazoa > Chordata > Actinopteri > Cyprinodontiformes > Goodeidae > Girardinichthys > Girardinichthys multiradiatus. Next base: position 19,902,334 of record NC_061809.1, read on the forward strand.
ATGTCTGGACTTTGACTGGGCCATTCTAATTCAGAAATATGCTTTGCGCTAAACCACTCTATCGTAACTGTGGCTGTATATTTAGAGGGGTCTAAACTACATTTCATCTTACAGTCCATTCTTACATGCTTTGATGGCCCTAATTAAGAAAAGCATTCTCACCGTATGATGCTGTCACTGCAGGTTTCACAGTGGGTTGTGGTGTTTTGAGGTCAATATGCAGTGTCGGTCTTCTGCCATGTAGGGCTTTCCTTTCACAATAGCTTTCTTTTTACCACTCCTGCATATAAGCCAGATTTGGTTGACAGCATACTAAAGGAATTGACCTGTGTGAGCCATAGTTGTCTGTTTTTGGATGATTGATTGAACAATGTTTGTTTTATGACTTACCCCTGCTTTAAACTTCTGCCCAACTTTTTCCCTGACCTGTCTGGTGGGTTCCTTGGTTCCTGAATAAAAGGCATTACACACTTCTCAGCTTATTAGTTTAAAGTCATACATCATTTTCCCTCTACTTGACAATAATGTATTACTTTGTTGGTCTATACTAATATATCTAACATGTAATACTTTTTGCAAGGCACAATACAAGATCAGATCATACAACATTTTAGGTTGACTTTATCAACACATTTCATTTTACTGCTCTAATTTCATCTGATCAGATACAACAGGATCATTTTTAAATGCTTTGAATTTGTAAGCTTGTTAATCAGAACTTAAACTGCTTCTTTGTTCAGAGAAGGGTCAGCTCAGTGCAAACAATTATATTCTGTCTGCTAGCCTGTCTTTGAAGGAATTTGGTTTATCGTGAGATCACAGATATAAGTGCTTTTCAGAGGTTGAAATTTAATCAGAACCAACGCAGAGCTTTAATGGCACATTGCTAGAAACGAGGCTTTAGAAGTCTGTTTTCCCTCAAAAGAACGTTTGAAAACCACACGTCATGTCCCGTCCCCCCCCCCCCCCCCCCCCCCCCCCTCATTCAAGTCATAAAGCAGCATCACAGGCACACGTGTAATTTAACCAGTCTTAGTTGTGATGGCGCTTGTCTGTACAGAGGTCGGAATCTGCTTTTGTAAGCATTCAATTAAAATCTGTCAATATTTAGTATATCAAAGCATTATTTCTAAACAGCCCCACAAGATTTGTTTGGGTCCCTATCCTTTCATATTTTTACTGTTTTGACGTTTCCACACCAGACCTTTTCAGACTTGCTAGCTGACTAAAATAAATCTCTTGCACTTTTCCCTTGGTGTAAAGGTAACATTGATCATGTTACAGTTTTTTGTATTAATTTGTTGTGTCAGTAGATTGCAAGTACATCTCCAAAAAGTTTAATATAGTGAAAAATGTCAATATTTTTTGTCACTTGTTTCAGTGAATCTCATTATTTAGATGCATTACACATGGAGTGAAATATATAAAGCCTTTATTTCTTTTAATTTAGTTGCTTATGGCCTCCAGATAATGATACCCAAAATTCAATGTCTGAAAAAGTTGGTTATTAAAAACTCATGAAGTCACATCCTAATCAGCTAATTACCTCAAAACACCTGCAAAGGTTTCCTGAGCCTCTAAAAGGTCTCTCAGTCTGGGTCAGTAGGTTGCACAATAATGAGGAAGACTACTGACCGGACACAGATGCGCAGGAGATAGTCATTGAAACTCTCCACAAGGAGGCTAAGCCACAAAAGGTCATCGCTAAAGAAGCCGGTTGTTCATAGTGCTGTATCAAAGCATATTTGCAGAAAGTTGAGTGGAAGGAAAAAATGTGGTAGAAAAAGGTGCACCAGCAGCAGGGATAACTGCAGCCTTGAAAGCATTGTCAAACAACATGCATTTAGGAATTTGGGGGAGCTTTGCAAGCAGTGACCTGAGGCTGGAATCATCACATCAAGCTCCACTATGTACAGAGGAACCCGATACATGGGCTACAAATTCCGCATTTCCAACCACTCCTGAATCAGGGAAGATGTCAGAAGCATCTTACCAAGCCCAAACAGAAAGAGTACTTTAAAAAGTCCTCTTTTTAGATGATAGTGATGTTTGCATTTCATTTGAACTCATTGATTTTATGTAATCTAATTTTCTGAGACACTGAATTTTGGGTTTTCATTATCTGTAAGCCATATTCATCAAAAGTACAAGAAACAAAGGCTTGCAATATTTCACTTTGTGTAATTAATTCATATGAGTTTCACTTGAAATAAGTTATAAAAAACACACATTTTTTTAGTTGTACCTGTATATCTCAAAACCATCACATTTGTCCTTAGTATCGGCATATTGTAAAGAACAATCTCGTCACGGGCCCATGTCTAAATCTAAGATGAAGTTTACCTGATAAACTGTGGCTATGGGACTCCAGTAAACATTGTTGACCAATAGGTTGGCCAGTCTCGTTTTGTTTTGCTTAGGGCTCATATTTTATTCGTCTACTGGTCCAGTTTGGGTTTAGAATCTGAGGAAAAATTTAGAAAAATGAAATAAGAAAGAAATTTGCAGTTTCATAAAATTATACTAGAGATTTAAACATGTGAATGAATATTTATATCCACAAGTCATCACAAGAACTTCACTACCAAAAAAGTGATATTTAATGGTCAAGTATAGTAGTATGGATTTGTTTTACTGCTGACTTTGTAAGTACAGCCTATCACAAGTAAATGAACATGCATAATATTTGTTTGTTCTAACAGATTATCAACAAAAAATATCTAGGAAAAACCTCAAATATCATAAACTACTCTATAATTAAGTGAAATAAGTTACTTGGTCACTTATTAACTCACTAGGTGACAGCACCGTTGGTGGTAACACAGAGGTCAGACCTTTCTTGCGGTTGATCAACAGGTTTGGATACATTTCAGGAAGGATTTTGGTCCACCTCTGTTTTCAAATACTCATCAAATCCCGAGGGTTCAGACAGTGTTGCTCCCTTCGGAGATTTGGTGAAGAGGTTGGAATAGAAGAGATTGATTCTCTGATGGGAGTCTTTTATACATTGCAAGTTAAGTGCTTTCAAATAGAGGCAGGATAAATTTGCGGGCCTCATGGGAAAACTGATCTGTGGGGGTCAGAATTCTGGCTAATCGATTGGGGTCGATACAAATTTCTCTTGATCAAATTAATTTATTGGCTTTATTTGAAACCTTTATGGATTTTCTTTTAATTTGCCTTTTTAAACTTTCAATAAAAAAGCTAGATTCTTAATTTTTTTTCAAGAGTGTAAACATAGAAATTCAGTATGAGATTAGATAATTTTTTCCCTCACCATACATGCATACAAAGTAGATCACTGTTGTAAAATGGCAACGTGTGTTAGAAAAAGAAGCAAGAAGGGACGAATTGACCCGGAGCCAACATGATGTTCTTAAACTAGGGCTAAAAACTATTTATCATAAATTCAAAGCATTTCATTTTTAGATGTTTGACTTTTAAATGAAAATATCTTTTTCCTTTTGTTTATTAGTAAACCTTTTTTCTCATAGGTTTTGGAACATGAAGTCTAAAACTGTGAAATGTCTCCTTTGTTTCTGCCAGTAACATAGCTGAAGCTCTGGTCAGTAAAGGTCTCGCCACAGTCATCAGATACAGACAGGATGATGACCAGCGCTCCTCCCACTATGATGAGCTGCTCGCTGCAGAGGCACGGTGAGGGACTCCTCCATTCTACATCCATCTTTTACATGACACGGGGTTCCTTCATGACTGTTTATGTTTCTCAAAATGTTTATAAAATGCAGCATTACCCATCTTCTGTGAATTACCTTGCACTTATAAACTTGATAAATAGTCTTTAAGAAAGGAGGGAGAATGTAATGACCCTGAGTGTTTACCCTCTTACGTAGGTAAGTTATCCCCATGTTAATTCTTAAAATTTATTTTAGGAGTGTCGCCATAATTACTTACTGCCTATCAGGCTGGTGACTCACTTCTTGAGGAAACATGTTACTGCTCTTAAATATTCACTATTGCACATATTAATGACCCCTTTGGATTCCTTTCCTCTCTTCCTTTGAAGGTTTTTCCTTTTTTTTTTGTTTCTTTTTGTATGCCTGGGCACACATACACCTTCCCGGTCACCAGACGTTAAATCGGCGTCTCTCTTTACTCAGGCCTTATGAATATAATTATGTGGAGGTGCAGTGGAGAGATTTAGTACAAGCTTTATTACTCGGCCATAGATTAAGATCTGCTTGGTGTAGGTAGAGCAGATGCAGCTGCAACCTTTTTATAGCATTAACTCTTTCTCTCCCCTGTCTTTCACACAGTGTCACTGGCCATCTGCCCTTATTTCTTCTCCTGTCCATTCCTGCCATCTCTCCTCCTTTTTGTATGTTTTGTCCTTGTTTTTTCCCCTTTGCTGCTCTCGTTTTGTCCTTCTATGGCCTTGCTCTTCTGGGTCTTCTCTTCCTCATTTCTTTTTGTCACTTTTCCATCCCTCTTTGCTTCTTTCCATCCTGCGCTCTCGCTCTCTCTCTCTGTCCCTGGTGGGGTCATATAAGAGATGATTAGCGGTTTCTGTCTATTGCCTTAGTTATATTTTTAGCTCCCATTGCATAAAGCCAGTGGCTGACAGCCTTCAAGGAACCTCCTCTAGGCTATTAAAATGCCCATCTTTACTGTATAGACTCGCATCAATGTAGATGACCTATCTTAGCAACATCTGCGTCCATCTCAGTGACCCATTGCACAACAGGAACTTGAAGTTATCTTCATCACATTTAATGTGTTAAGCTTTTTAAAGTAGCTCTAAATAGTAGCAGTCATCATGGAAGACCCTTAGCTGCTGCTAAAGACAGATTATGTCTCTTTATTTCTCTTTTCACATTTATGGAGCTGAGTGTTCTTCCCATTAGGATTCCTCAATAACTACGATCTAGAATTTTTTTTAACCCCTTAATCTTGTCTGGATGAAGAGAAAGTAGTACTTTTTATTAGAGACGCACCGATATCAAAATGCAGGCAGATATCGATATCCGATGTTAATATCACTGTTATGGCCAATAACAGACATTTACAGATATTATATATCATATATATATATATCACCACCCTTTCAACACCGTGAAAAAACAACCACACTACTGAGATTGCTTCTCAGCTTCAGTTAAACACCCTACAGTCCTGCACTGCATCAGTCCCATGGCCAAACAAATACCACATGGCCAACCCCCTCCCCTCCCCTTCCAGAAACACATACACAAACAGCAACGACATGGTGATAAATATCGGTTATTATCAGCAGAGTTTTAATTATCGGGCCGATACCGATGTCAGTGCCCATATATCATGCATCCCTACTTTTTATTCAATGTACAGGTGTAAAGGTGAAACACACATTAATTCAGTATATACATAGTTAGCAAGCACTTTATTTAGATTTTAGCTTCCAAGTATTGGAAACTTACAAATTCGGTTTTGCACAAAATTTAAATAGGATAAAATACAAATTTAAAAAATACACTTTAATTCAGAAATGTTAGTGTTCAGTCATGTTATGGGCTCTATAATAATGGGGGAAGACTGCTGACTTCACAGTTGTACAGCAGTCACTGACACTTCCGATAAGGTGGGCTGTTGTTCAGAGTGCTATATCCAAGCATATCAATGGATCATTTAGTGGAAGGAAAATGTCTGGTAGAGAAAGAGGCACAAGCAGCAGGATAACAGTAGTCTTGAGAGCATTGTTAAAGCAATGGTCATTATTATCTGAAGCTTACCTGAGCTAAGGACAAGCTTTATGGAGATGCTCATTTTTGGACCTGCTTTTTAGCATGCTGAAATTTCTGTATTTAAACATAAAAGCTTTTTCTCATGGGTTTTATGTGATATTCAACATTCATTCAATCAGTTGTTTACAGCACATGAAAATCAAGACACACTTTGCTCTAAACAGTTAATATAAGCACTAATAGGAATAAACCTTTGAAAAATTCATTGTATGTAGTAAAATTATATATTATCAGTTTGACTTTTTAAATTGAATGGCAAAAATACATGAGCTTTTTAAGGAAACTGTTATCTAACCTGAAATGTTCTTGTATTAAACCTTATGCTTGTTTGGATGCTGCGTTATAGAAGTGGGGGTGAATGAATGAATGGATGGATGGATTGATTTTTAATGGTATTATTGTTTGATTGCAGGGCCATCAAGAACGGAAAGGGGCTGCACAGCAAAAAAGAGGTCCCCATCCACAGAGTGGCTGATATCTCAGGGGTATGCGTCTTTTTTTTTTATAATGCATGTATGCTCTTCCTACGCACGGAAGTAAGATGGTTTACATGATTTGGATAATAGGATGAGCATTCATTTTCTGTGACTATAATTAGAATTAAATCATTTTAAATGTGGAGTCATTTGCACATAAACAACATGACTCTTAAAAGTTACGTTAGGGCTAGCAATGCTCAGAAAATGATCTATAATCATCAACTCATCCTTAGTGGCCTCTAAAAATAAACATCATTAATAAAGGCATCTCAGTCCTTGCCTGTTTACGTGTGCTCAGGGGCTTGATTGAGGCGTCATTTAGCTAATGAAGCTTGATTGGGAGGGCACATCATATGAACATTATTGTGGGGAAATCCATAAAACCGTGCAGTAAAGGTTGATTGCTGCACTGTTTTTCATATTTTTTATATGCGTAACCCAGGAAGTTGTATTTCATCCTTCCACTTTTGTTCTTTACTCTTCAAACATTCCAAAAAATTGTTTCTGCATTGCATACAGAGGGGTGAAGTCATACACAAAAATGTCAATGTATCTAATACAGTGAAGAACATTTAAATAAAAGTGAGCAATTCTTTGTTCATTCCCTTAAGTGAAAAAAGCAGACTGAAAAATGAATAATATTGAATTCATCAGACTTGCAATAAATACCTGAATAGAAATGAACCAGTACACTTTACTTGCTGGTTTGGAAGGAAACCTCAGCAATGTCTTATAAAATTAGGAGAAAAAAATCCCAACTAAGTTTAAAAATATAAATTTAAAAAAAGTATCCAAAGCAAGTCTGGATCAGTATGGTATTTTGATTTGGGACATTTGTAGAATTCCTGAAAATAGTTTTCAACAAAATCACTGGCACTTCTCTGGATGTCATTAAAAGAAATTCTTATTAGTAATCCATGATGTACTGTGTTTAGTTACATTGAGAGATTGACCGTTGGGCCAAACTGAAGGAATTATTTTGCTTTTCTTATTTTGATCAGTAGATGGAAATTTAAATAATTGGATAATTGTCAGTTTATGTACCATGTTAGGCACTAATGGGTCAGGTTGGCAACTATGTTTAGTGTGAATGTTGTTACTGAAAGCAGATAGCTCAAAGGCAGCTGTTTTTCAGCATCATTGAAGTGTTTAAGAACTATCAGAGGAAGGAGAGGCTGTGTGAGAGAGTGATACCTAATGCAGATAACAGGAAGACTGAATGTACTCGATCAAAGTTTTTTTTTATTTTTAGCTTTTAGCCTCAGTCGGTCATTGTATATGCTCGATTTGGAAATGTTGACAACCTTTTGTAAATGTTAGTTGAGACATTGATTTACATTTTTATGTAAATATACACAAACTGAACTTTCATCACTAATATGCTAATGAATTAATAAAACCGTGTTTTACAGCAACTCTTCTCTTGGCTCCTAATTTAATTAATGATTACTCATTGCAGTAAGACTGGAAGAAAATATCTTGAGTGCTGTTCTCATATTGCATATTATGGCATCAAGGCTTTACACAAAATATGGGATTAGCTTATAATTGTGGAGGGCATTGTAAATAAACTTAGTTTCTTCTAACCAAAAACTTTAAGTCTCACACTATAAATGGTTTTATTTAACAAAAATAGAAATGTCTTACTATAATTGTATTTTTTTATGCCATATGTATGTCTACAACACTCTAGTCACACTACATTTGTACTTATAAGCTGTACCCTGTCACTGGGTTCAGGTCAGCACCATAATGTTGCTGCAGAACCTTCCCTTAACTTTTCTGTCTGTCTCGAGTAGGACATGCTTGATTTGCAGCACGATCTAGGACTGTTGCCAGCAATTGCTTGCATGTGTGGATGTGCTGGCACACGCACAAACACCAGTTGTTTGGCAAGGTTAATATAATGAGGATTTTTTAAAGCATTACTGGGACCAAAATAGCATTCTTGCTCACCAGCCCCAACATACTTTCCCCTTCCCTCTAAATACACAACCACACATAACTCTTCACAGGCACACCCATCCCCTCTCAGAATTACACACTCCTATACGTCAGCATCCTTTACTAAAGGTCTGTTGAAAGGGATTATGCACATTGAGTGGGATGCAGTCACAAATAGTGCAGAGATAGGTTTATAAATGTATACTGTAGGAGATGCACTGAGCTAGTGGGAGGAGAGTGGATAAAGCACTTGACTCACCTCATGCCTCTAAAGGTTGCATAATGAGGTCCTCTTCTTTCACTTGTCTCTCCCTTTTTCTGAACCAAGTTAGGCTGCACAGCCCACACATGCTGCAGGTGCGGTAAATGTTTGTGTGAACTGGAGTGTCATCTCCCACTCGAGGGGTTATTTTGGAATGCAGTGGGTGGAGTTCAGGTGGAACATCTTCTGATTAAAGTATATACCCCTCACTAACACACTCTCATTTGAGCTCTGCTGATGACATGCACTTTATTTTGTTTCTAGTAAATATATTCCTGCTTTGTGTCACTCCCCAGTGGAAGGATAACATGAAAGAAAAATATTGATACATTTTATTATTGAAAAACTATGAACTCTCATAAATTCACTTTACCAAATGGTAAACTCGTTTTTTCGCTCCGACTTTGTGTCTGAGCCTTTGTTCCTACTCCTGTGTCCACGCTGGCTCTTCCAAACACAACACTGGTCCATGACTCACCGGTCTGTTGTGCCTACATGCTCATCCCTGGAGTAGGCTCACATTAAATTATTTTTTTATCATTTGTGAATCTTCCCTTGCTACTGCAGCACTAGTTCTGCCTGAATACACGATTTAGCTCAGTTTGTAATTTTTGGCCCGAGTACACCAATACGTTGATAGTCACTCTTACTGACAGAGATGGCAGCAGGAAGGGAGAGGATTATTTTTGATTGGGTGAGGTTCCAGATGTGTCACATAGAAGCAAGGCAGACTTCATTAGGCCATACTGTGATATAAAGATGTCTGGAAAAAGGATGCTTATTCTTCGTCTTGTTCACTTTTTGCAGTGTGTTTGAGTGAAAAACATCATAAAAGGCATATGTTATCATTTCTGAAACATACTGTTTTCATCTCATGAGTTGTATTCATTTCTGTGATCACAATCCTGAAAAATGTCAAATTGCATAAAAGAAAAAAACAAGCAAAAGGCAGCCAAATAAGTTGCAGAACAGCAACAGTGAAATGCCAAGCTTTGGCTCATGCATTACAATTTTCAGCCAAAAGTAGGGATGACCAAGTCTCCAGCTTGAGTTTATAAGGTAAGATTTTTCTCATTTATCCAGTGACAAGAAGGAGGTCAGGAGAAATGTTAAGTGTAGAAGCTTTGAAGTCAATCAAGCTGGCACTATATGGATGGATTTAAAAGCACCTTGTCACAACCTACTCCTGCCTGTAATTTATGACTGTGCAGTGACCACTTTAGGCAGAAAAATGTAATTTAAAACTAACATTTTAGGAGCTTTCAGATTTTTTCTCTGGTTCTGACCAGCGTTTTTACTCTGTGCTTTACATGCTTGAGTATGTTCCTCCCAACAGCTGTCACTTAAATAACCTACTCTACAGTACGGTGTCTCACATTTTGCCAATTTGTTTCTTGTGAGGCTTTAACTAGACGATAGTAATGTAGCTGTGAAAACATTCAGAGGTTTAAGTCTGTCACACTATTTAAATGTCTTCAAAAATTCCCCTCTGCCTCATGTGTGGCAAATTCTGCACGTGCTGGGAGATGGCAGCTGTACTCAAACGCATTCTACTTCATTTGGCTCAGACACTGAGGAAAAAATAGTTTTAGCTGAAGCTAATTATCATGGCTCAACAGGCAGGACGATTGCTCGGTGAGAGGGGTTAATGACTTAATACAATCTAGGGACAATTGCTGAAATGTCTTTCTTACACGAAAAATAAAATCCAAGAACTGAAAAAAGAACACAAAACCCTTCAAAAGAAACTATTTCCTTTGCTGATAAAACTTTGTCGTCTCTATGGTCTGGCTGCTGACTCACTGTTCGAGCAATCTGTCTTAGCCCTGGCATGAACGGTGTCCTCTGTGTCGAGTATAGGTTGTGGCTACCCTGAAACCCTGAATTCCAATTGGACATTGGACATTTTGGAGAATTCTGAGATTTTCTTTTCCAACAGAGGGTAATTTTATTGGATGAGAAGAAATCTTGTTCAACAGTTCACTTTCTTTGTGTTCACCCACATTTCTTGCATAGATGTTTGCTGTGTTGACCTTTGTTGAATTGTAATAAATGTTTGTAGCAAGAATGCTCACTCTCTTTTTCTGTGCTGCCAATAACTGGCCACACATTGCTTATAGCAAAAAGGGTGAACATTTATTTTTTTTCCATCAAGAAAACAATCTGTGCCCTATATACAACAGTAGTCCTTGAAACACTGGGGATACAGATTGCATGACATCATCCATACATAGTACCCACCAAAGCGGACACTATGATTCTATGATAAAAGGTTTTTTATCATCATAATAATAATGCAGATACCATTTATGGTTTATTTATGTTTCATACTTTAAAATATTTAAAGGCTTTGTGGCTTTAAAATGTTGCTATTTGCCTTTTTTAATTATTTTTCCTTCCTGCAGGAGACACAGAAGGCCAAGCAGTTCCTGCCTTTCCTGCAGAGAGCTGGTCGGTCAGAAGCTGTTGTCGAATATGTATTCAGTGGTTCTCGTCTCAAGCTGTACATGCCCAAAGAGACTTGTCTCATCACATTCCTCCTTGCTGGTAGGTGTGCTTTTCTAATGCCGATAGTTAAACAGGGTTTTCCTTTTAAAATAAGGGTCTCACAGTTTTCTAGTGGATTTGCAAGCTTCCCGCCATTCCTGACCCAGAATGCAGCATGGTGGACTCGTGTTTTAGTAATAGCTACAGTAATGAGCATTTTATTTGCATTTCTTTGTATGATTTTGCAGGACAAATATAAATCTTTTTTTTTTCCTTTTGCCTATTCATTAAATGTATCACAACTAAGTACACTCATCATTTTTGGCCTAGGGACATATGCTTTGATGCATAAATGGGGATGACCTTGTAAGTTCTTAATTTTCTAATGAATGCAAACTATTGCATTTACAAAAGATTATCAGTCACGATTGATCAGTGCATCTGTTTGTTTATTGTTCAAATACATAAAATTCGAAGAAATATGCTGTTTTTTATTGGTAATATTTAACTTATCACTGAACACATTGGCATACATCAAGGTGAAAGTGAGTTTAATTTTTTTCCAAGATTCATATTCTTACTTCAGTAGCCACCAGTAGTTATTAGCTCACCTTTTACTGCTTCAATTTAAACTTGAAGATCTTGAAATACAGGTCCTTCTCAAAATATTAGCATATTGTGATAAAGTTCATTATTTCCCATAATGTAATGATGAAAAATTAACATTCATATATTTTAGATTCATTGCACACTAACTGAAATATTTCAGGTCTTTTATTGTCTTAATACGGATGATTTTGGCATACAGCTCATGAAAACCCAAAATTCCTATCTCACAAAATTAGCATATTTCATTCGACCAATAAAAGAAAAGTGTTTTTAATACAAAAAACGTCAACCTTCAAATAATCATATACAGTTATGCACTCAATACTTGGTCGGGAATCCTTTTGCAGAAATGACTGCTTCAGTGCGGCGTGGCATGGAGGCAATCAGCCTGTGGCACTGCTGAGGTCTTATGGAGGCCCAGGATGCTTCGATAGCGGCCTTTAGCTCATCCAGAGTGTTGGGTCTTGAGTCTCTCAACGTTCTCTTAACAATATCCCACAGATTCTCTATGGGGTTCAGGTCAGGAGAGTTGGCAGGCCAATTGAGCACAGTGATACCATGGTCAGTAAACCATTTACCAGTGGTTTTGGCACTGTGAGCAGGTGCCAGGTCGTGCTGAAAAATGAAATCTTCATCTCCATAAAGCTTTTCAGCAGATGGAAGCATAAAGTGCTCCAAAATCTCCTGATAGCTAGCTGCATTGACCCTGCCCTTGATAAAACACAGTGGACCAACACCAGCAGCTGACACGGCACCCCAGACCATCACTGACTGTGGGTACTTGACACTGGACTTCTGGCATTTTGGCATTTCCTTCTCCCCAGTCTTCCTCCAGACTCTGGCACCTTGATTTCCGAATGACATGCAGAATTTGCTTTCATCCGACAAAAGTACTTTGGACCACTGAGCAACAGTCCAGTGCTGCTTCTACAAGTCCTTCTCAAAATATTAGCATATTGTGATAAAGTTAATTATTTTCCATAATGTCATGATGAAAATTGAACATTCATATATTTTAGATTAATTGCACACTAACTGAAATATTTCAGGTCTTTTATTGTCTTAATACGGATGATTTTGGCATACAGCTCATGAAAACCCAAAATTCCTATCTCACAAAATTAGCATATCATTAAAAGGGTCTCTAAACGAGCTATGAACCTAATCATCTGAATCAACGAGTTAACTCTAAACACCTGCAAAAGATTCCTGAGGCCTTTAAAACTCCCAGCCTGGTTCATCACTCAAAACCCCAATCATGGGTAAGACTGCCGACCTGACTGCTGTCCAGAAGGCCACTATTGACACCCTCAAGCAAGAGGGTAAGACACAGAAAGACATTTCTGAACGAATAGGCTGTTCCCAGAGTGCTGCATCAAGGCACCTCAGTGGGAAGTCTGTGGGAAGGAAAAAGTGTGGCAGAAAACGCTGCACAACGAGAAGAGGTGACCGGACCCTGAGGAAGATTGTGGAGAAGGGCCGATTCCAGACCTTGGGGGACCTGCGGAAGCAGTGGACTGAGTCTAGAGTAGAAACATCCAGAGCCACCGTGCACAGGCGTGCGCAGGAAATGGGCTACAGGTGCCGCATTCCCCAGGTCAAGCCACTTTTGAACCAGAAACAGCGGCAGAAGCGCCTGACCTGGGCTACAGAGAAGCAGCACTGGACTGTTGCTCAGTGGTCCAAAGTACTTTTTTCAGATGAAAGCAAATTCTGCATGTCATTCGGAAATCAAGGTGCCAGAGTCTGGAGGAAGACTGGGGAGAAGGAAATGCCAAAATGCCAGACGTCCAGTGTCAAGTACCCACAGTCAGTGATGGTCTGGGGTGCCGTGTCAGCTGCTGGTGTTGGTCCACTGTGTTTTATCAAGGGCAGGGTCAATGCAGCTAGCTATCAGGAGATTTTGGAGCACTTTATGCTTCCATCTGCTGAAAAGCTTTATGGAGATGAAGATTTCATTTTTCAGCACGACCTGGCACCTGCTCACAGTGCCAAAACCACTGGTAAATGGTTTACTGACCATGGTATCACTGTGCTCAATTGGCCTGCCAACTCTCCTGACCTGAACCCCATAGAGAATCTGTGGGATATTGTGAAGAGAACGTTGAGAGACTCAAGACCCAACACTCTGGATGAGCTAAAGGCCGCTATCGAAGCATCCTGGGCCTCCATAAGACCTCAGCAGTGTCACAGGCTGATTGCCTCCATGCCACGCCGCATTGAAGCAGTCATTTCTGCCAAAGGATTCCCGACCAAGTATTGAGTGCATAACTGTACATGATTATTTGAAGGTTGACGTTTTTTGTATTAAAAACACTTTTCTTTTATTGGTTGGATGAAATATGCTAATTTTGTGAGATAGGAATTTTGGGTTTTTATGAGCTGTATGCCAAAATCATCCGTATTAAGACAATAAAAGACCTGAAATATTTCAGTTAGTGTGCAATTAATCTAAAATATATGAATGTTAAATTTTCATCATGACATTATGGAAAATAATGAACTTTATCACAATATGCTAATATTTTGAGAAGGACCTGTATTCCCCACTGCACTTCTCTTTAATTGGGTTAAGGCAATGATATTTTTTCTTTACACAACTCATCAGTTTGTCTGTGTCTTATGAGCTTTTGATTAGCTTTTGATTTACTTTGTAAATTATTGATCTTGAAGTTTCTTTTGAGTACCACTAGTCTACCAACACAAGTATTTGTACCACATTGAAAACCTGGGGTCTAATTAATTTTGAGATTCGTCTTCTACACTAATGTTAATTTATTATACCCTTTCTTTGTTTCTGAAGCATATACACCATAAAGTGGTTGATTTGCAGTAATTGAACAGTGTAAAACTCTAGTGAATATGCAAGTGTTAACTAGACATTTTTACAGAAAGAGTAAATACATTTTTGTCCCAAGTGTTTTTGTTGTCTTTAACTTTGAGAAGGTCAAGTTGTGAAGGCTTGGTGTGTTTCCAGAATATCAGCTTGTACCTTTTGGCATTTCAGGAACAGTCAGTTTATTTCCCCTGCTCCACATTGTAATCGCTTGTGTTTTACCTCATATGCAGCAACTGCAACAGTAACTTATCCGATCACACCTGAAAGAAACCTATAATTACAGTTGCATCTTTAATCAGTTAAAATATTGTCAAAGCTTTTACATAAGACCAATCAAAAATGGATTTTTACCAGATGCGTCATCTTTTGCATGAATTACCACATCAATGTGGTATGGCACAGCGGCGATCAGCCTGTGGACTTTTTGAGACATTAAGGAAGTCCAGGTTGCTTTAATGGCAGCCTTCAGCTCCTCTGCATTGTCTGTTGTGTGTGATTTTCCACTTAACAATACTTCATTGATTTTTGTTTACAGTCCTTAGTCAGGTCAGTTTGCTGGGCTGTCAAACACAGCGATACCATGGTAGTCAAAGCAGGTACTAGAGTTTTTGGCAGTGTGGGCAGGTGCCACATCCGTCTGGGAAATGGAAAATCCTGTCTGTAGAGGAAAGCATGAGGTGCTCTCAAACATCCTGGTAGACGGCTAATATGAGAGGAGTGGCCTAATAGAAGGAATGTAACTCTTGTTAACCGTGCCCTGGATACATCTGCTTAATGGTTGTTGAAGGGTCGACTCGAGCCTTTGTTTGCATTTTGTGGATCTCACCCAAACACTTGAAATGTACTTTGCTTCACATTCCTCCCAAGACTGTGGTTATTTCTCTTGTTTGTGTACCTTTTTCTATCATATTTTTTCTTTCTGCTTAGCTCTCCACTAATGTGCTTGGAAACAACACTGTAAACACCCAGCTTCTTAAGCAATAGCCTGTAATGTCTTACCGTACTTATGGAAGGTGTCTTGGCCATCAAAACTAGCAGAAAAAAGTAGTTTTAATAGTGTAATTTGTTTTAATAAAGTACTCTAAATTCCTTAAGCAACAATTATTTAATGTGGAAAATTTCTCTCTGGACTTAGAGCCCTGATTGAACATAAAATCAAGAACTTGGTGATTAGCACTCATTATGATCATATTATATGGTTTTCCACAGAGCAATATAGAGACTTCCATCGCACGAATGGGGTCCCATTGCTTGCTTTTGGTGTGCCTTTAATCTGATGTGGAGATAATTAATCTAATCTATGATAATAATTTCCTTTTTTAAAACATTAGGTAGGACATTATCGTTACACCATTTGATGGCAGTAGGAAAGGTTTTACTTAAATCTGACTCTGTGTTCCGAAGAAAGAAACATGGCGACTGTGTAATCAGAGAGCTTTTATTGCTTTTTTCTAAGACATTTTGCTAATGTCACAGTTAACCTTGAAGAACATGGTGGTTAATATCCGAGTCTGCTGGACTCTCAGTGAGAAATTAAACAATAACAGCCAATTAGGTTGTTATAAAAATAAGATTCAAAGTGATCAATTAGAATGTGAACCCTTTTGTTATTTAAGTGCAGAAAAAACATCTCAAAGAAAAAAGTGAACTATTCTTTCTAATAATTTGACTTTTTTTGTCGTAACGTAAAAAAAGGTGAGTTTCTCCAGTCTATTTGATGATCCAGATTCAGTTCTTGGTTTATGACTTGTCATTTTCTTAACATTTTGCACTATGAACACAGCTCTCAGGCATCATCTTGATTACAAACAACTATTTACAAAACCACAGAGGAATGTGTAGGACTTAAATGGTGCTAGTGGTCAGACCTTTTTCAGCCAAACTGCACCTTTTCATTCCTAACAAATCAAACTTTTTCTGACGTCCAGGTCTTTGCTGAATTAGGTGTGGCTGAATGGAAATAAAGAAAAATTACATTTAGTTTTTGGTTGTTGGTGTCCGCCTGTTACTGCATTTTTTGACTGTTTTTAGATGTTTTAAAGTGATCTAAGCTAAAATCAATCAGCACATCGTTTTACAGTAAAAACAAAAGAGATGGGTTTTTATTATTTATTTTAAAGTTCTGTATGTTAGACATGTTTGCATAGTCTGCTTTTTAATTGAATGTACTTAATCAGAGGGTTATTAGCAAATCTTAATGGCAACAATAGAGCTGAAGGTCCCTGGATGGGAAAAGCTTTGTCTCCAGGAAATGAGATGACCTGTGATACCTTTTAATAAAAACATACAGCTTTATTTGTTTTTCTTTAACCACGATTGATACCAGATGTGGTATCAATCGTGGTTTGCTTGCTATTCTCTCACATCAGTTGAAGACGTTTCTCACTGAAGTAATTAATATTTGCTTCTCCATTTTTCATCCCTTTTCCCTCCATTTTGTTGTCAGTTTGAGATGAAATGGTACGTGTTGTAGGCCATGGCCTCCATGTTTTTGCGCAAGGCGTTTTTAGCTATATACTTGATTTTCTTCCATAACTCAAACCTATACCACTACACATGAAATGAAGCCCCTAGGGCAAAAGGCACCCATCTATCTGCGTTTAATCTCCCAGCTCACTCCATCTCTGACCACTTTCTTTTCCTGGCAAAGTTATCTTTTTGTGTTTTATTCGTTCATCTGCACCAGGGGCCGTGTGCAAAATGACACGAGCAATAAACACTGTTATATTTATGTGTCTATGAAAGACTCCTGATCCTTTGAACCTATTCTCCTTTTAAGCTATAGCATATTTCTGACAAGATGTGTTGTCTTAGTTATGTTACAGTTAGAGTTAGGATTTTAAAGAAAGGCTTGCCATGCAGGAATGTCCTGGTCAAACAGTTCTGCTTCAAAGAATATGCTTACATAGAGTACAGTTCCAGTCAGAATTGAACCCTCTCTCGTGGACATGGATGTCATTCTATGGAAGACTTTTAAAGCTAAATTTGAACATGATAATACAACATACAGCTTCACCGTTTTTGTTTTTTTGTTTGTTTGTTTTTTTTACTCCCCAGAATAAGGTGCACATTTTGATTTTACTCTGAATTTTCTGTTATACAAATGGCCCCAGAATTGTACACAAATATAAACTTATTTGGATAAATACCCTTTTAGCGAGATGCAGAAAAAACACATTTTGTAGACAACCATCAACAACTGTCTGGCATAACTCTGGCTGTATATTTGACTACTCTTAACAAAATCCGTAGACCTTATTTGACTGACTCGTCTTTTAAGCAGATATATTTTTTTATTTTACAGTAGGGTCGATGTCTATTTCAGGAGCATAGTCTACGTATTCCTCCTTTATGATTCCATCTACTTGGTGCATTGCAGCAGTGCCACAGACAGGAAGAAATGACCCTCAGCATAATGCTACTACCTCCATGCTTGGCAGTTGTTAAGGTGTAGTTAATGATTTTTGTTGTGAGAAAAAGGCTAAATTTTTGTCTCCTGACCATAAAACCTTTCTCCAGATGACCTTTAAATTAACCATGTGGGGAGCTGCACATTTCAATTCAATTCAATTCAGTTTTATTTATATAGCGCCAATTCACAACACATGTTGTCTCAAGGCACTTCACAACAGTCAGGTACATACACTCCAAGCAATCCTAACAATTGAACAGTGCAGTCGGAGTTAGCTTTTTATTCAAATTGGATAAAAAGTTTTTCTATCTAAGGAAACCCAGCAGATTGCATCCAGTCAGTGACTTGCAGCATTCACTCCTCCTGGATGAGCATGTAGAGACAGTGGACAGTCACTGGTGTTGACTTTGCAGCAATCCCTCATACTGAGCATGCATGTAGTGACAGTGGAGAGGAAAAACTCCCTTTTAACAGGAAGAAACCTCCAGCAGAACCAGGCTCAGTGTGAGCAGCCATCTGCCACGACCTACTGGGGGTTTGAGAGAACAGAGCAGAGACACAAAGAGAACACAGAAGCACTGATCCAGAAGTACTTTCTATGGGAAGGAAAAGTAAATGTTAATGGATGTAACTCCTTTAGTCGTTTCACCTAGAAAGAAAGAACAGATAAACTCTGAGCCAGTTTTCAAGGTTAGAGTCTGAAAGAGAGCACATATAATTAGTTACAGTAAAAGCTCAGTCAATTTCCATGTCTAGGAGAGAGAAAGGGTTAAACACTGAAAGACAGGGCCATGTGGATCATCGGTAGAGGGTGAGCATTAAGTTGTTGCCAGCAGAAGCTCGGACGATTCCCCTCTCCAGAAAGGTCTCACAGGCAGACACAGAGCCAGGCCATTTCAGTCAGGCTTGAATGTGTTGATGTTTGGATGAGATTTAAATTTTTTTTTTTTTATTGATCGACACTGCTGCACTGTGGACAGTGAAGCTGGTGTTTATAATATGGTTGAGCCTTTATGGTTCCTTAACTGTTTCTGAACATTGCATCCAATTTAATTTTATCTAAGGGGAATGGTTTTGTCAGAGGGGAAAAACTAAGGTTAATTTGCCTCAAATTTACAAGACATTTGTTGGAGAATTCAATTTGAGGTTTCAAAAAGGGAGCAACTATCAACCATGATGTTTGCAACAGTTGATCTGTTCCACCTTGGAACATGAACAGTTCCAACTCATCAATAAAGGCCCATTGACATGAATAGATGTCAGTGAACTTCTGAATGAAACTGGGTTGGAACTGTTTTAGAGTTTCATGCAATTCATTCATCTCCTTTTGCATCTATTTTGTATTTATGTATGATTTTCTAAAAGATGAGCCTTTCTGTTGAGTTGCCTGGGTGTTAGGTAAATAGTGATTTGTGTACATGGAAAATATTGAAAGGATCTTGCAGTTAAAACAAGCACTGCATTATTAATCTGTTGTATCATCTGTCTGAATAATTTATTCCCTCTGGCCAGTTTTTTTTCTATTATTTAGCATTGTTGTTGGAAACTATTAAAAAACAAACTGTTTACAGGAGCTCTGCAAAAGAAATAGTCCCATTGCAGTAAGAGATGTACTATTCTCATTTAATTTCAAATAATCAAATAAAGTTCCCACATCTGGCATTTGAACTCCTTGCTTTCTGAGTAGACTGTGTCTTCTCTTCTTTGGTTTGTATCTCATAGTAATTGTCCTTATCTGTTTCTCCATTGAACACCTTAGAGCCTGAGTCTTTTCTTACCTTTCCAGAGTTTTCCCTGTTTGAGCTGGTGCTGTAAGAAGGAAAACAAAAAATAGAAACGCAGCACAGCAGCAAGCCTATGACATCAAAAAAGACCGGAGGTGTGCATCTGGAGTTCAAGGGTAGTTCCCGTTCCTCTCTTTCCACAGCACCTTAGCTTTGTTCTTTTTACTTGCTGGCCTGTGCACTTCCAAAAGTAAGTTTTAGAAAGGGTGAAGAGTCATCCTATGTGTTTATTTATTTATTTATTTTTAGAAAAAAGAGAACACTTATAGTGGATGAATAGGAGTTTAGTAATGGTGGATTTCAAAGCTTGATGAAAGATTTCAGAGGCTGTAAGGACAGAGAGGGTACAGAAAAAACACGTTAAGGGTAAAGAGAAAACAACAAAAAAACACAATTTCTTTGAAGTCTGGCTGAGGCTAAGGGAGACCAAGCAGTGAGAAAACTGTAAAAGTTTTATTGGCTTAAGTAGCTTTTACAAAGTTTCTCTTACAGAGAGACCAGCAGCTATCACAAGCGAAGTGTACTTTAAAAGTTACTCAGAGTTCTTCATCTCTGTCAGAGAATGAAACGGCCATCACACGCACACAACGAGCGAAGAGCTTTAACTGTCTTGTGGTTGGCTAAGCACCATTTGTGGAATACATTTTTAGAATTCCTGTATGTATGGATGGTTTGCATGTGTTTAAATAAAGCAGATCTTTGTTGTAAATGTAACTACAGTGGCTTACAAAAGGATTAAAACCCTTTAACCTTTTGACATTTGTTATGTACATTACAATCACAAACTTCAATGAATTATTGGTGCTGGACCAACACAGTGGTGAAAAGTGGAAGGAAAGGAATACGTGGTTTTAGAAATATTTCACAAATGGTAATCTGCAACTATGGCATGCAATTGAGTGCTGTTAAATCTATCATCTTCAAATTGAGGATGACACACTGTAGACCTACCATGACATGGCTGTCCATTCACGAATGACGGGCAGGGCAAGGAGAGTATCAATCAGAAAACAAGCCAAGAGGCCCATGAAAACTCTGGATGAGGTGCTCTGGTCGGATTTAACAAAATGACATGCAAAATGCCAACTGACACTCACACAATAATTAGTTATAATTAGTTATTTCAGGCAAAACTTGACAGTTAATGCTCATGGATGCTCTCTGTACAATTCGAATGAGCCTGAGTTATTTTCAAACAAACGACAAAAATGTTATTCTCTAGATCTGCAGAACTGGTTGAGAAATACCCTAAAAGTCTTGTAGTTGTAACTGCAGCAAAACGTGTTTCTGCAAAGTATTGACTTAGAAAGACTGAAAGCACAACACACTTTGTAGAAATTTATTTGTAAAACTAAAGTCTAATTTCCACTTCATGGTGATTTGCTACCTCATGTTGATCTAACACAGAGAGAGTCTGGTGTTGCATGGCAACATGTCAAAAATTGCTGGTATAAAGGACTTTTTTTAAAATAAGTTACCTCAAAACTTTCTACATTGTCAAAAGATGCCTTTTAAAAGCTCTACAGAAAGGTTCCACATGCTTATTGCCATCTTAAGTGTAATTTAAGACATAAAAACTTAGGACCTGGTTATCTTGAAGTTTCAAGACCGATATCAAAGCTTAATGCTAATCTTCCTATAGTAGTGTTAAATTTACTGCACAATGAGCTACAGCATACATCAGCCTATAGACAAATCCATAATCCACAATATTCACTGTGTGCTTCCTTGAGATGAAGAAGTTCTCAGAAGCATTATAAATATACCTACAGCTAATATTTTACTTTAATAAAGGATTGAGTTTCCTGGACATGCAGAATGATTTATAGTTTATGCTGCATCGGTCTTCTGCAGCAAAGGTATAAGATCCATACAGAGCCAATAGGTTGTGTATTTTAATGAAATAATTATTTTTACAATGCCACATCTTGCGTATACAGTGTTTCAGATAAATTTAGCTGCATTTGTTTTCAGCTCAGGAGATTGGACTATGTGTTTGCCTAAGGCTGGTTGGAGATATTAGGGAGTCATAGCATTATGATGTTGGGTTAGAAGGATGGATTGAGAGGATAAAAGCAAGAGGTAGTCTAACCAAATCCTTGGATTTCGATTTTTCCTAACATCATATTCTTTGTCTACTCCCACCGTCTGCCCTCTGTGCCCTTCACTCACTCTCCCGAAATATGCCCACCTACATTCTTCACCCATGACTGGGCCTTTTCCTTGGCCTGTATCCACTGAGACAGCTGTGAAGAGGGAGATATTCAAATAGGGGATTGTCACCTCGCAGTTCCATACTGCAAAGGACAACAAAGATTAATGACATGGAAATTTAAATGGAATGATGCTATTAAGGGTGGTAGAGGGAGAAAAGACAAGTTTTAGATTTGAATCCACACACACATTTAGATGCTTACAACCTCCTCCTCCGGTTTGTAGTTTGCCTGTCACATTGCTAATTATATCCTGTTGACAGCCTGTCAAAAATCAAGACTTAGTAACTTAATAACATTAAAAAAAGACTAATGGCATTCATACTGAGCTGCCTTAATTCTGCAAGTATCAATTTATACCTGCAGACATGCCAAAAGCAACAGCGCAAGCGTCTGGCGGGTTATGAGCAAAAACGTCAAAGGCTAATCAATATGCACATCATTAGCATAGGAATAAACGGCATGATGTATATTTGGAAGCGTCAGTTGTGAGACAAATGCACATTAGCAGCATCTTTCCTTTAGAGCAATTTCCATGAGATGAAGCTCATTATGTGGCTTGGTTAAAGGAGAAAGAAGCTAACTCAATGTTATTTTATGTTGGATCAACTAAATACAGTCATTTATAAAGTAGAAGATGAATGCCTCCAGTGAGTTTTTTTTGAATTGCATAAATCTAAAAAAATGTGAAACTCTCTCTGTATTCAGACCATTTCTTAATAGATAGAGCTGTTACCATTACAAAAGGTAGCAAGTAGTTTCTTCTTTCAGATGGAAGACATTAAAAAGTATTTGATAGGGAAGCAGCAAATGCCCATATCTCTTGATGCCCAAGCGTTAGTAGGAGTTGTCTCAAAAATAAATGGGACTCCTTGTTCAGTATTGTCTGTCCACCAGTCATTGTTCAGTCTCTATAGTAACCGTATTATATTGGCTGATGGGTGGTGGTAGTCTCCACCACTGCTATTACTGCATCAAGTTCTTGATCAGGCATTCACCATATCACCAGGATGTCTTGCAGGAGACCCATCGGTTTTTTGTCTGGCTGAATTGATGTATAGTTTGTCTGGTTAAACTGCTGGTGGCTCATGGGTTAAGCGACCGACCCATATACAGAGGCCTTAGTCATCTACGCAGCAGTCCCGGGTTTGAGTCCAGCCCTGGCGACATTTGCTGCATGTCTTCCCCCTCCATTCACCCACATTTCCTGTCTGCCTCCTGTCAAAAAATACAGGGAAAAATAAAGACCACTAGTATCACAAAAAAATCTAGAAAAATAAATCTAAACTGAAAGTAACGGTGCAGTATAAGTATATGTTTCAAAATAAGTTGAAAACTTTTACTGTTCATTCAAAACATAGTGATGCCCCCTCATTCACTCATCGAAATGTGCCTTTCTCTATTGTATTTTTAAACCTACCTTAGAGAAGTTTAGACAACCAACATTTAGAATGCAGATTATAGAAAACCTTCCTAATCCTAATTTCCTAATGCAAATCCTCTGGCTTTACCCCATTTAGTGCTCTCTAAAGTAAAGGAGTGGACAGCTTGAATACAGAGGTGGACCTTTCATTAAAAAGGTTCCTCAAAATAGAAGCAGTTAGCTTTGCAAGTTAAAATACATGTTCTGAAGCGTGCTGTACAATATCAGGAAAACACGTAATTGCAATACTGTTGCTGAATATTGTTAAATTGATTAAGACTAAGCCAGATTTTCCCTTGTCTTCTTTCTTTTGCTTCATCACAATGTCCCCACCACTCTGAGTCCTGGCCATTTAAAATATTCACCAAGTGTGGGCATTAAGGGCCGAGAAAATATCAAACAGACCAAAAATTATATCGCCATTCAGAATGTGCATGGATAGCAATCATATCCTACCAAATACTGCATCCAAGCAGTCCTTTTTGATTGCAGTATTGCACACATTGATATGTTGATGATTGCAACTCGATGTACTGTGAAGCTCTAGTTCTGAAAGATGATTGCTTTGTGTTCACAAAGTGTTAAATTAGGCCTAAGGATATTTACATTACATAATTTAAATTTCTAACCTACAGCACTGCAGAGTTGTAGACTGACTAGATGGCATGTGTTTGAGACAATGTTGGTCAGTCATTAGTGACTTGAAGAAAATGACTTGTGAAAACTAAACAGCTAACGAAGCAACAATTAAGAACATGTTAAAACAGCTGGACAGTTTAGATTATTCTAGATTAATATGTTGCATTTTCTCAACAGGATGACCCTTCTGATGTCTGGTAAAACTGCACTCTTTTTAGGTGTCTTCAAACAGACGTGCGACTTCTAAGAGCAACATCTTACACGTATAATACAGGGACGGATATGATTTATGGTAGATTGACATGTGGGCACCCTCTTCAGGCTAGCATGAGGAGCTGTGTTATTTTCTGCGTAGTGTAACGCCAGAGTGATCATTGTACATTTTGTCTCTGAGATCAAATAAGATGGATTTCCTGGAGTATGACCTAGATATTTATTTGGTGTCGAGTCTGAGTTATGCATCTTGGTGGAGGTTAACGTTGGCTGTGCTAAGTGGCTTTCAGGTTTGCTTGAAATGCTGCATGGAGGCGGGACCACAGTAAGTGTGGATGAATTTCAGGAGTGCAGTCAGGTCATACAAGAAGGCCTGCAGTGTTCATTTTATAAGGCGTCACATCTGTGATCATTGCATCAGTGTATGACCTATAAAAACCCCTTTCCTGGACTTTTTCCCCTTGGCACATTTAAGCTTCATGGGCATGTTTTCTCATCTTAAGAGTTTTGACTTAGTAGAAAATGGTTGTTTCTGTGGGCCTGTAAACCCATGTACATTATACACTATACAGTGAAACTTTACTTCTTTGTGTATTACATTCATGAGTAGTCTTTCTTCAGGATTATGCTTGGGGGAAACACAATTCCACCCCTTATCATAGCTGCAGCCAACCCAAGCAGAAACTTTGTATCTCCCTTCCTGCAATTACTTTATACACCAATTTTTGCATATATATATCTATATATATATATAGATATATATATATATATACACACACACACACACACACATAGTGTTATAGTCACTGAATCCCACATGTAAGCCCTGTCCTGGTAAGCTTCTATAAATACTTTAATATGATCTTGGCCATAAGTGACTTCTCCTCTATGGAACAAAAAAATATTTATTTTGACAGACTTTATTGTTTGTCTTTAGCTTTATTGCTGCAGTAAACTATTTGTGAAAATATAGTAAAATTAGGAAAGTTTAAAAAGACATGTTTGTGCATGACCTCGACAGCCTTACAGCTTTCTTCTGTTCTTTTTTTGTTCTTCTTTTAACTGTAATCAAAAAAAGGCTAATATCAGACAAAGGTAACCTGAATAAATAAAGATGCAGTTTAAAAAAAAAAGTTAAACTTATTAAAGGAAAAAATCTATCACAAGCTAAATTTGATCTATGCGAAAATGCAATTTTCCTTGTTTTTAAGTCATGACCTGTGATTACAAAACATTTTCAAGTTCAATTTCACTACCCAAACCCAAGCTGTATTAATGCGAGATGTAGAAAGAATATATCACTTAAATAGAAAGTATTTAACAACATGAAGAAGGCAACGATGCAACAGATTTTATGCCCTGATCTAAAGACTTTCAAGAACCGACAGGAAACCTCAGACAAACTGTTTCCACTACCAGGACGTACTTACTTTACCAACAGGTTTACTGTGATATGACATCTACATGCAAGGGAACTGTTGCTGATAGAGATGCACCAATATACATTTTGGTCCGATATCGATATAAACCTTGATGTTATGGCCGATAACCAATATTTACAGATGTTTTGTTTTTCCTGCTGCAGGTCTAATAACCCACAATCCTATGCTGTATCACTCAGTGTCACATGGTCAAACCAATACCACTCGACCAACCCCCTCCTGAAAAATTGTGAACAAATGGAAACAAAATGGAAATAGACCCTGTTCTAAAGGACCAGGGACCATTTAACATGGGCTGATATCAATGTTAATGCAGATATATTGTGCATTCCTAATTGGCCATTATAATTTGACAGAACCTCACTTCACAAAATGCAATTAACCTTTTTTGCTCAAGTGCACATGGATGATGCAGAAGGACAGTAATCCAGGGCACACCAACAAGTATATCTCTGAGTGCCTCAAAAAAATAAATCAAATGGTCCAGAAGTAGCCTAGTCAAAGTTCAGACTTGAATGCAGTTCCATGGCCCTAAACAGTCTATCCATTCTCCAAAACCCCTCGATGTGGTTCAACTAACCCGATTCTGCAAAGAGGGAGTCAAAATTCCTCTACAGAAATGTAAAACGGTCATTGCCAGTGAATGGTGACACAATGGTGACACAAGCACTTATTAGCTTTAGAGCAGTTGCTTTTTCACATAAGGCTCAGGTGGTTTGGACAGTTTTTGATGAATGAAATCATTATTTGAATCTGATTTTCGTATTGACATTTCATTACATTGTATTTACATTGAGCAGTTTACTGTTATCCTTTTTAAAGCTTTGTTGCTTAGAGGGAACATAGAGAAACTGCAGACTCGATACAGATCTTCCTGTATTGTACAAAACTCTCTACTGAGTGTAAACCTAATGTCTTAAACTGGACTGAACAGTTTTTTAACTTTTCAGTGCAGTATGTCATGTGGCCTCATTTTGCCTTTGCAGGGTCATTTTCCCTTTCCTGCCAGTGTGAATTTGCTGATATATCTTGCTCTTGTCCTCCTAAATGGGACAGACATGGCCATGTAGGGAACAGAAAGTACAAAATGAGATTTAAAAAAGCCGGTGGGTTTTTCAATTCAGTTAAAAGAAAAATTATAGCAGGAGGAGTGAACTTGCTCAGTAGGTTAGCTGGCTTAATATTTTAGGGTAATACAATGAGTATATCAGGTTTTGATTTTCATAAAAAGCAATAGTTTGCTCCTTAAAACTGTAAGAAAACGCAAACTAAATATTTATTTTAGATGGCATCTTTTTTAACATAAATACACCACATTCACTGTTTCATGTGGCCTATAGAGACATTTCTTTAGCAAGTACAGAAGCCAAGATGTAGACTCACCTGGAACATGGTGTCCTATATTGTCACTGTCAGAATCTGCTGTAGCCACAAGGTTATTAAGCCCCTCATTATAGTGAAACATTATATAGCTATTGCATGTATTATCAATGAAATCAAAAGATAACTGGCCACTCAGACCGTTCAAAGAATTCATCTTTTTTGAGAAAGTCTAAAAAAATCTTAGCTGTGAAAGTTGAATCCTATGATTTTTGCAGCAAGATAGCCACGCGCACCAGTGAGTCATCGGAATGCCCTAACAGATCAAATTTTGCTTTTCTGTCATGTATATTTGTGAGTCTGTCCTGAGGCTGTATATCTGTCATGCCAGAGAAGCTCATTAAATTAAACCCCAAGTCAAATGGGAAAGAAAGACCCTAAGAAAGAGTCGTTGCTTTATTAGCAATATGCTGGAGGCTTTAACTTGCAGCAGAAGCTATCATCAGATTACTCTGCATCAAACAGCTCCGACCTGCTTGTTGGTTTGTTGTGTTTAACTGAAGCAATTAAGCTTTTTATTATCTGAATTTGAACAAACATTATAACAGATTAACATGTAGAGTGTATACATATGTAGATATATAGTATAGAACTACTCATTATCTTTGAAATTTGGCTCACAGGTTTTACATATCTACCAGATTAAGCTATTAAAACTGTCTACTTTCTCTACTTGCCCATTTTTATGCCATGAATAAACAAAACTCTTTTGAAGAAGTGTTTTTGTTTTCAATTGTTGACCCAGTGTCCACAAGTTATTTATTCAAAATTTAGATTTGTTCTTTATTCCGTCATAAAAATACTGTAAATGACAAAAAAAATTATGATTAAATTAGTTGGTCACGTTCCACCTTACCTACATGCAGACAGAGGGATCCACTGGAATCTTGGAATTGTTAATGTAGCAACATGAAACTAATCTGTTTTCATTGATGTGTTCTGAGGCTTATTAAGTAGTATATTTTCCTATTTAGCTTTAGAAATATATAAATGATATAATTAGACACTTGATGTGGGGAGAAAATGCCATATTAACCACTTAATTAAGAAAATGTAAGTGGGATTTGGAAAAAAAAAAATTGGTTTAAGCGCCATGACGTAAAGACACGTATTCATGATTTCAGTTTTGCCCAAAATGTAAGCGCCTATTCCCTAATCGAGCAGCCCGACGGGAAAAAAAAGTCTTCACACTCATAAAGCCAGATAAGATTAAATTGACTATGTAACCATTACTGTCCATTTTCTTTGCACCTTTGCTTTGACTCAGATGGACTCAAACAACTTTGTCATGTTTGGCTAGGTATCGAATGTCCACGCAGTTCCCGAAATACGCCTAGTGGGGTGCAGGTGGCCGAACCCTTCAGCAATGAAGCCATGCTGTTCACCAAAGAGTTGGTGTTGCAAAGAGAGGTAAGTAACGACACAAAGCAACCCTTGCTGGGGTTTTATTGTCTCTTGTTGTTTCTGTGCCTTTTTTCATGTTGGGGGCTCTAAATGTTTGTACTTTTTTTGGCTGTTTTTTTGGAGCAGTTGTAGACTGCCTTAGCATGTGCTGTATGTTGCTGCAGTTTGCTGTAGCAGTCATTTTTGTTTGTTCTCAACTCAAAATAAATTTAAAAGACAGGAAAGCTTTAAAATTAACTTATGTTAATTAAAATTAACTACACTGCGTAGCAGAAAGAGTAGTTTTATAATACATTTTACAGGTTTTGCTGCTTTTTATTTAAACCAGTTTAACATAGAAGTGAAATTTGTTGAATTTATTTAAATGCTGCAGCTAATCACAGATCTTGGATTCGTGTTATTTGCCAATGTGTGATTAGAAAAACAGCCTGTATTTTAAATAAAATGTCAAAAAGTAATCTGTTATTCCTCTCAGGTAAAAAGGCCTTTTAATATTAAAATGATGTTTATCCTATCCTGTCGAGCCAGTTTTTAGAAAGATGGGACCACTGACTTTAATAAGCTGATTAAATTGTTTACTCCCTGTTGAACTTTATTACAGCATTTATGCACAGTTCTTATCTCCTGAGTGATGTCAAATCTTATAAAAGTTCAGAAAAAGGTTTACACAATCAGTAAAAAAAAAAAAAAAACCTTCCCTTCCCTCTGGACCACACACACACACACACACACACACACACACACACACACACACACACACACACACACAAATACACCATCTTCACTTGCTTATTCCCTTTTGACAGAAATCTCACCTGATACTGGATCGGTGCTCCTGGACTTTTAAAAACTCCATGCAGTGTATGTCTATTCATTCACATGCTAATAGGTTTTTATAAGAAGCAGTGAACGGGCCAAAGCCATGATGGAACTAGCTATAATCCTGCCACCACTTATCCAGGCCACACACATTTTCTCCTTTGCTCTTTTTTTTGGCTCTTTCTTCATCCCTATCTGCTGAAAAGAGCTTTTCTGTGTGGGGTGGCTGACTCCACTGTCCTCTGGTGTTTAATTGTCATGGAAATGGAGTCTTAGCCAGTGGTCCAGGTGGAGCCATGTTAAAAAATTCTGTGTGTGGGGCAAGCAGACAACATATAAGGCATCGTTGAGTGGGAAATAATGGATGCAGACACCAGGGGAATTTGATTGACAAGGATGCCCTATGAATCAGTGCAGAGGTGCTGGACGGAGTGCATGTTGTTTTGAATTTTGGATGTTTTTACAGATGTCAGTCTGCATAAATAGTTTGTAAAAGTTGCAAGACTTTTACTGAAGCTTTGTCCTATTTCATGCCTATTAGGCCAGATCAAAATGTCTTATTCATGGGATCCGCTAACTTGGTGATACAGACATAAAAGAATAATCACAAAGCACAAGTATCAAAGGATTTTTCCACACGTCTTTTCATTTTTCCCATGATTATTACCCAGGCCATAAAAAGCGTTTTCCGTTGAGTTTTGATGATATTACCAATCATTAATGTATTTTTGCAGCTATTGTAGGGGTGTTAGTTACACGTTGACAACACTTTAGAGCTTAGTTTATTTCCATCAAACCAATTAAAAGTTCGAAACATCACATAAGTTTGCTTCAGTTTTCTGCCTCTTATTCAAGCTGATCTTAAACTTCAATAAAAGGCAGTTGCAAATGCTTGTACCCTTGAACTTTTACACATTAGTCACAATACATCCACATACTTTAGTGTTTTCATCGGGATTTTATGTTGCAGACCAACCAAACATAACACAAATATGAAATGCATATTAACATGATAGGTTCGCAGATTAACATGATGGTTTGTAGTTATTTTTAACAAATAAAAATTACTATAAACAACTGTTCATATCTAAAGACAGAATGTCTGCTTTTCTTTGTAAAAATAGCTCAACCTCTGTCAGAGTATCTCTGAACAGCAGTTTTCAAGCTTTGCCACAGATTCTTCATCGTATTTCGGTATAGACTTTCATGGAGGTATTTAAAATAAGAATTTGCTTTGATTTATACAGCTCCAGTGTAACTCTGACTGTTTGTGTATAAATGTTGCCCTGCTGCCCCAGTCTCCAGTGTCAAAATTCAGTGTAGCCTACAGCATGATCTCTTCCAGATTTATTTCGTATTTTGCTCCAGTCATTTCCCCATTAACTCTGAGCAGCCTCCCTGCCAATGCTTAAGCAACACATCCCCACAGTATGATGCTGCCAACATAGGATTTTGCATTTAAGTCAAAAAAGTTAAATTTTAGTCTCACCTGATCAGAATTCCTTCTTAAATGACTTGTTGCAAGCTGCAAACAGTAAAATTTGATAAATGCCAAAAACAATTTTGCTGTGGGAATGTGGCAAAATGTGAGCGTTAAAGGAGTGTGAATGGTTTTACAAGGCGTAGTAAACAATTTAACACATCACCCGGCTGTACTGTCCCTCATCGTTTCTGCTACAGATTGAATTAAACTGTTATTATGCACATAACCTTTTTTGTCCCCACACACACCATCTCTTACTCTTCCTTCCCTGTGTCAGCAGGTTTTTCACAGGTAGGTGGGAGTTATCAAGCATGACCGAGCCATATAATGAGTCCTAAGCCCAGCATGGGGGTTGATTGGCTGGCTGCACTGACCTGCTGTTTGGGCTAACACAAACACATTCACAGAAACACAATTACCTACATGGACACAGTAAGGCCTTTCTGCACACAGGCTTAGCAGGTTTCCCCTGGTCTAACAATTTATTCATTCTGTGTATTAAAAGAAGAATTGATATTAACAAATTTAGATTGACAAGTGTGCAAAAACATGATATTTCATCTAGATGGAGCATTCAGAAGGTTGTGTAAAGTTATACAGGACCAGGCAGCCTGAGACTGTGTTGGACTGAACAGGTGAGAGGACGTGTTGAGGCTCTAATGAGGAAAGTTAGTAGCAGCAGAATTGAAGCCATATTGAAAGATGTTGGGGGAAGAACTCGTCTTTTTCTCCATTTTTCTTTTCCAAGTGAATTTAGCTGAAAGACATTATCAAGGTGTGTCGCACTCCGGCATGAATTTGGATATTTGGCTGGTGCAATCCCTGCTGTTGATCATCTCTGAATAGCGTCTGATTGCGGTAGCTTTCAAAGCCGCTCCTAAGGCGTCTCAGGTGAAAAACCTTTGATTTGACTTTTGGTGGCATAGTTATTTGCATTCATTTATTACTTTTCTCACTAGTGCTGCTTGGCTCTATTTTGTATTCTCAAGCACTTTGCGTTAGCAGCTTGTTGACTCTGTGTCATTATTCAGGGTCTTCCATCTTCTACATTCAGATGTTGTTTTCTGCTCTCTAATTAGCTGTTTCTTGTTCTTCTATCCTATGAAGCTAAGTTTGGGTGCATGAAGTCATCTCTTCTAGTTTATTTGAAAATTCCCTTTTTAATATTTTTACACACTTATCTGGCTTTCATTTCTTATTCACTCCATCTCTCTACAATGGTACAAAGCTGTTCTATTTTCATTTAAAGCATGCTTAGTGTGGCACACAGTTAACTGGGAAGCTTTGATTTACCCCCTCTATACCCCTGATTTCACCGAGTTTTTGAAATTCTGGCATCTTTAATTTTAACTTTCACTATTTTTATTTGAAAAGTCACTTCTGTTTATTGTCTCAGCCTTCTCATACCTCCCCTCCATCTCATTTCCCCCTGCCTCTCCCTATTCCTGCTCCCTCTGTGCAGTTTAAATCTCTGACAGACACTGCTCCCGTTCTCAGCATGGAACCAAAACAGCAGCACACAATTCTGAGGGTAAAAAAGAGAACACGTTGGTAAACACCAATCCCCAGATATTTCCTCTCCTTTTTTTGATGTCTTCCATTTAATTTCTTCTACCTCCTACCTTCCATTGACAAAAACATCCACTATCTCAGTCACTGATTCTCCTTCTTGACTTTCTACATGCTTTCGGATAGCAACTTCAAAACCTCAGACTAACCATGAGGGAATAGAGCACTGACATTTTTATCACTTCTGAGTCAGTACTACTAATGAAAAATATAAATTGGTAGAACAATATTTATACCTTTCTTACTGCCTCATTAAAATACAGCTCATTTAACAGTGTCAATCAAGCTGAGATGACAGTGTCAAGTTGGCATTAAAGCAATATGCCTCACCTGAAAGTTAGAAGCTATTTTTAAAATTTTGTCCAAGTTGTTTCTCGTAGGCAAGAACATATCTTGAGAATCTGTGGAGTAGTTTGTCATTTTTTTGTTTTTTTTTTGTTTTACATTTTCCATACACACTGTTGAGGTCAGAAGTTTAAAACACTCACCATAGCTCTGAATGTTCTAGTGTTCTAACCATGGAATGACAATAGGACACGTCTTCAGGTTTTAAAAACAAGAATTGCGGGAACAAGTTCGAATGAACTAATCCGCACAAGGTGAAAATTATCCATGCAAGCCTAAATGTATACGTACACCTCCATCTATTGGGCATTAACAAACTTTCAGCTTTACTTCTCGTACTCGTACTGTTTGAGTATTTAACCTCTTCTGTTTGTAGAGTTTATTTAAATTATATTTCCTGGCATTGACCCAGATTTTGAGTACAATGCACAAATTCTTGCACAGTTTAGGTCTGGGTTTTCCAAAAGCTTAATGCAAGTGTGCTTTATCTATCCCAAAACCAGTTGTACAACTGTGGCTTTGAGGTAAAGACTTTGATAATTTGTCCTCCTTGATTATTCCACCTACTTGGTGTAATGCAAGCATGATGCCTCACAGCATGATGTGATCACCACCATGCTTGAAAGTTGGTAGATTTTCTTGAGTTTAAAAATCTTACCTCACACCTGAACTTATTCTGGCCACTGAGGCCAAGTAGCTCAATATTTGACTCAACTGATCATGAAACCTTTGTCCAGAACTCATTTGACTTGTCCATGTGGGCAGCTACATTTTTCATTTGTGGTTGATGGGAACCATTTTTGGAGCAGGGGTTTATTTTTCGGCCTCCAGTCCACAGCAATTTAAAACAACAGTGTCACTGTCCACAGTATAGGAACAGTTTCCAGTTTATGGCCGGCTTGAGCCAGGACTGAACCTGTGTGGATTAGGAAAACACTGCAGTAAATTCAAACCTTAACATCCAATTTCTGTTTTAACAGTTTATTTGTTGTTGGGTAAAGAACTGTTAAAAAAATTGTTTAGAGCTTAAGTAATAAGATTCATGCCCTTGATTATGTTTCTGTCCAGAACTATACTTTCAAACCTCATGTTCATGTGGCCTTTTCATATTTTGGATTAGACTAATAAAGTCGACTTTAAAATGCCTTTTATATATATTATTTTGAAGAACTGACCACCTGGCAGGTGAGGAAGTAAAAAGTGACGAGAGGATCTGAATTTGTCTAATCGGTGCTGAGAGCAGGCCAAGTGGACTGTGTAGTATTCTGCCTTCGTTCTGTCAGTTCTGTTGACCTCATTCAGTCTGGGTGGTCTCTCATCGTCTGTGCTGCCCCAGCTGCCTACTCATATCTTTTATCTCGCACATTTAAATTCTTCGGAACTTGTACAGAAAGCCCTTGATTACGGTCCAGTAGCTCTGACTACATTTACATTTCATTTTTATGATCTTATGTTATGCTGATATCCTTTGATATCAAATTAAAACAACTTGTAATGTTTTTTTCTGTTCTGATTTCCTCCGGTTACATTTGCTTTATTGGAGAAAAGTATATATAATTAACATTAGGAAATGAGAATTCACAAGAACTTACCTTTGCCTATCTGCTCTCTAAATAGGGGTCCCCTCGCACACACGTGTCCCCCACCTTGTGAGATCAAAACTGCAGCAGACTGAGACTGGTAGGGGTTGGCACAGACTGCCTTTAGACCTGCAGGAGGCTGTGTTATCGAGCATTGATGAGTCACTGTGCCAGCGTGGCATCACAGATGTCTTGCTAATGCCTGCCTCTAGATCTCTCTGCCTTAATAAGTGTTCTTGGTGAGCATTTTAATTAAATGCAAATAAACCCAGTACCTTTGTAATATCAATAGGATTTTGCTTTCTGTTCTCCGTGCGTGTGTGTGGTAATCCCCATTAAACCACTACCATAAGCACACTGTGGCAACTAGATAATTGAAGTGTTACTTGCCTGTCTTTGTCTATGCCTGTTTGTGGTCTCTGCAGCTCAGATCAATATGTTTGGCTTTTTTCCACACAATTTTATTTGAAATGTATCCTTCATGGATTTAACAATTTTTTGTATGTTATTTTCCCAGTCATGCCTGCAGGACAACATCACATTTATTTTTTTACATCATCTGCGCTCTCACATTGATTTCCGATATAGCTTAAATTATTTTAGCGTTGGGTCGATTACAAAAGTGCTGGATCTTACAGTCTCTAACCGCTCCACTTCATCCCTCCTTCACTTTTGTACTCAATTTGTATCATATTGGCCTTGTTTCTCTGCATGGGTTTTGTTTTTTCCTATCGTGTGCTTTAGCATACTCTTGTGCCCATGTACTCTGTGTGGATGTGTGTTTGATAGAGAGAAAGAGGAGAGACGGACCGAGCGAACGCATAGACATAATGAATAATGTATAGTGTGGTTTCCTGGTCAGTGAGACAGACAGTAGGGACTGAACTGTCCCTCAGGTCCTTTTTTCTCCCAATCACTTTTTGTAGTTAAACTAACCCAAGTGTAGAAAGCAGCTATGCTTCTATTTTATTGCAATAGACAAGATCTATCCCTGTTCATTCATAACTTTGCATTAATGCATATTTTTAGCTGCAGTGTCTTGCAAAAGTTTTCACTTTTTGCATTCTGTCATGCTAAGCCACACATTTATTTGGTTTTATTGTAGTAGACCAACAAAGAGTTCATAAATGTGAAGTGAAGGGCATTGCGTGGTGTAAGGTAGAGCGGGCGCCCCATAAACGGAGGCTATAGTCCTCGACGCATCCGTCCTTGGTTTGATTCCTGAACTAGAGACCTTTGCTGCATGTCTTCACCCTTTCTCTCTCTGGCCATTTACTGCATGGTAACTGCCAGTAAGGCCACTAGTGCAAATTTTAAAAACTTTTTTTTTTTTTTTTTTTTTTTTTTACAAACAAATGTGGTGTGCACTTCTTTGTTGTTGTTTTTTTTTTTTCCAAAATAGATCAAGCTCAGTCAAATTGCATGGAGTTTGTCTGAAGAGCGACTTTCCAGTTTTGCCAAAGATTCTCAGTTAGTTTTTAGTCTGGACTTTGAATCCTTCATTTTAACACATGAATATGGTGAATGAGTATATGAATATGATCTAAACCATTCTACTGTATGCCTAGCTGTATATTTAAGGTTATGAAGCTCCACCCCAATCTCACATTTTCAGTAGTGTCAGTTTTCTTTCCAGGATTACTTTGTTTCCATCTTCCCATCAACTTTGTCCTTGATAAAGAAAAGCATCCCCACGGCATGTGTTCAGGGTGATGTGCAGTGTTTGTTCTCTATACATAACATTTTGCATGTAGGTCATAAATATCAGTTTTGTCCTGCAAGCCGGGCCTCTTTATGGACTTCTTCCAAAAATGGTTTTCCTTTCAACCTTTATCCAAAAAAAAATTTCGTTGTGAAGTTTTTCACAACCTCAGTATTTCTTTTAGGATTGGGAGCATTTCCAAAGCATGATGCTGCCACCACCGTGGTTCACTGTTGGGACCATGTATTCATGTGTTTGTACAGTGTTAGTTTTCTACCACACATTGCACTCTTTTTTTTACCTCACAAGTAGGTGCTACTTTGTCTTTTTCACTCTTTCAGTGTTTCACAAAAAATCCTAGTAATTTCAGGTTTTTGATTGTAATATGACAAAATGTGACCAAATTTTTTCAAGGTAGCATATTTTTTAGCTTGCAGTCAAAAAAGGCAGACAACAATATATAACTCAGATTGTGCTTTTAATGACTGCCGTCGAGTAACAACAGCAAAATCAATTCTAAGCAGTAGATGAGGATATTAAAAATTGTAAATCTTGTCGCACACCTGTCAATTGATTTTCACATGGCACCACTTTTTGCAATTAGTTTAATGGTGAGACGAACCTAAGCAGGACTCAAAAGAATTTCTCTAAGTGTTTAAGTAATGCTCCTTTTTTATCAGATCCATTTATTCAACCTTCCTCTTTGCTCTTCCAAGCTTATACTTTCTGTGTGTCATAATTGAGCTGTAATTGTGTCTGTTTTAATGCTGTTGCTCAGAAGAGGAGCTTCAGGACAAGTGGCAAGCCGTTCTAGTTTGCAATTCAAATAGAGATTGTATCTGTAATTTAAAGGCTGACCTTGAAAACCACATTAGGAGCATAAAGCCATTAACAGTTGTTGTAGCAGAGTACTGACCATATATTTCGTTCCTCATAATAGCCTATCTGCATGACTTTGGACTAACTGGTGTCACAAGTGGAGTTCATCCTCTGATTTTGCCGTCGTTCTTATTTAAAGCACTGCTCGGCCTGTTTGTGTGTGTCAGTTTCACTGTGGGATGAATTCGCTCCTTGAAAGTAGTGAATTATAGCCTGAAGGTGAATCAAGTGGCCCACATAAGCTAATTTATACCAATGTGGGGACGGAAAGATGGATTGGAGATAGAGATTTGAGAGGAAGGGGGAAGCTTTTGTTATCGCCTGAATTCTATTTACAAGAGTGACCTTCTGTGTAAAGTGTGTGTGACGGCATTCCAACTTCACAGTCCACCATGATAAGCATAACCTGCAAAGAGCATGGAGACACCGGCACACGCTGTACTTGGAGGAACATCTGAATCTTCTTAGCCTTTTCCTCTTCATGAAGGGCACTGCAGTACTCTTCCACATCAATAAGGGCCATAGTTTAATGCTCTTCATGTAGTGACATTTGCTTTTTCTTTCAACCTGTCTTTTATCATATTCTAGGTTATGCTTTTGGAAGAAAATCTTTGTCCAATGATGGTAAAACTCGAGTAATGAACAAAATGCATCATTGAGCTGGCTGACATTCATAAGCTGTTTGCATAAAATCAGGTAAACAACAAAAAAACCTTTTAAAACGGCACTGGAATGAACTGAATTCAGATTTCCATTAACTGGTTTGGAGAAAATAAACACTACATTTGACTATTTTATTTGAACAATAAAGCATTATATAAATTCCATTATAGTATTTGTAAGACATCATGGATTATGGTCCATAATCATGTTTGAAAATGCCTGAGTTTTGATGGTTAGTTCGTATGTGGTCAATTGATTCTCCTTCATGTCCTTTTGTGGCCCATGAAGCAGCTTCACTGTTACTGCGTATTCTTTAATTTGCTGCTATTGTTGTTCACTTCATTAGCATTTTATGTTCCTTGCTAAATTAATGACGACATTTTCACACCCCCATCTCCATTCTTCTTGCTGTGTTGGGTTGTTTCCCATTACTCTGACTTGCCCTTTAATCAGTTTACGCTGGATGTTCCTTGAATGTCCCTTTTGATCCAGAGTCGCAAGAATAAGCTACCCACTCTAAAACCACAGAAGTGCCCAAATGACCCTGCATTTTGAATGTACATTCAGTAGATGTGGGATCACTTCGTAGTGGTGCTTTAATACTAACAGAATCATAAGATGTGGAAAACTCTATATATTTCCACAAGGTTCGTACGGGAGCTTGAAATCCTTGAAAATGCTTGGATTTTAAGGTGTTTTCAAGGTTGGTGAAGTGCTTGATTTTTGTATAAAGTTCTTGAAAGTGCTTGATATTCTAGCAGCACTGATTTGTAATAAAGACCACTCTTTATCAACAGTTTGATTAAATCCCCAGTTTGATATTTTTATGTTAAAGGCACAAAATGAAGAGTGATCATTTTACCTTTTAAAGAAGTCTTTTATTCAACAAGACTTCAGTAGGTGCTGGTAATTGTGTGCTTCGTACATTTAGACTCCAGCAGATAATACCAAGAATCACTTAACGTATAACAGAAGATTTTCCCCATTTTAACCTCTGATTATGGAGTATGCTGGTTTGGGAATGTTAACAGCCTTTCTATGTATGCAGTTCATTCAGGCTGCACAGAAGTGGGAGAGCTAAACCTAAAGCAGATACTAGGAAGGCAGAATGAAATTCCGAAATGTTGCTCGTTCATCATTCCGGCTTTTAGCCTCTGTCAGGATGCTGGATTTGGAAATGTAGGCAGCCTTTAGAAAATATCAGTTAAGGTGAGGATCTACATTCATAACATGTCTTTGTTTTAAAATGGAAATCTGTTATTTTCAGCGACTCCTTTCACACAGAAGGGGGCAATGCCTCTGCTCCTAATATAAACAAATGACTGATCATGGCAGGAATGATAAAATAAAAAGTATATAAAATGCTGTCACATATTGTTTTTAAGAAGAAATGAAATTGGCTAATATGTATGGGCAGGTCAGAGCTTTATAAAAAACGAAATAAAAATGGGCCAGAAATGTCTGATTGGTTTCTGACTAAAATAAATGTCTTGTTCTATGATGGTGTCAGGCTTTCTGTTATTTTCCCACTTTATTTTCTGTCTTGCTGTGCTTCAGGTTGTGGACAGCTCAAGAGACAGAATATACTCTGCATCCTTTATCATATGTCATTTCAATGCGATTAGCCAGGCTGAGGAAAAGGCTTCAGGTGTCCATGATTTATCTCTTCTCAGATTGATCTCATGTTTCTGTAGTTGAACGAAAACGGAAATATGTAACATAATTGCTGCTGTGACATCGCGTATGCACTGTCACATTTATCAAATACATATGTAGAAAAGGTAAAGATATTCGTGTTTGTGTCATTGCTTTGAGATCAGTATTTTACTATGCAGTGTCACATATGGGGTGTATAAAGAGAAATCCATTATGCAAGAAGATTGAGAGCGAGTGTATGTGTGAGCAAGGACGAAGCAGACACTGGCCTCTCAGTGCTAATAGTTCCCTTGACAACACAGCAGTTGCCACACATCGTTGCCTTGGCTGTAGGGTTAAAATGCATCATGCAAACACACCCACTGAAGTCAGCTGTCATCATAAAGAATCTGTCCGTCTCTGTGCCTTTGCCGTCCATAGTTTCGTGTCCTTAATCTTTTTCTGCATCATTTGTTTTTAGACCCTATCAAACAGATGAACACCACTGATGGTGAAGACCATCTTTGCTTTCTCCATCTCCACATCTTTGAGCTTCATTTCTGTGTTTCATGATGGGCTGCCGTCAATTTAGTTATTAAGTTGGCAATGCCTGGCCGCTGCTGCAGAGGTGACACACCTAGTCCACCCACCTCCTCCTGTCAGCTTTTGTTTTTTTATTTACTTCTCCATCATTACCTCCACCATCACACATTTGCCTTTAGCTCTGTGCATGTGTGTGAACTTGGTGTAAGTAGGAATACACTGTCGCTTAAAAGATGTGAATAAAAAACCAAATAAAGCCTCGAAAGAGGGGAGATTTGAAGTGGTAATCCTTCACCAGCTTACCCCAGCAGAACGTCCCCACACCTGCGCTCTCATTCCCATCTCGGCGTCTCCTTCCATCTCCCTATTCTCATTCCATTTCTTTACATCCCTTACCAACAAGAGAGGCTATCTCCGTAGCTGTGTCAGCGATCAGCTTCTCCTCACTCCTCCTCCCTCCCCTTCGTTTTCTATGTTTCCCAGAGGACAGTCGGGTGCATAAAGGGAAGAACAGGGCTTGCAAAATCTATTCAAAAAACGAACAGGGATTGGGCTCTTGGCTTTGAATTCCGACAGATAAAGCTAATGGCAAAAGTGGGCGCCAGGCAGGGAGGTGTGTGTGTGTGTGTGTGTGTGTGCGCAGTTATAGCTTCTGTTGAGCCCAGCTATAGAAATGCAGTTTTTTTTATGCACTGTGCTGTTTGACTCTCTGAATGTGTAGGGGTGTTTACAGGGGAAGTTCCAAGGAAGGCTGGCCTGAGTACTGCAGCTTTTTGAAACGCTTCTTCTGCCAGCTGGATCTCTTAACGCCAGAGTGTTGACTGTTGTTTTAGTGTGGTCAGTTGGGCTACTCTAAAAGTGATCAGTACTGCCATAGCCTATGGTACCTTATCCCTGCCAGTATGCTAGTCTGCTTATCTGGGCATGCAATAATGACGTGAAGTCATTAATGTTAATGGCAAAATGCATTGTTCCTTTTGGGAGATTCACAAGTAGCTTCTGGTGGGGAACTGTAGAATTTGGAAGTGAAGACTTAGTCTCATGCTTCTATTTATCTAAGTCTTTTTGGGTGATATTTTGTCTTAGCAACTGATAAATTCAAAACGACATCCGTTTCTGGGATCCACAGTTTTTATTTTTGTAACTAAATGGTTAGCTAAAGTCAGGGAAAAACCTGCAACGGTAGAATTATGGAAACTAAAACACCCACTTATAAGCTAATGCTGTTGGCAACCTCTTCAGATTATGGTGTTTGATTTTGTTTTAAATGTTTGTGTTTATGCAATATGATGTTAATGTGGTATTTGTAGTCAAGGTTATGACAGTGGAAGAATGTTATACTCAACCCTTAAATATAGCATTTTAGGAATCCTCTGACATAGCGCCAATTAAAGACATTATATGCTAGCAACTTTTAGAGTTTTTCCGCTGCCAGCATCAGTGTAAGTTGTATTTAAAACTTGCATTTGTTTGCTCTTTGGCCTGTAGCTTTTCTGTCAGGTTGACATTTACCGCAGCCGTCTAACACACAAGCATTCGCTTTTCTCAAACACTTTCTGTTGCTGCTCCGTATCGTTCGTCTGTCACCCCCCAGGAACCCCTTTGCCACTTTCAGCGTGGAATTGACACCCTCTCTCACGTGCATGCATTCACAGAAAGTTGTGCACACACAGTTATTATCTCCTGGAACAATACTAATAGATGCATGTACTGCTGTGAGCAAACAGTTTGTGCCTCTGCTGCCAACAGTGGGAGGGTAAAGGCTTGCCAAGTCTCTCCTACCCTGAGCTCCCTCTATCTCTACGCTTCTCTCCCCATCATAAACCCTAACCTTTCCTTGTTACTTTCCAATATCAGTTACATTCTAATGTTTACTCTGAGGACTGAGGCTCAGAACTCGATTTAAAGGCTTTCACGCCTAATGTATACTTGATGGTAAAACACAAGCCAACATGCACACATTGGTCTTGTTTTGTTTAATAGGCACAGTTGAGAAACAAACAAGGAAATAGGAAAATCAACGATGAAACATAATGTCTAATTATTTGTAAAATGATTGAAGAGGTACAGTCAGGTGAGCCAGCTTGGTGATAATGAGGTCACTTGATTCTTGGCCCAACCAACAAATAATTTATTGTATAGTTTGTAGTGCCCAAAAATGATTACATTGCAAAGATGTTTTCAGCAAAGTTCACTTTAATTTGTAATAACCTTGAAAAAGATGATAAATTATGCAGAAATGTTGGAACAATTGTGACATTTAAGTCCAGTTATTTTAATAGCCAATGACTGACATTACACACTCAAGGCAGCTCTCATCTCTCCCAAGTATGATAAATCATTTACTTTCCCAACTAAACAGAGAAAATAAAAAGCAATGTTTCAGGCTGTTCCAACAGTATTAAAGTGTATAGTGAGGACACTCCTTTTGTGAGGGGGTAGCTTATATAACATTGTAAATTTGATGTCCCCTCAAAATAACACACAGCCATTAATGTCTGAACCACTGACAACAAAAGTGTAAAAATTCCTAAGTGAAAATGTCCGAATTGTGCCCAATTAGCCATTTTCCCTCCCCGGTGTCATTTAACTTGATAGTGTTACAAGGGCTCAGATGTGAATGTGAAGTGGGTGTGTTAAATTGGGTTTAAATTGGTCAGCATGTCTGTCGTCCCAGAAGGAAGCATCTTCTGAAGATGATGCACAAGAAACAAAAAACCAGCAGACTAAGCACAAGGATTACTGGAACCATGTCCTTTTGTCTGATGAGATCAAGATGAACATATTTGTTTCAGATTGTGTAATGCAGGTGTGACGGCAACAAGGCGAGGAGTACAAATACGTAGCTCTTGTCTGCAGTCAAGGATTGTGGGAGTGTCATGGTTTGGCACTCCATGTGTGCTGCTGTCTGTGGAAAGCTACATTTCATTGAGGGAACTATGAATACCAACATGTATTGTGACATACTGAGGCAAAGCATGGTGCCCACAGTTTGAAAACATGGCCACAGGGCAGTGTTCCAACATAACGACCCCAAACACACCTCCAAGACGACCACTACCTTGCTAAAGAAACTAAGGGTAAGGTACTGGATTAGCTAAGCATGTCTCCATACCTAAACCTTAGTCAGACCAACGCATTGCAGTTCCACTTTAAATAGACCACAACGGAATTATTTAAGGGTGAAAAGGAAGGATTTAAAAGCATGAAATGTCCCCTTTACGGCAGTGCTGGAAAAAAATGGTAGCAACTCAAAATATTGATACTTCGAGGTGAACTCAATTGCTCAACTGCTTTACATGGTATCAAAGTGGCATATCTGAAGTGTTGTCCCATGAAAAAAGTTTATAAAATATTTACAAAAATGTGCGGAGTGTACTAACTTTTGTGAGATACTGTAATTTGTTTTTTGTTGTTGTTTTGGACAGAGAAAATCAATCGATAAATTATTGTACTTTCTTAAAACTATTATTTGGACCTGACATATTTTTAAATAGCCCTGTGTAAAGGGATCAACGCTTGAGCCTCACCGAAAACAATAAACTGTTTTCCTGCTATGTAGCAAGGCTTTTGTTGCCCTCTGCAAACAGAAGTTGCCTATTGATATATTTGATGTTTAAAGTTCACAGCTGACCTATCTGTACATAGGTCTACATATTCACACATAGATCCACTGGGATTTAAACACTCCCAGTGGTTTGCTGCTGCAGCTGAATAATTTTGCCACCACATGAAAACAGGTTAAATCCGTATATGCTGCATGCAGTTTTTAGGGGCTTTCATCTTGCCGTTGCTTTGATTTCCTATTCTTTGTTCAGCGGTACACATTTCCTCAGCAAGTCTTTGACATTAACACACCGTTTGTTATCTTGACATCCACACCAGTGCAAATTTATGATCCCATACTTCCAACAAAATGAATCTTGTGCTCTTCCTGTAGTGTCAGATAGTGGGATCTTATCTGGTCCAATCTTATTTCAGTGCTCTTCTTTCTCTCCCAGTTGCATTGCTCTTTGTACCCTATCCTTCCCCTTTGCCTACGTCGTTTTCAATCTCCTTTTTTATTTCCACTTCTTACTTCAACAGCCTTCTACTTTAGAACACAGTTGTTCTCTTAAGCATTGTTGTTTCTCAAATAAAAACTCAAGTTTGCCCAAAAAATAGGGCTCTTTTTTAAGCAAGGGTTGTTCTGGTAGGAACCTACGTGGACCAGCTCCTATGCAGGAAAGGAAAAATGAAAGTAAATCATGCATGTATGTGTCAATAAGCTGAATGCCAGACATGAAGAATTTTAACTTTTTGAATGTTCTCTGATTGATTAGCTGAAATTCTTATGCAATATAATTAAGTAGCAAGCCCTTTCTTAGTTTTAAAAGCTAAATGTAATGATCTCTGTATCTTATTTTAGAAAGACAATGTCAAGCTTGTTTAGCTTGTTTTTTTTTGTTTTTTTTTGCCACTTTACCACTTCATCAAAGATTCCAACACAGTTTCAGCATACATGAAGGTTGTAGAGTTTTGCACATTTTATTTGAATGGATCCTCATTTGATTTGAATATAAGCAATGGCAACTAGAAACAAGGCTCCTTTCTCTAAAGTGTCCATTCTTTGAAGTGTATGTCATCACGTTAAGGGATGCTTCATAGTTTTTAATTGAGGTTCTCTCAAAAGGTTTAAAGCAGTTATTGTCTAACCTGTGGTAAATGACTCTCATAACAACTTATTTTGTTTAAAGATGAGGATAAAATTTAAATTGGTGGTTTTTCGAGGTAGAATATTAAGGTATGGTCTGAGAGGGCCCAAGACCAAAATGTATTTTGACTGTCTAAAACAAGTCCATTTGAAAAAAAAAATCAAAGTTTATGTTAACGGTATTTTCTAAATGTTTGAACAGCTTTTAACATCCAGAGGTTATTCAATCAGAAACTAATAATCATTTATATAACGGATAGAAGGCTATGCACAACCAAAGATCTTTCTCTGTGAAACATGTTCCGTTTTCAGTACATGGAACACATTCCTGTTCTCTGTCAAAGTAACAGTCTAATATAGACCTGGGCATTTCACAGCCACATCCATGGCTACATCCTGTTTTTTTGCTTACTGATATTGGTAGCTACATAAGCTTCATTGTACAGCTTTCCAGTATTGTGCCATTTGAACAGGCTGTACTGTAAACTGTGGTAAACAGGTGTTGGTTCCCCTTAAATTTAATGCTTAGAAAAAAGATGGTTGCACAATATAGTTTTAAACAAGTTATGGACCTACATATTTATTTTATATATATAAAGTGGTGTGCTCAACTTTGTTGAAATTCCAAGAAGCACTATCTGAAATCAGACTAGACATGAGACAATATGAGGGAAATGTGAGATATTGGTCCTTTTTTGACAATTGTTGTTGTAAAAGATAATAATGTAAAGGAAATA
The DNA here is from genome assembly GCF_021462225.1 of Girardinichthys multiradiatus. Classification (NCBI taxonomy): domain Eukaryota; kingdom Metazoa; phylum Chordata; class Actinopteri; order Cyprinodontiformes; family Goodeidae; genus Girardinichthys; species Girardinichthys multiradiatus. The sequence goes on from NC_061809.1 coordinate 19,947,253, forward strand.
TGAAGTTTTATCGATCGGGATCGAAGGTGGCAATTTTTTGTACTGGAAGTTGAACATGTAATTTCCACTACTGCCAGTAAAAGATGTTTACAGTCAATTATCAAATACTTGGAAAAAAATAGTTTAGTCGAAGGTTTGGCCGCTGACTGCATAACTGCATTCCTTTTTGGAAAAAAAATCACCCCATCGCTGGCCTGACAGAAAAATAAAGGGGTGTAAAAAAAACAGTAAATTGGCATTTACTCAATAACACTTTACTATTTCTATTACTACTATTTCTGTTTTTTATGCCTCTTTCATTTTGCATTAGGAACTCTGACATAAAGTGCTTTGTAAGTTCCATTCTCGGCAACACTAACGGTGCACCACCTCCTACCTCCATTTCCTATGTAAATAATAATTTGTTTCTGTAAATATTCACACAATATAATGCTGATAGTAAATATTCATAAAACAGCATTTGCATAAACCGCTATAATGCTTTTAAGGTTGATGTTGATGTAAGACAGCAGACATCTACTTTGGATTTGGACTCTTTCAGACTAATTGTAAACTTCAGCATCCAGGGTCATATAATCTGAATTCATACTCTATATAAAGACTCCAGGAGAGGTATCTGCTGCAGGTATGATAATAACCACATATATACTTTTATCAGAACCCCACAAAAATCCATAACTATCCTTTTAAGGTGTAGCTCTGCCTTTTATTTGAGATGTTAGTTCTAGTGATGAACCAATGAGTTATCTGGTTTTCTTTGATTGGCTCTGATCATTAACACTTAAAAATATGTTTGTTTTATTTTGGCTTTTTTTTTTTCTGTAAATGCATCACAAATGAGACCTCAAACCATTTTCAGTCTATAAACACATCAACCACAATGTGCTTTTTGTGAGTTTACCCGATCCTCTGTATCTGGCACAAACAAAGTTCCATAATGCTTTCTGTAAAACCCTTAAGGTTATTATGCTAATGCCAATGAGGCTTTTGTTGTCCTCGCATACTCACTATGTACTTAGCTATTTTTTTCAGCAGACTGTACTCAGGCCTTCCTAGTCTTTCATGTGCTTTCCATTTAAATAACAATATTTTGTGGAGCCAAGGACACAACAGCTTCTCGTCTGGTAGTGCAGTATGTACACATCTTCGGCAATACTGCGCCTGTGATCATGATTTCTCTCCAGGACATAAATCTCAACAAAAGCAGTGAAATTAATGGCCAGTGGCTTCAATTTTTCTTTCTTTCCTGTGCACAAATGTGTGTGCATGCCTTTGTCTTTGAGTGTTGCTGCACGCACAAAAATGTCATCATATCAGACTCCCCCTGTCCTGTGATCTCCATGAACTTGATTTACTACACACACGCACGCTCGCCTCTTGGACTCTGCTGTTGGATGGAATCATAAACCTAAGGCTCCAAAGTCTCGGGCTGCTAAGAAAACACAGGGATGTTTTTCACCCACCAAAAGGGCAATAAACTGTCTCACAGGAAGTAACACACTTGAGTGGTTCTCCTCAGAGCAGAAATGGGTCACTCTACCCACCTGCAATTCGGTCTCAGTTTTTGCTTTAGAATCTGTTTGCATTTGACTGCAATATAACCAGGTTTTGGCATAAACTAAAGCCTGAGCAACACTGGGATGTTAGCCAGCAGTATACCGACATCTTTTTTTCTCTAGCTCGATTGACCTCAGTAAAAACGAATCATTCCACAGACTGGAATAGAATATGAATATTTGCTTTCATTCCCGAGCAGTGAAAGTCAGACACACAAGAAAGCATGCAACTCTATCTACCAATTCCCAGTAATCCACCAACATCATCACCTTTATCACTGTGAGATATACTGGTGTTATTTCTTCACCTTTTTTTCTGCTTCCTGTGCAGTGTCTCTATTGACATTAAGATCAACCGTGACTCATGTTGAGTCCCAAGAAAGCAGCTTTGACAGCCTTCTCAGAATAACCTCCTCTGTTCCACTAGCACACTGACTAGTGTGATTACAGAAATCATAGTCTTTGCACTGTTCCCCGAACTAGACCGGGATTGCTTGAGTGGTTTCCCTAAACAACCCAAGAGGTGAAATATTCAGTAATCTAATACATAAAGGTTTCCATCCAGCCATGACTTTAAAAAGATAGCTTCAATACCTTCGAATTTTTCCACTTTAGCATTCACACAGTTTAAAATCATTTTAAACAGATGCAAAAGTAACGCAGAAGGGAACCATGTTTTCTCCTGCTGTATGGAGCATGCAATAACATACTCCCACCTCTACCACTTGTTGCTGCATATTGCTGTTCAGCTGGCTGAAAGAAGGCTGCTACGCTTCTCTCTGTCATAAAAAATAATGATTCGGCTGTTTGGAAAATTTTCGATCACATAAAAAGTAACACTGGTTTAAAACTACAGTTGGCAAGCAATAAAAGGGATGCCTGTAAAGGAATGACTGTAAGCACTACCTAATCTTTTAAAAACCCAGCTAATGGGGCGCAGTGCTGGTGGCATAGAGGGTTTGGTGCGTGACCCATATACAGAGGCTTCAGTCCTCGACACGGCCATTCTGGGTTTGCTTCCTGGCCCTGGCGACATCTGCCTCATTTCCCCAAAAACACCTACTTGTGGCCCCAACTACACAAAATGAACTAAAACTTGCATAAAGCACAGGGTAATAATTTAGTTAAAGGCAAATAGTACCATGAACGTAAATTGGTTTCAGATGCATTACATGGAAAGGGCAAGTTATTGTTTTTAAATGTAACCCCACTTTCACAATAGTCAATCCCACCTGGTTGCAATGCTTACATATGTTTCTACTTTAACACTTTTCATAGTTCAGTAATAGAAGTTTTGATAGTCAAACTGGTGCAAGCTGGAAAAAAAATAAATGCTGAAATAAGAAGTCGGTATGATACAATTCGTAAAACGGGTCTTTGCTCACGAATGCACTTCTGCACAATTCCGGTAAACAGAGTAAATTTAAAATGTAGACACTTTTGGGGAGCTATAGTTTGTTAAATATAGAAAACGTTGTGATACATTGTAATTGGTTGTTAGACTGTTGAAAATTTGGTTGATAAATCACTCAAGCATTTGTATTACTGCCTTGTAGTCCATGCTGCTTTAATGGAATTTGATTAGAACTGTCCCACAGAATGCAGTGTGTAGTAATTAATGTGCAAAAAATCTAATTAACAGATTGCATCAAAATAAATGGGTTTCAAAGTGTTCGCTCTAAGTTACTAAATGAGCTCCTGCCCTAAACTGAATGAAATGGCAAGGATAATGTTGGCTCTTCCTGTTGGTTCAAAGGCTTCTGTCTCTGAAAGCAGTACACATTCACATGGTTCCACTGCATTGTCCCCACAGTTCCCTTTAGTCTAACCTCTTGATCTTCCCACCCTTTTTGCTGCTTTATTCGCCAGTCTCCCTTACTCAAGTACCCCCAGTTGTCCAGTTCATTTCATGTATCAGCACCTCTTATCTGCTGCACTCCACTCCGTAAGTCCAAAAAAATCACAGTCCTTGTGGTGCAGTCCAGGCCTTTCACCAATCATGCAAAAGCCACAGCAGGTAATCTATATATCCCCCCTTCCATCTGTAGCTGGCACTCTTGCATCACATTTTCTCTACCCAGTCCTTTGTGCCTTTCCCCTTGCCTGTCTTTCACTTTCTTGACACTGTTTTCATTTGTCCGGATACCATCACCTTGCCTTTTAATTAAAATAAAAAATTGCTAGCAATTTTATTTTGTTTTCTTTATCATCTTCATTTTCTTATTTTTAGCATGTCTAGCATTGCAAAATATGTTCTATCTCTTGCTGAAACAAATTCACTTTCACGCACTCTGTCCATCTCTACTTAATTTCAATGAATGTTTAATAATTGTTCTGCTCCATATGCCTTTTTCTTCAGTCTTCTACCTTATGTCTAATTACCAATTCTGTTTTTGGCCTAATTTCCCTCTATTATAACTTTTGAGAAATCTGAATGACAGTGCTACGCTATCTTCTCTCCCAAACTACAGCCTCACATCGTTTTTTTTTTTTTTCATCTCTTCCCTGCAGCTTTGTGAGCTGCAGTTTAAATACATCCATCTTGCCGTGCTTCCTCTTTCCAATGGCTTCATGATTGCTAATGAAGCACACAGACAGAAAACATGATGTGGAGGAGGATGGGATGGAGAAGAGTGTTTCCCATGGAGACGGGGGGGGGCTCCACAGGCTGGCAGAGCTGATTGGCTGATTGATGGCCCTGTAGCCATTTTGACCGATTGGGATGGTAGAGCCTTTCATAGCACAGCATAGCTTAAACGCGTGACCAGATAGCAAAAAACAGTTCACTTCTGAGTAGTATGCTGCAGCATTTGCCAGATCTTGCTTTAACTTGCTAAACCTCAGAAAATGCAGTGCAGCATGACGAAGTTTCAGTTAAAATTTTCAAGATGGTGCTTGGATGTGTACACACAGTTAGGGAAGTTCATATACAACTAGAAACAGTATTCTTTGTTTTTCTTGCCTGGAAAATGGTCTCACATGTGAAGACAAAAGCAGGGTGTCTATTGGCGAATGTTAAGAATAACCTGAAACAGGCATAAGAATAATACAGTTTACTTGAATTATATTTTCCTTTATCCCCAGTGCTCCCATATAAATCAGTTTAAACCATAAATATCCTACTTACTATTAGGTGTTTCATTTGACTAACCATTTTGCATACAGTTCAAATATAACCACACAGCTGACACAAGAAACACACCTGAACACATGCAAACCTACTGATAGTAAGTCAGTACTGTCTCATGATTGACCTCATTCTTGCAACTTGAAGTTATACAGTTTCAGACTATTTTTGCAACAATGTGTTGGAAACATGTTCTTCTTTCAGTAGATAAAGACAAATAATGCTGTTATTTTACATCTTTTGATGTTTCCAAATAGTATAGCCTCTTGATTATGTACATTCAGATAAAACTAAAGACAAATCACTTTTACTGTATGTTCTCAAGCTCTCATCTGTAATTTTATTTATCCTTTGTTTTTTAACCATCTCCCTACTTTTATTTTGCCATTTTGTAATTTCTTAACCCTGGCCTGCAAACACGTTATTGTCCTTTCGTCAGCCTCCTCTGCATGTTAAGTTGATTTTATCTGCTGACAGCATATTTGTCTTTAATTTTATTTTTGTAATTTCCAAAGTGAGTCTTGTGTCATGGGCCTCAAATGTCGCATGTTTGAGAGGTTCTGATCCATTTTGTTGCCTTTGGAGATGCTGCTCTTAACCAGCTGTTCAGTTGAAAAACTTATTTTTTCTTGGTAAAATAGTGTCAGACTAAACTGAGGGAATGTTATATCAACGGCAGTTTATTGTTCTTTGACTAGATTTGTAGCTCTATCAAAATTTTGAAAATGAAATACCTGTGCTAATTGCACCGTGTTTATTGTCCCTATGACCTGCTTTTTCTTTGAAAAAGTTTCAACTTTAAACAGTTTCTGCAAAAACAGAGAAAATCAATTTAAAAATAACATTATTGCTTGGATTTTTTCAATAACTGTCTTTTTCAAAAGCAAACTGACTGATCTAATGCTCTGATCTGATAAAGATGTATATTAAAAAATCTGCTGTTCTTAGTCAGCATCAAGAATCATTTTTTTAGACACCCGAATGCATATTTCTCCACAGAAAAACTCTTATTAACTGAATACCTGGCAGCTGAAATGCCATGGGTAGCTGTGCGTTGGCAAGATCCTCTAAAAAGTCATACAATAAATTTGTTTATTGCATTACATTTTTCGCTCATTAGATACATAACTGTGAGCACTTTATTGTGTATAAAACGAATGAGGCAACATATTCGGCTTGCAAACTTTAGTCATACAGTGAGTGCCCCAGTTAACATTAAATGGCTATAGTCATCCTAAAACCGCATCATCTCTACAACAATCACTGGTCAGGTAAAATCCAAACTTTTGTTATATGTAAAGCCAATAATATACGATGTGGAAACGTTGAAAAAAAATACTCCATCCACTTCTGCACTGTGATTCATTATGCCAGAGTCATTCAGCACACTTAGGGTTAAAGTATAGCTGCAGCGTCTTACTGCAGTGTCTAAAGCATTCGGCTGATTGTTACAGTATATGGCAGGAGAAAAAGAGAAGGCGAATAAAACATCTCTCTCTAATGTTTCCTTTTTTTCTTCCAAAAATCCTTTTTATTGCATTTATAACATTTGGCACAGTACAAATTCTTGGTGCTTTTACAAGATAAACCTGTAAAGATCGACACTGACCTTTATATGGTTTTTGTTAAAGAAAGTCTTCTCTGTATAAATAATCTTTCTTATCACGGCTTTCTCTCTAGCATGGTGTAAAAATCACACAGAATGCCCCATTTTAAAACAAGACTACCCTCATTTGTCAAACTTAAGACAGCATCTTAAACAACTCATTGTTTTAAATAGAAGTTACAAGTTAGAAAATAGTTTCAATTTCTTTTTGATATATGTTTCTCTATCACCAACCCATGGTAGCTTCAGTTTGTCCATATATATTATTTATAAGCATGTACAACAATAAATCACCAGTCTTTTAAAGTTTGCACTCTGTACAAAAAGTAGTTCCTGTTCTTTTTTTGTGCATTCTATTGCATGACTTAAATGATGAAAAGAAGAAAAAAAAGGCAAAATGGAACACGGTGGTCGGGACCTTGGGGCATAAAGGAGTGAAAGTCTTTAGGTCAGGGGGCTTTTAGATCTGAGTCTCCTGTACCTTCTCCTTGGTATGCGTTTTTATGACATAGGGCTCAGCCATTGCTGTGATGGCACTCGGTAGGGTTCGAGGCAAAGAGTTCCCAACATTATTATCTGTCCATTTAGCCCCTTGGCCAGATGGTTTATATGTGTTGTATTTGGGCTTCAGAGTGCTGTAGTCCACCTTATGGGGGCTGTAGTCCATTTTATGAGGACTATAATCAAGTTTAGGTCTTTGATTGTGTGGACTAAAATCAGACTTGAAGGCGCTGTAATCAGGTGCAGTCTTGTGGGGGGTATAGTGGTCCTTGGTTTTGTAGGTCATGTCCATTTTCGGTCTCTGGGAATTGTAGTCCATTTTGGGTTTAGGCTGAGTGCTGTAGTCAGGTTTGAATGGGCTGTAATCAGGTTTGGACCTTGGATGGGTACCAAAGTCATGCGTGAATGGACTGTATTCCACTTTAGATTTATTTTGTGTGTTGTAGTCAGATTTTAACGGACTATAGTCATGTTTGGGTTTTGGTTGGGTGCTATAGTCTCGTTTGAAAGGACTAAAGTCAGATCTCTGCCTTGGATGAGTGCTGTAATCTACTTTGAATGGGCTGTAATCTGTTTTAACCTTTGGGTGAGTGCCAAAATCAGGTTTAAATGGACTGTATTCTGATTTAGTTTTGTGAGTGTTGTAGTCCTGTCTAAATGGGCTGCACTCTGGCTTTGTTCTGTGAAGGCTGAAATCTGGTGTTGATTTGTGCATGTTGTAATCTGCTATAGTTTTGTGGCTGGTGAAGTCCATGTTTGGCTTGTATGTTGTATATCCAGCCTTTGGAGTGTGTAGTGTAAAATCAGGCTGTGGTTTATATTCAGCCTTGGGTTTATGAAAGCTATAATCAGCCTTGTGGCTGATAAAATCCAACTTGTGTATGCTGTTGTGGTCTCGGATTTCAGGCAATGTGAGTGATGACTCTTGAGCTGCAGATGCTGGTGGTGGAAGGTCCTCCTCATCCACCTGGATAATCTCAACTGTACGGGCAGCTGCCACTGTGCTTCTCTGCTGGTGGCGCTTTCTCAATTTATAAAAGGCAATTAGCATGACAGCAGCCAGCAGTGTCACTGCCACAAAGCAACCTATTATAATCTTAGTGGTCTTCATCACTTCATCCAGGCTAGGGCCAGACTTGCCTGGTTTGCCAGTGGCACCTCTCAGTCCTGGTAACACAGATGGCTTAACTGCATTTGCTGCACTGTCAGTATTTTGCAACAGCACTGTTGGTGTTGAGATGAAGACTGGCTGAAAGACTGAAGGAGAGGCGGTTGTAGTTGTTGTCCCGAGGCCTGCTCCTCCTCCTCCAGTACCCACAGCAGCTGGGGTTGTAGTGGTTTTGGATTTGGGCATCTCAGTGGTTGGGCCAAGTACCTCCACAGTCACTGTTGTAAAGTAACTTAAGTTAGATGTGTTTAGCTCTGCTGCACTCACATTGAGGTATGCTGATGCATTGGAGTTCCCAGCTGCATTAGACACCATACAGGTATAAGTGCCAGTGTCTGATGCAAGGATATTTGAGAAATTAAGGGTACCATCATTGAGGATTGATATTCTTGGGTGACCAGATGCATGTGTCAGAATAGTCCCATTAGGTAGAAGCCAGCGAACTGAAGACATTGGGGCTGTTCTGCAACGAAGTTCACCCACTCTTCCTGCTGAGATGTTTAAGTCCCGTGGTGCATCGGCTATGAATGGTGCAGAACACTGGAGTGCAGCGCCTTCACCTCTGTCAACATCAACTAGCTGCCGTCCTCTCATGATGACTGGTGAGTGACAGCGTCCACAGCAAGTTGAGTTGGTAGGGATGTACTCTCTCAGCCACTGAGCTAACCATACAGCCTCACAGCCACAGTTCCAAGGATTATGGTGGAGGTGAAGTTCCACCAGATACTTGAGCGGGGAAAACAGATCATGTGGTACGGCACTCAGATTATTATGGGCAAGATTAAGTTCCACCAATGAAGATAGACCATCAAATGCATTGCGTTCTATTACAGTAATTTGTGAGTTCATCACCCATAGCTTTTTTAGGGAGCGTAGACCTCTGAAGGAACCCGGTTTTATCACTGGGAACAGATTTTCTGAAATCTCCAGTTCCTCCAAGCCCTTTAGGGGGCTCAGGTTTGGCATGTCACCCCTTATGTTGCACATTCCCAGGTTCAGGTACTTGAGATTTTGTAGCCCCTCAAAAGCTCCTTCTGAGATGTACTCCAGTTTCCTTAATTCTCCCAGGTCCAGTCGCATGAGTGAGGGTACCCGGTTGAAGGCGTAGGAGGGAATACTCTCGATTGGGTTGTTTCTCAGCCATAGTTCTCTTAGTTTAGACAGATACTCGAAGGCCCCACTTGGCACCACTGTCAACCGGTTGTCAAACAACTCCAATGTGTTGAGGCTGGTCAGTCCATTAAACGCGCCCACCTCAATCTGCCGTATGGCATTTCGCCCAAGCTGGAGCACCTCAAGGTGGTGTAGATGGCGAAACGAGTCAGCCTGCACCGCCTCAATGGCGTTTTCCATTAGATTGAGGTGTCGTGTATTGGCAGGAATTCCAGGGGGTACACGCGTCAGGCCCCGCCGGGTGCACACCACTTTCCCCTGCTGATTACTGCAGGAACACTGGGGTGGACAGCCCTGGGGTCCTAAAGAGACTGCCGCCCCCGCCAAGGCCAGGGATGTGCTGCTCCACGCACGCGCCATCAGGAAGACTACACAGAGCAGGGCGGCTTTCCTGGCACGTTGCGCAGCTACCCGCCCCAGGAGACTCATGATGTGGCACATTCATAATTCAGCATCATCTGGGGGGGGGGGGGGGGATGGGGATGTTTGGGGCAGGTGTTTGGTGGGTTTAAGAACAAGAATAATAGCTGTATGGCTGGTTGTATTGATGAGTGGATCACAGTAAAATAAAACAAAAAGGAACTGTGTAGTATAAGGGAGGAGGACGTACGTGTCCTCAATTATGTAGTTCTTATGTTTCCATAAATTGTCAGGGATAGAAGGACAAGTTGAGGGGTAGAGGGGTGGCTTTTCTGAAACATGTGTATGAGAAGGACATTTTGGTAAATTAGGCAATCAAAAATAGTATTACAATACAGAGGGGGGAAGAGGGTGTTACAGATTGATGCAAGAGGGGTTGAAACACTAGACACCTACCTCAAGTTATTATTACAGGTCCTTGAACTGAGATATATAGCTTCCCTCCTTTTTGCAATCAGACACAGCTGTGGTTTTCGCATCAGATGTATTTATATCCAAGAGCAACAAAGAAAACCTTTATTTGCCCTGTCAAAATAGGTGTCAGTGACAAAGAGCTTAACCAAGATGAGCCCTTTTGTAAATCCATACATCCAAAGATAAAGGTTTGAAGGCCTTTTTGTGAGCGTTTTTCCCTCTTCCTTTCTGTACTGATGAGGAAAAAAAAAGTAAAAAGATCGTAAGAAGGAATCCGGTCAAGCTCCCAAAGCAGCGGTGCTCCCTTGCTTGCTTCTTGCTGTCGGCTCCTCTTCTCTCGCTTGTCCTTGGAATCCGACAGTTGATTCCCCTGCTGTACACCTTCCCCAAGTCTCCATATTACAGGCAACCACTGGAACACGTGTAATTTCTTTCTGCCAGACGTAAAAAATTAAAAAAGAAAAGCAATAGATGGAGGTGGATTGAAGAATTCCCCAGTCCTGTTCAGTGTTCTTTGCCTTTTGCTTGGCAATTAAAGGAAGCTATAGAAAAAACATGAAAGCAGACATTCTGCCCTCAGTGTATTCCTTTTTCTCACTTTTTAGGAGTCAATCAGTTGGTCGATTGGTCTTCATAAGCCTTCTTCCTCTCTTGCTCTCCTTTTTTTTAAATACTCTCGTTGTATGCTCTTGATTTAAATTTTTCCTTCCACCAGAACGCTTGGCACTGGTTGAAAAGGCTAGGCAACACACACTGCCTTCATTAGCTTCTTAGTCCTCTTAACTAGCCACACGCTCCAGCCTCGACCGCCACGGTTGCGACAGCAGCAGTTGCAAACGAACACACACCATCCCTGCGAAGCTCACAGCAGCAATAGCGAGCACACACAGCAGCAGCTGCCGCCTGCCTCCCGTGCACTTTCCAATAATCCGTCAATTTCTTTAGAAGAAGAATGGGGTGGGGGAGGGAATGGGGTGCCCAGAGAAGTGGGGTTATCGAAGCTCAGTTGATCAAGGTGGGTTAGAAGAAGAATGGATGGTGCACAGCCCCCCCCTCTCTCTCTCTTGTTTGTTTGTTCTTGTTTCCAGTTGTCTTTATTTTCCCACTCCTCCTTTTCTGGTGGTTATCAGCAACCCCTTGCTAATGCAGCGTCTAACTGGGGAAAGGAGCACAGCAGAGGAGGCAAGCGCGGCATACAGGCGTGACGTTAACAGCAGCGTCGTTGTGGAAAAGATCCGTTGTAGCAGCAAAAGAGAGAGTGTGCCGTCTCTCTTGCTCACTTTCTCTCTCCCTCTCTCTCTCCCTCCTGCTCTCTGCAGTGTCCTGAGGTAGTTGGATGAGCTCAAAGCACTCAGACCTTTTTAGAAATACACTTCTTCAAGAATCAGTTTGCTTCTCCTGTCGTCCTTTCCATTTTTTAATTCTAAGTCTCTTGTTCTGTGGGTTTCTGGGGTTTTTTGGACTCAAGGGAATTGACAGGTTGTCCTAGCAAAAGGCAGAGATGGACGGTGGTATTCCCACAGCAACCAGCTTTTAACCCTCTCGTTCCCATCAAGAGTCCTACTTTTGCAATGGTAAAAGCTGTTCCAGCATTGCTGTGCTGGCAAAACAGGTGGTGGAGAATTTGTCACTTTCTGGCTTGCTCTCTTTAAACATGCTTTTTTTCATGGTTTTACTCTTGGTTTTGATTTCTTTCTCTTTTTTGCGTTCTCCTCTCATGGAAAGTAGAGGAACATGAATGGACTGCTGACGCACTCTGCTTGGAGCAGTGCTTTGGTTTGATGCAGTGTGTTATGTGTATTAACTTCCCAACCACTCCCCCCCACTCTCTTCACTGTCTTTCCTCCCCTGTTCACTCTTTGTCTGTCACTGTGTCACTCTGTTCACCCTACTTCTTTTACTTGCTTCCTGTGTGTATACAGCTGGGTAAATATGCATATATAAGCTATGATTTGCACTAATTTTAGTTTATTTCTCAGGTGAATGTTTTTTATTTAATTTAAGAGAATTTAAGAGATTTTAGAGAAGTGAGTGAAGACTTTGGGTTAATCATTATGTTAATGGGGTACTTACATGGTCTGGAAACGTCTTGAATTTGATTGAATTGTTTTCCAAGTCTGAAAAGTATGGAAAAACATATATTATTTTCCCATTGTCTCAAACATCCATCTGTCTGTCCATATCTTTGTATCCATCCTACCCGACCACTTACTTGCCATAAATTCATAATAAACTTTAGTATTTATTCTTCAAAAATGCACTGTGAACTCAATCTAGGTACCCCGTATTAATATATTATAAGATTATGTCTAGTTTCAGTATTTCTTAGACAATGTTTTGAACCAACTCAAATTTAAATAAATTCTGTGCATACAACTGAAAGTGTGCTGTGCTACGCATCTCCATCCTTCTTCAATCATAAATGTCTTCAAACATAGTTAGAGCCCTCTAACCAGGCAGACCATAACCCTCAGTTTGAACACAAACTGTCACTCCAGGAGGCACATAGCTATAAAGGTCATGTTAAAGAAGGTAAACTGGAAAAAGACATGTTTTACCTTCTTACCAAAGGAGAAGAGGCAAAACAAGCGCACCCTATTGTCCCATCATCCCTCGGTCTCAGATGACTTGCACAAGCATAGTTTCTGTTAAACTAGGTAGCAGTGTGGATAACTGATGGGTGGTAAAGCTACCTTTTGACAACGCTTCTGGTTGTGTGTGTTTGTGTCTGAGCCATAAACTGAGCGTGTGAAAGAGAGAGAGAAATGCACATCGAGGAAGGAGAGAAAGCACGCCAGCTAGCAAAGGTCACACTGCCTGTAGTGCAGTACGTTATTCCCACTGGCACAGGAGTATAGAGCCAACTCCTACATTATACACAGACACACATATACACACACACACACACACAGACTTTCTCCTTGACTTCACAGCAGTTGAATATGAACAGGCTTCAATGAAGCACATGTAACGATGAGGTGGCAGCCACAGGATTATGAGTATGTCTTTTGTTATGAAAAAATTTTTTTTTTTGCCTTTTCACAGGGATTCTGCAACCATAAGGAGGTTATATCAATTTAGCACTTGGTGATCAAAACTTTTTTACCTTTTAGACAAGATAGGCTTTAATATAATTTAACAAGATGATCTAGATTTAACTATCGTGTTCTGCTCTCCTGTGGTGTTTTGTCACTTGTAGACAGTTGCGTTGTATTGGAGTTATGAAAAAGAACCCTTCAGTCAACAAATCTAGGTAGGTGTCCAATGGTAGTAACAAGGTTTCTGACACTCTTAGCGTGGATTCTATTCAGAATGCCCATCCAGAAATTCCCATATCTCTTTTAGTCAAACTATTCCCAGTGGAGAATAGGTCTAATGTAGATTTTTTTCCCTCTTCGCAACTGCCTGTTGTGTGACAATTTGGATAAATCTTGACATTGTTGAATAAATTACTAAGTGGGAAAATTTATAGTGTTGATTAGAATTTATCCATTTGGTCCTGTTATCAGATCAAGTGCAAGCAATAAAATTGGCACGGTACTGCCCCCTCTTTTTTGCATTCACACCTTCATTTTTGTATATTGTGTTGATCCTAAAAATGCTCTGGTGATGCCATTCTGACCTCTTCCAAATAATTTGCTGTTGTGCCCAAACCCTGACTACTAACTATAAACATGATCCTTAACTCTAACCGTAAATATAAACTATATTCAGAATACAATAAATTACACACCTTTGTTTTCTTTGGCACATATTTGAACCAGAAGAGACCTTGAAGGTGTCTTACCCATATATTCAATAAAGAAGTAAATTCATTAATGTGCAAACAAGTCATAATAAGTTTTCTTGGCAAAATAGTTAAAGATTACATTGTGCTGTTTTAACCATAGTCAGTAACATCTAGGTTAAAAAGTTTGTTCATGTGTTCAGTGTTTTAATGGCATTTGACATAAGTGATGTCATCCAGATTTATATTTCAAATTAATGTCAGATATGTGAAATGCTTGTGTTGTCATGTCAGCTTCATCCGTGCACTGTTCCACCCCTGCCCTCTGCGCATCACCTGAGGCTCCATGGAGCCAACCCTTGCACTAGTCAGACTGCACTGTACTAAATGTTCTTGGGGGTTCCAAACGACCTACTTTGATGTGGCCTGTCCACCAGCATATGCAAGGGGTATATGCAGTCAGTACAGAACCCATCCCCTTGGATGAGTGCTAGCAAATCTGGGCTGCAGCCAGTCACATGTAGGTCAGCAGCTTGTGTCTGTTTGCATGCGCTTGCATGTTTGTATCGTTAGTTTCTTTTGGATGAATGGGCTGGAGTGTGGTATGGCAGCAATAACTGCCGGATTGAAAGTGAAGTCTAGTGATAGATCTAATGATACACAATCAGCAGGAACAAGGATTAGCACTACAAGCCTAATAATGATATAGATTTGAGAGGAATATCTTTTGGAGAATAAAAGAAGTACTGTAAGGGCTTGACTTGTGGTTGGTGTTAAGTTACAAATTTTAATAGGTCGCCAAGCATCATTCTCCAAGGATTCCATAGTGTTCCAATGATATAAGACAAAAGATACTTGCTGCAGGGATTCAGTTGAACTCAATAAAAAATTCGGAAGTACCCAACACCACAAAAACATTTTTTTTTTTTTTTTTTTCAAAGAATATCTTTGAATGTTCAGCTGCACATCTAAAACCTAAATGTTGACCTTGGAGGGGGAAAAAAAACCCAGACTATTCTGCAGTTTTGTTTTATTGGAATTTTCATTTTGTGTTCTCAGAATTAATGCTCTTCGAGATTAATGCAGAACTCACACTGCAGACACCATATCAGCTACACGAGAAAGGTTTTAAATGGCTAGGTTGGGGATTTTCCCCCATGAACGCAAACACACAAATCTAATGCTTCAAATCAAGAGATTATAACAGGCAATAGGGTGTATTAGTGGCTTCCATCTGGCAAAGTTTGATGAGTTTATGTTTCATCCTGATACTTTTAGTGTCATCAGTTTGATTTGACCTTGTCTGGCCTCCACTCCACACACACTTAAACCAATACCTTTCTGCAGCACTTCACATGGAACATGGTATTATCTTTTCAAATAATGCAGTTAGGAGACAGATTTCCTTAGAACATTGAGGTAATGCAGGTTAAGCTTTATTTTTCATTATGCTTTTACTTTACTTACCTGTGAATTACAGTACCTCTACATTTCAACACTGAATGTGCTTAGTGACATCTAGACAATTGCATTTTTTACAATTGTAAAAAATACAATTATTTTATACTCCAGAAATAGGCTAAATGGGTTCTTAAAATCCAACTCTTCATAATTCTAAGTGAAAAGTGTCTTGTACACTACCTGCCAACATTTATATTTTATGCACTGTACCAAATAACATTCTTTACCTTTCTAAAGATCATCAATTTTTCTTTAGCCCTATTAACCCCTTTTCCCTCTTGTCTTTTGTTCTGTTGCTCAGCCTCGGCTTTAAAACCTTTTTCACACATCGTTGGCGCTCTCATCTTGTATAAATACATACTTGAGTGCTTACTCTCGAATGAGGGAATTGTCAGGTTTTGGCCACAAAAGGGACACAAAAGATGAACACTTTTGCTCCTTTTCCACCCTTTACCCTGCTTTATTCAACCTTTGAGCTAAGCTAACAGCCATTGTCTTGAGACTAATGGGCTTCATTATGATGAGCTGTGTTCGTAGTGGCTGCCAGAGTGGGGATTAGCCCTAGTGCTGTTAGTGAAAAACAGAGGACAGATATAATAAGGGTAGCACAGTTGACCCAGTCAGCACATTCAGTTTTTTGTTTTTTTTTATATATATAGTATCAGCTCACAACAAATGTCATCTCAAGGCACTTTACAAGACAAAATGGTTCTATTCATATCTACAAATATAAAATTACATCAGTGAAATATAAGCCAGTTAGATGTATTCAGATTTAGTTACACCCATTTCATTATGTTGTAACACAATGCAGCAATCTTTAGTTTATAATGCCAATTGGTAGGAAGTTATCCATCGACGGAAACCCAGCCAAACACTGGGGTGATAGCTTTGCAGTAATCCCTTGTTCTGAGCAAGCATATGGTGACAGTGGAAAGGAAGAACCCTTTTTAATAGGAAGAACCCTTAAGCAAAATCTGGCTCGGTGTTTTTAGTCATCCACCACAGCAGAGTTTTTGTGGCTGTAAACAAGTGTCCTTAATTGTGTATCTCCATTTTCTATTTCAGTATTCAAAGTATAGGATGCTTGTATCAATCGATGTTGCATTGTTAACTACAATTCCTGAGACATTATTTTCTCAGAGAAAATTCAAAGCCAGTGTGGACCTACAATGACTGCGGTGTAGAAACGTTGGAAGGAATTGTGAATCTGACAAAACAGAATCTATGTAGATGTGGTCAAACAAGTATGGGGTTTCCCTGGCAATCCAATTGTTTTTCACCCTATAAATTGTTTACAGTGAACGAGTAAACCGTATTGGTTGTTGAGTCTGAATGTCTGTATACAATTCGGCCGACTAAGCCAGGGTCAGGTCTTTTCAACACTAACCATCTGAAAGCTGAGTGCAGCTGAAGTACTGGTCAATAGAAAGCACAACATCTGCAGCTTAGAGCTGATGCTGATTTGATGAAGTGGGAGAAACACATTCTGTAAGTTTTGTTTATGGACGACTGTAGCACAAGTAAAATATGTTGCAAATCATCAAAGATTCATGTAAAAACAGAAGAAGGTTGGTCTGACATTTTAGCAGTTCCGCTCCTAAACATAAACGTTTTGCTCGCAGCAAAGGTTCCTAAAGTTATTTTTCTCTTTATTCATAGTGGCTCAGGTTGTAACTAAAGGGTTCAAAATACCCAGCTAGCACAAAAGCCATCAACAGTTAAATTCTTTAATGTTGCACCTACAAAACAATTAATTTTAGGCAATTTTGTATGGAAGTAAAAGTAATCCTAAGGCCCATCTTATAGCAGAAATTTGCAGCGGGTGATCGTTGATGTCAGACTTGATCTGATTGCCAGTTTGATTCCAAAGGAACACTCCTGTTGTTCCCAGGAATACTTTAAAGACCTCAAAGGTCATTGCTTTATCATAAACCTTTAAATGCTTTCAAATGCAGCAAAATCAGTTTTATTTTTTCAGCTTTTTGAACTTCATCAAGCCATTTTTAGTCGTATTCACAATTTCTTTAGCTCTATTCCTTCCTCTTTTTTTTTCTCTAGGAAACCTTCAGGAAACCTAGCTCAGTGTGTCTAATCTATGAGTACAGCCAGCAAAGCATCAAATGTTTGGAGCTGCTGTACCTGCAGTCTCCAACAATACTTTGACCAGCTGTTCACCCAAGCAGGTAGCTGACAAAGTAGGAAGGGAAGGGTTAAAGATACATAGGGGGGGGATAGACACCTGAGTGGATATTGTGGACATTGACATTTTTGCTAAACAACCATGAAAAATCTAGGGGGCCAAGATAATGTGAGAAAGAGCTAAGAGGAATGAAAATGGATCAAAGGGAAAAAAAGAGGAACACCCCCCCACCTATTTGCTACAGTACATGCGCAAACATTGCACCATCTGAATTCTGGCCCCTTTGACCTTGCTTATGTGTTTTCTGTAGAAATGCAATCAGGGATTTCCCCCGGAGGTAGACTGTGGCTGGGGACCAGTGGGGTTCCAGCTATGAAAGGAGGGGTCAAAACAGCAGCAGGCAGCACTTTCTAAATTGAAGTCAATAACACAACAGGCCATTCTATCAGAGCTGGTCCTCCCACACAGCCTGCTTACAGTCGCTAAGGACAGAGATGTGTAGAATGTTGATAGTTTTCCAAAGCAACCCTACACGTGGCAACATGTTTGTGTAGGTGAACCCATGAGGGAAAGGTGTCAGTGATGAAAGGTGTGGGTAGAAACACTCATGTACCTTTTATGACTTAAAGAAATAAAAATAATTGCTTCTCTGTTTCCCACATGTTCAACTCCTCTGCAACAACAGCCCAGTGTTATAGAAATGATCTGATATAAATTACTCTGAATTAAGGAATCTATGGAGATTCTGACCACAAACGCTGAGCCTACACATAAGTGATTATTTTTCCACATCTAGCTGTTGTATGAAATCTTGCTAATGCAGGCATATTTGAGACAGATGCACATACAGCCGTATTTTGCTGTTAATCCCTTTCTGCATGTTAGCACTTCTACATAGCTTAGGGGGATTAAAAAAGGGTATGGTTGGCCTTCTTTGAGCACAAGTAAAAAAAAAAAAAAAAAGGAAATTAGTGACTGGTAGGCAGACATCCGGCTGACACTGCAGGCCCTGTGTCGTGGCAATGCACGTGTGGTAAACTGACATACTTTTGCAGCTAATGATAACTGCATAATGATTGCTGGCACATCTGCACGGCATCAAACAGGCATGGCTTGTTTGAGAGCTTGCACTTTTTGCTTGCATTTGCTGAGCCGAACGTTTAAAAAGTTGATCGACTTCAGTTTTAATACCCTGCTTTCCCAGTAGTCTGCTGATCTGCTTAGATTTGTTTTTTCTTTTATAGACGGTTTTATGATCCAAATCCAGATTTCATTTTCTAGGATAGAAAACTTTTAATGGCTTGTGTTATAAAAGCTACTTTTTTGTATTTGTGAAAGAATAATTATTACCCATAATAAATGTATGTGCGAAGTATGTTGTTTATCTCCATTTATAGCACTTTGAGGATGCTAATATGAATCTGTGATTATTCATTGGAAGATGAATAGATCCATGTAGCTCACAGACCACTGCCTTCTACCCCTCATACTACTGCTCTTTTCCTGTACCCTGTCAATCCCCTGACTGATAGCATCAGTCTAGGTCACTTGCACCCTAGTTGTGTTTATTGGTGTGTGTGGCCCAGTTATTTTTTCAATAAAACCCCATCGCTCTGCACGCACACACGGCACACAGAGGACTGGCTTGACACATGGATGAACAGTGGTAATTTCCCTAGACAGACATTGATTTCACTTTCATTAAACTGCCTTGCTTGACACCCTGATGAAAGTCATAATTTTGACTGGAAACCTATCCCTTTATTTCACTGACTTATACGTCTAATTTTTTATCTAAAGTGACTATACAATAACAGCTTAAGGGTGCACCAAATTTCAGAAAGATCTGGAAGAATTGATTTTGACAACAAATGACATTGATTAAAGTTGATGCTCTTACACAGTATTGAAACAAGTTTTGACTTTTGTAAACGTTTTTATAGGCCTTTCTCTCTCTTTGTTGTTCATTATCTTCTGTCATTCTTGTCATCTATTAAATCAGGACTTGACAATGATAATATGAACTGATGTGTTATAATAGGTTACATTATTTTGACACCGGAATGTAATGGATGACTCATTGCCTGGTCTCTGCAGAACCTTGACACGCTGAGGTGGTAACTCGGGCCTTTTGTTCAGTTTTGGAGCCGGAATGCATTTAAAAGTTGCTGGACAGTGGCTTTTAAGGCTGTATTTTCTGCTTAAATTGTACCTGGATGTCAGAAATTCCTTGGATTTTAGACTTGAAAAGTCAAAGGACCCAGAGCCATCATTAGTTCAATATCCAATAAGGCTACCATGTGTAGAAATGACACAGTTGCAGGACGAAGCAGCAAAACATTGGAACAGTCTGTAGCATGCCAGAGTCTGGTTTCAGGAGCGGACCATGCAGATGTGAACCTATCCCGGGCCCTGAATCTTATCAGAGAACTGTACCCTGGCACAGTTACAACTGCCAGTCTCAGCACTGTTTATCCGGACCCTGGAGCATTGCTCTTGCAGTGTGAATGCACGCCAGGCCAACGTACCAAAAGCAGGAAGATGATTTAACGTAACAGCAGTGCATTGGAGTAAAAAAAGAAGTGGAGGAAAAACAAGGTAAAATTGCGAACCTGAACGTGAACAAGTTTGAAAATTTCCCATGGGGCTACAGGTTGTACAGAAGAGGACAACTATATATAAACACCAAAGCAGCAACTGAAATCCAGTTGGGATGGACTTTATTCTTTATGCTTTCTTTCTTCTTGATCGGCGCAATGCTGCCACCGAAACAACCCGTTTTAAATGCATGACTTTGTTTGGTCTGGTCTAAAAAAAAAAAAGATCTATTTCAAAGCAAACCCAGCCAACTAAATGTGTGAAGTTTCTACCTTTTACGTGTCTCTGGACCAGACCAGCAGGCCTAAATCAGAACATTCACTGTACAATTTAATCTGTAATTGTGCTTATATTCCTTTAGTGTCTGAATCCATAGAATGGAGAGAATGGAACAAAGAGTTTATTGAAGTGGCAAATAAAACCTGCAATATACTTTGAATGCTGCTGCTAAAACAGGGCTGAATAGTAAACGCAATAAAATCTTATAATCAGACGGCACCAAACATTGATTTGGGAATAATATTTAGAACTTATCAAAAACATGAAACAAATAGTTAAAAATGGTCTAAGAGGGAAACATTACTGCCCCTGACTTTTAAAAGTAGCTAGAACCTCCTCAACTAGATGGGAGTTTTGGTAGTAGAATGATCTGAGTTTTGATTTTGGATGAATTGAATGCAATCGCAGTGCAGCTGTGTTGGACTTACTTTTATTTTTCAGCCATTTGGTTGTGTTGCTCAGCTGTACAATGCAGAAAATAAAATTAAAGCCACTGACACACAGCGCTTTGAATTCTTTCTCCAGGAAACAATTGAGACCTGCACTTTTTTGCAGCCTGTAGGGTATAGTTATTTCTGAAAAGACTGGTATTTAAGGACTAAACGGAATTAGCATGAATGCTTAACTGTCCCCATGATCTTATTGAGAAATTGATTGATAGGTTCTTGTAGGAAAATGGCCTTTTCAAGGAAAATGTTTTACAGTTTTTGGTATGTATGGTTGGTTATTTTAATGCACTTGTCAAGTCTTGGTGTAAAATGTTTTCAAGATCTGTATTATATGGTGTAATTCTCATTGAATATTCTCTCATGTCCAAATAAGATAAACCCTCCGCAACAAAAACTGAAGTGACCTCACCTATTTTGTTCACGTAATCCTATGAATGACTCAACTTTCCTTGTCACATGCCTCAGTCTAAGCAATACAAAGATTAAAGGGAAAAAATTAAATACAACAGACTGATTGTATTACAATCCTGACTCATCACTCTGTTAAACTGAATCAATGTAGTTGTTGAAGGCTGCAAACAAGTTATCTGTGGAGGGGAATGATGTTACTGTCATTTAAAATACTTTCGTATAGATGACCACTTTAGTTCTCCAGTGACTTAAACCCAAAAGCCAAATGAAATGTAACTTTATTTATTTTCCTGGCTTTCGTCTCTATTTCTGTGCTGAATCTGTGGCCTCAACCTGTCCCCTTTAGCTCTGTCATGTTCCTGCACTCTTAGGAGGCAGGAAATGGATTGGCATGAACTGTCATTTATGACAAGTTTCGACTTTTGTGCTATCAGTTCATGGCTGCACTTAATATTAATCCTCATATTTTAGGCTGGCTTTGCACCATGTCTCTGGCATAGATGCCCCAATTTCTATATATGTGTGCGTGTGTGTATGTATGTGTATATCTATATATAAATATAATCCCCAAAATATAATAAAAAAATCATTAGCATAGTATTTAAAGCTGTTTATTTACTGTTGGTGGTTAGAAATTTGTTAGGATTTTAAATGCCCTTAAGGGTTAATCTCTAGATGTTGCTGAGCTGACATAAATGAGCACACCAGCAGTGTTACTTAAGGACAGTGCCTCATTAATCAATGCATTTTTGGCTGAAATGAATTAACTTATTAGTGAGAGGCGGCATGTTTTGAGCTAACCTCCCAATTCAGCAGAGCTCCCGTTCATTAAAGTGTGCACATAAAGGTCAGCCTCTTGACCAAGAACTGGAGAAAGTGTAGCTGTATTTACATTTTTTTGACACTCTCGGCTCCTCTTTATCACTGTGATGGTCAGAAGTCAGTGGTCAACTGTGTCAGAATAAAAGAAAAATTAAGCAGAAATTAAATTTGCCCATGAAAGATCATTTCAGCACCAGAATAACTGCATAGCTCCTAAGTTGCAGTGATTTGATTTAAGCAGTCCCCCATCCTAATTTTCTCACGCACAATCACATTTAACCAACTGCCGACCCCATCTCATTTGTTGATCATCGCTGGCCATTCAGATGTGATTGCATGTGAACCAGGGTTGAATTAGATTTGCCAAAAGTACAGCATGAAAATATAGTGATTTGTCTCTAGAGGTTTTTACCCTGCTTGTTGCTGAATGGGGTCAAAGTATTTGCTATTTTATAATCCCGCACTATCTGTTGGCAAGAGACATTAATATTAGCTGGCTCAATGTCCTGCCTAAGCGCCCACACAGGTGTCTTTGAATTTTTTTTTCCCTTAAAATGGGCCTATTGTTTTATGTTACCCCTTTAGAAAATAAATGTGAAATTGGTATAAAAACAGTAAGATTTATCCTTCTGTCAAACCCTAGGCAGCCATCTGCCTATTATGACAAGGCTTGTTCTGTATTGCGACTTTATAGGAACATGGAGTAGCTCTTCAGTAGCTCCAATCCACCACTTGTCTTGCTCTGAAACTCCAATCTCTACCTAAGAACTCTCCAACCAGCCTTGCAGCTGTGCATGGCATCTAGTTTTGACAGGCACCCAAAAATTGACAAAAAGCCATGTTGAAAAATGCATCTGTCTCTGTATTTCCTCTTCTTTTCTCTCGTTCTCGCTCTTTGTCAGCAAAGCTAGAGTCTGGGAGGACAGAAATGGCTTTTTGAGTGAAGCAAGCTGGCGGAGCCATTTGGCGTGTCAACTAGTAAAAGCGGAAAGAGAAGGAGGTGAAGACAAATGATGATTGCCCTTTGCCCTTACTCACATTTTCTTTCCATCTCTTCTCCCAGAGGTCATAGAACCCTGATAATGTTGACAATATCCTAGAGGGTGTAAAAATGTTTTTCATAGTGCTGAACAAGCATATCCTCCTTTAATGCAATTTACGCACATAATTTACCAAACTACAAATTGTCTTAAAGCTCAAATGTTTTCATTAAGCCATTAATTGGAAATAAACTTTCCAAGTGGAAAAACACAACCATTGTCAAAAATCATCATATGTAGTGCTGTTCAATCTAAAAATGGGCTCGTGAATATTTGCAGAAACATAAATATAGATATATCATGGTAACATTTTTTAAAAATTTAGATTCATAAAGCTGCAGCATGTAGCCCAAGGTATCAGTTATATTATTTTTGGGAACTTTTAAATCAAAATTCTGAGCAACACTGCTTAATTTGTAGGGCAAAAAAGTATTTTTTGTGCACATTTTATGGAATTGGCATTTTTGGACAAATTCCCCAAAGCCCTTTCTCACCCACACATCATACATATTTAGAAAATGACCAAAGTTAACCCAAAATGCACTGGCATCACAAAGTGTTTCTTATGTTGCTGAGAAACCATGTGCTGTCCTGAATTAAAACATTTTCACATCTTGAAATCTCAACAAATGAACTTCAAAGAAGAGGCTATATTAGTAAATTTTTCCTGTTAATCTTGACAAATGCTAATTTTACAAGCTGTTTAGGACTGTTGCACTGTGAGCTGACACTGCTTAGTTATTTTTTAGGGATTGCATTGTTCAACACAAAACCTCTTAATTATTGTCTTTGGCTTTCTATGCTTCTCTTTTTGATAAAATATTTTTTTACCTGAGCCCAGCGTTCCAAGCAGTCTTGTTCAACTACCTCTTCCCAGTTGGCCATAAGGCTGCTGGTGGATTACAGATGGTGTGTAGTTTCAACGGTGCATTCCAACTCAGTGCTGGTATAACAAGATTGTCATTTATGAAAGGTCATATGTGCAACTACAATTTGTAGACTGTAATGAGTTTTCATATGCTCAAAAATCCCTATTGATGCCTATAAATTAGCTGAATGTTCTAAACCGCCCACGATTTTCTTAAGCATCCAATAAAGCAGTGTTGATTGCTTCAACCTTTTTTTCAAAGATGGAAATAAGCCTTCACTATTGCAGTTACTAGTCATTTATTAATAAATTTGTTACAAACATATTACCCCACTGCTGTGTACTCCATGTTGTATCCACTGACCATCTGAAACATAACACCATTTAAACTGCTATCTCCTCATTTCAGGGAATGGATGATCTTCCATTTTATTAGCTCTCAAAATTAGTTGTAAAAACATGCTACTGTCATTTCCACTTCCCTTGTGTCTTTATTCCTGCGCTGCTCATTGATTGCAAGATAATGACCAAACTCCATTGGTTCTGCTCTTGGATTTGTAAATGGATCTGTTGGAAAGCAATACTATCATTTTGCAAGGCAATGTAGCTTAATGCCCTCTCCAATAATTTTGACCTCTCCTTTATGTGCTCAATGTGGCTTGACTTTTCCCACAGAGTTTTACTGCTTTAGGCAGCAATTTTGAAAATCTGGACTTTTGCCTCTCCTCATGGGTTTACACCACCCTGGGGGCTTCAATGAAGCTGAATATCTTTTCCTGGAATGCAATATACCCCTGGGAACTAAGTGCCGAATACTTAAAAAAAAATTAAATGACAGTAATTCTACCACTGTTTTCAATTCTGTTACCTTTTTTTAGGCTGTGTGACTTGTAAGGCAACAACTCTATAAGCACAGTTCAATTTGTGTTTTACAACCTGCACAATTACACAATCCAGTTAAGAGGGCATTATATGATATTAGTAGTAATACAAATGTGGCTCAATATTCATCGATCGGCATGTCACGTCACCCGTCTCTTAGTAATGAGATGGATTGTAGTTATTGCTGTTATTGATTTTAATAACCAGGGTGTTGAGGCCAATGTGCAGCCCTGCTCTTGCTCTGCTGTGTGAAGTCAGAACCTTTCTTCCATTTGGATAACAAAAAAAATATATAAACCAATTTAACTACAGGTTTAGCAGGATTAGGCTTGCTGTCATATGCATTTTTAATATTTAACCTTTTTTTCAAACACTTTTAAAGTATCTTGTTAAAAAGCCCTCTTAATACTGAAAAACCTAGCAGTAAATCATTGGTGGAGATCTTAAAGGAATCTGGAAAGCCTGGAATCTTAAGTGATTTCCAGTTCTAGATTAGTGTGGAAAAGGTAACGTAACATAGAACATCTGCATTTCTGGACTTTTTCATTACTGGTGTTACCCGCCTAATGTCTAGATGTTATATTAATCCATCCATCTATCCGTCCTTTTTTCCACCCACCCGTCAGTCAGATTGTCCAACGGTCACTTATTCAGTCTTTTTGTGCATTCATCTTTCCCTTTGGCTACGCATTTATTCATCGATACCTTTCTTAAACCATTCGTTTACCAGACTGTTATGTTGATCCAGTCATGTATCCATAAACTCATCCATCCATCTGTTTATACTCTTGTCCAGCCATCCATCCATCCATCACTCTTTTTATACATCCATCCATTTGTTAATCCATCCATTACCTGACCATCCATCTATCTGCGTGTCCATTTTTCAGCCATCCATCGACTTTTAAATTCCCCGCCCACTTGTCGTTTGTCCATCCATTTATTTGTTTGTCTGTTTGATTATCTTCATTTTTTCCTTCCTTTCAGTCTGTTGTTATTGCAGGTTCCATATTCATAGCTAGACCTGGACGTAGAAGTATCTGCAGTAAATTCATAGTATTATATTTTGTATTCAAGCTCAAAATGTGGACGTGAAATGTACTGACAACAGGTAATTTGAGTCTTGGATAGTATGAAATTTGGTTATGAAACAGTATAGGAACCCTAAGGAGATCAGAGGATAAAAGGCATCCAGGTAATTCACTCAAGTAGAAAGCAGCGAGGGGCACTGTGTTAGTTTAAGGATCAACCGACCTGACAACCCTATTGATTCATTACAAAGGCCAGATAGAGACAGACAGACTGATGTGGAATCTTGTCGGTCATCATTACATTGCAAGAAGTCTTGTAATTCTCAGTGTCACTGACCTTTTCACAGTGTTGGGACTTATCAAAGACTACAGTGGCATAGCAGCTGTAGTCCCTAATAGTTACAGATGTACTGCAGTGACTGTGAAGAAAAAAATGCAAAGAAAAATCTACTACAAGCTTAAGTAGTTTGATATTTCTCATGTTAAATGGTTCATAACTTAACAGATAGCTGTGTGAAAATAAAAGATGCACAGTCATAGTATTGTTTTTAGATTTCACGCCACCAGCAAAGGGACACATTTCTTTTGACAATAGCCCACTTAAAATGCCTGGTGCAGGCAGTTTAATCTCTCCAGCAGGAAATCTTTTCATAATTTATTGCTTTAGTTTGGTAGCCAACTGTGAGTCATTTGGAGGGCTTACACACAAGAGTGGTGCCTGCTTGAGCCAAAAAAAAGTCTACGGCCTTAAACTTTATTTTTGAAGTTTGGACATTGATAAAAATGAGAGCTGGTCTTTAAGTAAAACCAATGTACAAGTCTGAAAATGTACCACTCTGGCCGAGGTACAGTAATACAATAAAACTGGTTAAAACTTGGCATAACTATCGCTTAAAAGACCTTAAAAGTCAGAAAGTCTAAAAAAGGCTACAGGTAATTTAATGTTTTTTTTTTTGCCCATCAGATATTCACTCTGCCTCCTAACCATCGGTATAAACCTGTTTATTCACATCTGTTTAGTCAGAATAGCGATGCAGGGCAAACATTAATTATCTATTGATGAAAGCAAATCTCATTAATGGTCATCAGACAGATTTAATGGTGGGAATCTTGCTCAATTTCCTGACCATTAATGCCCTTTGCCATGTGAGAAGTCGCTTGACTTTCCCATTCACTGTCCGTAACAGACAGCAGCCTGCTTCTGACAGTGATGCATGGGACCTCCCGAGTCACATTGATCACTCTGAGTGTCCGCACACTGGCAGACATGCACACACCTGTTCCCGTTCGACGTGGAAGTTTTTGCACCAATGTCAGGCCTGCTATTGTTGGTTGTAAAAACTTTGAAAAAGAGCAAATGCCATTGCAATCTTCTTGTTCTTTTCCAACTTGAAGCTTGAAGTATGGGGCTCAAAGTGGTGTAAATCTAAATGGCTTCATTTTGAAATTGGTGGGTGGAGGTTAAATATTCAGATCGACAAGAGGCTACTGGTAGTTTGTTGTATTGGCTGTAACTAGTTGTTTTTTTTCCATTTTACTACTGATGTTACTATATAAGCCGGCCATGCAATGAAACCCACTTCAGCTCTCATGTGAGCAGTCTGAACAGCCAGTCTTACATTTCAACACTCTGTAAGTTAAAATTGCTTTCTTTTTTGCTCAGACCAGCAATTTCAGTTTTAATTATTCCTTCATTAAATACTTAATCACTTTCACGTGCAGGAAGATAAATTCTCCTGACACAAGTTGAGTTAGTTTTTTTATTGCATTTGTGGTTGAGCTCTACTTAGTTCACAGTTTGAGTAAATAATCGCTACCCTGTAGCTGACTTTGTGGCATTCGATAATTACTACAATGTGTCTCTTCTAGTTCTCTTTCTAGAAGCCATATGTTTTGGTCTTGTTTTTTATGTGACTTTTTAAGCAAAAACATAATTGTGAATTCAATTTGTTGTGATAAAGGTAATTAGATAACACTGGCCTTCGATGAAAGCAGATGTAGGAGAACACATTTGTTCATATTTTGCAGGACTGAGATTCATTTTAATTATATGCTAAACAGGTCAGCAGTTTGCCACCTGGTTCAGTGTTATTCCAGTTATTGCAGTTTCCATCTTTCCATGTGAAGATATTTTTTTTAATTACAGGCTCCATTAACATGCTATTTACATCCCTCCCTGATCTGTGCCATTAAGAAATCAATCGGAGTTTAATTCATTCATTTATTTTCCTCTCTTTCCCTCTTTGTCTGACTGTCCTTTTTTTTAAGGTGATCTATATTTATAGATCCCTGCTGGAACCAACTGGCCTTTTCCCCCATTGTTCGATCACAGTAACATACCAATGCATTTAGCCATTTCATTTCAAGGGATGGCTGGCACAGCCAGTATGCTGCTTCTGAAATCTGAAAGGCCTATACCTGGAAAACATTTCAAAATTCTATGAAACTCTACATATGTGGGCATGTGCCCGCTTCCAATCTATTATGTGCCACTATGCCCCATTAACAGCTCTTGATGAACCTTTAGGAATGACCATGAGAGCTGGTAATTGACTGTGGAGGGATTTCTTGAAGGTCACCATTAGCTGTGTGTGGCTTTTTTGTTATTAGCCAAATGGTGTTAATCAACAAGAGAATGTTATCCCAGGTTTCTGCTGTGCAAACAATAGCAGTCCTATTGTATGAGACACAGGATCTCATGCATATTGCATTGCTAATCACAGGCTCTCACTTCCAGAAACACATTATAGGATCATTTAGGAGCTAAGGAAGTTCCCTTTCACATAGCTGTCATAGCTCTAAGCAACTCCTTCACACTGTATTTATCACATTGTAGGAATTGTCTAATAATTTGCTTTCTGCTAAGCTGTTGCTCTTCACAGTTTTATTCAGTGTGTGTCTTTGATTAATTATCTCCAATTTAAGTAAAACATTTGCGAAATAGTGTAAGATTTAGAATCTGGGATTTGCTGCTTTATGTAAAAAAACAAAAATGTCTTGCCAGAAAACTTGCCTGCACCAGGATGTTGATCATTATTGACAAATGAAGACTTTAATTGGTTTGAGATTCACAAAGGCTTTAAAAAGTATATATTTTTAATTACTAAACGTTGCATTGTATTGTTTCTGCAGTTTTTAGTCCTATTTAGTAAGCCAGAGTAACTTGTTGTGTTTTCCGACTGTGAAGCACAGAGTAACATAACGTTGACCGACCCCCCCCCACCATACCCTTCTTGCCACGTGTTCAACTGAAATCAATAAAACAAGTTGTGCATTTTTAGATGGAAACACTGATACCTTAAAACAGTTATATTCTTACGCAAAACCACTACTTTAAAATCTAACACCAACCTATGCCTAGTGCACGTCTTGGATTTACTGATGCATCACATGTAAGTTTTGAACATGTTGGCAAAAGATTTCTGTTGAACATTGACTTTTGTTGGTTTGAGGTCATTATACCAGAGCAGTTCCACACAAGGCTGAATATAGATAGCAATGCTCAGGGCTCAGCTATGTCTGATGAAACCTGTGAGGCTAATAAAATGACAAAGTGTCCTCTTCATGACTGGAAAATATTTAGTGCCATTAACATGTTTATTTTTAAGCAAATAGCAAAGGTTTGGAATATGAATTAAGGGATAGAGATGATCCGATTGTGCCACCCTTCCTCGCTTTACATGTAAATCAAAAGCTTAGGATCACTCGTTGCTTAGAGGAGGTTTGATCTTTTTCCTTCTGTGAATACACACCATGGGCTCATCAACATCACTCGGTCCTGGTTTTATAGATGCCTTGTTCTGCTGAATGAGCAAAGGCCTGTAGGTGGGAATGATTCAGTGACTTTTTTCCTTCATGTTTTTTTATTCAATTGTTTTTTTAAGGGTCGCAAATGAGAAAACTAGGTAGTAGAATAGTAAAACAAAAAACACTAACACTGTTACTCATTGTTGCAGAGAGTTAAAGCATCAAATTTACTACTCAAAAATTGATATTTTATGTTTTGAGGCACCAGCAAACAGATTTATAAGTGCACAGCTTAGTGAGAGAAAACAGTAGCCACAAAATGAGCTGTCACCCTGTTTCTTAATGAGAATGAATGAAGACATTCCCAAATGTCTGCACCTGCCAGTTTGTTCTCGTGGTGTTCACTGCTTGCATCTGCACATTACAGACAACAAGGTTCACATAGTCTTTCTCACACTCCCGCTGTCCATCACACACACCCAGAATCAACACAGGCTGGCAGTGAAACAAACGAATGCTGGATTTGCCTCCATCCACACTGTGGCCTTTTAAATGTTTATGACTGAAGCTGGTAATTTGATGCATGCAAAGTTAAATCTCTGACGTGATAAGTATGATCTCGGCAATTAAAACATGCACTAAAACCCATGTAAATTATGGCAGAGCCACTGCCAGAGATGATTGAAAGCTTCAGCATACCGATTAATCTCCAGCTTGGCGTGTAATTTGTAAAGAGCCTTCTTTCTTTTCATGATCAGAGGATGCATACAACACAAGTCAGGCCTGACGCAGGTCCTGTCATGTTGGACCTGATGGGTTCCTAACTTGCTTTGTACCACAATTGGTACCATACTGTTCTCTATAAAGCACAATCTGCTTTGTTATATGTCATGGCAATTTGTTTTAGACTGACAAGGTGGTCAAGAGAAATCCTATTAGTCCCCATGTTTTAATGACCATTTTTGCAAATAACAGCTGCTTTATTTGACTTTGTCTACAGTGTAACTAGAGGTAATATTCCACAGTCTTGTTAGTTTTCAATTAAAATAGTTTAGTCTGAAGCATAAACTTGACATTTACTTTGAGGCAAGAACTGCATTTACATTTAATATTTATTAAAATGATTCAACATAGAAAATTACTAAAGATTATAGTGGAAAAAAGCACACTCAATGCTAATAAAATTGCTAAAACTAAAGAAAAAAACACTGACATAAATATTGATCTACAAGATGAGCAATTGTTCTCCATACCTACACACTATTTGTAGAATTCATTAGATCACTTTTTTCCAACACTTTCTGATTAAAGACCTAAATGTTTTCAAGTATGTGGTATACTCTGAGAAGTCTAGAGGAAGGTTATTTAATGAAATGATTTGGCCTTTTGTTACCTATTTTAATTTTAGATAAGAATGAAATGGGGGAATACAAAAAACTAAGGAAGTGACCTAGGTGACCTTTTTGTATGAGACCACCAGAGATAGGCTAGGGAAAGATGCCTGACTTTGGTCCGACGCGCAGTTTTTCACCTCTTCTTTTTTCAGTTTTAACCGTGTTGGTCTCTCCAGAAATAGATGACTGCAGGATCTGTTTCGTTGCCGACAGCTGCTCCGCCAGCTATGAGGTTTCCTTTAGTGTAAACGGTTTTTCTTCTGGACTGAATTTGTTAATCTCCAGAGACTCCTTACTTTGAGCTGAAACCTGGTTTAAACATTTGTCTGAGACATGAAAAACAAAAAATTGTCTTGCAGAGCTTCAATCAGAAATAAAACAGCATATGATGCAAAATAAACATTTTTAATGACTGCAGTCCACAAATGTTGATCAGGCTTGGTGACAGGATTGACTTAGAACCATGCACAACTTCCTAGCAATAGGGCTTTCTTTGGAAGAGTCATCATGAGGGACTGATTAGTCAATCAGAAGTGAATTATGGTGTAACTCCAACAGGAAGTTCATTGAGGAGGAAATATTACCAAATTCTGAGTTCCTTTATGCCATTTAAAAGACGAAGCCTGTGCACATACAGATGG
The DNA here is from genome assembly GCF_021462225.1 of Girardinichthys multiradiatus. NCBI lineage: Eukaryota > Metazoa > Chordata > Actinopteri > Cyprinodontiformes > Goodeidae > Girardinichthys > Girardinichthys multiradiatus. Next base: position 19,978,711 of record NC_061809.1, read on the forward strand.
AGAATACTGTATTTGACTCTTGCCAAAACTGTCACTTTCTGCATTCTTTAAAAAAAAAAAATGTATTCATTTTAAACAGCCAAGTGAAATTAGTCAGATTGTGTTTTTTTTTACTTAATTTGTTCCACTTAACTCTTTTGCACTTCCAAAAAAAAAAAACAATGACATGCTTGTTTCCACACGTGCACGCAGGCATAGCTTTTATATGCGTGCATGTTTCACCTTTTCTGTTTCCTGTCCGCTGTGTCGACACAATCCCAGCATTTATGAGATAACCAAAGCCCATTTGTTTTTCCGGCGGGAGCCATCTTGGCTCGAAGGAGGCCTCAACTGGGAACCATCTGGGCTCTGCTTTAAGCAGCTTCCTCTCCACTTCCCCTTTCCCTTCTACACTGAGACCAAACCTATTTAAATTTAAAAGGAGAATAAGTCAAATTCAGCATGAAACTTTAAAATCAGTCCTTCACATAATGAATGGTTTCCTCATGCAAAGAAGGAATGTTGGAATGGTTTTCGGATGTGTCTCGTGGGAAGCAGTAATTCTTACATGAGGGCTATTTAAGCAGTTAATTCTGTTATTCCATGGTAAGATGAGAAAAAGTACTCCAAAAGATGTAGAAATGTGACATACCTCACAAACCCAAGCTCCAGTTTGGGTTCCGTTTTTTTTTTTAACCAAATTTAAATGTCATGTTATGATGCTAAAGCAAATGATTCAATGTATAATGGTATAGATACTGATAGAAATGTAATAATCAGGTTCAGCCAAATAGATTTTTAGTTCTAAACAGCCAGATTAAAAGTTTTGGTATTTCAGAAATTCCAATTTGAAAACTCTTAGCTAGACAAACTAATGGCTTGCAATGACTCTAAACCTTGATTAAATCCTCCTACTGAAGCAATCCTCTGAGCAGTGAAGATGAGGCCCCTTTGTGGAACATTGATCAGTCAATTTTCACATCTTCTGTGCAAGCTTAAGTAGTCCAGTACACCTCTCCTGACTTCATATCCAGCCAGACAAAAGTTATGCCTTTGCTCTAAATGAATGTATCCTTTTTAATTTCACCTTTGACCTGAACATTAGCTTCTTTCATTCTTACTCTTCAGTTAAATACCAGATTCTCTTTATTTAATGAGCCGTTCAAGGTTTCGGGTACTGATGTTCATAAATCTGACATTTTAATTTCACCCATAATCTTACATTCTTTCCTCAGGAAAAAAACATCATTGGGTTGTGCCCAACTTGAAGGAATTAGTTGAACTGTTTGTTTACAGTCTTGCTTTTTATATTATGGGCACAGAAAGTTTTGGGGGATTGTGTGTTTGACAAGTTAGTGTGTGTTTTGGCCTTTGTAAATGTCGCTGGTTGACTGTTGAGTCAATTCATGTAATTTTGCTGGTGTTCAGATATTGTGCTGACATTCTTCAGGAAGCCTGTTTGCTATTAATAGTGCTCTGTGCCTGCGTTAACACCGTCCCTGTAGGTGTTGACTTGAGCCATGTAGTCATCTTGTAATCATCAGTATGCTGTTTTCAGTGGCTGGCTAATTTTCCTTCCATAAGGTTAGCAGCATGTGGTAAATGAAGTTTCCTGTGTAAGTGTTCTGGGAAACAATGCAGACTAATTATTTCTGTTATTAGTCAAAGAGAATAAGTTGTCTGCATATGCCATGACTGTTTTTTCTTTTTTGTTTACTTTTGCATTTTGTTTCACTTGTATAAAGACACTTCTGCCATTCAGATTCTCTTCAACATTAATTCAACATTAATCATTATTCATCACATTCCTCCTGAAAGTGAGAATCAAAGAAAAACCAGATTTATTTTTTCATTTCCCAGATCTGTGTTGCATTAAACACCTTTTACAGTGTTTTGTCCAGGAAAACTTTGCTTCTTTTTAATTTCTTTCTCTGATCTGAAGTTATGTTTTTTGTGGTTTTGGCCTTATTCACTTTTTGTCCACTTTCCCATTTGACATTCAGATGCTCTGAAGGCCAAACAATTTCTTTTAGCATACTTATGCAACTGCTTTTGCATGAAGATAGTTGTAAATGGCAAAAGGAAGAGGAATTGAAATGAAATGATTCAGATGATGCGGAGGCAGATGAGATTTAGTTGAACTCGTCTGTTTTATAGTCGAGACCTGAGAGGGCAGACAGGATTTTAGCTGCTCATTGTTTGTGCTTGTCTTATATAATGATGATTTTGTTTTGAGTAAATCACACTAAATCTCTGGTTAGCTATGTATTGGCAACTTTGTAAAAGGCCAGAAAACATTGATAAAATCAGATTGAGAGAAAACATTGAAGTTTTTTGTTTATCCAGTTCAAGTTCGATCTAAATCTTATAGATTTGCAACTAGAGATGATCAAATGTAGTCCAGACTCTGTAAAACACTAGCCGTGTAGTTTTGCACCAACACAAATCTTAAAGCAGATTGCAACTGAAAACGGTTTTGGACAAGATCTTCACCCTTTTCTCCCACACACACACACACACAGACCCATCTTAATTCAGACACAAATAAAGCAGAGACAAAATTTATGCGTCTTGTCTGTCACTTTCTTTGCTAGGTATCCAAAATAATACCACATAAACAATTTAAAAGTCATGGGGGCTTCTTCATTGCTTTGCTTTAAGTATTGTTGCACATCTGGCTCAGCCGAAGAGTTACATCCTCCTTTGTTTATTTAAAAGAAGGTGACTAGCTTGAACTACTCAGCCTTTTTTTTTAATCACACAAAATCACAATGACAATAACTAGATAGCGCTTTGCAAGGCATATGTCACTTTGACAAGAAATATTGTGCCATTATTATGAAGAGATCTCATTACACACAAAAAAAAAAAGACATGCAGTAAACTGTGATCAGCCAGGATATTCTCCTGTAATCTCGGCAGTGAGAATATGTGCCATTAGGGTAAACAAAAAGAAAAGTTGTGTACAAGATGTAAACTGTCAACATTTTGAGTAATGTTGTTTCAGACATGAGCCACTGTAAGAAAGGCTGGTTGTACTCCTTGTACCTTTTGTCAGACAGTATATAAGCAGACTCGATCTGCAGACGGTAGTAACTGGATCCCTGAAGTGTTGGCTGTACTGGTAGGCTGTGATTCTGGGCTTAATAATAGAACATATAATGCTTGCTGCCATAAAAGCTTTTTACTGTAGATGAGATCAAGGCAGAGCCGTTTACAAACCTAATTCCCTTCAGATTTCCCTTGTGACTGTTGGGCTAAGCAGTTCAAATCTTAATTACTTGACTTCTTTCTATCTCGAAAGCACACCTGTTCTGACTTTTTTGCTGACTTTGTTTTTTATTAGCAAAAAAAATAAAAAAATCCTTGATCATTCATCACTTCTAAAACAAAATGTTATGAATAGATAATTAGTCTGAATAGGCAGAATTTGGTCGTATTCTATCATGAGCAAAGTTGTAAGACCATCTCTACTTTGTCAGCAGTGTAAGGTTCTCTGTTGTCCTCATTTGTTTACTTAAAGGAGTCAGGGCTTGGCTTCCACTAATTGAATATGATTTATGTTGGGAAAATAAAGTAGCCTGGTGATGTTTAGAGACTTAATTAAGTTTGAAGTGCATATGGAACACTAATTTAAAAACCCTAACAGCCTGCCCTGTTTGTGGAGGTTCTTCGGTTCCTGTAAGTGTGAATAGACGCATTACTGAAAGCAGACAGTGCTTAATTAAGAATGTCAAGAGCTGCAGTTAATCTGAAGACAGAAGAGCATTGCTGGGTTTTGTTCAGAGAAAGAGGAATACCATCTCAACCAAGAGCCCTCATTGAGATATCTGCAATAGAGCATTGAAATAGGATCTCTGTTTGCTAATAAATTATTAGAAAGCTCTCAACTTTTCATTGACGTACTTGTTTAAAAGCTATTTTTCAGAATCCCCATACAATTTTTTTTGCTACTCCCAATACAGATCATTATGAGTATGTTTTTCTTATTTTCTTCCTCCTCTGTTCTGCAGGTTGAAGTTGAAGTGGAGAGCATGGACAAAGCAGGGAACTTCATTGGCTGGCTGCACATTGAGGGTGTGAATCTGTCTGTGGCGCTTGTAGAAAACGCTTTGTCCAAGGTCCACTTTACAGCCGAGCGTAGTGCCTACTACAAAGCACTGGTCTCAGCAGAGGAGGCATGCAGACAAAAGAAAGAGAAGGTAGGTGTCATCATCAGCCACATAGGCAGAGACTACTGTATGTACATTTAAATAACTTTCTGTGAGAATTTGACTTTCAAGCCATAAAGTGGCCTGGTGAAGCTGTCAAGAAGGGAACATCCCTCACTGTAATGCCACTGTAAATTTCATTCAGGCAGAACAGAGATAACATCTAGGTTAGTATTGTTTTGATGTACTGAAGGCTCAAGATATCATCCTGCATAGCCAAGAGTGTCATTTCTGTCCGCCCTGTTACTGAAATACACAGCTGTCACTGGAACCAGCAGCTTGAGGAACAAAATCAGTATTTATTTTGCTTCCTGTCAAGTTTGAGATGTGGTGTCCTAGGTAGGACTGCAAGTTTGTCAGCACAAGGTTGATACCTTGCAAGCTACAACGTGTCATACCCCCTTCCCACCTGCAACATCAATGTTTATCTGGAATTGAGCAACTTAAATAATGAAGTCTAAAGGAATGAAGATGCTTAAGAACATAAGTAAAATGAACTGTACTTCAACCCATGATATATTGCTCCTGCATTAGGTCATCATGTTGGTATTATACAGTGCCTTGCAAAATTGACCTGCTGCTTCAAATGTTTGAGGTTTGTCATTTTATGATAATCAACTTCATTAAACACTAATAGGATTTTATGTGACAAAGCAACACCAGGTTTTGCAGAGTTGTAAAGTGGAATATAAGGGATTTGTGGCTTTCCATTTTTTAACAAACCTGAAAAGTGTGGCTTTTTAAAACCACCTATTGATTCAATTACAACAAAAGGGTCAACCACCTTTTGTTAAATTTACAAGTGCAGGTATTTTGGGGTATTTCTTTACCAGCTGTACACACTTAGAGACTGAAATGTATGCCAGTTCTTCATTGGAAAATATCACAAAAGCATCTAAAATGCTACGTGTAGTGTTCTATGCTTCTTCTTCTGTTAGTATTGCTCTCTTTGCCCAGGCCGTCGGTTAAAGTGAACGGGCATGTTTTAGTAGGTCTGCAGTTTGGCCATAGCTAAACTGTTATTTTGTTTACCGATGTCCTCTAACAACCTCTGAGACCTTTACAGAACATCAGCATTTATACTGAGATTAAATTACACACAGGTGGACTCGATTTACTGACGAGGTGACTTCTGAAGGCAAATGGTTGATCTTGATTTTATTTAGGGGTTTCAAAGTTGAGGAGATTCAATATAAATGCAAACCACATTTTTTAGACATTTTTTTACTTTGTTGGTTTATCACATTACATACATTGACATTTGTGGTTGTGAGGAGACAAAATGTGAAAATGTTCTAAGTGTATGAATACTACACTATAAATTGGTTTGCGATATATTAACACATTCAGAATCTGTTTTATGTAAAGCTTCACTGTTATGAGGTTCCTCCATCCAAGGTTGCAAATATGCACATTTGCTGTTATCATTGAAGCTGTCTATCCTCAATGGGAGTTCTGTGATGGATGGTGGCCTCTCACAATGATCCCGATCTTGCCTTGCATTTTCATTATGGCTCCACGAGTCACCCCTGGCAGATGCACAAAGTGCCCAGCCAGCTGTCAACGTTGTCCTCCTTCTCTCTATCTCTGTAACTTATTTCTTTCACTTGCTCTGTCTTTCTCTCTCTCTCCCACTCTCTTCTTATTTTGGTCCTTGAGGACACACAAATGCCTCCTCATCCCATATAAATGTGATGTATCGCTGGAGCTAAGAAGAGGTTGTTCTCTCTCCCTCCGAAGAATCTATCATGTTCATAGTTGCTGTGTTCCAACCGTGTTGTTTGCTTTTTGTTACAATTATTCTCCATCTGTGACCCCCCCCCCCTGAAATAACCCTGGCAGAGGGAGATGAATATCTTGAGAATAGTCCACAGGTGAAACTTGCTGGCCATGTGAACACCCAGACCCTGTCAGGTTATATCTAACTACACATTCCTGACACCTCTAAGAATTTCACTACAGGTTTCCAGGTCCTGTTTTGCAGCGTTGAGACAGACTGACTTTGAACACAAGGTTAGATCTCAACTGACCTGAGAAAAGACGGCAGAATGGGGCCGGAATTGACCAGACGGATGCTGATTATGGTTGATGTTGGCATGCCAGAGGCATCAGTGGACAGATCAGCTACAGCCTGATTTGTTTGTGTGTAGTGAATAGTTTGGTGTTTGTTCAGTACACAGCCCCTTGATTGAGCATGAATGCACACTGTGCAACTTGAAGGCAGATGAGGTGGGACTTGGTGCTCTAATTAACCCATAGAGACCATCTTGGGGAAAAAAAGCTGAGAGCTTAGCAGTTTTTTTTTTCACTCTTTGTCTTTTGAAGTAGTGGCTGGTCCTTGTTTGTGTATACACTGTGGTAAGGTAGGGCAGACTGCATCCTTTCCCATCTCTCTTCCTCTTTTCTCCTTGCCTTTTCTTTATTGTCCCTACGGCTGTAGATGTGGAAGACATCAGTCGTTGCTGTGTCAGGCATCTGTACAAAAAAACAAGGTTGCCCTAATAAACTGAGTATGCGCTAAAGCTTGCACACGCACACACTTTTATGAAGGAAAAGTTTGCGTTGGTGGTCCAGCAGGGACCCAGGTCAACAAGGGCGGGGTGGGGGGCTTGCTGCTGTAGCATCCCATACCAAAACTGCTTAGCTGGAGTGTCTTAAGTGAATATGAGATTTTGCTGAAATGATACCAGTGGGACAAAGTGATTGTGGTCTAATTGAGGAATTACAAAGGGTTGGAAGATGAGCATTTTCCAGAGCTCAGCATGTTTTAATCTTGCCTATCAGCTCCTCTTGGAACAATATTTGGAACAGCTCTCATCACAAATTAAACTCTGCCTACATGTAAGGGACATGACTGGTACATCTGGATGTCTTTCCGAATCTCTTTCCTCTTGAATATTTTTCAGAGTTGATGTGCATACAGTACCAGTCAGATGTTTACATGTACTGATCATGGGTAAGAATATAATATGCTTTTATGCTTTTAATTATGCATTTCAACACTTCCTTTTTCATGCAGTTGTATTTAAAAACCACATTTAGTTGCGGGACTTTAAATTTGAGGTGGATTTTCTCTAATCCAAACAGGTTCAAATATACACAAACAGACTAAAATGTATAAAGTTTCCCCTACTATTATTTGTATAAATGTCTCTTACCAAGTTTCTTCTATCTATAGCTATCTTGGTATACCTCTGGCTGGATATTTAAATATTATTATAATCATACATGGTAGAGCTGACTTAAAATGGTCTGTTTTCAGTATGGACCTGGCTATTAAGGATAATTATTTCTTAATAGCGTTGAGGCTGGAGCTATTCCAAACGTTTAGGGTTGGCTTCCTTTATCTAAAACCAGTTGTTTTGATGTGTGTTTGGGATTTTTGCCAGGTTGAAACACCTAGCTGTGCTAAGCTTTCATTGATTTGATTCAAAATGTGACCTCAATAAAATGAAATTGATTTGGATGTTTGTGAACAACCTTAAAATTACCAGTGTCTAACCTTATCAGCTGGATAATGCTTGAACACCAAGTAACTGCCTCCAGGGCTGCGAGTTTAATAACAGTGTGGACTGAGAAGTTGTCAACCAAGAAAGAAGCCCGTGCCTCTTCAGCACGTATAAAATTTACAGCTCCCCACAACAACTCTTAATCAGAATCAGCTTTATTGCCAAGTTCGTACATCCAAACAAGGAATTTGACTCCGGTACACTTTGCTCTTTGGTTTTGTTTTTGCATTACAGAATATACATATTTACAATGTACAATATACACATATATAATAATAAAATAATGCCTTCTGGATAAATGGTTCATGGCCTGACTAGACAAATATTGAGCGTTTCGATCACAGTGACCAGAAGAGATTGTTTGGAAGAGTCAAATTGAGGTTTTTCAAACATACCAACTAACAAGCACAGTGGTGGCAGCATCATGCAGCGGGTTTGGGACTAGTTTTGGAATGAATAAAGCTGGCAAATATTTGGTTCTGGGATGGACTTCCCGAAGTTGTGACCTAAGCGCCTTATTTGAAATATATAGACTTTACTTAAAAGCTAGTCAGGCGACCAACCAATTTAAACAAAGTTCTGATCATGGTGATCAGTTGTCCAGCAACAGTTATGTCAGGAGCTTGTTGATGGCAACAGAAGGTGTTTTGTTTCTCCACTGTTTGCTAAGGGATGACATGCCAAGTATTAGTGGAGGTGCTTGCACACATTTCAGCTAGTCTGTATAATTCTGACCTATTTTGGATAGACAGTAAATTCAAACTCTTGCACTCTTGAAAATTCATGGTAGTTTTTTTTTTTTTTTATCATCAGTTCAGGGTTAAAAAAAAAGAACAGTCAAATGAATCCATAAAGACCCAAAATGAATGACAATCATTCCTGAGAGTTTTTAAGTTCGGACCAGCAGTGTAAATTTCTTTGTTGTTCCACATGAATTGTCATTGCAGGGTTTGAAATTTGAACCTAGGATTTTGTGTGCTTATGTGATTTTAGCGCAAAGCTATTTTATTTGCTAAGCATTGTTCATTTCCTCTGCTTCAATCTCTTGTCTGGTTCAGATTCTCTGAATGGAAAAATCTGTCTAGGCTGTAAACTACACTTAGAGCAGAAAACAGTGAAGCTTGTCTTTTTTAATATGAAGTGTCTTATTGCTGCTGTTCATGAGTTTCTCGTTTCCTCTTGCCGCAGGCAATAGAAATAAATTTGACAAAAAGCAGCAGCATCTTGGCTCTATGGATTGGGAGCAGGGGCTTTGACTGCAGAGATGTTGGCTCTAGCTTTGATTCGAGTTCTCTCAGACTGAGCAGGTGTGGGAGTTGGTTTGTCAATTCATTGGTTATGCCTCAGGGATGATCTCATTTTGAAAAAATGAAATGCTCAGAAATTAAGAAGTAGGGTCATGAAAAGGAATTCAATCTACAATCCCAGAAGTGCTCAGTGCATTGGAAGTTAAAGCATTGTTTTACTCAATTTTCCAGTGTTGAATGCTTTATGCTAGTTTATTTTCTATACATGTGTGTCATAATAGCTTGCTTCTACAAAACAAAAGGTAACCGAGTTGCTGTCGGTTACCTATGGCAAACATTTGATGACTTAATTATGCAAAACTGAATGGACAATTTGAGCTCAATATTAACCAAATAGTGCGGTTTGATTTTTTTTTTTTTTTTTTCCCGTAATTACCCAACCTTGAAGGAGATTAACACACTCTGATAGTTCTCAGAGTGGGTGCACGGACAGTGAAAAAAGAGAGGGAGAAGAAAAAAGAGAGGGAGAAGAAAAAAGCCCCAAAGACTTTGTGACAACCCTTGTTAAGATATTTCATGTCACGGGACCCTTCTTCTTTGATCGCTGCCCGCCCCCCTTTTTCCCCAGCTCATTCAGTCCTCTTCACACACCACTGTCTGACTTTAATCTCTTGAACGTTCTTGCCTCCTTACACTCACTCTCATCACAGGTTCCCCTTTCTTATGTCCTCCTTCGGCTGATCATTGAACCCTTGTCATGCTCTCCTTTGCTTCATCTGCTTTGACAGTTTTTGTATTGTGCTGGACAGCTCGGACTGCATAAAACTGAGTGAGTCAGGCACCTGAATCAGTCGTGCCCTTATTTTGGAGGAGGGGGGAGGACAAACCCCTGGAAAAAAGAAACTAAATTCAGAATCTTTTGCTGCCATTGCTTATGCTTCACCAGTCCATCAGCAGCACTTGTCAGAAGTACTTGAAGCAGCATCTTTCTGACATTGAACTGTTTGACGTGTCCTTGGCAGACCCGGATTGAAGTATGTAATCTTGTTTCAGCATTCTTTTATCACTCCTGAAAAGTTAGAAGTCCAGCTGACTTGACTGACTGTCCCTTCATTCCAGGGTCAACTCTCTAGTACATAAACCCGTGGCTCCGAGCAACTTGCTACTCATGAACTTTGCACTGGCTGACTGACAATACAAGCTACTCTAACATACTAGTATATTGCATCGGAATGTGTTTATTTTACTCTAGACATATACAATTATCAAGGTATACCAATATATTTACAGTTTATTGCAGAAATATATTTAGCAATTAAAGTTTAAACCTGTTTTTTTGAAACAGTCTCTGTGTTTAAGTTGGGTTGGGTTTAAGCGCGCGACCATGTGCAGAGGCTACAGTCCTCGAAGCGGCTGTCCCGGGTTCGAGTCCCGGACCCAGCGACATTTGCCGAATGTCTCCCCCTCTCTCTATCCCTTTTCCTTGTCTGCCTGTCAATAAATAAATAAATAAAGGCAAGTAGTGTATGAACAAATAGGATTACAACTGTTAAGGACCATTTTTTTGTATGTGTGTGTCCTGTTTAACTTCACTTCTGTAAATGGTCTGCACAACATTACATACTAGCAATGTTCTTTATTTTTTTAGGAATTATAATGCTTTCTTTTAATATTATACTCGGTGTATGCTTTAAAACCCTGGAGGTTTTTTTTTACTTTCTGCTGTGCAGTCTTTTATTTATTTTATTTTCCTCCTTTCTTGCCCTCTTCTTGAATAACCTATGTTGGTCATCAATCACTATTATAATATTAATTGGGGATTCATTTAAAACAGGATTCAAGTGAAATAATATGGTAAATTTAGCTTGTTTTGTAGCTGCTTCCTCCAGTTGTTTCTCAAATACTGATTTTACCAAACGCATCATCCCTGTTTAAGCGACATGTTGGTCTTGGTCCCTGGCTGTTCTCATTCTAAAAAATGAAATAGTTTTTTTTTTTTTTTTCTTTGTTTCTTTCAAATTCCAGGGCTAGTTAAAAGTTTTAATAGCATATTAAACACATGAGTTAGCCTTTGTTGCCACTACTGTTTTCATCTTCTGTCAGTTGATGGATGGGGAATACCCCAGCCATTTATTGAAACAATTAGATGTTCTAATACAGTCATTATAGATGTTTCAATATTTTCTAACCCGTTCTTGCTCCATACTCAATCAATCTAAAAAAGTCAGGTTAAATTTTGACTGTTGTGAGAAATTGAATAGTTGAACATTGGATACAAAAATCAGTGCAATTTAAAGGGACATATAATGCCAAAAACACTGTTTTTTAGAAGAGAGTCTTGTACTTAATGCAGACCATGCATAATGCAAGTATTATGTTAAACTGCTGATTCAAGGTAAGTGATGTCAAAACAACCTGTAGATTTTGAGACTGCTAGCTAAAAGGCTTGAGTAAGACATTTTCTAAATAAAGGTCATTGTAGAGAATATTCATATGCCTGCTGGCACACTAAGTTACCGAGACAATCTTCAGATGTTAGAAAATTAAAAAGCATTGGTAGCACTTTGTTTTGTCATCCTAAAGATGGACGTCCAAGAGCATTGTGGTGTCAAAGCCTATTTTACATTAGTTCTTACCCTTTCAGAGAGCACTGGCCAAAGCTTTGGCCACAACGAAAAGCTTCTTATCTCACCTTTGAGCACTTTATTGATGTTCGTCTTTCTCACATCCACAGCACCATGTTGTTCAGTCCAGCAGCAGTCACAAGTCATTTAAACTCCAAGGTCTCTGCTTCTCTACACAGTAATTCTTTGACTCAATCACATTGAGGCGGTTTGATGACTCATAGTGCAGCAGTCCTCATTCTGCAGTGCCAAAATTACCCTTTGTTCAATTGTTTATGCTACTGTATATTTATACACATGGACAAAATTCTTGGTACCCCTCGGTTAATGAAAGAAAAACCCACAATGGTCACAGAAATAACTTGAATCTGATGATGGTCATAATGAATACAAATTCTATGAAAATGAACAAATGAAAGTCAGACATTGCTTTTCAAACATGCTTCAACAGAATTATTTAAAAAAAAATAAACTCATGAAACAGGCCTGGACAAAAATGATGGTACCCCTGAAAATAATGTGACCAAAGGGACATGTTAAATCAAGGTGTGTCCATTAATTAGCATCACAGGTGTCTACGTTCTTGTAATCATTCAGTGGGCCTATATATAGGGCTGCAGGTTGTCACTGTGCTGTTTGGTGACATGGTGTGTACCACACTCAACGTGGACCAGAGGAAGCGAAGGAAAGAGTTGTCTCAGGAGATTAGAAAGAAAATTATAGACAAGCATGTTAAAGGTAAAGGTTATAAGACCATATCCAAGCAGCTTCATGTTCCTGTGACTACAGTTGCACATATTATTCAGAAATTTAAGATCCATGGGACTGTAGCCAACCTCCCTGGACGTGGCCACAGGAGGAAAATTGATGACAAAACAAAGACGGACAATACGAACGGTAACAAAAGAGCCCAGAAAAACTTCTAAAGAGATTAAAGGTGAACTTCAAGCTCAAGGAACATCAGTGTCAGATCGCAAAATCCGACGTTGTTTGAGACAAAGCGGACATGGTGGGAGACGACCAAGGAGAACACCATTGTTGAAAACAAATCATAAAAAAGCCAGACTGGAATTTGCCAAACTACATGTTGACAAGCCACAAAGCTTCTGGGAGAATGTCCTATGGACAGATGAGACACAAATTGAACGTTTTGGCAAGGCACATCAGCTCTATGTTCGCAGAAGGAAAAATGAAGCATATGAAGAAAAGAACAGTGTCCTTACTGTGAAACATGGAGGAGGCTCTGTTATGTTCTGGGGCTGCTTTGCTGCATCTGGTGCAGGGTGTCTTGAATCTGTACAGGGTATAATGAAATCTCAAGACTATCAAGAGATTCTAGAGAGAAATGTGCTGCCGAGTGTCAGAAAGCTTGGTCTCAGTCGCAGGTCATGTGTCTTGCAACAGGATAATGACCCAAAACACACAGCTAAAAACACCCAAGAATGGCTAAGAGGAAAACATTGGACTATTCTGAAGTGGCCTTCGATGAGCCCTGATCTAAATCCTATTGAGCATCTTTGGAAGGAGCTGAAACTTGCCGTCTGGAAAAGGCACCCTTCAAACCTGAGACAACTGGAGCAGTTTGCTCATGAGGAGTGGTCCAGAATACCTGCTGAGAGGTGCAGAAGTCTCATTGAGAGTTATAGGAATCGTTTGATTGCAGTGATTGCCTCAAAAGGTTGTGCAACAAAATATTAAGTTAAGGGTACCATAATCTTTGTCCAGGCCTGTTTCATGAGTGTATTTTTTAAAATAAATCAGTTGAAGCATGTTTGAAAAGCAATGTCGGACTTACATTTGATTATTTTCAAAACGTCTTATTTATTATTACCTTTGTCAGATTCAAGTTACCCCTGAGGGGTACCAACAACTTTGTCCACGTGTGTATATTCTTAAAAATGCTTTAAGTTACTACTAACTATTTTTCCTCTAACGTTTAGAGTAAAATTTTCTTTGCACTTGATGCTGCAGTCAAGTACAATCTTTTTTGAAAGTAGATCAATATGCCCTCTGAACAGTGTGAGATAAATAACTTACACATAGCCTTATTGATACAATATGAATTAAGATGGTGAGAAGCAGCCAGATGGTTTTAATAAATGCACCTAAATAACTAATGTGCTGTAGAAACAAACATTTTAGTACCTTGCAGATCTGTGATGATTCAGGCTTGACTTAACACATTACAAGGAGAAAAGGCATCCAGAACATTGTCTGATAACAGGTCTTGCTACTGGTACCTTTGAAAAGACTGCAGTTATGTTCAGACACCTTAGTTTTAATTTTTCTCGACAGGCTCCATTGCTTTTTAAAGTAGTTCCTCAGCAGGGTCGTTTTTCCCCAGTGTTGAACTGTGAAATGTTCAGAAAAATATCAAGCTCAGACAGACTTCAGAGACTCAAAAAACCCCAGTAAACATTTTTAAAGTTTGACAGAGATGTAAAAAAGGCCCTTTCCCTTGTCAGTGCAGTTTGTCTACAAAATTGCATCTAAACAAACTAATCCATAACAGATCATGATGGACAACACAATGTGACAAAGTGAAATTTTTCTACACTAATGCATGGCAGTGTTTGGAGAAAATCCAACACCGAAGCAGCACAAATGACTGATGCAACCTAGCAAGCAAAGTAATGGCAGGCTGATATTTTTGTTTTGTTGTGCAGCCACCAAACCTAAGCCCCTTCAGGCATTAAGTCACAATGAATGCTTCTGTTTACCATAGACCTAGAGACTTGTGTCCAATGGTTTGCCTTCATGCATAGGAATAATGTTCTAAAGAAAAGCTTTATATCTTCGAAAGTGTCTTTTGAAGAAATAAAATCACCTACACTGGTAGACAAGGTGTGAATTAGTGCCGTTCATTCGATGCCGTTGATGTAACAAAGCATTGCGCAATTTGTACAGTAATGTTATTTGCTTACTGCTGTCCTCAGTGGTCAAGATAAAACCCAGTCTGGTAACTTCAGCAACTAAGGACTTTCTGAGGCCATTCCGATCAATGGTTACAGAAGAGGTTTAGGCTAAATGGTGGTGTATAGCCTTTTAGATCAGTGGCTGAACTCTCATGTGCCATGCTGCAAATTATCAACACATTCAGTGAGAGAACACATTGCTTTACAGCCAGAGTGTCAGTGGGCACGCAAGATATGGGGGCAGCATAGTTTGTGTTGGCAAGTGTGAAAGGACTGGGATCGCGGCAATGGGACATAATTGCCTACAGGGTGGTCTCGATGGGAGAGGTGACCCATGTGGGACATTATGTCATTGGAAAAGATGGACTAGGCACTATTATGCACTTTTAATTCTCTGGCTTCATCCAGAATACGTGATTTTTTTTCTCAGTGGTTGGTTAGTTTGTGATTTACTATGACGTGATGATTTGTCTGCTTTGAGTGTGTCTTTACTCCTGCTGTCATCTTCTCGGAGTTGTATGCACAAACTGAACCACCCACACAAAAGCAAAGAGCTGACAGAGGCTTTTTCATATGGCTAACAGATTACATAATTTGATTCTCAGTGCGCTCTGTACACATCCTTGCTCACACTAACTTGGTTGCAGATGGAAGGACGCGCAGCCACACGTGCGCACACCATACTCTCACTGTCTCTTTTCTGCTTACTCAAACATGCTTTGAGCCTGTGCACACACACACTCCTACAGACATACACTCTCCGGGGACACCACCCCCCACTTTAGTCGGCAAGCTGGACCCTTATTGCCCGGAGGCAGAGACGGAATGGCAAAGAAAGATGTGTGTGTGCTGTTTACACCCCAACTCCCAGTTCCCTCTCAGTCTTCATCTTCCTTTTTCCCAATTCTGAACAGCAAATTCAGCATTCTGTCAGCTACATTCACAGACCTGCAAAATCACACACAAATATTCCTTCCCTCTTTATCTGCTTCATTCACCATCTGACTGTGCAACCATGCATATTGGAGTCACCTGCAAAGTCAAGGACACAAACCTTTTTATTTATTTATTTATTTCATAAGCAAGAAACTAAGACACCCTTAATGACGTCTAAGCAGTCTCACCTTTTGCTTGCTGAATTATGCATTTACATGGGTTGCTGGATTACATGCTGATGTTTTAAATGTCATCTGAAAAATGCATCAAGGCACAAGGACATCAATCCAATCCTGAGGAACAAGCATAGACTCAGAAGTAGGCCTTTTAGTTTAGTCATTCGTGCATATATGGAGTACCTGGTCTATTTTCTTGCTACTTGCTATTTTGTCCTCAACTGCTTTCATCTTCTCCCTCTGAATAAACCAATTTGTATCTGTTTTTTTGTTTGTTTTTTACCTTTTTTGATCTGTTTTAACAATTTTTGGGAACGTCTGGAGAAATGGCATAAAAATGCTCAAATTTCACATGTAATCTAATTTTATAATTGCAAAATATTTTATATTAAGCCCTCTCTGTATTTATATTGGTTTTGATCATGCTGGTAGAACATTTGGACACATAAAACTAGTTTTTTTTTTTTTTTTTTACAATAGACTGAATAGAATATAGAAAATCCTTGAAATCAATAGTTGTCACAGCAGGCATGTAATCTCCCTAAGGCAGTCACCTTTTAATGCATGATACTTGACTTTTTCAACTACAAAATACCCAAAACTTCTAAGATACAAATTGACGAAGAGGGGAAACTGAGAATCTGTCGTTCCCCATCTGTTTCTCCTTCTTGTTTTTACATGCAAATATGACATTTTTCTCAGAATTTGATTGGCATTTATGCATTAAGAAGATGCTAAAACATTTACTCTTCACATTTTCATCCAGCTTCAGGGCAGCTTTTTTATAGTTTTAATTTAATCATGGATGAACCAAGTCAGAGTGTAATATTCACAATTGTGCTAAAAATAAGATGCAGGCAATTTATAGTCATTTACAAACACTTTGACATTTTTTAAGGCCTGTGCTTGGAGCCACACTTAACTCTATTTAATGTGGGTTGCCGCTGAAGCATTCCTTCCTTACATTCTCCCGTGCCTTTACTTCCTTTGCTTCGGTCTCTTGTCTAATGAAATGCTAAATATTTGTTTCTTGAGGGCATCTTTTAAATGTTCTCCTTGCTGGTTAGATTTTTAATGCTTGTTGTCCTTAATAAATAATGGCTGTATCATATGCAAAGCAGTTCAATGAGATCACACTGATTTTGCACACATATCTTTTATAATTTAGAAGAAGGTGTACGTCTTGCCTTGGACATGTCTGACATGGGTAAATAAGCTTCAAGATTTATGCTTTTCAGTTGTAGTTATGCTGATATGGAGCACCAGTGGAGCGACTTATCGTTAATGATGACATTTGGCAGGTAAAGCATTCGGTGGTGTCCAGTTCTTGCCAGCGGACTGAAGATGTCATCCTTATTATGTATATAATAATAAGAAAACATTTTTAAATATGGAAATTATTTTAAAGTGATTCTGGTCTTACAAAAATTCAGTCTTCTAACCATATAGTAAATGGTTTCAGAAAAGATTTATTAAAATGAGCACAGAATTGTTTGAAGAAGTAGATCTGTTAGCTGCTAGGAATGTTTGTCAAAATAATGCAATCCTAAAACAGATGAGGCCAGTCTACTTTTAGCAGTGGAAGGAGAGAAGAAGTTTTACTGTATAGCTGGTGTGGGCACAAACGCCTCATCAGTTGTCTTTATTACCTGCACATAGACACATTGTCAGGCTGTTTCTTGGTTGAGCAGCCAGTTCTATTCCTAAATGAATTTGCTTATTCTTTCTCCTCTGTTCGCCTTCCGCCTGCGTTCCTCGTGCTTCATCCTCTTTTGCATTTCTCCCTATTCAACCCGTTTCCTTTTTCGTTTGCTCTTGCTTCAGTACCTGCACATTATCAACTCCTATTTTTCTTTTCCCCCATCTCATCATTAATTCAGCCTTTGTGTGTTTGTGACTCCCTTTTCCCAACATATCCTTTTTACACTATCACAATCTAAGCCCTGAATTAGGTATCCTATTTATTAATCTGCTTACCTTCATGTGCGCTCTATCGCTCTGCCGCGAACAGACTACATGAGTGCGTTTGGCTTATAATACATTATTAGTTTTAATGTCTGTTTCTTTCATGGGAATGTTAAAGAACAGCATCTAAATGGGTTTTTTATCTGTGCATTTCACTCAGCTTGCCAACTGTCCATCCATCCATTTGTCTTACCATCCATCTTTCAGCCTGCCTGTCCATCCTTTGTTCAGACCATTTAAGTGTAAAGCTTAAAGATTTTTTTTTTCCTCATCCTGTACATTAAAGTTTTATAAGATAAATTTGAATTGTAAAAATGTGGAACAAATGTTTTATTGAGTTCCAATTTCAGTGGGAATGTCTCGCTGCATAACATAATGAAATTCAGGCTGTGTTTAGACTCACTTTTACAATTGGTCTTAAAAAGAATAGATCAGTACAAGAGAGATAAAGGGCTTTTTAATGCACGTATTTACATAAAGTCATGACATAAAGACATTTGTTCAAATACAGTTTTTATCCTTAATCTCTAATTTCACTGAAGGCAAATGTGTTTTCAACAATAATGGCTATTTTATATAAACTACATCAAAACAACAAGCTGGTAAAATCACGCACGTTGTTATATTTGCATTGTGAATAGTCTACAGTGCGTCTTGGCTGATTTGTTTACCCTCATTAGAAGAAAAGATGGCTGAAGTTTGGTTGTTGGAGTGTTAACAGGTCTTTCGAGTTACATGGGAAGAAAACATATCAATGTTTGAGAGATCTGAGTGAGTTTTTAAGAGTTTTCGTCCGATTTAGGTCAGACTGTGTTCAGCTCGTTGCTTTCTTGCCTGCAGAAAATACTCTACATCTAAAGAATGGGACTACTCTGTTAGTTTTAGGTGTGTGTATTTGTGCATTTTAGAGCCGCTGTCTTTTTCTTTCCCCCTCTCGAGCCTTAGGGAGAGACAGTTATGTAATCAGAATCTCGTCATCCTTGCACTTCAGATTCCCACTGTTGTGCTAGGCTCCTTTCATACCTTTTCCCCTGTTTCTGTGCAATATATATCATGTGTTTGCTGCCTGCCCTCCTTTATCCTTTTCTTTATCTTCTGATGTTTTAGTTGGGGGTTCCCAGAGAATTTTGCATAATTTCAGTGTAGAGGCACAAAAATGGTTGTATGTTTGGTTACAAGAGAATGGGAAACTTAAGCCCACACTTTCTCTTGAGTTCTTAAAATGGGTTTGTTTAGGTTAGAACATATTTTACAAAACATTGAATTGTATAACAACGTTTGTCACCATATGCAAATTCTCATCCCAGCTAAATATTAAAAATGAATTTATTGCTGTGTTAATATTCTCATACAGAGACTTGCAAAAGTATTCATACTTGAATTTCACATTTTGTCACTTTGTAACCATGATCCAACCACAATGTCATTTATTGAGATTTTTTCTGACAGTTCAACATAAATCAGTGAACAAGGTTTTTCCCATTCTTCTTTGCAAAACAGCTCAAGCAGTTTCCAATTGTTATCATGGATTCTTGATTAGAGTTTTTGTTTGGACTTTGAGTAGGCCATTCTAAGACATGCAAATGGTTTGATCTAAGCTGCTCCGATGTAGTTAGGGCTGGGTTTTTTTTAACCTTTATTTAACCAGGTAGGTCAGTTGAGAACTAGTCCTCATTTGCAGTGACCACCTGGCCAAGCAATACAAACGAAGAACAAAAGAACATTAGACACAGAATTAAGAAATGAATGAAATACAAAATGCATATGTGCAGATGGTGGCATGTATTGAAAGTGACTAATGGTTAAAAGCAGGTGCAGTTGTCCTGTGCTATTGATTGGAAAGGGTCTTTGAAGGCAGAAAGTGGAATGAATATGTTGATATTTAGAGTGTTATAGATGATTTTAGTCGGTTGCATCATGAAACTGGAAAGAAGAGTGACCAAATTATGACGATCTTTGGGAGCAAGAGACTGATAAGGCTAATAGAGCTTGGACTGCAGTTTATGCTGCAAATGTTAAGAAGGGACTGTAGACATAACACGGGGTTTCCCATGAACGTTTAATAAATGAACAGGTACCAGTGGATTTACCTATGAGAATGGAGTGGAGGTCAACTCAGGAGGAAGCAGAGATGGCAGTGGTGAGTGTTAAATGAAGTTCCAGTATAGCAGCATGGTAGATAACATCCAGCTTGTGGAGGAGGGTTTTTGTGGTAGACCTGTAGATTATGTCACCGTAATTCAGGATAGGGAGCACTTTCATTTTGACCACACACAACAAGCTGACCAGCTTCCCTGTCCCTGCTATAGGAAAGCATCCCCATAGAATGATGCTGCGACACAAAATGGTCTCCTTATGGCTTTCCTATGTGAACAATGGATCTCTGAACCGACTTGAGAGTTGGCTTGCCCACCCCTTGGCTGCTTCTCAGATTAACACTCCTTGCTTCCCTGTCAGGTTAGGCGGACAACCTTGTCTTGTTTGGTTGCAGTTTTGTCATATTGTTTCCAGTGTTTCGATAATAGACAGAGCACCGCTTTGTGAGATGTTCAGTTGCTTTGCTTTCTACCCTAACCTTGCTCTAAACATCTTTATTCCTGACCTGTTCGCTGTGTTTCTTGTTTTTCAATGTCATTTGTTGACTGTTCTCTAACAAACCCCTGAGTCCTTCATAGGACTGCTGGATTTATAATACACAATAAAATGCAATATACTGCACAGTTAATACAGTCTACACACATGGACTCTGTTTACCAATTATTTTACTTCTGAAGGCAATTGGGTGCACTGGATGTTATTCAGGGATATCAGAATAAAGGATCCTGAAGAAATATGCCCACCACAGATTTCAGATTTGTTTGTAAAAAAAGAAAAAATAAGAAATCTTGTTAATGATGATTCATTTTCCTTCCATTTCACAATTCGTTGTTACATTGTGTTGGTTCATCACAAAAAATCCCAACCAAGTACATCAGAGTTTGTGTTTGTAATGTTGCACAATGTAATAAAAGTGGAGGGATATAAATCTTTTGCATGGTGCTGCAGATGTGATTCCTTACATGCTGCGATGGGATCATATAAAGTAGGTTTTGACTCAGCTCAACATTTGAAACCAATCATTTTTATAATATTTGCACAAAAAAACCACACATTGCTTATTTTATATTAGGGATAAACTTTAGTAAAAATTAGAAACATAAACCCACAACTTGCTTTGGCAATCTGCTGGTGTCTAAAAGAATGTAACCCCTAAATATATTTAAAGAGAAATGTCTGAATATCTCACCATTGTCCTGTCTGAAAAAAAAGCGTTGTACAGGAGAAACGTCACACATTTGAATCACTATAAAGACACATGTTTGAAGTGATTCAGAGACTTCAGCTACATCAGATTTTGTCTTTAGTGCTGTTCTTCTCCTTTCTTTATTTCTTGCTCTGTCTCCTGTTTTTCTCTCTGCTCTTCAACGCTGCCGTATTAATCAGCATTGCCTCCCCTGCCTCGCTGCCACCGTCAGCGATCGGAACTCATCTGCAGAGAAAACGCAATGATGCCACCCTGTAAAAACCTGTAGCCATGGCAACTGTTGGCAACACACGTAGCCTGTTAATTACTGAGCTGATTAATTGCTTTTTAATTGCATACTTAGACAAAATAAACTTCTATCCCCATTCCCTTCTTTGTTCCTTAAACTCTTCAGTAATTTCCAGTGATCAGCTGGAGAGTGCCCTCTCAATGACAATAGTCCTGTTGAGGTGGAAGGCATTTTATAGATGAGGGCTCCAGAAAAGAGTAGCATGGGAGACAACATGGGCTTAAAATTGCAGCCAACTCTAACTATGCCTGCTTAAAGGCAGGTGGACACATTTCTATGGAGCCTAACTTCACCCATATGTCTTCAAGGTTATAAGAAGGACTTTTGATTAGAAAGCCACTCAATCTGGTAGATGACGTTTCACATTTTTTGAAGGAAATATATTAAAAATATGAATGCTGAGCTGACATTTTAAACTATCTGATATTAGCAGTTGGGATAATTAGAGCGTCTAGCATTACTCAAACGGCAGTCTCTCTGTGTATGCCCTTGAGCAGGGTTTTCTAAACTGCTGCCCGTGGGCCATTTGCGGCCCACTGAGTGATTTTCTGTTTCAAGACAGGTTCTAGAAAATTGTTTCTTTTTGAATAGCTTCTTCCTCTGGATTAATTTTAAAACAGCCCATTAAAAGAAACAGCAGTTCAATTTCAAACATGTTAACTTAGTAAGAACTTCCGCACCATAAAATGTTACTGGTGCAATCTATATTTGATCAAGCTGGAAATTGACCAGTCACCGATGATTACGCAGTGCATCTCTAATAAGAAATCATGTTTCTTATTATTATTCATTCCTTTGTGCCCAACCAAAGTGACAGTAAGAATAAAGATTTGTTTTGGTTGATCACCCAAATACATGCGACATTGGAGAGGGCAAGCAGTCTGTAGTAATTATAGTCCAAAAACCCAAATCAAGCAACTCTGCTTCTTCTTGTCTGTCTCTATACCTTCCCACTTACTTTCAGTACCAACTCATTATTAATCACGGCTATGGTGACAGTAAGTACATTAGAAAATGTTTCTTTTTTCTGACATGTCTTTTCACTCACCCCACCCCTCTGCTGTTTCTCAGTGTTCGTCTAAAGCTTTGAAGAATGAAAATCTCAATTGTGATCTGTCGTGCTTGGAGTGGTGAACTTTAATTGCGTGCTTATTCCACCCCGTTTTTATTTTTTGATTTTTATTGCTGTGATCTCTCTGTTCTTGATCATGTTTTAATGACTGCAGATAGACAGTCACTGCCCCGGTTAGAAAAACAGGTCACTTGATGTAAGGCTCCATATGCCAGAGTGACTGCCTCAAGGGACGATGTGTGTGGTTTCTGTGTGTCTCATCTGTGTACAGCGCCGTCTGGTCCTCCATACCAGCGGAGGAGGGTGGCACCTATAAGCACGTTAGCACAGGTACAGGTTATTTTTCTGCATCGCTTTGATTATACACCCATTTGCTCTGTTTCTATGGCAACCTTATGCTCCCCCGCGGTTCTCATGTTCATAGCACCCATCTCTGACAGGTGCAAGTTAGAGTTTGATGCTAATTGCATTCTGTCTGCATGTCGACAGAACTCGTTCCTCCTACAGCTGATAAATACATATTTAGGATGATCAATTTGTGTCAGTTTAAAAAAACGTTGCAAGTGACCACCAGCATTATAGCCTTAGGTTGAATTCGAGCTCCTCACTGCTGTGTACGTGTCTGTTTGCCTGTATGTGAGTTTGGCAGCATAAGTGGAGATCACATTAGGCGTGTAAGCTGGGGTTGAGTAGCCTCACTGCCTGCCTGCTGCCTCTTTGATGGGAGAACATCTGTTGGCTGTGATATGAAGCTGGGGAGGATCTCTTCCTTTCTCCTTCGCTCCTTTGCTTGCTCCGTGGCCTCTGTTATAAATTCCCCAGCTGCTTCCTCCCATCTTCTAAAAAAAAAACGCCCTGTCCCCTACCACCTGTGCAGTTTTAATACATAATTTATCTGCTAAAGTAACCACATCTGAGAGACTCAGCCCTCTGTCTCCAGCTTTCTGTTTCCTTAATTCAGCCTGTTGGCTAAATTAAAGGTTTTAAATTCACTATGTCTAAACTGTTGAAATGTGTGCTTGTGGGAATACAAAACAGGTAAAAAACGAAGTAATTAAAAGATTTCTAACACGACTTTACCAGTAGCAAAAAAAAAAATCTCCCCTAAATTTGCCTGGTCTGAGTCGTCAACTTGTTTTACTGTGTTTTAACATTCATCCTGTTGCCTCTCCCTTATCAGACGCTACAAAGTTTAAGTAAATGCATTGGCATAGCGTCAGGATTTTAGGACTATAGCTGCAGATTAAAAAAAAGGTGTAGCATCTTTAAAAATTGAAAGTCTGAAATTGGTCATTTCAATCATTGGTTTGATTACATGTTAACTCAGAAACTACTATTTCATGCCAGAATTGCAGTTTATCAGTCATATCCGTGGAGTGGACCCATGTCTCTGAACAGGTAAAGTAAGTGACAGCATTCAGATAGGTGGAGCTAAATACAGGCCATTTAGGCCATTTCTTGAAGAAATCCTGCTAGAGGCTGCAAATGATATTTGACTTAGCAGGGGAAGGTTCGCCAGCAGAACAGTGACCCTAAACATACAACCAGAGGTACAATGGATCAAAGTATGTTTGTGTTTAGATTGGTCCAGTCAAAGCCCAAAACTAAATCCAACAGAGAATCGTTGGTAAGACTTCAGAATTGATATTCACAAACACTATCCATCTAATCTGATGGGTTGGAGCGATGTGAAGAGGAATGGGCAGAAATTTGGGTCTGTTGATATACAAAGCTGGTAGAGACAGAAGACTTGCTGCTGTAATTGCAACAAAAGGTGGTTCTACAAAGATTAAACTTAGGGGGACTTAATACAAATACATTCCACAGATTTCAGATGTTTGTTAAAAACAGATCTGAAAGCTATGTGTTTGTTTCCTTCCACATCACAATTATGCACTACTTTGTGTTTGTGTGTCACATAAAATGCATGTTGAAATGAAAAAGGTTGTGAATATTTTTGTATGGCTCTTTAATTGGTTAGATTTTGCTGATGACTATTATTTTTTTCTTCTGTTAGCTCTGTGTAAAATCAGTTAAAAATCATGTTCGTTTTTTTTTTTTAGTTCACTGCTGATTGTGTATGAAAATATATATAAAAAAAATAAATACGTTTTTCTGTGGAGAATCTTTTGATTTACTCCTGCTGTTGTAGTGGACATGACAAACAATCAGTTTCTCTAAACACATTTTACTGCTACAGTGTGATTTCAGTTTTTACTATTTTGAAATAAGCCTGTCTGCAGCTTGACATGTTTTGTTACCAAGTCCTATTATGTGGCCTTGCAGATCGATAACCAGTCGTATTGTTATCTCAGTTTGACAGGAACGCTTTTGCCAAGTTGTGTCTGTACCTAAACTAGTTTCCCAAGGTCACAGCCATTGTGCCTTGTCTGTGTGTTTGTGAGCTAATATGTATGGTTAACGATCCTGTAATTGCATAGATTATGACCAAAACCTCGAATAGTAGAGAAAGAAATTACAGGAAATCTTCTTTCCAAAGTCACCACTCCTTTAAATTAGTTTCTTCCTTTTACTGAAACTGCTTTACCTGAACCATCAGGGTTAATGTGCAACATTAACAGCCTTTATGAACCCCAGTGACGGGGCCTTTATGGTTTCAGAGGTGATGGGTTAATGTCTTTTCACTTTAATGTAACGGAATAACTTATCCATCCCAGTACCTGTCACTCAATTCAATGTCCAACCAATATTGGTAAGACATGTTCCCACAGGAAAGGTGTTCTATTTGAAGCAGATGTTGTGGACACTGCAGTGACCAAGCAATTATTGTAAAACAGTCAGTAAATCAAAGTGCTAGGCCGTGGTAACCTGCCTTCCAGTCAGTAAAGCTTACTGTGCCTTTGCGAGCTTCAAAGATGTACTTGAAACCAGCCACTAATCACATTAGTCACTGGCAGTGAGTCATATTAGTTTGCAAATTGGGTGAAATATAAATATGTGAGGCATTCCCTTTTCTGCTTTGGTGTGCATAATTATTGAACTGACCTCATGATAATTGAGTCTTTTTTGCATTAAGAGAAATGCCCTTACAAACAAACACACACTGCATTTTACCAACGATGTCTTTATTTATAACTCCTCTATAAATATTTATTGTTTCTTCCAAGATACGTTTGTTGCATTTCTTTTGTGTTGAGGAAGTTTCAATTTGAACGAAACATTTTATTTTCTATATGATTATTCTGACTAGTCTGGTCAATTGTTTTGGCCACATGATGTTCCTCATCTTATTGTTGATCGGTGTTTATTCTATGGACAGAGTTATATAGTCTGCGTTCTAATTATGGTAGGTGCGATGAGGAAAGCATCTCACTGAAACAGCTGTTTGTCTCGTTGATCATTCCTCGGCTCTAATTGTTTAGTCAATATAGACAACATTGTTGAGGAAAAGGAAAACCGGGGTCTGCTTCACAAACCAGGATCACTAATTAACATGATGCTATTGCTGTTTTTTTTTTGTTGTTTTTTTTTTTTTAAATGACCTCTTCTTTACTTAGCATGCCAATCAAATCCTCCTCCAGGCCTAGCTACAGTGATAGCTTTTTTAGATTATATCAGTAAGGTGTGGAAGGAAAAATTGTTCTTTATCTAAAATGTGAGAAATTATCATAAATCAAAAATATGCTTTTCTGTAGTTTTTTAAAACTGTGCATTTATTTGATCACAGGCTGTAGATAGCAGTCTGGGAGTGAGACGTATTGCACTTCCTCCTAGATGTTGCATTTATAGCACGGCAGGTCAGGTGGCTGTCCGACATTATCTTGTGAAACAGAAAGTTCCTACTAGTTACACACAAATTGGTGGTTGCACCCCAGCCTACGAACTGAATCTTTCCACACAAGTAGGCATACGCCTCTTTGGTCAGGAGCACATCTGGGTTCAAGAAAGAAGTCACAGAACCCATGATTGGCAAAGTAATACATTGAGACAAAATTGAGTAACCAAAAGTCATTACAAATGCTGAAATAGCAAAAAACACAGATTCAAGAAATTGTGAGAACAGTATTCTACATGAGGATTGGAAATTGGGGTTAGAGATCAAAAGCTGTTTTTAACTTAAAAATTTTATTTCAAATTTACAATACTTTCTTTTGATGTCATCTCCTGCTGTGCTGTCCTGGGAATAAGACTTAATCATTTACATCCACCAACTGCCCCACCGGGCTGCACGGTGGTGCAGTTGTTAGCACTGTTGCCTTGCAGCAAGAAGGTCCTGGGTTCAATTCCCAGTCGGGGGTCTTTCTGCATGGAGTTTGCATGTTCTCCCTGTGCATGTGTGGGTTCTCACCAGGTACTCCGGCTTCCTCCCACAGTCCAAAGACATGCCTGTTAGGTTAATTGGTCACTCTAAATTGCCCTTAGGTGTATAAATGTGTGTGTGCATGGTTGTTTGTGTGTTTCCCTGCGATGGTCTGGCGACCTGTCCAGGGTGTACCCCGCCTCTGTACCCCATAGACTGCTGGAGACAGGCACCAGCTCCCCCGCGACCCACTATGGAATAAGCGGTAGAAAATGACTGACTGACTGACATTTACATCCATCAAGATAAAATTAATTAGAAGTAAATATGATACCTTCTCTGTT
Organism: Girardinichthys multiradiatus; assembly: GCF_021462225.1. Classification (NCBI taxonomy): domain Eukaryota; kingdom Metazoa; phylum Chordata; class Actinopteri; order Cyprinodontiformes; family Goodeidae; genus Girardinichthys; species Girardinichthys multiradiatus. The sequence goes on from NC_061809.1 coordinate 20,005,543, forward strand.
GCTACATGTAGCTTTAAGCCATGTGAAGTGAATGATAGTGAGATAGCTTGGTGACCAAAAGGAAGAAAGAACTAAATTAAACAAAGGAATCATTCTCTCTCAAACAGATTCATCAGGGACATAATGGGGCTACATTGATTAATAAAGTGCACTTTTATGACTAACACCGCCCTATTGATTTCAATTGTCCTCCATATCTGATTATGTGATAAATTAATAATAGAGCTATGTGAAAGACATGCAAGAAGATGGACCTAGGGTGACTTGCTCAATCTTTTAGTTGCTTCACTGATGCTTCATTTTTTTTCCCAGTAATCCACAAGTGTGTCATTTATTGTGATTGTTGAATTACATCCTCCTCTGAGGTATGTTGAATCGAATGAGTCAGCTGGGTATTGCAGCTGTCACTGCATTACTTTTGTTAGCACTGTCTGAGGGAAGATCACGTCTCCTATTATATAAATGTTTTCATATCAAAAAAATTACTTTCTGTGTTAACCTAATTTAATTGAACAACCAGAAATTTATTCTAGAAAACCTTTTTTTTTATTTTACTGTTTGAAGTGCACTGTAGGCAAACGCTTGAGGAAAATTAAGCTGTTATTATGTTCTGCTCAAGCCCACAAAAAATTACAGTGGCAGATTAGTGGAGATTCTGTGTCTCAGTAATCTACAGTTTGTTTCTTTAACAGCATGTAAAATATTTACATATTTAAAAGAAGAGACTCTGTGGTAAAGGGACCCGTTGAGGTTAAACATGAACTATAAATGACCACAAAATTATCTTATAAATAGACTGATTTAAACACATCAATTAGATCACTACTGACTCTGTCATACATGCCTACATACAACATCTCACTCTCAATATTATGTTTAATCAATTTTCTCTATCACTCCTTTTTCACCACAACATCTGTTAAATTTTACAACTGTCTGGATATTTGTCTATTTGTGTTCCAATGTGTGAATCTATGCTGTAATACCATATCCCGGTCTTGAGGGACACCTGATGCTCTTCAAATTAGTTATGTTAATGCAGATATGTCGTGCATTTTAGTACAATGTCTTCGAGGTGGAATGTTAAATCCAAAGACCACTCTATAGTGCAAAACCTCGAATCCAGACTACTTAATGGTCGCAGATCCTTCCCAGTAACGGTTTTAATGAAGTCTGTAATTAACTTCGCCTTGCTTGAGTTGTGGGAGCTTTGATGTAGCTAGCTTGATGTTCCTCTGGGTAACTGGGTAACTAATTATTTGAACAATACAAAACACAACATCATCTGGTGCTAAAGTTGAGAAATTATTGACTGAAATGATGTGGTGTTGGTACCACACAAAGTATAACAAGAGGTTAAAGATAAAAATGGGAACACATTTGCCAAAAGGGACACAAAAGTCAAGTAACAAAATCATAATTTCAAGTCTGAAACAACTAAATTCAATCAAACACACTTGAACTTTATCTTGCTTTTATTATGCGATTCTGATAGTCATTTTAGGGCATAAGGGCAACCTTTCTCCCCATCAGGAGAATAACTGGTCACTCTCTCAGGTGTAAGTGTGTTCTTCATTCTACAGTTGCCATGACGGTCAGCTTGGTCTCCATCATAAGAACTTGTTGTCCTTTCAACTTGAGCTTAATTGCCTGTTGGTTAGACCCATTTAGCTGCAATCCTCTCTCATCATGTCTGGGAGCTTGGTGGCTGTGGTTTGTGGCTGTAGTGGCAGAGTTGCATACCTGCATTCAAGTGGAACAAACAGGATGGTTGGCTGCTCATGGAAGGTCATCAGCCCTGGGCACCGTGTGTGTGTGTGTGCATGAGTTTGTTTTTAACAACAAGATGGACTTATAGTGTCTCTAAAGGTGCATTCAGGCACGATGCAAAACAAGTTTTCATCCTTTTATAATCTTTCTAATCACTAGTCTTTTAGCAGTTTTGGACACAATTAATGAATTAAATACAGAGCTCTTTGTTCTCTTTCATAAATGCTTAACAAAGAAAGCAGCATCTGTGGGGTGTTTCTTTCCCCACAGATGCTTTGCTGCAGACACAAGAACGCAAGCTAGAGAAGCTGTTTGGGACACCTGGGAGCTGGAAAAAATGCATGTTTTTGTTTTATGGGCTGTAGTCCAATGAGTAATACTTTTAAAAGGATATATTTGTCTTCACATTGCGCTGAAAACAAAAGGAGTAGAAATTACTTTTGTTGTCTCTTGTCAGCTACGAATTTTGAAAAAATAAAATAATATTTTCTGGCCCATTTGAAATAGATCCTCTATTGCGATCGAGCATCATGTCATGTCTTGATCGCCAACACTTGCCACCGCTGTAAAAGTGTTGCAGTGATGGCCACCAGACTAATGAACGGTGACACCTAATCTTTGTCATCCGTAATTGGTGCTGCAGGTTTGATTAAAAAGTCGAGTCATGTCAGCTCCCTCGGAATGTGGGAAGCATGTTTATAACCGGACGCAGTGGGTTCCAGGGTTTGCAAACGTGCTTGAAATGTGTGCATACGACTGCATATGCTTGCTATGCTAATATTGCACACACCTGCCTAGTGCTGAACAAAAACAAATCCTGGTTGATCTAGGGCTTTGTGAAGCGGTGGCTGCGTTTTGCTCTTCATTAACCTTGCTTACCCTCAATCCCTGAAATTTCAGCTCGTTTATTCCTCATCCTTCCCTGCTCTTCCTATGTTTTCCATATTTATTTCTTTTAGAGTATTTTTGGGTGAAATCAGTAATTTAATGTGATTTTTCTCATTTTGAAATTGGCCAACTTAAGTGAAAGCTGTCTTTTTAATGTTGAAACTTGATTTCCCTGCAAACCCTTTTTATTTATCTCTACATAAACACAAAGTAGCATGCAAATGAAGCAGCAACAAAAAAAAAGTTTATTCTGGTATTTCTTGGCAGAAAAGCTTAGGAAAAAAGAACACTAACAGCTTATCAAATTATTATGATGATGCCATGCAGTTAAAATGACCTACCAGAACCAAATTGGCTAATATTACTGAGCTGCAAGAATTTCTCATCACCTTTTTTTTTTTTTTTCCTGACCTTTTGAAGTAAACACTTCCTAAATTGCCAGCAGTAATAAAGAGCAACAAGCTATGCTGCAGCTGCACAAAAAGTTTGAGCTCAAAGCTCAGCTGCACTTTTATACTTTTGAGCTTCCTGTTTTGCTGCACCCTGTCTTCCACAAAGATTCCTCCACAGGGAGTTTATTAGTTTCCTTTCATCCTTACCATGTTGTTCTTGAATTATGTGCTTAACACTATTACTTTATTGAAGTTGTACATAAACGTGTAACATTCTTTAATAACAACCTACTCAATGCGCTGCATCCCTAGCACCTGCTAACACACACATACTGATGTCCATGCAGTTTGATATGTGGCCCAAGGCAAAGCTCTTTTCCCTAATGAGCCGCCTGCCCTCTGTTTTTCCAAGGGAGGTGAGGGATAACTAACCTTGATGCAGCATAGAAAGGATCCAACCTGCTTACACACACACAAACTTGAACTGCTGTGCCTGTAAAATAAACTATCTTTTACCCTGCTTGTGACATTATCCCTAACCCTCAAAGCTGATGATATTAACGTTAACATTGGGTTTCACAACACTGTAATTGAAACTATACATGAACTGTAAATTTTCCAGTAACCTGTCCTGTCATTCTTTGCTCTCTGCATATTGTAGATCTGGGCCAACTATGAGGAAAAGCCCGTAGAGGAGGTTGTGCATCTCTCTGAGGAGAAGGAACGTGTGGCCAACTACAGACCAGTATATGTGACTGAAATCATGGACACCTTGCACTTCTATGCCCAGGATGTAGAGACAGGTACAGTACAGAGTTTCTCAGTTATAGTACCTTTACATTTTTTTTAATGCACCTTGAACATTTCTGTATTTTGTCATATTACAACCACAACCTTTAATGTATGCTATTAGGATATTATGTAATAAGGTGAAGTAAAGTAGTGAATAATTTTGAAAGAAAATAAGTGTTTTTTCAAAGTCCACCCCTTCTAGTTAGTGCTTTGAAGTGGCACCCCTTGCTGCACTTGCAGTAAGTTTTGCCTGTCTTGTTATGCTAAGCTCAAATTAAATCCAATTTGATGGAATGTGTGTGTTAAATTATCAAGTCTTGAAACAAATTATCAGTTGGATTTAGGCCAGAACTTTGACTGGACCGTTCCAACACATGAATAAGCTTTGATCTAAGCCATTCAAATGTAGGTTTGGGTGTATGTTCTTGGTCAATGTCATGTCTGAATGTGAACCTTCAGCCCAAACTCAAATATTTTGCAACCTCAAATGGATGTTCTTGAAGACTTACCCTGTATTTGGCTCAATCCATCTTTTTATCAACTCTGACAAGCTTCCCTGCCCCTGCTTCAGAAAAACTTTCCTATACTGTGATGCTGCCTGCTTTGTTTCATCATAGGGATGATTTGGTCAGAGGGACATGCAGTGTTAGTTTCCTGCCACAGGTTGTGTTTGCATCAATGCCAATTTTGGTCTCATCTCACCAGAGCATCTTCCATGTGTTTGCTGTGTCCCCTTAATGGTTTGTGGCAAACTTTAAACTAAATGTCTTATGTCTTTCTCTCATCAATGGCAGTCTTCTTGTCACTTCATTAAGAACAGTTTTGTGCAGTGCATTACCAACAGTTGTCCTCTGAAGAGTTGTGGATCAACAGAGCTGCCATAAGTCTACTAGTTGCTTGTCTGATTAATGCTCTCATTGCCTGGTCTTTAAGTTAAGGGGAAGCCCATGTCTTGATAGCTTTGCACTTTTTGCTCATATATCAAACAGTGCTCGTTGAGGTGTTTAAAGCTAAGGACATTTAACTTCTCAACCTCTTTATGCCTGACTGGTCTTGTTCATTCCTTGGTCTTTATGTTGCTCTTTTTCATTAACTTTGTTCCTTTTACCTCCAGACGGATTTCACGAATGACGATTAAGTATGTCACCAAGCATTTAATGTCATTGCTTGTTTTCCTCAATAAGCACTTGAAAACCTATCACTTCATTTTTGACCAGTGTATTTGAACTTTCATTCTTATTATGACAATAATTCATGCAAAAATATGATGGGATTGTCTGTCTGATTTTGAACGATTCACTGCTGTGGATGTCAAATTTTATGTATCTTTTTATTTTATATATATTTAGAAAAAGAAGAAAATTCTGAACTCTTCAGTTTCTTGTCTTGAGTAAATCCAAACGGTTTAAAACTCTAGCTTCACAATGCTTTCACAGAAAACCTGGACCGCTTTTTACCATGCCAGAGTCTGGTTTCTGGAGCTGATCACGCCAGTGTGAACTCATCCTGGAGCCTGAAACAGACCAGAGAACCATACCCTGGCATGGCTACAACTCGCAGTATCGGCATGATTAATCTGGACCCTGAGGGGCTCACTTGCAGTGGGAATGCGTGCTGTTCCCAGCATACCATACGAAGTGATGCAAGAGCAGCACATTTGAGTAGAAGAAGATGACGAAAAACATTGTAAGTGCAAATCTGAAGTCAAGAGTTTTTTGGAGCTAAGCGGAGTAGTGAAGAGGTGAAGGCACAAAACTAGATTTGAACACCAAAGTAGTAAAAGAAACCCGGATGAGACGGACTTTCTTCGACATGCTTTTTTTTTTTTTTTTTTCTTGATCAGTGCAATACTGGACCAATACTGCCCCCGATACAATCTGTTGCAACTGCATGGCTTTGTTTGGTCTAAAAATCCTTGAGCGAAAGCAAACCAGACCAACTGAAGTGGTAAATTGTCCTACTTTTACTGATCTCTGGACCGGACCAACATTGTGAATGTGCCTTTAAAGTCTATACTACCTCGTGTTTGAGTTCTGTGAAATGACAATTATTCACTACCTCATGATGTGTCCACATAGTTTTCAGGCATTTGAAAAAGAGAACTACATCAGAAGAATTAAAGAAAACTGTTGTTTTCTTCCACAATAATTACACATTTGTTTTGCCTTGATCAAGAGTATCTAAAGGCAGGCTCGCCTTATGTTTTGATGCAATTTGATTTTTGTGAGTGTTCCAAGAGCCATTAAATAACAACGTAATTATCCTTTAAGGCAATACCAGAAGCATTTAAAGAGTTTGTTGTAGCAAAAAAAAAGACTAATTAGTTTCTTTTGATTCAAATTTGGGGAAAAAACAGAAACTTGGATTTTTTGCATTATGTCCATTTGTGCCCAGGTTCACAAGTAACAAGAAGCAGATACAATAACACCCTCTTTCAGCACATTGATTATTTTCAGAATGGAACAGATCTGAACTCTAAATGGAAATGATTGTCTCCATTATCTGTAAGGTCATGGGATCTGCCCAGTTTTCAGTAGCTTTCCTCTCCGTTGCCCCCTTATCTGTCCCCACTTGCTGTGGACTTTCAGAGGCCATGAAATTGACTTTGGCCATCTTTTTTTCATTTGCCTCATCAACATCATTAATCCATTTACCTTCAATTAACATCATTTTAACTTAAAGCATGTCTCTCACCAGACTTAATTCAATCTTACACAAGCATGCCTTTAGGTTGCATTTCTCTGTATGTTTCAGCACCATACCTTAAAATCTTCAAGTGCACAGAAATATGTGAAACTACACCATTACTCCTTCTTTTGCCACGAGTTATAGATCCAAATCAAAAACTTACCACCACCCCTGGTAGTACTGCTGCCTCAGTCAGTCGGGAATGATGCTGTGACTTTGTCTAGGGTTTTATGGTTGATTGGAGTCATTCGAGGGGCAGAAAGAGACTTCACATTAATGTACCTGAACTCTGGGTTAATGCCACTAGCAGCTCTTGAGGACAATAGAAAAATATGCTATATGTTTTTTTATATTGTCTTTCAGGCTCTTCATATCTCTGAGACATTAAGAAAGAGCAGGATGTCGAGTGTATACAACTTTTCACCAAGTGTTCCATGTAGAATTGTACACAAACAGCATTTTTTATATTGCTGCGCTCAGTGTATTTTGACAGGATAATTTTGAGTTATTCAACCTTTTCTCATAAAAAGCCTTTATTTTAGATGATCCAGCAGTCCTAGCGCCTTCTTATATATTTGTTGTTTTTTTTTGTTGTTTTTTTTTTTTTTCATTTAATTGGCTTGTGTTCTTACCACAGCTTATGTGGTAGTTTAAAAAAAACTTTTCTCAGCAGTGGAGTAAAACCCGACCAGTCCTCAGACCCTCTACTTCCGTCTCCTGTTGGGTTGTTCGCTCCCTTCTCCACCACCTCTCCTGCCTTGGTTTCTTTCATTTCTGCAAGTGCACACTCAGAGCTACATTAAGTCACCTGGGCTTCTTGAGTTGAACATCAAAGTGTTAGAAGTTGTAAAATCACACAACCTGAGTGCTTTAATATATCATTACATGCCCCCACCCTCACCCCACAGCATTTCTAAGTGAACATTTTTATGCACACAGATCCACTGTGAAGCAGAGTACTTCAGTGATTACAACTGATGACAATATGACATTTTAGAAGAATATACACGAGGGGTTTCCAGTTGTGTGCCCCTGTTAATGATCTGAGGCATTTGAAATAGTTGGCTTCATTTGAGACAGTTATGCGGGTCCCCAAACATGTGTTAAATATTTTGGTTGCATCAATTAACCTGCAGCCAGCCATTTTTGCAAAGGAAGACCTTGTTAAGACCCAACTTAAATGAAAAGCTCACATTCAGAGGTATTACAGTATGTTCTACATGCTTGAAATAGTCCTGCACAGTTCAAGAGAGGAGCTTAAGCTGGTCAGTGACATTTAACATTCATACATTTTGTTTCACATCAGTCTTTGGAAGATACTTTAATAATACATTGATACAACACTATCCAAATGACTTTTGGTCGAATCGTCCCTTCGTTACTTTGAACATCCATTTTGTATCCACAATTTTCTTCTGATCTCATTTTGTTTCATAAAAGATGTTTTGTAATTGTGTGTCACCTCAGGTTTGTTCCTCAATTCCATTAATTGTAGTTCAGATGGATCTGACAGATTATACTTCAGTAACAACTTCCACACAGAAGAGTGTTGCCAGCACAGCTCAGATATAGTGTTTAAACTGATCACAAAAGGATTGGCTTTTTAAACTTTCTGACTGACCAGTTGGCACTTTCTTATTGCATCCAGTCAATTACTGACTTAGTAAACATTTAGTAGTATTAAAACCCTGCATGAATAAAAGTCTTGAGCTTTGATTTAAAAAGGCCACTTTCAGTTATAGATCAAAGATCTAGTGGAAACTGTTTCCAGAGTCATAGTGCTGCCACAGAAAAAGCTCGGTCATCCTAACATATATACTTAGTCCATGGAACCTTTAGTACATTTTGACTGTCTCAATAACTCAGGATAAATGCAGGGAGGCAAGGCTGTTGAGAGGTTTAAAAACAAATATTTTTCAATCTATTCTTAAATGGTCTGGAAGATAATGTAGTAAGGATAAAACAGATGTGTTCCCGTCTGAACAAGTTGGAGGCGACTAAGGGATGAGTGGGGGACACCAACATTGAGAGCATTGCAACATTCGATTCTGGAACTGATAAAATAATTAACCGCCTTTTCCAGGTCACAGTGGTTTAAAAAAGGTTTTACCTGACTTAGAAGACTTGATAGAAGATAATAAAAGCCAGACCAAATGTCAAAGGTAATATGTCTAATTTTAAATCGTTGTTTGATTTGATCCTGAGGTCTTTTACAACGTTGCTGAATTTAGCAGTCAAAAGCCACTGTTTGATTGCAGAGATGCAATCAAACAGTGGCTAAGCCAGTGATGAAAGAGGAGCAGTAGAGGATGAGAGGCTATTGACAATGGCAGAAAAGGTTTTGTCCGTCAGATAAGAGTTGAAAAACTTCAAAACTGTGCCACAGATGCCAACATAATCATGTTGGTGAGACAGGCGGACTGAGTGGTCCACTGTATCAAAGGGTACTGTAAGGTCCAGAAGCACCAGAGCTACAGGGTACTTAGTCAATTGACTGAACAATGTCATTATGGACATTTAATAAAGGAGATTCGGTACTATGCCTGGAATTTAAAGCCAGATTGAAATAAAGATGACAGGTGCCTGTCCATTTACTCATCTTCAGTAATTTTAAGCCTTTATAGAGAACATAAAACTATTTATGGAAGGTCATGGTTTAAATAGAACATTTTCACAACACAACTGTGCAGTCAGAGCTGCATGTTGTGTCTCTGCTCTGCGGCTACACTTGTTTCAATTTTTGCCCAAATGAAAAACAATGAATTTTATTTGGAAAACAAAGTGACATTTAAGCATCATAGAAGTATAATGAAAAGTGGGGCCTTTAGTAGTTGTAAAACATGCTTCTCACAGGAAGACAAAAGGCAATAAAATATCCCTCTGTGAGAATTGATCAGAAGAGCAAGTAACTGAAAACAAAATAAAGCACAAATAAAAACTATGCAAATTTCATTAAAATCTTAGCTGAATAACGCAGTGCAGTGTACAAGTAATAATATTGAGAATTCAGGAGAAAAAAGATGTTTAAACCAGAGAAACATCGTCAATTGGTAGTACAGTTGTTAAAGTAGAACAGAGGAACATGATCATTAATATTTAGAGGCAGTTTCCAAACCATTAACCCTGAGGGAGTTGTGCCTCTGTAATAGACTTGGATGTATTTATTTATTTATTCATTGTGGTCTGTAGAGATGACTGGCTGCTGAAAATCCTTCACAGCTTTCTAGATTTTCAAGTTCATGCATAGGTCTCTAAAATAGTCATTTTCTGAGCTGTTCAAATGCAGTCAGAAATGCAGCTCGTGGTATCATGGAGACCCTCTCCAGGGTCTCCATGTTTTGCCCTTTTTCCAATTTTTATTATTGCCATTTAATTACAGTTTCCTCCCCATTTCACAGATGAATATATTTACACTGGTTTGAAAACTGATTACTTCCACATTAGGAAAGGATTTTCCCAGTTACTGAGAAGATTTAGGAATTTTTATCTCTAATTCTTGGTTTATTTTAGGATTTCATCTGGTGAAGTAGTTAGTCATTTATCTATCTTTGTCTCACACAGCACAACGCTCCTTCTACTCCTCAGCAGCCCCTTTGCTTCAGTACTGCTGTTTCTTATCCCACTGTTCTCCTTCTGTGTGTTGTTTCCTCTGGAGGCAATATGTAATTACTGTCTGAAGCGAACCAGCACAGATCTGTGCAACCTTGGACACTGTAAGACAATAGGCCATTCCAGGCTCATGAAGGGAGATGACTCTGATCTATGCAGAGTTGATGGTATATTACTCTGCTGGAGTACTGGGTTTGTTGAAACCTAGCCAAATACAGGTTCATAGTCTTTCTTGGTAGAAACTGAAATTGCTGAAACTAGAATATTGTTGTTTACACACTTCAGAGATGTACAGGATTTTTTGTTTTCCAAATGATTCAGTATTCTGGGCGTGTACATCACCAGAACATACTAATCAACCTCCAGCAACCAAAAACCCTTCTGGGGTGATTAAAAATTCTTCCATCTATTCCATCTACTCCAAGCTCCTCAGTTAACGGAGCTTGTTATGTTATCCTGAAGGCTGAGCTAAGGCACCCTATGGATGAAGCTCATTTCAACTCCTTTTAGACAAATTGTTCTTTTCTAGTGAAATTCTATATCCTATGACCATAGGTAGGGGTCGTTACGTAGACACACATTACAGCAGACACGGCCTCAATTGGTGTATGTCCTGCTCCATCCTACCGTCATAGTGGAAAAAGAACCCAAGATACTTGAGGAAGTAATAGGTCTGAGAGAGAAACCCAGACGTCCCTCACCTCAGTAACACTCCGCTGGGAATTATTGGGAATCCCATGGCTTTCCAAGGTTAGAAGGGGTATATAGTCTCTCCAGTGACATCAGGGTCTACCTTGGGGTTTCTTCCCAGTGGGATGTCTGGCATATTTCACACACCCTAGAGGCTTCCAGGACAAATGCCTCAACCAGGTCAGCTAACTCCTTTCGATGCAGAAGAGCAGCCGGTTGTATCCAAAATCTCTGGTCATTGTCCATATCTCATCACTATAGGACCAAATTTTGGTATTCAGCTTTCACCCCTTCCTACTGCCATTTGTAAATAGAGGTGATACAGAGGCAACTGTGGATCAGAGGGAAGAATAGTGGTCTTGCAATCCAAAAGTTGTGAGTTCCATTCTGGCTTCTTTATGCAACATGTCGATGTGCCCCTGGGCAAGGGACAACCTACCGATCTCTGTATCTGTGAATGAATGGGTTTGCATTTGTGAGAGCAACTGGGTGAATGTGGAATGTCATATGCCTATAAAGGAGACAACCAGTCTTTTTTTCTTGCTCTAGAGAAACACAAATTCAGCTCTTTTGGAAATTGTTCTGGTTGCAAAACAGTCTTGACATAGACTATAAAAGCGCTACCTATCACTCACCTAAGATAATGCAGTTTTACATTAATCTTTGTTTAAATATTGTGATTGCAACCAGTTTATTCAATCCTATATGGTCACAATTGTCTAAACAAATTGTCCAAACTAAGTGTGATGGCAGGCACTAGAGCTCTACAGCTTGATATAAATTTGTTTTTCAGGAATATTTTGGGTAAAAAAAAGAAATCTTATTTCAATTTTCGAGTCTGGATCATGAGCTACATGAGTGCTAAAGTAGAGGTGACTAAAACCGTCCTGCTGAGACTGGCTCTTAAAATAGTCCATCCAGCAGAGTTAAGATTTGGTAATACATCATTAAAAGTATAGGCTCTCTCAGTGACAGGTGAATGCTGACATGCAGTGTGTCATTTTCAGATTCATCCCTACACATCACTTTTCACTTTAGAAGTCCAATGTGGTTTCAGCCAAATTCTAAACTTGGGGTTTCAGAATACCACACTATCATCAACTTGTGGTTTTAACTTATATCTGTGCCGAGTCGGTACAGATATGTTTCATCGTAATTAGTTGTGCTTATCTAGAGATTATATTTTTGTGCAACTTTCCTTTAGGGTGCTTGCTCTTTTTACCCACTTCAACCCCACCACCACACACTTGTACACACACCACCCTACCCCACCTGCTGTGGACCTCACGTTGTTGTCACCTCCACGGTTTTGAATTGCTTGGCCTGACCCTGACTAACAAACACACATTCTGTGCTCACAGCAAGCCTCAGCTGCAGTGCGACTGGCTGGACATGCTGTCTAGAGCTTGTTCCCTGGCACCAATACAGACACGTAATGAGTGGAGTCGTTCCCCTTCCAACCAGGTGCCACTCCGTCCACATTATTCACATTTCTACCTTTTACACACAGCAGCTGTTCTTCACCTAATGATGCTGGAGCCAGCTACTGATAGAGCAGCGTGGCCAGAAAGCAGTTCTCTATCTAGTTGCCTGAAAATGTAGGTATTCTTTGAGGTTTTAATACTTAGACATGAATACTTTGTTTTATATGACCTTGAGTTAATTTGATGCTGCTTGTCCTTCCTTATTTATGGTGTTGATTGCACTAAGATTATCTTAAAATTAGTACTGTAATTTCTGTTGATAAAGATGAGTTGCCCTATAATTGAATGTCATGTCAAGGCTGCTAACTGGTTTTTACCTCGTAGCAGAACGCTTAATAAATAGAGATGGATGCACTCTTAGAAGAAGTTCTCATAAATTCCAGCCTCTTTTCTTATTTTGAAGGAATTAATAAAAATGATTTTGGTCATCATTTTTCTGTGTTGTGGGCATCAAGCCAGGGGTAGAGAACATTCCTACTTGTGTGTGAAAGGTTTTGTCTTTTTTGGAAATCACAAGGGTTAAATAGTCTAATTACAACAATACAAGAAAGAAACTAATTGACATGTCTTTCTGGCTGAAGACAAAAGAAGTGACAGAAAACCCTAAATAGGACCATTGTTGTAATGATTATAGTTAACAGTTAAATGGTCACATCAAATTAAAGGAGAATGGCTTTAATTGCTAAACTGTTATCCTAGGGTGTATGTAATTATATTCATGCTAAAGCTGCAAAACCATACTAATTTTAATTTTACATTGACTGTAATTAGAATTTATGCCATGAAAATAAATCCAGCACTCAGTACCTTAGCAGGCTGACAGAAAAGATGAGTCCTGCTAATTAGAAGTCTTTAACTTGAGTTTGTCCAATGCATCTAGCTGTTCTCCTTTTAAAGTCTCATGTTAGTTGTTAAATTGTGAATTGGACTTTATGTGGGTCCCTCTTGATCACATACCTTCACTAAAGATAGCCAAGCAGGGACACTGCATCTGGAAGGTATTCACAGCACCTCACCTTTTACTCATTTTATGTTCTTATTCCAAATTTGACTGGATTTACACATACTAGGCCATAATGGCAAAATTAAAATGGTGTGTTTGCCTTATTCACTTGGTAGAAGCACCTTTGGTATGATGCTGGAAGCTTGGTACACCTGTTTTTGACCCCCCCCCCCACCACCACACACACACACAAATACACACACACACTCTCTCTCCTGCCAGATCCCTCCAGTTGAATGAAAAGTTTTACATGTCTCCAGAGATGAGCTTGCTGGGCCATTCCATTGTTGTCTTGTCTGTGTACTAAGAGTCTTGTACTATTGGAAGATGACTCTTTGCCCCAGTGTGAGGTCCAGAGCGCTCTACAGCAAGTTATCACCTTGATCATTATTTGCATTAAAGTTCTTGCGGCTAAAAAACATCCCCCACGGCATGATGCTTTACTGTTGAAAAGGTATTAGTTAGGTGATAAGTAAGGCAAGGCAAGTTTATTTATATAGCACATTTCAGTAGCAAGACAATTCAAAGTGCTTCACATGGAGGAAAAAATAAATAAAATAAACATATTAGCCAAAGTACATTACAGTGACATAAAGGTTATTAAAAAAGAAAGGGAATAGAATGATTGATAAGAAAATGAAAGGAAAGTTACACTGAAAACTTAACTGATAATGTTTAGATGGCACAGTCAAAGGCCATTCTAAACAAATAAGTTTTTAATCTTGATTTAAAGCAACTTAGGGTTTCAGTGCTTTTACAGTTTTCTTGGCGTTTATTCCAAATTAGTGGAGCATAAGAACTAAAAGCTGCTTCTCTATGTTTGGTTCTGGTTCTGGGTATGCAGAGTAGATTTGAGCCAGAAGACCTGAGAGGTCTGGGTGGTTGATACACTTACAAAAGGTCTGTAATGTATTGTGTGATTTATAGACTAACAGAAGTATTTTAAAGTCTATTCTCTGAGCTACAGGGAGCCAGTGTAAGGACTTTAGAACCGGGGTGATGTGCTCCACTTTCTTAGTTTTATTGAGGACGAGGGCAGCAGCGTTCTGGATCAACTGCAGCTGTCTGATCGACTTTTTAGGGAGAAGTCACTGTTGCAGTAATCAAGCCTACTAAAGATGAACGCATGAATTAGTTTTTCAAGGTCCTGCTGAGACATTAGTCCTTTAATCCTGGAAATGTTCTTCAGGTGATAGAAGGCTGACCTTGTTACTGTCTTTATGTGCCTCTGAAGGTTCAGGTCTGAGTCCATCACTACACCCAGATTTCGAACCTGATTGGTGGTTTCTAGCTGTATTAACTGAAGCTGTGTGCTAACTTTTAAATGCTCTTTCTTTTGTCCAAAGATTATTACTTCAGTTTTGTTTTGATTCAGCTGAAGAAAAGTTTGGCACATCCATGCAATGATTTCTTCTAAGCATTTACCAAGCGCTTGAATGGGTTCATAGTAACCTGGTGACATCATAACATATAGCTGTGCGTCGTCTGCATAGTTATAACTTACGTTGTTGTTTATTAAAATCTGCGTTAGGGGGAGCATGTAGATATTGAATAGGAGAGGCCCTAAGATGGACCCTTGGGGAACGCCACATGTGATTTTTGTGGTCTCTGATGTAAAGTTACCTACTGACACAAAAAACTCCCTGTCCTTCAAATAAGATTTAAACCAATTGAGTGCTGTACTAGAAAGGCCGACGCAGTTTTCCAGGCGCTCTAATAAAATGGAGTGATCAACAGTGTCGAATGCTGCACTAAGGTCCAATAATACCAGCACTGTGGTTTTTCCACAGTGTGCATTTATATGGATGTCATTGAACACCTTGACAAGAGCCGTCTCTGTACTGTGGAGAGCACGGAGGCCTGAATAGAAGACATCGAAGTGGCTGGTCATTGTGGCTCCTAAGTGGCTCCTATTTTCCTCGAGGTGTGATATTTGGCATTCTGACCAAACGTTGTTTTAGACCAGATAATTTTTTTTCTCATGGTCTAAGAGTCCTTTACCTTGGGCAAACTCTACGTGGGCTGTTGTACCTTTTCCAGATGAGTGGTTTCTGTTTGTTCCTTCTACCATACAGGCCTGTTGGATACTATTGAGTACTGTAGAAATTGTTCTTCTTCTGAACCTCTCATTCTCCAGAGTGATGGTTCCTTAGGCAGGCATGTTTAATCATGTCTGATAGGAAAATTGTGCTTCATTCAGACTGCAAGTTCTTGTGTGTTTGTGTAGTCTGCCCTGGGGTGAATTTCTCATTATCCCTTCTGTAAAACTGTCTGCCTGTCTACTATGATAAGGATATCTACAGCAGAACCAATCTGAACCTTTTAAAATGCAGAACAAGCTGCTTATTGGGCTACATTCAAGCTCTGACTTCCTGCGATGTTGGATATTCCCACAAAATGTAGCACCTATCTAGATATATTAACATCAGTGACCTTCTCATCTTAGAGAAAGTTTGTGCTTCTGCTGTCTGTACTCTGATGTGGGATCTCTCTCCTTGCAAGTTTGAATAAAATCCCAGACAGCTTGGCATCACTGTGTTTATTTCTCATGGGGTCTTTGATTAGAAGGAAATTCCTCAAAAAGCTCTTCCAACCTGATTGCTGAAATCGGCTGGCCTGCCAGTTTAAAGGAGAGTGCTAGCGGTTCAGTATTTCTTCCATTTATGGATGATGGATTCCACTGTTCTTGACAAGTCTTTCAAACTGCATATTTTTCTGTACATTTCTTCAGATCCGTACATTGATACAATCCTGTTTCTAAGACAATTTTTTGAACTTCGTGCAGAGCAGAGACTAAGCCATTATCAACCGCTTATTATAGGTGTATTGTGTGTATACGTTTCTGGAAAATTTATTTTCATTCATTTTGGCATAAGGCTGATATATAACAAAATGTGAAAAAAATCCAGCACTGTAAAGACTTCCCAGGTGCAATGTAAGTGAAAACTGCTGTAGATCTGACAGCCGATGGTGCTATTTCACTTCCGCAGGTTTTTGTTACTGCAGAAGATGTGGTGGTTAGAGGTCAGACTCTTCCTGGATAATCTATTATCTTCCAAGTCATATATTATTCAATCAGCGATGCAAGTTTGCTTCTAAAAGGTCAGCTCACTTGTCTGTTTTCGCTGGGATGCTTTTGATTTTACATGGAAAATAAGGATCCCCCATTGGTATTCTTCTCTACCCCTGGAAAGCTTGATTCACACTGTCAGCATTTGGAACCATTACCTGAATGGGAATGACCAAGTGGTATTTTTCACAGTGGTGTTCCTCCTTTTAGGTCCAAAAGGGTTTTCTTTAAAATTGGCCAAATGTTTGCACAATTGAACTAATTTGGAGAATACAAATCTTATCCCATCAGTATTTTTGGACCGGTGACAATTAAATCAAGCCATTAGCCTCAGCCAGTTAGCCTTTACGGGTGGCAGAAACGGGAGAGACGGATACAAGAGACCGCTTAGATGCCTTCTTTGTTTACTTTTTTCAGTGAAGGCTTTTCCAATTACAGAAACAGTAATTTAGTGTAAGAGACTCCAGACTGTTGACAAGAAAAGAAAGGAGGAGGGTAATTGGTGGTAGTAAGTGGGGTTTCACATAAGGTACAATCCATATCCCTTTCTAGAGGGAGTGAAGCCGTGTGGGCCAAGAAATAGGATCATTGTTTTTTTTATGGTGACAGAAACTGACGGTTCATAAAACATCAGTCAGTAAGAAGAGAAAGTTGACTTTCTCCTGTCTTAGCTCCCTACTTGACATGCCCCAAGGGGGTGCTGGTTCTCCATTGACCAGCCTTACTTAGCATGTCTCACAAGACCTCTAGCAGTTGCATGCTCTGGTAAGGGTGTGTTTTGGCTGCTAGATGATAGACCATCCATTCATTAAGAGTAACTGTAGTCCTCTGGGGGGTCTCTTATTAGAGCAACAACTCTTGTCTGTCTTGCCTCAGTGATTTCTTCATAAATTACAGTGCCTTACAACAATATTTATACCCCTGGCGCATTTTTTCATATGTTTTTGTTATATGTTACTTCTGATGATTTTTTTTTTTTGTAAATATAAATCCTAAAAGTGTGGCATGCATTTGTATTTAGCCTCATTTTATTGAATACCCTTCAATAAAATTCAGTGCAGTCAAGTTCTGTCAATGGTTACCTATTTGTCATTCACTTCACAAATCTACCATTTTAGGAATAATGGCATTGTTGAAAGAACACCATAAGAAATCCAGTTTATATTTTGCAACAAGCCATGTAGAGGACACAGCAAACAGGTGTTCTGGTCAGGTGAGAACAGTACTGGACCTTTTCACCTTCATGCCAAACATGGAAATGTGGAAAACTGACTCTGCACATCATGCTAAACATTGAATCCCAATGATGAAACATTGCTGTGGCAGTATTATGCTGTGGGTATGATTTTGTACAACAGGAACAGAGTTAGAGTTTATAGGAAAATGGATGGAGCTGAATACAGGGCAATCCTGGTAAAAATCCTGTTATGGGTTGAAAAATGCTTGCGACTGGGGCAGAGGTTCACCTTGAGCCAGGGCAACAACCCTAAAGATAGACCAACAATGTACCAAGGAATGGTTTAGATCAAAGCCTATCCATGTGTTAGAATAACCCAGTAAGAGTCCAGACCTAAATCTAAATGAGAATTAGTGTTGAATGTTGCTGTTCATAGATGCTATCAATTTAATGTGAATGTGCTTGAGCTATTTTGCAAAAACGAATGGGGAAAAATGTCAGTCTCTAGATCTGCAAAGCTGTTACAGTTAGAGCTACTGTGGTTCTACAGTGTTGACATTAGGGGTTGAATGCCATGCATGCCATGCTTCTCCAGGTTTTATTTGCAAAAGATTTATAAACAATCCATCCTTTTACTTCTACTTTACAATTATGCATAAACGTTTAATTTTGCTGTTGTACCATGAGAAAAATGGGTTTAAGTTCTTGGTTTGTTTCCTGTCACCTTTACCTTCTACGTCCCATGGCAGGTGTCATTTTTCTAGATAGACATCAGGTAGGTTCAAAATGTATTTCTTATAAATGTTAAAATATGGAAATTGGGCTGCTTTTACAAACAACCACTGCTCTTTCTGCCTCAGCCTGTGGCTCGCTCATACTGTGTGATTATTTATCCTTCAGTGTTTTAATGGCTTTTGTAAACAGCTTAATAGAATTCACCAGAGCCTTGGGATGCCTGCTGAAAGGGCACTTGATCCGCTGTTTTCATCGGCTTTTTCTCTTCCCACCCCTTTGTCTTCCCTTCCACACTGTGTGCCACAAGATCATCTAATATGATCATAACCAACCTGTAAAACCGTCACCACCACTCTCCTCCCTGTCTGCTCCTGCATTCTCCATTATATTTCGTTCTTTTAAAGCCTAATCGGTCCTTCACTTTGTGCTCAGTATTCAAAATGTAATTATATATGATTTACAAACAGCTGCAGCCATTATCATGTATAAACAAATTACAGAATGAGGAGGGGAAAAAGACAGAGGGATAACAAGATGAGGATAAAAAAAAATTGGCTAGCATCAGGCACAGTCATTGGTTTGGCTGCGTTTTGGATCATCGCTTTGGCGCTTGCTTCAACACAAAATGAGCACTCATGCTTGACACGGTTTACCCCTTCTGCAAGGAGATATTTGATTGTCCCTCTGCCAGCATTGAATAGGAATCTGCTTCTGTAATGCAGTGTATTCTAGCTGCACTTCCTTCTTCCTGGCTGTTGTTTTTTCAGAATTCAACTTGGGCTCTGTTCTTGGGCAAAAGTTTGTTCAAATCACTGCAGATGGTTTATTGCTCGCTCTGCTCACTTGCAGCATGTAAAGATTGTTTTTGTTACATGATATTGGCAGCTAGGTTTGAGTTTTAATTAGTATTTCATGAAAGGCACAACATACACTAATATTGCTAAAATATAAGTGCATGTTATGTCAAAGGACTGCAAAAATGTCTAAATCCAAGATGTCTCATAACAGATGAGATGAAAGCTGAATACAGGGCACCTTTTGCTGCAGTTTGTTTAGCCTTGCTGTTAGCTGCTGAAAGTCTCATTTTCATAACCTAAATAAACTGCTGATATGTCATGGAAAATAAAGTCTTGTTTGTTGAATATATGTTGCTCAAGCTTGTAATACAAACAATATTACTTCCTATTTTATTATCTCCTTGAGGTTGTAGGTGCCTGCATGTGTCTGGACACAGACCAGTTGTCGGTGTTGAGGTATAACAAGGTTTTAAAGAGTTATGGCTTCAAAAACAATTGTGTTATATTGAGCATTCAGTTTAAAGTCCTTTTTAAGGAAATGCCAGAGTATGTGCTGGAATTAGAAGAATTTTGTATGACAGTAAGGAGCATAGATTAATGCAGCGATGCCCCTCTCCCAGCTGTTGTCACACACTGTTCATCTGTTGTGTGAATAAAGGCTGTTTGAAAATATTTCTGGTTGGGAAAACTGGACAGTCATGTTGTGGAAACTATTGATCGCCATCCATCTGTACCGCAAAAAATAATCCAACAAATTAACTGGCTAATATCAGCTTCTTATAGCTGTCCACATTCGTTGACTTGGAAATTACTTGTAAAATTAGCAGGTTTATATTCAGTCTTGCTCTTCATGTATGAAAACAGCCCTGTTATATATCATTGTTTTAAATTTCAGTCAGCCCATGAAATCATGGTCTTTTTTTGATTATGCTGGAACAATCTCATACAGGTCAATGCCTTTATGTGTCATACAGCTTTTAGATGCTATGTTCATTTGTTAGATCACCACCAGGATGTTTTCATTTATTGTTGTATTCATTACCTACCAGCATAAGAGTGGCTGTGCAAGGAGATATGTGCACACCCATACTCTCATTGTCCAAAATTAAACTGACCCCCCAGCTTTCTCCTCCCACTTTACTTCTCACTAAATTTCTTTGCATTCCTATCTTTTTTCCCTCTTCAAGTTTGACATGCAAATGAATGTCTCCCGAGCTATTGGTTGGCAGCTGTCTGCCTGTCTCAGCGTAGATAACTGTGGGAAAACAGCATAATTATTCATATTTTCTTGTTCTCCGCCAGCATAAATAATATTAGGGGTTAATGACAACCAGGAGCAGTTGTACAGAAATATAAAGGTGTCTGCCTGCAAGCTGTTTGTTTGGTAGTAACATGCATCATCAGCAGAACTACACTGACTCCATTTATTTACTGTTTCCGCAAAAAGCTTCTCATTTATAAGAGTATTAGAAATAAGGCTCATGTAATTTCAATGCCTAAAGTGAAGTGATGACTAAACAGATCATTAGCCCTGCTTGGATTTATAATCATCCAAATGTCTGAATAAAGATGACCAGTTGCCCGCAGACCCCTTCCAGGAGGCTGATTTGTGAAAATGGCTCACAAAATATCACCTTGGAAATTCCTATTGGCTGCTTTACTAAACTGGCTGCTGTAATTGCTTCCATACACTTCATACTGCTCCAACGAAAACACGCAGGCTAAGTAATCACCCTCTAAAACACACAAATGTACCGTATGTATTGCACGTACAGCTGAAACCTAGCTCTCTCGAAGATTCACGTACTTGCCGTTCACAATCAGCTTCCCAATTTGGACTGATGGTTGCAAATCAGGCAGCCACTTACCGCAGTCATTGGTTCCCCAGATGGAGTGACTTACTATTCGATTCCTCCGTCTCCCAGCGTATCGACAGCCACATTCTTACCTTGAGTCCACCATAATAGGTCTGCGGCACATGATATAATGGCTTGATAGGCCATAAAGGCCCGCTGGGAGAGCTGGCTTAACTCAAAGCTCTACTTTACCACCAGGGTCAAACCGGAATAAGCTGCATAGTTTTAATGGGCTTAACAGCTGCAAAAGCCACTAAGCATTTATTTTAGTAATTTTGGTGTCAGTAAGTAAAGGTGCTAAGAATACTTTTGACCTCATTCTTGCTCATTTTATGCTATCAGAGCTGGATTACAAAAATCTCCCATCTCTCTTCTTACCCAGCTGCTTTTTGAAATGAAGTAATTATACATTTTTTTAAGTTGTTTGAAGCAACATGATATGACAAAGGGAAAAGTAATAATCATACATTAAATTTAATAATCGGGCGCAGCGCATGGTGTAGAGGTAGAGTGCGAGCATCATGCACAGAGGCCGCCCACGGTGCCATTCTCGACCCTGGGACCTTTGCTGCATGTGTTTCTGCCTTCTCTCTCGGGCCCATTTGTCGTCTGTAAACTGTGAAATAAAGACAGCTAGTTCCACAAAATAAAAACAAAATCTGTCAATGAAATTTGTTTAAACTTTGCAGCGTTATTCTTTGGACAGCTGTGTTGAAATTGTTTTTATATAAACAAATTGTTAAAAGCTCTACTTGATGTAAAATAAAAATGTTGTCTGATTCTGGTCGCACAAATAAAAGCCAAGTATTTGCACTTCTTCAGCAATAACCTTTATTTAAAAGACAAAAGGGGAAAAAAATCAGGCCCGTCATTTATAATATTTTGTACTGTGTCCATTGATTCTGAATGAGGAATCTGGTAATAAAGGAGAAACAAACATGTCTGTATCAAGGACAAAAATTGAATTGCTTGTATAACACCAATATTGTATCTTATAAAGAAGATAAAACTTAACTATAATATGGAATTTTTAATTTTCACCCATCTTTGTTTCCATCAGGAGGCCAGTTAGAGAGTCTGATGGAAACCATGAGAGCAGAGATCGCTGCCCATCCACCTGTTGAAGGATCCTATTCACCACAGAGAGGGGATAACTGCCTAGCCATGTTTGCTGATGGTGAATGGTACGTGTGCATTTCGTTCTTTAAAAACTTCACAAGGGTTTATTCCAGCTGTTCTAGAGGTGAACCAGTTGTTTACTGTTATTTTTAAAGAAGTGGTTAGCTCTTCCACACCAGAGAACCAGCTCTGTACAATATCATTATATTCAATTATTTCTCCAGTAAATGTTTGATCTTCCATCTGCTGTATTCTAAATTCCTGTGGAGGATTACAGTGCTGGGACACCATTTAACAACACAAGTCACATAATCGGTTATTCCATTATGACTGTAAATGAATGTCCTAATGTCACCAGGCTTTAGAAACACTGTTTAAACAAAACTGTTTGTCAGCGCTTCGTACAATCCCAACCAGTTGCTCTCAGATTGACATTTACCAACAGTGTGGCAAACTACAGGTCCTTCTCAAAATATTAGCATATTGTGATAAAGTTCATTATTTTCCATAATGTCATGATGAAAATTTAACATTCATATATTTTAGATTCATTGCACACTAACTGAAATATTTCAGGTCTTTTATTGTCTTAATATGGATGATTTTGGCATACAGCTCATGAAAACCCAAAATTCCTATCTCACAAAATTAGCATATTTCATCCGACCAATAAAAGAAAATTGTTTTTAATACAAAAAACATCAACCTTCAAATAATCATGTACAGTTATGCACTCAATACTTGGTCGGGAATCCTTTGGCAGAAATGACTGCTTCAATGCGGCGTGGCATGGAGGCAATCAGCCTGTGGCACTGCTGAGATCTTATGGAGGCCCAGGATGCTTCGATAGCGGCCTTTAGCTCATCCAGAGTGTTGGGTCTTGAGTCTCTCAACGTTCTCTTCACAATATCCCACAGATTCTCTATGGGGTTCAGGTCAGGAGAGTTGGCAGGCCAATTGAGCACAGTGATACCATGGTCAGTAAACCATTTACCAGTGGTTTTGGCACTGTGAGCAGGTGCCAGGTCGTGCTGAAAAATGAAATCTTCATCTCCATAAAGCTTTTCAGCAGATGGAAGCATGAAGTGCTCCAAAATCTCCTGATAGCTAGCTGCATTGACCCTGCCCTTGATAAAACACAGTGGACCAACACCAGCAGCTGACACGGCACCCCAGACCATCACTGACTGTGGGTACTTGACACTGGACTTCTGGCATTTTGGCATTTCCTTCTCTCCAGTCTTCCTCCAGACTCTGGCACCTTGATTTCCGAATGACATGCAGAATTTGCTTTCATCCGAAAAAAGTACTTTGGACCACTGAGCAACAGTCCAGTGCTGCTTCTCTGTAGCCCAGGTCAGGCGCTTCTGCCGCTGTTTCTAGTTCAAAAGTGGCTTGACCTGGGGAATGCGGCACCTGTAGCCCATTTCCTGCGCACGCCTGTGCACGGTGGCTCTGGATGTTTCTACTCCAGACTCAGTCCACTGCTTCCGCAGGTCCCCCAAGGTCTGGAATCGGCCCTTCTCCACAATCTTCCTCAGGGTCCGGTCACCTCTTCTCGTTGTGCAGCGTTCTCTGCCACACTTTTTCCTTCCCACAGACTTCCCACTGAGGTGCCTTGATACAGCAGTCTGGGAACAGCCTATTCGTTCAGAAATTTCTTTCTGTGTCTTACCCTCTTGCTTGAGGGTGTCAATAGTGGCCTTCTGGACAGCATTCAGGTCGGCAGTCTTACCCATGATTGGGGTTTTGAGTGATGAACCAGGCTGGGAGTTTTAAAGGCCTCAGGAATCTTTTACAGGTGTTTAGAGTTAACTCGTTGATTCAGATGATTAGGTTCATAGCTCGTTTAGAGACCCTTTTAATAATATGCTAATTTTGTGAGATAGGAATTTTGGGTTTTCATGAGCTGTATGCCAAAATTATCTGTATTAAGACAATAAAAGACCTGAAATATTTCAGTTAGTGTGCAATGAATCTAAAATATATGAATGTTAAATTTTCATCATGACATTATGGAAAATAATGAACTTTATCACAATATGCTAATATTTTGAGAAGGACCTGTATAGTTGCACTGATTAGAGATTTTATGGCTGATTTCTGATCATCAAGTTTATTAAGCTCTGACCTGACATTACTTATTTTTGTAAAATTCTATGCAACATCATAATAGTGTTTTTCCCCTACTTTCTGGATATACTGAAAATTGGCAATTAGCAAGATTCATGCAGTTAGCATTACAAAATGTAAAATCTTGCTTTAATTTGGAAACTTTTAAACAGGCTGCCAACATTTCTATGTCCCTCATGTCCCACAACAGAAAGAATTCATCTTATAAAGAGTGTAGAAAAACTAGTATGCTTCTGCAGAATAGAGTTTTTCTTTAAATACCTTCTTGTATATCTTTGCTTCATCTGACTTTGTTTTTAAACACCTCACTAAAGTGGTAAAACAACAGTCATGTAAAAAAAAAAACCCATAAATTTCCAGTTCTCTAGTAAAAAAAAATTGCATATCAACATCTAATCTTGTTTTAATTTATTTCTAGAAAATAAAGTGATTTTATTGCAGATAAACAAATACATAACTGTTTTAATCATCAAACAAAATATTTCAGCAAAAATGAGCAAAAGGTTAGACTCCCAACCCCCTAATAGAACTACCCAGTAGCCATTTTAAGTTAGAATAGATGTTGAGGTGTCCTAATACGACAACAGATTTTCTTCGCCAGAGCCTGCTCCTTATAAGGCACTCATTTGACCCTTTTTTTTCTTGAGTGGTTGGGTTGCTGTGGATCACACTGTTCCAGCACGCTCCGTCTTTGTCTGGTTTGTGCACAGAAGAGTTCCTTAATCAGTTTGAAACGGGGAGAATATATCAGCACTGCTAGAAAAACATCCACATGAATAGCAGGAGCCAACGTTTTGTTGTAAGGCTTCACATGAAACCAAGGTGATTTATTTGTTTATATTTGTTTTTCTTTCCTCCAGCGTTTGAGCAATTTTAAATTCAACAGATTTTGTTCTCTGATGCATCCGCTGCAGTCACCTAGAGTGTTTTGATTAGCTTTTAAGAAGCAGGAGTTTCCTGGGAGTAACACACAAAAATCTCTTCTCCGAGTCTCTTCACTGGGTGTTTAAAGTTCACAGATGGTCATGGGGGACACATAGAAGTCACTGCAATCGAGAGGAGGAGAGGGAGTATGTCAAGAAGGAGAGGGGGGGGGGAGAAAGATCACAAAACTAATTAAAACCCAAATGTTCATCCAACACAGGTGTTGTCCTTCATCTTCCTGTCCTGCTTTTAGGGCAAAACACAAGTTAATCTTTCATACATCACCAGTACAGGTCAGGGGACACTTTAAACAGAAAACCTGTAGTCTTTATCTTCACGTTGGAAAATAAATGTCTGTCATTAAAACTGCAGGAAAATTGTGTTGATTTGTGTCTTTCTGGCACCCGTGTATTATTCAGCAAGCTAATTATGTTTGCATTGTTCTTTCTTTGTATCCTGGTACTCCATGGTTCATTCACCATGGAGACTTGTTTCTTTAGGGGAGTAATTAAACATTTGTTACCATGCAAGTCCTCCCAGAAACACGAACAGAAGAGAATAAAACCTCTGTTCATCAGTCACTTTCATTTTCTCAAACTCCTTCTTATTCTCTCAGTTTTTGTTCATTATTCTCACTTCACCCACGTAAACCTAATTATTTGGCCTTTTTCAGCTCTCCTTGCTCTGCTGCCAATTTGTCATCACTGCGCTCATTTCTTTCTTATATTCAGGAATCAGTGATGGCCAGCTGAGGTGATGCTCTGCATATATTTTGAGGAAAAATATGTTCTTATTGCAGCTATGTTATGAATTTAGGCATTACTCAAGCAGTTGGATTTTTCATTTAATCTGTCACTGACTGATTGTTTTTTCATAAACTTTTTATTGAGCTTTCCAGATGTGCTAGAAAATCGCAAATGACAATGAAAAACCTGCAGGGTCTCAATGATTAGCACTAATGCACTAACATCATTTTCTACAAGACAAAAACCAGGTTTAAATTTCTGCCTTTTATTGCAAAGAGGCCTCCGTGCAATTTTCACCACCCGCCCATGTCCTGATAGATCCCCCTTTGTCCCCCCCCAACCTTAACCATCACACCCCCAGCCTGTTCATCCTATCCCGCTACTCTACCCCGATCACAACAGACAGATCCTCCAACACCTTCTCCCCAGGGAAATAAGCACAGAATCATTTACTCATCTCCTTTTCCTCTTGTGCCCTCTGTCTTCATCTCTCTTTCCCTACGCTCTATTCTCCCCCCTCTCCTCTTCTCTCTGTCCTTCTTTTTCCCTCCAATTATTCTTCTTCTGCTGCTGCAGGTACAGAGCCAGAGTGGAGAAAGTTGAGTCACTGGCGAAGGTTCACGTCTTCTACATCGACTATGGGAACGTGAGTAACTTTGTGGCAATAAATCTGATTGTGTGTGTGCGTGGAGGAAAAGTGTTCTTATTAAAGCAAAGTGCTGATCTTTAGAGTTGAAAAACATGCACGTAAGACATCTTACATCCAATCTTGTTTTCATTTTCATGTACAAAGAAGTCTCTCTCTGCCCTTTTAGCTGAAGTTTATGTGAGAGACAAAATGCCAGCTTGTTTGTTTTTCTGGTATTGTTTATTGACGAAGCAGAAAAGGTTTAGAGCAGGATTTTTGCTTGGTCTGGAAAAGTAAAGGCTTTGATTTCAGTTTGTATCAGGGCATTTATGTTGATTTGACACATAAAATTTGAGAGTTTTTTTTTTAATTGTTTTTCAACAGTTTTTTTGCCTCCAGAGCTACGGTCTTAATCTGAACCTCTAGTTCCGAGCTTCAGCAATCATCATCGGAGTATTGGGATTTGCAAAATTTTAATCACAAAGTGCCATTCTAAAGCTCATGGAACATCTTGATGGCAAAAAAAGATGGCATCATCACTGCAAAATTCAACAGAAATATTGCAATTGCACATTTTCCTGTCCCTGGATATTTTAAATTTTACTCAGTGATGACGAAGGCTGTGTTTTTGTCTCTGCCCACGTGCGTGCGCATGCTTGCATCATCACTGAGTGGCTCATGCAGCCAACCCCCGCCCTGCGGGAGTTTTCCCATGATGCAGTGGAGCGGCACAGTGTGCGACTGACCTCAGAGCAGGGGGACAAACCGTGGTTTGGTTGGCAGATGCAATGCATCCTGGCGTGTTGCTAAAAGTGTTATTCTCCGAGGCTGACCTGGTACACACACACACACAAAAGACAAGCTGATATCTGCAGCACATCAGTTGTAGTAGTTTTGCGTCATTCCAGGTTGAGTCAGGCTGGCCTTGATTTTGTGCCCTTGTGTCACAAGCAATTAGCTTACAATATTGCCACCTCTCGCAGCTATAGGCCTCTACTTGAATTATTATGTGGTCATTAGCAAACACAGCAGAGCACTTTTGTCATTTCGGGTTTAAAGCCTACATTCAAAGGCCCATCAAAGTCTAATATCATGTAGATAAATCTTAACCTTGTATCATAATGAATCACAGAAATATTTTCTGTCTAGACTGGACAGTTCAATGAACACATTAACCTAAGGTATGAGAGGGTCGTTAAATTACTTCTTCGGTTCTCACGGCTGTATTTATCTGACTTTTCAGCACACTAATACCTATATGGATCCGTAACTGATCAGAGCTTTCACAGGCTTAATAGATTTTATGCCATTAACATACATTATTATTCATATGTCATTTTTTTATATTTAGAAATGAGTCGAGATGCACCAATCAGGCTTTTTCTGGCCGATATACAGGTCCTTCTCAAAATATTAGCATATTGTGATAAAGTTCATTATTTTCTATAATGTAATGATGAAAATTTAACATTCATATATTTTAGATTCATTGCACACTAACTGAAATATTTCAGGTCTTTTATTGTCTTAATACGGATGATTTTGGCATACAGCTCATGAAAACCCAAAATTTCTATCTCACAAAATTAGCATATTTTATCCAACCAATGAAAGAAAAGTGTTTTTAATACAAAAAACGTCAACCTTCAAATAATCATGTACAGTTATGCACTCAATACTTGGTTGGGAATCCTTTGGCAGAAATGACTGCTTCAATGCGGCGTGGCATGGAGGCAATCAGCCTGTGGCACTGCTGAGGTCTTATGGAGGCCCAGGATGCTTCGATAGCGGCCTTTAGCTCATCCAGAGTGTTGGGTCTTGAGTCTCTCAACGTTCTCTTCACAATATCCCACAGATTCTCTATGGGGTTCAGGTCAGGAGAGTTGGCAGGCCAATTGAGCACAGTGATACCATGGTCAGTAAACCATTTACCAGTGGTTTTGGCACTGTGAGCAGGTGCCAGGTCGTGCTGAAAAATGAAATCTTCATCTCCATAAAGCTTTTCAGCAGATGGAAGCATAAAGTGCTCCAAAATCTCCTGATAGCTAGCTGCATTGACCCTGCCCTTGATAAAACACAGTGGACCAAAACCAGCAGCTGACACGGCACCCCAGACCATCACTGACTGTGGGTACTTGACACTGGACTTCTGGCATTTTGGCATTTCCTTCTCCCCAGTCTTCCTCCAGACTCTGGCACCTTGATTTCCGAATGACATGCAGAATTTGCTTTCATCCGAAAAAAGTACTTTGGACCACTGAGCAACAGTCCAGTGCTGCTTCTCTGTAGCCCAGGACTGGGGAATGCGGCACCTGTAGCCCATTTCCTGCACACGCCTGTGCACGGTGGCTCTGGATGTTTCTATTCCAGACTCAGTCCACTGCTTCCGCAGGTCCCCCAAGGTCTGGAATCGGCCCTTCTCCACAATCTTCCTCAGGGTCCGGTCACCTCTTCTCGTTGTGCAGCGTTTTCTGCCACACTTTTTCCTTCCCACAGACTTCCCACTGAGGTGCCTTGATACAGCACTCTGGGAACAACCTATTCATTCAGAAATTTCTTTCTGTGTCTTACCCTCTTGGTTGAGGGTGTCAATAGTGGCCTTCTGGACAGCAGTCAGGTCGGCAGTCTTACCCATGATTGGGGTTTTGAGTGAAGAACCAGGCTGGGAGTTTTAAAGGCCTCAGGAATCTTTTGTAGGTGTTTAGAGTTAACTCGTTGATTCAGATGATTAGGTTCATAGCTCGTTTAGAGACCCTTTTAATGATATGCTAATTTTGTGAGATAGGAATTTTGGGTTTTCATGAGCTGTATGCCAAAATCATCCGTATTAAGACAATAAAAGACCTGAAATATTTCAGTTAGTGTGCAATGAATCTAAAATATATGAATGTTAAATTTTCATCATGACATTTTGGAAAATAATGAACTTTATCACAATATGCTAATATTTTGAGAAGGACCTGTAGATTTTCTGGTTTTCTTTAAGGTGTGACTTTGAGAAATATACATTTCTAAATGATGTTAGCAATTTTTATTTCACTGATTAAGAAACAATAAAAAGAGAAAGTAATAAAGATTATCCCCATTTATGCATCAAATCATGTCCTTTTAGTTTTTACTAAACTCAAAATCAAGTGTGTTAAAGGGGACATCATATCATGCTTTTCAATCCCTTCTTTTCAACCTTAAATCATTCAGTTGTGGTCTATATATTGTGGAACTGCAATGCTTTGGTCTGAATTCCTTGTTATTGTAGCTCCCCTTTTTTATCCCTGTTCTGAGGTGCATCTGAGAGCCACTCTTGGTGGGGCCTCTTTTAATGCTACTGAGGCACTTTACACTTCGCCCCCCTCGAGGTCAAGGAGCACTGCACTTTAACCCGTTCAGCCATTTTTGTAGTGTGATGACAATTATCTAGTGCCGCCGAAACAAGACAGTAACGTCAAAAGCTGTTAATAATACTATTCAAAACACGCAGTACGGTTCTGTACTCAAGGAGCAGCAGCACACAACACTAGCATAAGCAGAAGGCACAATGCTACTGCTATCAAAACAAAGGCCAGGATGTCATATCAACACACAATAAATTAATCTCTAAAATAAAGTTTTCCGTCATTTTAGCGTTATTTACAGCTACTGTGACGTAATAGTTCAAAAAAATGTAACGGATTATAGTGAAAAGTGACAGATCCCAATCACTGGCCCATTGAGTGTGCATCCATGCGCATAATCCTCCTTTAGACATAACATACAAGACTATGTTTTTGAATGTGATGTAAACATACCATTCTCACTGCATCATCAAATTCAGACTTTTCAGGCATAGTTTTTTAATGTCAATAAACTATATTTCTGCTTTTTTTGCTGTCTATGCATTTTAAATGCATTACATCTCAGACAGTCTTCCTCCTAACTTTAGCAAAGCGGAAAAGCAGATGGAGCTTGCACCTACTTGGATGTATCAACAGCTGTAAAATGATTAGAAGGTTATTTATTAGAAGCAATTTATCAACAAAAAAAGATTCCTCTCCCTTTTCTACTTCAAACTGCACCAGTATGTCCCATTGCATTGTGGGGCAACCCTGGTGCCAGGAGGATTCAAAGTAGATGCTTCCTTCACCTTTGTTAGCAACTTTAGCAATGGTTAGCCTGATGCAGTTCTCCTAGTTCTTACAGATCTTATTTATATTTTGTTTTTCACTTTGTCCTTCCATAATTCTGCCAAACAAACTTAAAAGTGGTGCAGGTTGCTTTGCAAATGCATCCAAATTTTGTCCTACAAGAAGTACTTCCTTTCATAATTGATGTCTCAAACATATGTTGGTAGTTAAGGAGTCACTTCCAGGGCTCATAATAAAATGATGCCATCAGCAACTGGATAGCGCCTTCTGAGACAGTCTTTACTGTGATAAGAAATATTGGGGTGTTGTAATATAACAAGATGTTTTATCACCCATATGTACAATGATCTATGCTGGGATTCAAATGTCCTTCCTGTGTCCTTCCTCAGAGAGAAGTTGTGTCAAGCACCCGCCTGGCTGCTATGCCTCCTGCCTTCAGCACCAGGACCCTGCCAGCACAGGCCACAGAGTACACCTTCGCCTTCATCCAGGTCCCACAGGATGTAAGTGCACAGACGAGCAGATATGTTCTGCAGCCACAAGCTCCAAAATTAACTGAGATATGGGCTTCTCCGGTCTCATTTTCTGCCAACTTTTGAAAGTTTGACTTTCCTGGCAAGACATGAAAAGTGTTTGAGTTTTACAAATCACACAGGGTGATAAGTCTGGAGCTGATAGTCAGGGCTGAGTTTCCATTCCAGGCAGTCTTGTGAAAATGATGCTTGCTCACACATAATGGATGTAACAGAAGCAAAGAGAGCAATGACAAACACTAAGTCACTGGTTTTCATGTTTGCAGAAAGATAAAAAAAAACTTACCATCTGTGTTCTTTTTGAACAATTTGATAACATTCCGTTCAATTATTCAGCAGCCTGAACTGTTCTTTCCTATGCAGAGATATCATCTACTTCATGTCTTGGAGTACATACATGGCTGAGCACCTTTCCCTGTTTTCTGCAGCCATAATCGTGTTTATTCAACCTTCAGTGACCGCATTTGAGCGTGTGCATCGGTGTCAGGGGGTCGACTCATTGGCAGCATCTTGAGCTGACTGCATACAAATCTCACAGAAACAGGTTTAGTTTAGCTACAGGCCTTGTTGGCGCCGTTTTAAATCCTGGATTTATTCTGTGGTGTGTGATTGCTTTTAGATGATTTATGTTTTACATAGGCAACATAAGATGCAGAGCACTTCAGCTTTGATCCTGTGTTTTGTTTATTTATGTCTATTGAGTTTAAATCTGCTTTTGATAAATGCAGTGTTTGGGTTTTTGCAGGTCATAAATTAGCAAGTGATTACAATTGAAAATTGTAATTTTCCTCAAGTTTTTTTGTTACTTTCCTTCTTAGAATACTAAATGTAAAGTTGGCGGCCTGAGGTCGGTGCTGTCACCTCTCACGAGTCAGTAATGAAGTAGCCCATCTGTTGTGCAACCCATGGGACACAGAGTTCACCTCCATGTTGCAGTTCTTATGCACAC
This sequence comes from Girardinichthys multiradiatus, assembly GCF_021462225.1. NCBI lineage: Eukaryota > Metazoa > Chordata > Actinopteri > Cyprinodontiformes > Goodeidae > Girardinichthys > Girardinichthys multiradiatus. The sequence continues at coordinate 20,037,647 of NC_061809.1, forward strand.
AAAACAAAAACCTGCAGCACACAATTCAATCTGACAAAACATCTTCCACCTTTTCTGCTCACTCTCCTTTCGTCACTCTGCGCCTCAACTTTCCGCATTGTCTCAGATTTTTCTTGTTTCTTATGGTTTCTGTCTGACACACTGACAGCGTGGTGCCCCACTGGTACAGAACCGTTGCTGCCTTTCCCCCAATAATCTGCCACCTGATGCCCCCTGCATGAGGCATCTGTCTTAACAAGTCATAATTGGCATCTTAGTCACTCTCTGAAAAGTTATTTTCTAAGTCTGAAAGTCATTTCTAGATGAAAATCGTGCTGCTTGCATCACTGTTCTGTTAAGTGACAGTATCTTCAAAAAAATCTCAGAATCGTGGCAAACTCCTGCTGTTCTTCTGTTTTTAAAGGGATTTTTACTTTTACCTGAGATGTGTCCTGGTGACTTGTATCAAAGTGGGAGGCATCATGACTGTCACATCCATGACACCTCACAGCAGCAAACACATCTTTAGGGGCAAATATATGGCATTTTTATATTGCCTCCCCTTAAAGGTTGTCATACTGTTCACATTGCTCCATTTACTATTTCTCCTCATCCCTTTTGATCTAATTAGAGATAACATTTTTACCAAGATTGTCAACAAAAAAAGTAAAGTTGAAAGAAAAGGCAGCTCACTAATTTATAAGCTCTTTTCACTTAAACTGCATTATCATTTAACATTTTCCCATCAAAATCCACTGGCAGCAAGAAATTACTTTTTTAAGCTAATATTGCTAAAGGTTGACAAACACGTCTGAAAAATATCCTCAGACACCTTGCAGGTTTTTTAATGCTTCTTTTGAAGCAGGTAACCATTTATGAAGGTCATTTCTAAAATGGTTTCCAGTCACATTCGAGAGATGTTTGATGCAAAACTTGATTTAAAAAAAGAATCCCTGTCAAACTTAGACAGTTTGACTTATAGCTGAAGTATTTATATAAATCAAGGTTCTTACAGACTTTGGGTGTGTTTTCCAATTCTGGATAAGTGTGTAAAAAAGAAATCTGTATTTCTATTATTGTTTTTTCAACATCCATAGGTGTTCATGCAATCAAAATTATTTGACATTCTCTCATTCAGGCCTAACCTCTTCCAAAATATTTGCTGTAAATTAATACTTATCTTTTGTATTTATAGATTAAAAGCTGGCAAAAAAAATAGATTGAGACCCCTGGAATCGCATGGAGTTGTTTAAAAAGTAACATAATGGTAATATTTTATTCTCCCAGCATCAAAGTGTTCTACTCAGAGTGTGTAAGGTGAAGACGATGAAATGCTCTTATCAGGTTTCTATTGTCCTTTCATAAGCGTTATTCCATTCCTCATCTGCAGTCGTTTCCCTTTTTTCTCCAAGCTTCCCTGCAGCAACTGTGACAAGTTGACTGAGGGGGAAATAAGGTGACAAAAAGGCTCTCTTAGCTTTGTTCCTCGAACAAGCCTCCCTGCCCACACTTGCTCGCGCACACATACACCAGACACGCTGATGCCCAAGGGTGGCTAGCTGGAAGGGGGTTACCATGGAGACGAGACCAAGGCGAGAAAGAGAGAAGATGGTTAATGGCCAGAAGCAGATTTTTTTGGGTGGGGGGTGAGGCCATATTCTGGGCTTTGGAAGGTGCCAACTCCATGTTGGTCTCAGCCTTCTCCGTATGTTCAATTAGAGGGTAGGGCAGGGGTGGACAAACGTAGATAGAAACATAATCAGGACAGTGGCAGCGCTGGAAGATGTTCTGTTTTTCCTCGTTTTAACCTAAATTAATGTTTGACATCCCAGTGTCCCTAGGCAGTCTAGAAAAAGTTAAACGTCAATGTGTATTTCCAGACTTTATTCCTTATTCCATGATATGTTTTTCATCCATCATTCATCAGTCAGTTCATTTATTTTTTGCTTTTGTCCATGCATTCCTCCATACATCATTCATCTGTTAGTCCATCCATATGATTCATCCATCTACAAACCTCTGCAGAAGTATCTGATGTACATTCACAGTGAAGTTTTGTATTTCTACTTACTACAAAAAAGGGCAGCGTGCATGAAATTTGAGTCTGAAGTATTGCATATTGAAAATAAACTATTTATCAACTATTTAATTTTAGCTCTCGTAGTGTGAACCAAAGATAGTTATACTAACTATTCCTTCTTCTTTCCTTATCCTCCATCTTCAATCTTCTTCAATCCCTAACATTACCTCCACTGCCTACCTTCTTCAGGACGATGCTCGTGCGGATGTGGTGGACTGCGTGGTGCGGGACATTCAGAACAGCCAATGCCTGCTGAACGTGGAGTACTCAGGTGCCACCTGTCCACACGTCACAATACAGTTTGGAGACACCAAGGATGATGTGGGCCTGGGCTTGGTCAAAGAGGGCTTGGTCATGGTGGACATCCGCAAGGAGAAGCACCTGCAGAAAATGGTGAGTGTTAAAAATGACCTCTGAAACAGCTGCACTTTCTAATGTAGGTAAAGCTGTTTGGCTGAGAATAGTGGCTCATACAGAGGGTGAGATACACTGTATGGATCGATATTTCACTCTTCTGACTCAACATTGGTTCTGATTAAAGTTAGCTCTTTCTTATGTGTATTTTTTTTTAAGTGCCTTTTCTCTTTCTTGTTTGTGTGTAAAATATTGATAGACACTAAAGTCCTTGCAGTCAGAATGGTATTGAGCAAGATTGCCATGACCGACATCTCTTTAACAGCTGCTGCAGTTTGTAATATAGTGGTGCAGTTAAACATGTCAAAGTAAAAGTGCTTGTATTTGCAACAGACAGGCTCAGATTGTTTATAGCTTTGCTTGACAAGATGATGTAAAGGATGCCTGCAAAGATGGACCCTTTAGTTTCTTCTTTTCCAGACTGTTGTTTCATTTGTTTCAGTCCCTCTTATTTACTGATTCCAATCAGAGTCAGACATAAAGGAGGAGATGGCTGATTTATCTGCAGGCAAATATTTGAATAACTTATTTGAAGTCACATGCCAGGTGAATTAAAAACTCTCTTTATTAAATGACCACTCAATCCATTGTAATCTACTTAGAGAAATGTGGTTATTTAATTTGGCAATCTTGGTTTTCATGCAATGTTTCTGATGCATGCGGTATAGTATTACGCATGAATGCCTTTCAGCATTTGTAGTGTAAATCTGTGGCATAAAGCAGGTACGACCTCTCCAAATCAATCCACTGTAAAATAGTTCTCGTCTAAACTTTAAATGTACTTACCTTGTCTTAACAATTAATTTAATTGGTTCTTTGAGGGCTGGATGTTTACTTTACGAGCAACTAATGTGATTTTTGTATCTCAGCAAGTTCCAGATAAACCACACATTTACTAGCCCTCTAGAAACTTCTAATCTTGGCTGAATATTTGACTGCTCAGAAATGGTAGAACTCATTTAAATTGCTTGTTTTGCTGGCAAGGACCCAGCTTTGAAGCATAGTCCATACATTTCCAAAAGGGTTTAGGTCTTCATTTCAGAAGTGCTATGTGAACCTGATTAATCCATTTGATCCATTTGATGCGTGTTTGGGATCATTGTTTTGTCAGAATTTTGAGGTATTTCTCCTCCTCCATTTTTCCACCCACTTTGATGGACCAGTACCACTGGCAATATTCTTACATTTAAAGGCCTCACCTCAACTCCTCCAAACCTTCTTATAGTCATTATGGCCCAGTTAACTACATTTTGTCTACTCTGTCTTCCTATTTCTTATTTTTAATTAGATCATTGAAGTTGTTTGTGTAATTATTCAACCCTGAAAAAGAAACGATTATATCACATTAAAATTATCAAAATTAATGACCATTATACTGGGGTGTAAACTTCGGACTGAACCTGTTTACATTTAAACACATCTACAGAGTGTCTCGGATGGTGGTCATTTTGCTAAACCGTGAAGCTTTGCTCATTTACTTTTCTCTCATTATGCTAATTCCCCCTGCAGACTCAAAGCTGCTCTCTACATGAGAGATAAGTAAAAGCAAGATATGTATTCTTACTGCAATTACTGCTCCTGCACAGCCCTAATATTAGTCACTATCTTCTATATAAAAATGAAATGCACAAAGAAACAGTTAAATGTTCCTGCAAAGGTTCATAAAAATAACCATGTATAGGAATCAAAGTCTAAACGTGGTAGCAGGAACACGCTTGTTCATAAAGTCTTACTTCCCACCTCAGTGTGTCCATTGTTGTGAGTATTCTGACATCCAACCTCCACTGAGGAGCAAGTGACCATAATTCAGTCTTGGGATAATGGACCCTACAGACGAACGACAGTGATTAAAACCTCCTGGCTAGTTGACTAATAGGCTTATAGACTGCACACAGATTTAGGTTTTGTTGGATCTAATGGTTCCTGTTTAGTATGCAACAGCTGTTTCTCCATATGCATTTGCCCCCTCCTTGCTGGTTATAGCCTGATATTTTGATCTGGAAGAAGCTTAACAAGCAGCACTGTTGCCAAAGTGCTTACCAGTTTGTGTTAAAGTAAAGCTCTACAGATTCTTATGACGGTGTTTCTAAACAGTCATTTTATTTTTTTTCTCTTCCTCCCTATTTATAATATCCACATTGCGCAGGTTAAAGCTGTTAAAAGACATATTCTGCACGGTTGTTAGCATTTTCTTTTTAGAATATGTGCCGAAAAGATAATATGTACTCAAGTTATGAACTCGTGTAGAAAAGCTATTGTTTACAGTGTTAGTTGGCTGAATTTACAGTTTCCTCTGCTGCTTTAGTGAATGGTTGCGGCTTTGATCTTCAGTGCTGGTGTTGGTGTGGAGTCATTTGTTTACAAGGTGCACGCTGGCTTAGATTCATGGGTGTCACAACTCCTCCTACTGCTGGTGACACAACAGAAAATACTGTCCTGCAGGAGCAACAGCCAAATAATGTTTTAAGATATAACCTTTTGTTGCCACCTGGATCAGTGCCTCATTTTTCATCTCGTTTAGCCTTCGGTAGTACAGTAGGCACACCTTCTTTTTCACCCTCCCTCACACCCCTCCTGTTTTTCCACTCATCCAGACTATCAGCCTACATGTAAAAGTGACTTTTGTCCTTCATATCTCATCCATTTTGTCTCTGTTCTGTATCCAATGGGGGGGATTGGAACATGGTCACTGTAATCTGTACTCAAGTTCTAAAGCATTATATAACAGATGGGCTGTAATGTTCATTGGCACTTGAGCAGCCATTAATAGTCAGTCATAAGTGCACTGAAGGTTAACACCAGTCTTTGAGGGTGGCATTGTCCCAAGAGAGAAAGGAGGGAAGGGATATGCATCATTTGGAGTTTATTTCTTTTTCGAGTGTATTTCCACCATAAGCTGTACTTTAGTAGATGCTCAAGATGCACACCATATGGACGGCTGCTATTTCACATTTCTACCCAGAGAGGGACATGCATTATGCTTTAATGCCTGCAGATTTTTATTGGGAAAGTAAGTGGAATTAGAAGATGGAATGAAAATTAGAAATTCTGACCATCATAATGTAACTGTATCTACATAGGCAAATTTAATATTACCACATAGTTATGTAATGATATTCTCTCACACATCTTTATTATATTTTGTACACTTCGCATCTGCAAAATTAGTCTCATTTTGCTAAATGATATCGGACCAATCTAAAAATAATGACAGGAACAGCTGTTAAAAGCTGAAGAAATTCACCAAATAGTTTTGTGAATGGTTTCCCATTGATTTTTCTTTCTTTTTTTTTTAACCTCTGACCTGATAACACATATTTTTGACAAATTAAAGTTTTCTTTAAGAGCGGCAATTAACAGCATTTAATATATATTTTTTTTGTAAGCAGGGACAAAGTCACACTGTGTGAGAGAGAAGTTATAAAACGAAGTTTTACTAGTATTTTAAATGAGTCCAACTTATTAAGGGAGTTGACATCTTATGTCAGTAATTGTAATCTTTGTTTTCTGCAACTATTCTCCAAAGAATGTAGATCCTTCTCTTAACTCTGAGATTTCTTGAAAGCCTGATAACATTTCCAAGTTCAGCATGTTTCCTAATGGAGGATGAAACAAAATAACTTTGCTGTCAGACATTCAGCCATCCTGCTACTGTCTTATTCTCTGATGCAGCAGATATCTCTGTAGAAACGTTTACTTTTTTTAGCAGCTTACTTCTTATGTGCTGACTTACACCAGATTTTTAAACACATTACTGAAAATGGCGAACGCTGAGTGGACTTCCTACAGTAGCTTCTTACACACTGAAGAGTGTTGTTTTGGGGTATCATATGTTCACTGATGGAGTGGAAGAAAGATCAGGTTGTTTAGTTTCTGTCTCTGTGCATTACTATCAGTAAAATGTAATGCACTTTATGTCACATACACACACACACACATATATATATATATATATATATATATTTCGGTCTGCCACCAGGCTTGTACCAGTTCTTGCCTGAAACTATATTTTCTGTCAGAAATATATCAGTGTTGTCTATTTGCACCATATGGTTCTCTCTGCTGTTTGTCTTTTTTCAGCTTTTCAAATTCAGATAAAGATCTGGAGAGCTTCTGTTTCTGTGCCACAGGAGAGTCTTTGACCTTGTAGGTGTTTGTTTTTGTCTCACCAGTCCCTAAGGCGGAGTTCTGCTGTACTCTGTAGATTGCCAGGTAAAGTGGCTGCCATGTGAAGTGTCCACCACTAGTACATGTAATCAGCATGTTGGTGTCATAAATGAGCTGTTGGCAAAGCTCAGCAGCTCAGTAATAGTTGCCTCAGGCAGCCAGATTTAGAGCAGTGTCAACCATGTCATTTGGTCTGATTGCCCCCGATGGCAACTGCTATTCTTGAGTTGGTGGAAGACGTTTTTTTTTCCCCCTCATAGAATCTGACAAATATGTAATTAAGTGGGCATTGATTTTCTATTGTGGGAAGCGCTAGAAAGGTAATTTGATTTATTATTATTAAGTTAAAAATTCAACTTTGAAGTGTTAAAATTTTTAATAGCCAATGCAAACCAAGGATGATGAATGTTTGCTATGTTGATTGATTGTCTGTGTACAACGGTTATATTTAGTCCCCGTCCTCAGGCAGTGCAGATAAGCCGCTCCTGGCACTATAAACTCTTAAAGCAATGGCAACATGCTATATGGATTTAGATACTCACATTTTTATCCTACTTAATTCTGTTCTTCATGCATGCTTAAAATTCAGAATTTTTATTTTTACAATAACTTCCATAGGTGTTCGCACCCCTTGAACTTTGCCAAATTTTGTCACATTACAACCAATAACCAGATTTATTTCATAGAGATTCTGTGATAAAATTAGTACACAGTTGTGATGTTGAAGGATACTTGTACGTGATTTTATAAGAGGCTTTTTATTAGAGAGCAATAGTGAATGGCACAATCGTGGCTTAAATTCCAATCAGATACCGATTCTGGTATTGGTTTATGAATAGAAAAGCTTTGTAGAAGATAAATTTTCCATGTACCAAACAGTACCATGAAGCGCAGGGGACACACTTTGACAGATCAGGGATAAATAAGTTTAGGCATTGTTTGTTTTTAAAAGTTTATCACAAGCTTTTAAACATCTCACACAGCACTCAACACATCTGGCCTTCATGTAGGAGCAAGAAGAAGAAAGCCATTAACGTCCTTTGCAGTTTGCCTGGGGCCATGTAGGGGAGACTGAAATTGAACTTTCTAGCCTAAAGGCAAAACACTGAAAGCTGAAATCTAATCTGCACATCGCCTTGCATTCAGTGGCCTTTGTATAACGTGGTGGTGGTAGCATCATGCTGTGGGACTGCTGTTCTTAAACTGGTCGATGTTTATGGCACAGATTTTTATTTACCGTATTTTCCACACTATAAGGCGCACCGGATCATAAGGCGCACCTTAAATGAATGGCCTATTTTAGAACTTTTTTTCATATATAGGGTGCACCGGACTATAAGGTGCATAGAATAGAAGCTACTGCAGTCAAACGTTTGACTGTGGTTGCGTTATGCATCCACTAGATGGAGCTGTGCTAAAGAGAATGTCAACAAAACAGTCAGATAAGTCAGTCAGTCAAACTTTATTAATACACTACAAACCAGCGTTCTGATAACTCCATTCACTCTCATGGTAAGGTCTCCTCTACATAGAATTCTATTGAATAGAGCCAACCGCACGTTAGGAATGCATTGGAGTCTATGAAGTTGAAGTTGAAATCAAACGTTAGTTAAAACGTGAAAGGGAACTTTTCCCTGATTCAGTAAACACGTAAAAGAAGCAGTTTGATGCACTAAATCAAACGTTAGTACATTCACAATATAGTAGCATTAACTGTTGAATTCTCTCGCTGCTGCTCTATTCCCATGTTCGACTGCGTAGCTGACAGCCTTGAGTTTGAACTCAGCATTGTAAGCGTGTCTCTTGAAAGGTGCAATTTTGGGGTCGTTATACACATACAAGTGGTGTTGGACTAGGAGTAAGCACAGTACAGGTGTTTACCGCTATTACTTCGGCGACACCCCTGACTACGGTAGCTGTAAGGCTGCAAGCGGTGCGGCTTTGTAGTTTACCAGTCGTACTGAAACATTTTGACAGAGCGCCGTGTACAACCAGTATGGATCAACCAATTAACCAATTGATCCATATATAAGGCGCTCCGGATTACAAGGCGCACTGTCATTTTTTGAGAAAATTAATGGTTTTTAAGTGCGCCTTATAGTGCGGAAAATACGGTACAAAGAAATGTTGAGACCATGTATCCTTTCCACTTCACAATTACTTTGTTTTGGTCTATTAAAAACAAAGTGAAGTTTGTGGTTGTAACTTGGCAAAATGTAAAAAGGGTGTTTGCAAGACAGTGTTCTTCATCAATTTCATCATCTTACCTTTGTTCCCTATCACTTTGTATCTTTTCAATATCTTTCTTGTCCTTATACTTTTCCTGTGGTGTCTATCACTGCTTCTCATGGGTTCATGTGTCATATTGCTTTTATCTCCACTAAAAAATTCATAACTAACCCCCACTGACCATGTTTGCTCTATTTTTATTTTTGTAATAGCCTTTGGTATTCATTTTATCTAAACAGAGCAACAGTGAGTGATCTGCACAGCATTTGGAAGGCAGCTTGCTTGGCTTTTGCGTGTTCTAATTTGCATTTTGTCTTTCAGTGGTATGTCATGATGAGTAATAATCCCCTGGAATTAGAGTGGAGAGCTGCTCAGATCAGACCTGGCAGCAGCCTGATAATGAGCTCTGATTTAAAATGCTGTTATGTGTGATTATTTGCAGCTTGCATCAGCTGATGTTCCCCTATGAGACTTCTGCTCATAATATTATAATGCCTCCTTTACTATTTAAAGCGTTGTTAGAGTTGCAAGGTATGAACAGCATGTGTTTCCGTAATAAAAAGGTACCTGGCTCAACAGAATTACAAAATAGACCTGAAATATATTTTTCTTTCTGCCTGATTGGTTACACAGAAAGCACCTGCAGCAGCTATTCTTGACCAGCGCACAGAAATCTGCACCCAGACCTGATATTTCTTTGTCCAACATGTAATGAGTCTGTCATGGCAGCTCAAGTGGAAGATGGCTGTGTGGTTAGCAGCACTATATGTTGTGCTCGGCTGCTTTTCACTAGTGTTTTCTGTCAGCAGCTGCCAGCGACATGACTGATTCAAACTGTGGCAGACCACTTGGTGCTAACTGTCTTGTCCAGTCACCTCAGCTAACTGACAATGGTGCTAGCCCACAAAGTTCATTAGCGTTACAAGCTAATAATCTCCAGTGTGCTAATCACAAGTCAATTACAAATACGGATTTTTCTGTCACTTCTCAGCTGGTGCAATTATAAATCACCAGCCCCCACTTTTGCAGGACTCATTTCTAAACAGACCGTTAGGACTAGATTAAGATATAGCAACAACATTTATAGTCTAAACTATTGTATCTGAACATCTGTGTGAGACCTTTATTGAGAGGTGGTGTGTTGGAGTTTGTCAGCATAAGGTAGACTGCAGGGGAAACAGCTGTGAGGTACCTTCCCAAGTGCAAGAGTGACAGATGAGTCCAGGAACCTTTAATTACCCAGGAAGCCCCTTGGGAAATATAGTTTTATTTATTTATTTTTTCTCTCCCTATGTTGTTACTGCATTCAAACAGAGGTCCTTCTCTTCATATAGAAATGTTAAGCAGCATTCTGAAGCTGTAAAATGCTTTAGGCCCAAATAAGATCTTTTTTATGTATGCATCTTTTTTCTACACAAACTGCCTCATCTGGTTCTTTTTTAAAGTTTACAGTTAGATTCCCCAATGTAGTTAATGGCACAGCAGGGTAATTGTGTTAATGAAGTTGGAGAGTGTAGCTAAAGATTGAGCTGTGTAGCTGGATGTGGGTTCCCCACATTCCAGCTACAATCATTCCACGTAGAGTAAAAATATTTATAGCTTTTATTTCTTGTAGTTTTGATGACTATGGCTCACAGGTAAAGAAAACCCAAAATTCAGTGTCTCAGAAAATTTGAATATCACATTAGACCAATCAAAAAAGGATATTTTAAGCACAAATGTCTGGCTTCTGAAAACTGTGCCAATTTCTGTGTACCTCTACAGGTCCTTCTCAAAATATTAGCATATTGTGATAAAGTTCATTATTTTCCATAATGTAATGATGAAGATTTAACATTCATATATTTTAGATTCATTGCACATTAACTGAAATATTTCAGGTCTTTTATTGTCTTAATACGGATGATTGTGGCATACAGCTCATGAAAACCCAAAATTCCTATCTCACAAAATTAGCATATCATTAAAAGGGTCTCTAAACGAGCTATGAACCTAATCATCTGAATCAACGAGTTAACTCTAAACACCTGCAAAAGATTCCTGAGGCCTTTAAAACTCCCAGCCTGGTTCATCACTCAAAACCCCAATCATGGGTAAGACTGCCGACCTGACTGCTGTCCAGAAGGCCATTATTGACACCCTCAAGCAAGAGGGTAAGACACAGAAAGACATTTCTGAACGAATAGGCTGTTCCCAGAGTGCTGTATCAAGGCACCTCAGTGGGAAGTCTGTGGAAAGGAAAAAGTGTGGCAGAAAACGCTGCACAACGTGAAGAGGTGACCGGACCCTGAGGAAGATTGTGGAGAAGGGCCGATTCCAGACCTTGGGGGACCTGCAGAAGCAGTGGACTGAGTCTGGAGTAGAAACATCCAGAGCCACCGTGCACAGGCGTGTGCAGGAAATGGGCTACAGGTGCCGCATTCCCCAGGTCAAGCCACTTTTGAACTAGAAACAGCGGCAGAAGCGCCTGACCTGGGCTACAGAGAAGCAGCACTGGACTGTTGCTCAGTGGTCCAAAGTACTTTTTTCGGATGAAAGCAAATTCTGCATGTCATTCGGAAATCAAGGTGCCAGAGTCTGGAGGAAGACTGGGGAGAAGGAAATGCCAAAATGCCAGAAGTCCATTGTCAAGTACCCACAGTCAGTGATGGTCTGGGGTGCCGTGTCAGCTGCTGGTGTTGGTCCACTGTGTTTTATCAAGGGCAGGGTCAATGCAGCTAGCTATCAGGAGATTTTGGAGCACTTCATGCTTCCATCTGCTGAAAAGCTTTATGGAGATGAAGATTTCATTTTTCAGCACGACCTGGCACCTGCTCACAGTGCCAAAACCACTGGTAAATGGTTTACTGACCATGGTATCACTGTGCTCAATTGGCCTGCCAACTCTCCTGACCTGAACCCCATAGAGAATCTGTGGGATATTGTGAAGAGAACGTTGAGAGACTCAAGACCCAACACTCTGGATGAGCTAAAGGCCGCTATCGAAGCATCCTGGGCCTCCATAAGACCTCAGCAGTGCCACAGGCTGATTGCCTCCATGCCACGCCGCACTGAAGCAGTCATTTCTGCAAAAGGATTCCCGACCAAGTATTGAGTGCATAACTGTACATGATTATTTGAAGGTTGACGTTTTTTGTATTAAAAACACTTCTTTTATTGGTTGGATGAAATATGCTAATTTTGTGAGATAGGAATTTTGGGTTTTCATGAGCTGTATGCCACAATCATCCGTATTAAGACAATAAAAGACCTGAAATATTTCAGTTAGTGTGCAATGAATGTAAAATATATGAATGTTAAATTTTCATCATTACATTATGGAAAATAATTAACTTTATCACAATATGCTAATATTTTGAGAAGGACCTGTATACTTGGTTGGGCCTCCTCTTGCATGAATTACTGCATCAGTGCGGTGTGGCATGGAGGAGGTCAGCCAATGGCACTGTGTAGGTGTAATGGAAGCCCAGATTGCTTTGATAGCTGCCTTCGGTGATCTTTCTTGTTGGGTCTGGTGTCCCATATTTCTCTGAACCCCATAGATTTTCTATGGGGTTCAGTAAAAGCAATATCATGGTCATTGAACTAGCTTTTGGTACCTTTTGCCAGTGTGGGGAGGTGCCATCACTGACTGTGGAAACTTCACACTGGACTTCAAGCCGTGTGGATTCTGCGCCTCTCCACTCTTCTTCCAGACTCTAGGACATTGGTTTCCAAATGAAATGCAGAATTTACTTTAATCTGAAAACAGGACTTTGGACCATTGGGCAACTGTCTAGTTCCCTTTCTTCATAGCCCAGGTAAGATGCCTCTGACGTTGTCTCTCAAGGAATAAGACATTTGTAGCCCATGTCTAGTGTTCGTCTGTGTGATGGTTCTTGATGCACCGACTCCAGCCTCAGTCTACTCCTTGTGAAGCTCTCCCATATTCTTGAATAGATTTTGCTTGACAATCTTCTCAAGGCTGCGGTTCTTCCTGTTGCACCTTTTCCTACCACACTTCTTCCTCCACTCAATTTTCTGTTAATATGCTTGGATACAGAACTATGTGAACAACCAGCTTCTTCAGCAATGACCTTTTGTGACTTACCCTCCTTGTGAAGGGTGTTGATAACTGTCTTCTGGATATATCAATCCAGCAGTCTTTCCCATGATTGTGTAGCCTATGACCCAGAGTGAGAGATCATGTAAAGACTCATTTAAACCTTTGCAGGTGTTATGAGTTAATTAGCTGATTAGGGTGTGACACCATGAGTGTCCAATAATGAACTTTTTCAAATTTTCTGAGACACTGAATTTTGGGTTTTCTTTACCTGTAAGCCATAATCATCAAAATTACAAGAAACAAAGGCCTGGAATATATCACTCTATGTGTAACGATTCTTTTTAATGAGTTTCACTTTCTGAGATGACTGGCAAAAAAAAATTGCACTTGTAGACAATATATAACTTTTTTGAGATGTACCAGTAAGAGTTGGACAAGGTTTAAGCATTGGCTAACCTTTTGTGTTTATCACTTAGTAACAGCATCTGCAACAGGCCCTGGTACTGCCCCCAGTAGGTACTGTGGATTGGCTGATTGAAATTGTAAATGTGCTATAGAACAGAGATTCAATTTATATTCCTTTAAATCTATGAAATATCTTTAATTTAGAACTAATAGAAAGCTGTAAAACAGAATGTAACAATTAGAGGGATTGTCACAGGGCTTACAGGTCATTCGTGTGTTGTTCATGTTATTTTTGTGATTTAAAGTATCCAGCATAGACACACCTTCATATTTGGGGCCCCTAATAGGACAAAATTGTTTCAACAGATGGAATTGCATGTTGATAGCAACAGGATAGTGTTTGGTGCGACTGTTTTTAGATTTACAAGAAATAAAATGTCACGGATAAAAAACAAAAATGTATGTCTACACATTACATCCTAAAGTTTTTCTCTATGGCACCTATAAATGGCTTTTAACTATTTTCCAGGTTGCCGTCTATGCTTTTCACCTGCGCCTCCACACACTCGTAACCCCCTGTGCTCTCCAGCTGTGTGATAGCATGTCCTCTCCCCACCAATAGCTTTATACCTAATTTACGAGTAGAGTTGGTAATGGGGTTCAATGGACATTTGCAACCTTGTCATTATTGATTGCACACACATACACGAACCCTCACACATGGGTTCACCTCCAGCTACTATTGCTCTGATTGCTCTTTCATGATATATACACACAAATACCTGCACACCATCATTCCAGACTGTTGGGAATCAGAATGTAGGTTTATCAAACTTATCTATTTTTTGTAATTTTGAAAAGAAAATGTAAAGATTCAAATTAAAATAAGGCTTTAAGCTTCTATAGTTACAACGTGCCTTTGGGAGAGAACTGGACAGTATACTTGCATCTGTGCACATGTGTTTCATGAGTATGACCTCTTAACTGTATGAACCCATGCTGGTGGGCTTGTCATGTTAGTTCCCACCAAAGTGTCTGATCTCCCCTGACAGCCATGCTAGAAGGTGGGGATAAACAGCAGGCAACAGGAGGTGATCCCAGCTAGCCTCAGATCAGTGGCACTGACACTCATACATACAGTATCTCACAAAAGTAAGTATGCCCCTCACATTTTTATGAATATTTTAACTTTTCATGGGACAACACTGAAGATACGCCACTCTGATACAATGTGAAGTAGTCAATGTACAGCTTGTAAATCTGCTGGTAACAAAAGTGAGTACACCTCTAAGTGAAAATGTCCAAATTTTGCCCAGGGTGTTGTCGAAGCCGTCTCCCCAGGTTCGTTGATTTGGGCACAGGTTTCAAAAGAGTGAAATAAACACAAAACACAATCAGCTTAAGTTCACCTCTGCGCAGAGTGAGAGAGATGCTCCAGCCAACGCCTGCGAGCCCAACTCTGCTCTCTTTCTAGTTCCAGCTCGTTTTATTAAGTCTCCAGGGTGTGTTCACATTTCCTTCTTTACATATATCATATCACTCAGTTGTATAACATAACAGTTCCTTATGTCCAAATAAGGAGTGCCTCTTGTTATTTCTTCCAGCAAGCTCATCTTATCTTGTCTCCGGCCCTCCCTGTCCTTCACCAATTTATGACCTTGCACTCTCTATCCTCTATCTGCACATTCCAGTTACACACATAGATAGTTTATATTCTACAACACCCCCTTTTGAACTCTCAAAAAGAGTTCAGTGTCAATATTTTGAATGGCCAACGTTGTTTTTCTGCACTGCCTTATATCTCTTGGGCATGGAGTTCACTAGAGCCTCACAGGTTGCCACTGAAATCCTCTTCCACTCCTCCATGACGACATCACGGAGCTGGTGGATGTTATGCCCCAGGGGCCCCATTACTTATTTTAGTACTTGCTTGCTGTTCCAAGCGAACCGACCCGTGCAAAAAACGCAACGTTCAAAGACTGTCGGTCATTGATTGGGAAGGGGTTGGCGTCAGTAAAACAGCAATTATCTTCAACCGTTTTTGTTTTTAAATCAAGTTACTTTTTTGGACTGTGGGGCCTTGCTATTAATGATCCTGGCCAGATTGAGGTGGTCCTTAGTCTGCTTGTTTTTAACCAACTGTGGCCTTTCTTGTGTGTCATCAGAAGAGGCTATCTACTGGAACGCCAGCCACAAATACCAATTTTATGCAATGTGCGGCGTATGGTCTGAGCACTGACAGGCTTTCCCCCCACTTTGCAGGAATGCTGGCAACACTCGTACTTCTAAATTTAAAAGACAACCTTTGGATATGACGCTGAGCATTTGCACTCAACTTCTTTGGTAGACCATGGCGAGGCCGGTGCCACGTTTATTTTCTAGTGACCATTATGAGCCAGTGTGAGAGCGAAAACACACCTGCACCTCATTCACATCTCAGACCTTGTAACACTGAGTCACATGACACCAGGGAGGAGAAAATGTTCACTTGGGGGTGTACTTACTTTTGCCAGTGCTTTAGACATTAATGGCTGTGTGTGGAATTATTTTGAGGGGACAGCAAATGCACTGAATACTTAACATTGTATCAAAATTTACTGAAGCAGAACCTTTATTCCAATTATTGTTTTGAAATTGTAGCTGAGATAGAGCCACCCAGTAACTTAGGTCAAACTCTACTGATGTATGCAGGCCACACATTATAAATATCTGTGCAGAGAGCAACCATTTTTGTTGAACAGTTTAACACATAATTCATAAATATTATGCGTCGACCAATTTTTGTGGTCAGCCTAATCGATTGGTACAACGGTCCTACTTTTCATTCAGCATGTTGATGTGCACTTAGGGATTCCCTTGTCCAACTCAGCCATTACAGGCCTTAAAGGGTTAGCTATGGTGCTTACAAGACAAGTGTCTCTCCATTAAACCACTTGTAAGATGACAAATGTGAAGAGATGCCCCCCACCCCAAACCAACACCACAAAATCTTGGCCTCCTAGCTGCTTGTCATGCAGAATTCATGCATGGGCATGTTAAACGAGAGGTGTCTCTTAGGACACTCTCTCAGCCAAGTACTTTCCACTTGAAACAGTGTGTGCTACAAACATAAAAGCCGTTATGTTCCAGTACATGCTCTGATGACGACAGTTTTGTGCAGTTTTCCGCTGTCGGTGCAGTCAAAGAGAGTCTGAGATTGCATGTGAGAACAAAACAGGAGGCGTTAGCAACAGTTCTAGGCAGTCCAGGGTATGGAATCTGATTTCAGTGTTTTCCTTCCAAGTATGAAAAAATATTTGGATTTATAAACTATCTATTTTCATCTATCCATCAATGCATCCTTCCTGCCTCCTCCTTCCCATAATTCAACCATCCTACTTCTGTCCATCCTTTCTTTCTTTATTTCCTGTGCTATTCAAATTTTTTAACCACACTCATCTGGTGTCTCGGTCCATCTGTTCTTTATCCCTCCTTTTGCTAATTCACCCATTCACTCGTA
Organism: Girardinichthys multiradiatus; assembly: GCF_021462225.1. Lineage (NCBI taxonomy): Eukaryota > Metazoa > Chordata > Actinopteri > Cyprinodontiformes > Goodeidae > Girardinichthys > Girardinichthys multiradiatus. Next base: position 20,054,465 of record NC_061809.1, read on the forward strand.
CATCCGACACCTTCCTTCTTCAGTCCATCTAGCTATACATCTGTTCTTCCTTTTACCCTTATTTCAATCCACTTATCACTCCTTTTGTAAACCATTTATCAATCATTTCTTTCTTCTTGTTTGTGCATACATCCTTCCTTGCAGTCTTTTTTCCCAGGCTCCACATCTAAAGTTTTGTAATAATGCTTTACGTTTGGCTAAAGGAATAGGAAAGTATGGGAGTTTGAGTCTGAGAAATCCTGAAATTTTGACCAGAATAATTTGTTTGAACCCTGACAAAGTTCTGATGGAGCAGCAATTACAACAAAAAGGGAGAATGGCAACAAAGGCATATTATCAAAATGAGAAAAAGTGGTAATTTCTTAAAGTTTGCTTCTTTATAATTACTGATTTAAAAAAAAGCTCAGCATACATTAAGAGCCTTTTTGCCTTAGCTACGCACCAGACGGACTCAACCTGTTAAAGATGTGCAGCATTAGCTCATTCTTACGTCCATCACTTTCACACCACGTTTACCCGAACACCACCTGGATATGGCACAAGGGCCAGCGCTCAGCTCACTCTTTCAGATTCACAGCCAGTCATACAAACCAAGCGGTGCCAAAGCACCAGGCCTACACCACCTGTCGTTCAGCCTCACACTAACACTGTCTCTCATTTAGTCTTCTGTCAGTTAACTGCATACATTCAATTTGACTTGTAGTATTTATGCATATATTTATATGTGACGATGAGATCAGCTCAGTGAAATACAGTGTAATACAAACCAATGGACTGACGAACTGAAAACTAAAATCTGCAGTTGTTTGTTTTAAATAAAAGGGAAAAAAACAAAATGCAGTTACAGCTTTAACCTTACTATTACCTACTGCCAGTATCTATAGCCACTGCTCATCTTTCTGGCATATGGGGGCTCTGTTAGGTCATCCAGACAAACACCATCACCAGCTGCTCTCTAATACTCAAACCCTTCAAAATTGCTGCATTTTTTAGCCTTCAATTCCCTTTTCTGTGATCAATATTTAGCTCTTGAATGCTGTGCTTCATCTGCAAACTAACCATCTTTAGGTTTTCCTAATTATTACTGTCGTCCTCATTTTGCTGGAACATTTTTCAACAAAATTCCGGATCACACCTCACTGCCATAATCTTGCGTTCCCCTTCCTTCCTGTGTATTTCATGCCACAGTTGTTTCCTAAATGAGAAAAATTCCTTGTCTTCACCACCCCGGGTGGGTTTTTGCATGCATTTGAGTCATAAATGAGCCATTACACATCCCTACTGGAGACCATAGAAAAGCAGTGAAAAACGGATCCGACAGCAATGTTTAAAAAGAAAATCTAGAGTTAGGCTGATTGGATGTTGTGTTCACTGAACTGGAGTATGGAGAACGGTGAAAGATGAGGGTTGAGCTAAGAAAGGCAGCCTCCTGACCAGAACAGTGAAAATGTCAATACAGCACCATTTCATCTTTGCATATTGTGTGGTAGTGCTCTGAACTTTGCATCTGTTGTGAAATATTTAGCTTTTACATGGAGAGAAATTGAATGGATTTTGTTGGAAGATGAGCGTTTCAATTTTTTTTCTCAATTTGCTTGTTTTTTCGATATGCAACGCCCCATCCACCTAACTTTTTAAATGCAGCTTTTAGAAGACTGTAAAGCATGCTATGGTTTCTGAGAGCCCCCACACAGATCCCAAATGGCATCCCTGGCCTTTTGTGTCTGTGAAATATCATTGGTGGGGTCCCCCATATGGTGACATCTGTCTGGTGGGACTAATATGCCATACCCAGCCGCCTTCCAAAAAATCTCTTGCTTTAGTTGGCTTTGATGGATGCCTTGTGCAGGCAAAGCACTTTCCTCCCCACTCACGCGCATTCAGAGTTGTGTACGATCCAGCTGTAGGTTTGTTATCTTGGCCATGCCGTGTGTAGAGCAGATATCTAATCAACCTATGTGCACAAGCTAGCTAAACAATTAAACTCCAGAGTCCTATCATCCCCATCCCACTCGACTGTTTTAACATCTGGCATGCTTGTTTTGGTGCTTGAGTGCACGCCAGCTCGTCTGCTGCTATAATCAGCTACAAAATGCAGCGCACAATTGAATCCATGACATGGTCGTCTTTGCTGCAAATTAAATTTGATTGTGAGTTCTTCCTGTGCAGCTCGTTTTTTTCATGTTGAACCAGAAAAGGCCAAAAATGTACACCTGCACACATTGTATGCACTAAGCTATACTTTAGTGACAAAGTGATGTGTTGCTGTATTACTTTGTAGAGTTTGTTCACACACCCTCTGCATAATGTGGCCTGATATTGGAAATGTTGAAGGACACCTTCACTCTGAGGTTTTGCCACTCAAACTCTCCAAGGTCCATACATCCTCTTATGCCCTCTATCCCCCCCCCATCTACCTTATGTTCTGTGACTCCTCACTGGTTCATTCAATGAGGCTAAATGGCTGTTCCAGCACAACAATAAGCTCAACTCTTCCCACTGGCCTTCACTCCTCCTCTAACGCCTATATATTCTCTGTGTTTTCAGTACACTACTCTACGTCCATTTTTTAACCATAATTATATTACAAACATTAGACAATAAATTGTAGTGTTGCTCCTCCTTATGTGAGCTGTGGTCGGAGGGATGCCCAGCCTGCAGTTTATTCTGGGGGTTCACCAGGTCTTCCCAGGACAGAAATAATATATAGTCCATCCAGCTTGCTCCTGGTGTACCCCAGGGTCTCCTGCCCAGAAAACCTCTGAAAAGAGACACTCAAGAGAGACTGACAGCAGGGTTCCAGATTTGGATAGGTATGGAAAAGGAAAATATAGTATCAAACACATTTTTTTGTTCAAATCCATCCATGCATGCATCTTCCAACTTCCAAAAATTAATCCATCCATTTTTGTCTATAATTTTTAGATGTTACATATTTAAAACATGGCCTCTAGAAAAATCTGTTATTTGCCAGCAAAGTGTATAGGGACTCATGTATATATGAAGATTTGTTTTAGCAAATTGTGTCTGGAATCTCTATGGACTGCAACACAGACCAAGAAAATGACACGGAGAATCTTTCTCTACAAGTATCTTTGCAGAACTGTCATATGTCTTTTGATTTTTAAACATCCATACAGTTAAATAAAGATCATATTGTGAACTTCTGCTCCTTTTTAGCTCGTGGCTCCCTCATGGCGTCCTGCTACTGCACTTGATTATAAATTGCTACTCCAAACTGACGAGGTGTTGGCCCAAGGCTAGTGAGGCAGGAGGATTTAAGAAAGGCTCTCATCTCAGTTGACTTTGATGGTTTAAGTTGTTGCTTGAAAAGCAAAGACTTGCACCACACACAGTGGGGAAAGCAATGACCCTAAAAAGTGAGCCATCATGTGACGTCAAAATCTCTATGCTTTCCACCCTCCCTGTGGTGACATAACCAGTCTGTGTGTTATCTTGATCCTGTTGAACACTGCTGTTTACAACCTCTGTTGCAGAGAGAGTGGGCATATACCCTTCCTACTAGAATTGTGGGCTTTTAAACAAAAAACTTCCCTGCAAGCTTGGAAGCAATGTACCCAGCAGAACAGCTGGTTGAAATGATGCATGGGTTCACTGTAGTCCTTAAAATCAGATGTGACGCAGTTATGTGGTATGCTAATGACTCACCTCTTTCTACCGTAGGTGACAGAGTATCTGAACAGCCAAGAATCTGCCAAGAGTGCCAGGGTAAGTATTTATTTCCCCAATTCTATCACCCTTCTCTGTAAAACACTTTGCTCATAAAAGAATACGTCACAGTGAAGATGTCTTTCATCTCCTTTCAATAGGAAGAGTCTTACAAAAGTATTCAGACCCTGAAATGTTGTCATGTTACACCAACAAGCTGAAGGTGTTCCCTTGGATTGTATGCGATAGACCAACACAAAGTTGTGCATAGCTGTGAAATAGAAGGATTACGATACATGGTTCTCCAAATGTTGCTATAGCAATATGACTTAAGTGTTGATGTCTTTCTGCTTTGAGTTTCAAACATGGACAAACAGAGAATCCAGCTACTGAAAAAATAATAAAATGCATTATTTCCATCTCAAAAAACTTTATCAATAAAGTAATATTGCACCAATTTTAAACGTTTTATGGAACATAAACAAGTGTCCTGAAAGAGATTACAGACATGATAACCTTCAAAGCATGGAAATTAAATCATTTGAAAAGTTTTATTACAGTCCAGGCAGTTCTTCATGATATGCATATTGCATACAGTGATACTGCAATGATGATAAATTTGCCATATATTGTGCAACCCTTGTAAAGGCAATCCATTGTTAACAGAAACCTTTAAAAACGCATTCTTAAGTTTGCTAAAAGCCACGTAGGTGAAACCGTCAGATGAGATAAACATTGAAATTTTGGCCTCATGCAAATGCTATGTAGGCTGAAAAACCAACACTACTGTTAGTTATGGTAGTGGCAGCATCATGCGGTGGAGATGTTTCTCTTAATATTCAAACTAAATACAGGGCAATCCTGTACATAAACCTGTTCCAGGCTGCAAAACAGCTGAGATTAACATTCCAGCAGGACCATACTGAATATACAGCAAGAGCTACAATGGAGTGGTTTAGAACAAAGCATATTTATGTTGGGATGGCTCAAACAAAGTTCAGACGTAGGTCCAGTTCTCACAAATGCTCACAAATGTTCTCCAGTCAGCATGAGGTTGAGCTATTTCATGAATGGGCAAAAAAGGAAGCCACTTCTTAGAAAATAAAAGAAAACACTGTTTTCCTGTCCTTTTACAATTAGGCACTGCTTAATGTTGATCCACGACATAACATTCCCATTCTCCAAAAATCTGCATTGAAGTTTGAGGTTGTAACATGACACAATGTTAAACTTTGAAGTGGTTTCAATACGTTTGCAAGACTATTAATAAGTAACATTTAACTTACTGTTGATGAACTTTTGTGATTTCAACTAATTTTTTCTTTACAAAACTGTTTTAAGAACATTAAGATATGTCTTGGTATAGAGGAAAAACTAGTCGTTTTTGCTGAACTATATTCCATAATGGTCTTAAGTAATACATTTCTTGTTGTAGGAGCTCTAAGATGCAGAGTGACTGTCTGGGGCTACCACTGCAGCCATAGCTCAATAAACTAAAGCATCACAGTTTCAGTTCTTAAACAATATAATCATAAATAATAAGTAATAACTGTAGTTCTACAGCATGTTCCCACAATATGACAGACAGGTGACTTTCAGGTAATCGTGACCTTGATCTAAATCAGTCACTGCTATGTTTTTAGGATGTCAGGGAGGAGCACCAAACAGGCAGCAGTGTGAGAAATGGAAAATGGCTTCATTCATACTAATAACTAGCGCTAATTAGTACAGTTGCTAATTAGCAATGAATCATGGCGTTAACAGCTGAGTGCACATGCCTCTGAGAACAAAAAAACCATCCTACCCACAAACAGTTTCACATTCAAACAAAAGGATGGGGTAGTTTTATAACATTTGCATAACTATACACACTTTCACAGCCACTTTGTGGTAACTGCAACATTTAGAGGATACATGTGGCAGTTTATGAGGTGATGCGGTGTCTGGGTAATGGAACAGGAGAAGTAATAGACTGAGTGGTGTTGGAGGAGGGCTGGATGGAAAAAGATGAAAATAAAAGGAGATAGTGAGGCAGGGATCCCTTTTAGTTTTGCAGGAATTAGCTGTTCTATATATCTGGCTGTTTTTCTCATTGTGGTTGATTAAAGTCTTTGTCTTCTCATCAGCTCAACATCTGGCGCTATGGAGATTTTCGTGCAGACGACGCAGATGAGTTCGGTTACAGCCGTTAAGGAGATAAAAACTAAAGCAACCATTCAGTTAATGCCATTCCAAAGACCGACATGGACAGGAAGCGATGCATTGACAAGAAGATTAACCTAAACGACAAGCATGGACTCACTCTTCCTCCTTTTAGAAATTTCATCCCTTCTGCCTGGCTTCGCTTCCACTCGAGCATAATTTTTATACGTTTTTTTTCCTCCAGCTTTCTCCTTTAGTGAGACCTAAAAATGTCATGATATAATTACTTTCCATTTATCCTCTATTTCTTAATCACATTCTGCACTGATGCCAATCTGTTATTTGCCATGTTATCTTGTCAGCAAATTTCCTGTGTGAATGATGTTAATAGGTATGCGTTGCAGCCAGTCATGTTCTTCAAAGCGTGAGGTTCTATCCCCATCCCAGCTTTTCCCTTCACTAGAACGGAGCTGTTTTTGGTGTTACTGCTCAATTGTTCTCCTCACAAACGCTTCCCTAATGAAATGTGAGACCATGTTGAAAGGTGATAATTCCTTTAGCTTAGAAAATAAGTGTAGGTGAAGCCACACAGATGAAAAAAGGATGGATTTATTTTTGTTTTCAGTGTATATCTGTGTGACACTTTTGCAGATGTTTTTGTGGGGAGTGTTTTGTCGTTTATTCACTGTCACTCTTTTCTGAACAGTAATAATGGATGCCTTCATGTGGCATTTCTCTCTTTCTGTAAAGGTTTACATTCTAATCATGGTAATGATCCTGTCTCTGGCAGTCTCTTCTCTATCTCTTTATGCCATATCAGATACAGTGTTTGAACTTGTTTCCAGGTAATAAATCTTTGCATTCTATTAAAAATCTGCAGAATAAAAAAAAAGCAAACTACAAGTATATCGTTTTCTCTTCTAATATTTACTATGATTAGTCTGAAATAATTTTCAGAGTTTCTTTTAAAAGCATTTGTCTCTAAAGATGATGCCTAAAAAAAATATTTGGTATCAATTAGTTTTCATGCAGTTGTTCATAATGTTTTTGGTAAAGGGGATGAATATCTTACATTGTGGAGGAGACATGTCAAGGGCAACATATGTAGCGGTTACACCACATATCCTCTAATGCACCACAAGGGCTACTTGGGACAAGCCCTCACTTGGCAGCTCACCTTTAAAACCAAAACAACTTTCCAACCAGGCGGGTTCAACGTCAAGCTTGAGTCAACTACCATCGAACTGAATTCTAAGAGGTTGTTCCTGGAATCTGCTGAAACCACTTCCCCAAGTAAACCGATGTCCTCTGGCACCACTGAAACCTTTTCTCTCCAGAACTTCTCGTGTCCCTTCTTCATGCTGTTGCTTGGGATTGCTACATCTATTACCAGTTCATGCTATTCTGCGTTGTCCACCACAATATCTGTTTAGCCATCAACTGTTTTTTGGTCTGGATGCAGTCCCACAGGATCATGGCCCTATCATTTTTCATCACTCTTGGTGGTCTCTCCCACTGTGACTGGGGTACCTCCAGCCCTTACTCTGCACAGACGTTCCTGTACGCTTAACCTATCATAATATTTGCACCCAGCAGTTATGTGCTGGACTGTTTCAGGAGCATATTCATACCGCCAGCTTCTTGGGTTCTGTCTGGTATAATAGACCCTGGCATTTGTGCTGTTAACCTGTTCTTGTATCGATGGCTTGGCCTTTGTTTTTACCATTCAGCTCGCTTCTCAGAACCAGTCTTATTATTTAAAGGTGCTTGGTTGTGGCTGACATTCCTGCAGCTCATCAAGGTTGCCAGTTCCCTGTGGGATCCCAAGGTATTTGTACCAATCTTAAATATCTCCAATTTGCTTTCTGGTTGTTCAAGCCAGACATCTCTAGAAATAATTGGCTTCCAAATATTGCCCCCTATCTATTGTCCTGGCTTCCCCTTGCTGTGACATCTTTGTTGTTCCTCATCAATCTCGAGTAGTGTTAGTAATGGAGGTTACCCTAAGTGTGGTTTGAACTCAACACACAGTGCCTTAACCAATACAGGCAAAACCTAACTTAAATCAGACTTATGAGATTTTTATTACACGTACTTTTTTACCACAACTATTACAAAAGTGCAGACCACCTTTGGCCGATCCTTATTTCAGTTTGCTCCTTCTAACAACTGGAATGGGTTTAAAAAAAACACTCGATCTTCATACTTTCATAAACCTGTCTGACTTAATTTATTAAAAATATCTTTCGATCTGTGCACTTGCTTCTAATTTGTATATATATATATTGAGGTTTTGTTGTGTGTGTAACATAAGAATGTTATTTGTGCCAGGACATCTACATCTCAATAATCTTGCATGGTTAAATAAACTGACGTGAACAAAAAGAGTCATCCACAGTGAAACAAGTCTTGTACTGACATGGTTAGAAAGTGGCTTAAGGACAACAAAGGTAGTTTCTTGGAGATAAAATTACAACAGCCTGATCAGTCAAAATGTGTGGGCAGAACTAAAAAGATGTGGTCACAAGGCGACCTATGGCCCCAAACTATCGTGAGAAGCTTGTGAAAGTATACTCAAAACATCTGACCGAAATCGTATAGTTTAAGAGACAGTTCTACCAAATGCTAACCAGCGACCCCACCCCAACCCAATCAGTGACCGACAGTCTTCTGATGCGTTTTCAGCCTGACTCTGCTTGCTGGAACCCCAGTCAAGTAATCACTAAAAAGCAACCAACAATCAAGTAGAGCCAAGCAGACCTGCATTAAGTAGGTACTAGTTGAAAAGGGCCATAAGGGTTACTCTAAATGGTTATACAGTGTTACAAATTAACATGTTAACTGTTCAAAAACTGTGTGGACTGTAGTTATGTGTGCATATTAATTACAAAACCAAACAATTAGCACCATTTTCCCCTCTTTGGATATTATTCAGTGTTAACTAAACGAAATGTGATAGAGGAAAAATGCTGGAATGAAGTTCTCATGAACATTTAATAGTGCTTGCTGACTAAATGGATGCTACATTAAGTTACATTTGTAAACAGACTTTCTCTGGTTTGCTAAATCGGCCATAAATTGCAAGTTTGCTTCCATAAACCACCATTTAAAGCTGATTTCTTAAAACCATTTTCAACAAGTGAGACAGAGCACTTCCATAATGAATAAAAGCCTTGGATCTTTGTTACATCAAGGTCACCCTGCTGAAACCCACGTCTAGGTAAAAAATACATGCCTTCATTCATGTTCACTTGAATGAGGCAGATAGTTCATTTGCATTGGAGATGTATGGCGGATGTTTTCATCACCAATGAAGATCCATCATTTTTACCGTCTGGGGAGTGACAGCTCAGCATGTGAAGCCTTCATCTTTAGCAACCTAGGCTGATAAAATGAGCAAGAGCCGCTCCCTGCTTCAGAATGAACCCTTTAAACTGCATTCGTCCCATGATGGGAAATCTGGGCCCGGGTTTGTGCACATCACTGTCACAGTGCATATCACCACAGTATTTATAGTGCCATAGACCAACTACAGATGCTGATATGGGACAATAAAGATTTTCATCATTGCCAGATGAACTTGCAGTCACCTATGCCTTTCGCTTATTCTTTTTTTTATATATATTAAAGAGAAAATACTTAAATCTATTCTGCTTTTCCATGAAAACTTGACAGGTAATCAATAAGGAATGTAGCTGCAAATAAATGTCTGGAAACAGACAATTGTCACTCAGTTATTTACTGTATCTGTATCAGCTGATAACATACAATTATTGTGAGTTAACTCCTTTGTGCATGCACAAAAACATTTAATTCTGTTTTTTTATTTAAAATTCAGATCTTCATTTTGGCCAATTTGAAGAGTGACTGTGTCAGGAGAGGTTAATTTAAAGATAAAGGGACTCATCACAAAACAGAAATTACTGAAGAAAAAGATCTAACTTGCTAACTAGCTCTGAGTCTGATTTTCCAAGCAGATAAGTGTTCTGGCAAAAAAATCCAAGGCAATTAAATTTCAGATGGACTGAAATGCTAAAAAACAGCTGCACTTGTAGCAATCAAGCTTGGCTTTTTAATTTAAAGTAACAAAGGTTGTTTTTCTTGTACACTTGCTTGAGAAATGGGGCAGCTGTTATATAATGTTATCCAATTAAAAAAATGCAACTTCAATCTCAAATCTTTGTTTTTCTCAAAATGGTTGATATAAAGTGCCTTCATACCTCTTCGTCTCATTTTTTTACATGTTCAAACCACAAACAATGACATGGTTTTTGATAAATGTTACCAATAAAAATCTGAAAAGTGTGGCATGATTTGCATTCAACCCCTGTAGTCTGACAGCCCTAAATAAAATCTAGTGCAGCCGATTGTGTTCAGATCGTCTAAATGGTAACCACAGTCTATGCATGTAGAAGCAGCAAATAGGCCAATAACTGGGGAAGCGGCAGATATCCCCCACAAATCTGGCCTTAAAGGACAAAAGCGGCAAATATAAAGTCACTGTGCAAGGAAAGCCATATGAAAACCCATATGCAGTCTGCCTCAAGCCATGTACAGCCATAAAAAAGTCGCCCCGTGCACGTGCAAACATGTTGGAGAAGATGCTCTGCTCAGATAACACCAAACTTAAGTCTTCATGCTGGAATGACCTTGCTTACTATTACTTATAGATGAGCTTTCACACACAGACCAGAATGATAAAGTATGAATGCCAATGTTTTCACTTTTCTTAGAATCGGATAATAACCCTCAGTGACTTACAGTTTGACATGAAGTTTAGTGCATTGAGTTTATTGTGGTACATAATGTAATAGGAGCGATTAGATTTCAGCAGCCACACTTAGATTCAGTGTTTGACACCTGCTAATACACACTATCAGATAGACACCAGAATGGTGGCACATTGTTTACTGATAAACACTGAGGGAGTGTACATCCCTTGTAGGGAGTACCAGACGTAAAACCCATGTGCGACCTTTTTTCGGGGCTGCTTCATCACTTCAATCACCAAGCGGGTTAAGGACAGGAGCGTCAGCGCTGATCTCTATAACCATTCCTCTGTGTTATTTAGAAAATGTTAAGAGTATAGAACAGTTTGAGAGCCATTCCTTTTAAAAGAAAGTGATTGTAAGTAGAGGTGACGCTTCTGGGGCAAAGAATCTGGGGGAGATCCAAGGCGTCTGTCCGCCAACAGGGTGCAGTAGCTCGGACAATGCAAAACACAATGCGTGGCAGAGGACTAGCACTGCACATCAGTCTGACACAGCTGGACAGTGACCCTAACGCACATCCAGAGCTACATGGGTATGGTTTAAACTAAAGCATAGTCATATGCTAGAGTGGCCCAGTCAAAGTCTAGACATAAATCCAACTGAGAATGTGTGGAAAGACTTTATATTGTATGTGCAATTTTCCATCCAATTGTCTCAGGTTCAGCAATTTTGCAAAGAATGCTGTCAAAGGTGGTTGTGATTGTAAAGTTACAAAATGTAAAAAGGTTTGAGGGATATGAATTGGAAATTATGATTTGTCTGTGGACAAATGATATATAATTTCATTATTCAGACAATTTCAGGAATTTAACATAAACAAAATGAAGCAAACATCCTTTCTTGCTGGTTTCCAGTTGAAATGTCTCAGCCACAAAGTCGTCACTAAATCCAAGGTATCCTGAGCAATTTATCATCAGTGCTCACGTCCAATTTACAGGAGTTAGGATAAGAAATATGCTCTAAGGGCAATTAAGAAAGCTTGCTATGCTGCCAGCTGACTCATGGACTCTGTGCTATGGCTTTCTCTGTTAGATCCATGTGCTCTCTCTGTCTTTTTTTGTCACAAACTATCCATCGTCTTCCCTTGTTTGCCTCACTGCGCCTCTTCTCCAAACTGGAGAGATAGTGGTTTTGTTGCGTGTGGAAGTGGAAAAAAACAAAAGAAGAAAAAGCAATCACAGAAGATATGAAAAGCGGTTGTCTGTTCAAGTTGTAAGTTAAGCCTTCAGATTTCATCTTCACTCGCTGTTTGTAAAAGCTGTCACAGTTGAAGCTACGCCCAGAAGACCTAACAGCCAGATTAGGCAGTAGGGTTCTCAGTAAATTGTTTGCTCAGAAGTGTCGATTATTCAGTGTCTTCAGCAGCATCTGAGACAGCCAAATCCAAATTGTCAACAACAATTAAACTAGGAAAGGATGCCTTGTTCTGATGGATTTGTAAGAGAAAAGCAGCCATCACAGAGGTCCTTCTGCAATCAAGAGTTTTCCCTGTGATCTCTCTCTGTGTGTCACCAGTGCGAATACTGTACAAAACCGACAGGGAGACAAACAAACACTGATTTGATGTGAACAAACAACAGCAGCAGACAACATGTATTTTTTTCATGAACTGGTGACATATTTCCTCTCTACTTGGTTCATTGGGGATGATGGACCTTAATAATTAACAAACCAAAGAACACAAAATAAAACATTTGAGGTCTCAAATATAGTGATTTCTATTTTTTCATATTCTATCCCATTGCAACCACAATTTTCAATGTATTTTATTTGCATTTTGTGTGTAAGACCAACAAAGAGGAAGACAATTGTGAAGTGGAAGGAAAAGCTTACTTGGCTTTCTACCAGCTGTACATAGAGACTGAAAGTTTTGCCCATTCTTCATTGAAACCTAATTCAAGCTCAACGAGATTGATTGTGTGAACAACAGTTTTTAGGTCTTCCCAGATATTCTCAATTAGATTGAGGTCTGGACTTTGACTGGACCATTCTAAAACATGCTTCAATCTAAACCATTCCATTGTAGCTCTGGGTGCATGTTTAGGGTTGGTCTGTTACAGGGCGCAAGTCTTTTGTTTTAAAGGTAAAAGGAGCTTGAAATGCACTTATAAAGTTACATAGCAGCTACAGCAGTATTAGGCAACTTTATTTTAACTAAGCTAACCTTAGAAAATCAGATTCTCAGCGTACAACAAGAGCAAAGCTGCACCATTGTACTACATCCAAAAAGCACAAGTAACTGAATAAAGAGGGAGACGTTCCTACCAAATATTTAGAGCACGTCTGTTCGTCACTAAACATAATAGGCACAGTCCAATAATAAAAGAACTGTTAAATGGGGACAAAAAATATTAAAGTATGATATTTTAAAAACAATAATTTATTTTTGACCTTTCCTGTCTCTCCCTTGTCCTATTCACAGAGGAATACAGTCACCAGGTAAAGGCTGTTCTAACATCAGTTCACTGCTGTTTTAGGTGGAAAACAAAAACGGAGAGCTCAATCTGCCACATTAGCATTCACTCCAAGACACTGCTAATTCATTTAAACCCAAACTTATTCATTTCAACATTTCCTTACCTATCCGTTAGATCAGCTGATTGTGGGGCATTGGTGGGTAGGTTCAGTTTTCCTTTTTGGTACTTTTGACTGACAACACTCGGAAGTTCATCAGAATGAAAAACACAAACATAACAGCAGCATGGGGGACAGGTTGTTGTTTTTATTTTCTGAATTCTTATTTTTAATACAATGCATTAGAAAAAGGAGCCAGTTTGGGCTCCACATTGTCTTTTTTAAAATTTATTATTTCTTCTTTTTTGAGTTGTAGCAGTCTCTTCAGCAGTTGGTGCCCTAGGCAACCAGCAAAACATTTGAATGTCCTGAAAAAGTTCAATAATTTCTGTCAAGATTTTTTTACACATGAAGTATAAAATCTCAAGTCTTTTTTGTAAATGTGATGTTTCTGGCTTACAGATGATGACAACCCAAAATCCAAATTAGAAAATAAAAAAATGAAAGTGAAAATGTTAAATACTGAAAACTGTTTTCCAACCTCTAGGTGGTCTCTCAGTCTGGGTCAGTAGGCTACACAATCATGGGGAAGACTTTTGTCTTGACAGATGTCCAGAAGATAGTCATTGACACACTCCACAAGGAGAATACGATAAAGAATATCACTGTTAAAGAAGCTGGTTGTTCACAGAGAGCTGGATCCAAACGTATTAGTGGAAAGTTGATTGGAAGGAAAAAGTGTGGCAGGAAAAAGTGCCCCAGCAACAGGGATAACCACAAACATGATTGGATTTTCAAGCAAAATCCTTTTAAAAACCTGGGGGAGCTTCACAAGGGGTGGACTGAGGCTGGAGTCACATCAAGCACATCAAGAACCACTATGCACAGACGAATCCTACACAAGGGCTACATGTGCAGGATTTCTCTTAACTGGGCTAAGGAGAAAAACAACTGTATGGAGTGCATAGAAATTCACATACTTTTCAGAAGCCTGACATTTCTGTTTAAAATATCCTTTTTATTGATCTTATGTAATATTTTCTGAGATATAACATTTTGGGTTTCATTATCTGTAAGTCATAAACATGGGCTGCAGATCTCTGCTGCAAACCAAAGGCCACTTTAAAATGGACTCTGTAGAAAGGATCATCAGTCACTGCTGTAGATAAGGATTTTATTTCTATTATTAAAAGAACCAAATGTCAATAAGAAAATTTAAATAAGCAATATACCTTTTTGAATCAAAATGTTACACTTCCAGTTTCTGACAGGTTTTATGGAGTGTTATTTAGAAAGTTTATGATTTATTTTTTCATCTTCACAGAAGTTAGATCTGGTCTGGTGTTCTGCTTTGCTGCGACGCCTCAGTGAAGGGGAGCATCAGCTGCCAATAACTTCATGTTCTCTTCCTATAGATACACTTGTGCTAGACAAAGCAATTGAAGGAGCTACAATACATCGCAGCCATACTGCACATGTAGAAACCCTTATATTAATTTACTATTTAGGACAGACAGTCCTGATGAACTTTAAAGTCTGCTAATTTTAGTTGAAGAAATGAAGGCTCGAAGTTTCAGATTGTGGCACTGCTTTCAGATTTTATTGAAGAATGTTGTGAGAATATTTAAAAAAAAAAAAACATTTTTATTTACCAGGTTTGGTTTTTGATGAAATGATTAAAATAAAGTTGTTTCAAATGATATATGTTAATCTGTGCCTTGTTCACCTAGGTGTATATACACAAGTAAGCGGATTTAAAATGCAAGGTCAAAACAAAAATAGGTGTCTGTGAAATATTCAAAGCGTACGATATTGTTACAACTAAACCCTGATTTAAAGTTCTTCACCTTATCCCTGACTTCATTTTCATTATTTCACACTTTTATAATCTAACCATGCTTCAAACGTTCCCACAATGATATCCCTGAACTGTTCCTTGGTCTTCATGATGCTGTTTGTTCACTAATGTTCTAACAGACCTCAGAGTCCTTCAAAAACAGCACCAAATTACAAACAGGTGGAGTCTCTTTATTTATCAGCCAACTTGTAAAAGCAATTGGTTCCACTTTGATTTCATTTATGGGTATCAGAGTGATGGCTGAATACAGTGCATAATTTACCCTTCCAGTTACTCCTTACTTTCAGTCTTAACACAAACCCCCTCCAGTAAAACACATTGTGGTTTGTGGTTGTAATGAGACAAAATGTTACAAGTTCAGGCAGTATTAATAATTTTAAGGCTCTGCAAATGTATGACACATTGCAGTTACATTGTGTTCATTAGTAAAAGTGAAAGCTTAGAGAAAAGCTTGTTAAACCTGGTTTCTCTTAAATTTTTCTGCACTTTTATATTTGAATGTCACTTTAATTCAAGATGCCAACAAAAAAAAAAAAATGTTCATGCTTCATTTAAGTGATGGATTATCTCTTAAATGTTAAAATCAGATTAATTCCTTTTTAACAAGCACACATTAGGAGCTAAAATATACAGTTTTGGCAAACAAAGTTTATTTCATCCCATTTATAATGTGAATCTGCTCTTCTGGTTGGTTAATTTTTAGTTTTGTGTCACCTAATTTTATGTCCCTCCTCAAAAAAAAAAATTTAAAATCACATTGCTCCCCTGTCGGTCCTTATCTCTGTCTAACACCTGCTCACATCCTGCCCTCTGTCCTCCAGTGGTCCAAGCTTGTGTCCAAAATTTACCTGCTTCAGTCCCTCCGGATGGCAGGCTCCATCACAACAGGACCAGCTCACTTTCACTCACGGGCCAGTCCTCTGTGAGGGCTTCTTCTGTCTTTCTGACATTTTTAAACGCATGATGGTGTGCTGTCACGCAATGCCAGAGGTAGATTCAGAGTTAATAGGAGGCAAACAGAGTGTTAATTGGTTCTTTTACACATAAAGGGGAATTTCTAAAGCAGCTTTCCAATGAATGATAGCACTGCTGCCCATTCATTCTGTTGCTTCCTTTCATTACAGTGACATACTCAGATGTGTGAGGTCATATCTTGATTTATTTCATGCAAAACATCTAGCAGACCAATCTTGCTTTGCTGTGGAGTGATTGAACTATAAAACTATGTAGATTTGCCATAAAAAGACACAAACAGTTACCCTTTTAATTAAATGCATATCAAGTTCTGCCACAAGTTACAGCTTTAAATGTGACATAATTCAGACTGAGAGAGGTGTCGTTTGATTTTAAGTGGTGTCATTTACAGCCACACAGAAATCTGACTTTTAATGTGCAGTAACAGATGGTGTAGTAAAAATGACTCAGCATTTGAGCCATTTAGTGTAAAGCTTAAACATGCTGATGGAAAAAAAATTAAATGCATTTTATGCATTGAAGTGCAATGACTGTATGAAATCATTCATAAATCTGGAGCTTATTATAAGCTTAAGTTCTGTATAATTTAGTTAGAAGTCATCACTAATATAAACAAATACACATCATGATTTTTTAAAATCTCCTACAGTAGAAGAATTTCTTGTGTTAAAGGCAGTGCAGTAAAACATAATGTTATGTTTTTGTTGACTGCCAGTTTGCTGTGTTTTTATCAACATAACTTTGCCACTATCAGAGATGAAATCTACCCTGAAAAAGCTTTTATAGGGGATGCCAGCCGCTCCATTATGACACATTTCACGAGCATTAGACTTTCTCTGCTCATCATGCTGTTACACCACAAACAGCAGTGACACAGAACTGCACGAATCAGAACAGGTTAAAACCATTTTCCCTGAGTTTTCCACCTGATTCACGAAGACACCAAGCTGCCTCAGAGTGCCTCTTCGCATTATTTACAACAGAAACAGAATCTTTGCATTCAATTGCTGTTGTATTTCAGATTAACGTACCAAGAGTCTAAATGCGAAACAGACAATATAACCTTGCTGTTTACCTATGTTTGGAAATGCACTGCGGATGCCACGTGTTTCTGATCAGTCCTCACTGTGTATTTGTCACGATTCCTAAATCAGATTAGCTTAATATCAGACGCACGACTCATCAAACACCTTGAATTTTCTAGTCTGCAACTGCAGTTTGTTGAAGAAGATGAAGGTGTGTTGCTATGAAACAGCTCCAATAAATGTAAGAGAAACTAGTCAAAGAAACAACTTTATTGGGTTCTTTGTACTTAATTGATAGTGCCCACGTATAAATAAGCCTCCCAACCATGTAACATTGCTACAAAAAACAAAATGAATATGAATATTATGTTAGACCTAAAACCTTTAATTAATAAGTTTAATTGTTCTGGTTTTCCTGTTTTGTCCTGTTACCACTACATACTTAGAGGAATTTTATGAGGAATGTATGTGACATTAACTGTTACAATTCTTTGAGTAGCTTTTTGAAAAAACAAAAGTACTTATAGGGGTAGTTTTTTGCTCCATACGTTTTGCTTATACGTGAGCCATATTATTTGTGGAGTAACAATATTCTTACACTTTCCGGCTTCTTTACCACCTTATGGTTTCACATAGAATTTGTACAAAGAGTGAGACTTCTTGTTTGTACACAAGCCCCATAGTTATAGTTTCCTTTTATCTTCTGGGCCTGAGGTGCCATTTACAAGTTAAGTGAAAAATAGTAAATAAAAGGTATATATTGTCACTGGAAGTACTTTCCATTGTTATAGCAGATATATATTACGCACTGTATGTAAGAAAGATTTGCAAATGTGTTTTCATCTTGGCTGGATTTTTGCATTTTAATTATTTATATATTTAGACTCACTTTTTTACTTCAACCTGTTAAGCCCAACGAACCTGCCGGCGGGTTGAGGTTTTTCACGTTTGTAACTACCATTGTGTGGAGCGTTGGATTTTTTTTTTTTTGCGATGATTCAACCCGTTATATTAGTCAGTCCAAATATGCTGCAGTTATAGTGAAGATGTTGATGAATACAACCTGGGGCTTCTGCTAACATTTCTGAAGGATTTTCATGATGTTATGCAATATTCATTTAGTAAAAACATTTGGCGAGGCTCAAAACATTTGATTTATTTTGTTGTTTAATCATAACAAAACCAGACATAGTAACAGTAACAATAAAGGTTCTATTTGAATTATTCTTTTATGTCTTACCTTTACACAGGTACCAAACGCTTGCATGTAGACCTTGTAACTGTGGAGCTATACTTGATTTATTTAAGTGATGTAATTCCAGTTAATTAACTGAGGGTGTTTCCTAGTTTATTTTAAGTAATGCAGTTTGTTTTCTCAAGATCGGGAGAAAGTATTTGCTCAGAGTGCTGCAAATGAAATCAGTATTCATCACTGAAATCCCTCATGCAGCAAGTTATTCTGAAAAGCTAGGTGCTTTAACTGAGCCCTAACCTTTTGTAAAGCTGCAGCAACGTAACCTGACATGCAATATTTCTTCGCAAATCCTTGTTCCTTTAAATTACCGTCAACAAATGCAATTGTCACTAACTTTTGTGTCATCAAAATGTTCCAGTGTGAAATTATGAAAGTAATTTAACACTGACCATAAATTTTATCTCATGATGTCATGGAATTAAAAGCCTTATATGACCTTACGGAGTTTATCTACTACTACTACTACTACTAAGAGCAATCAGCTATTATTTTAATAATTGTCATATTTAGGGACATTTATTTATAGTTGATTTGATCCTAATGCACAGGTAGACATAAGGCAAGTCAGAGAACATAGGATCCTAACAAGACCTTAACAACACCAACAAAGAGAACACACAATATATTATGTGCCTATTGCTTAAAATATTAGTTGTCTGCTGCTCCATAGTTCATTAAATAACATTTGATGCATGTCTGGTTGATGTTGCCCAAGTGCACAAGTATTAATACTGCTTTAATTATTCCAAATTGTGGAAATTCCCAAACTTCAACAGAATAATTAGAATTTTATGTGACAGACTAACACAATGTAGTGCATCCCAGTGAATGGGAAGGAAAATTATACATGGGGTTTTCTAAAATTTGCATATATAAAAAAATTGAAAATAATGTGACACGCATCTGTATTCATCGACTAGAAATAATCGGGCTCGCCTCCACGCACAGCGTGGGCTCTGGAACCCATCTCCTCGAGAGGGGCTGGACTCTCTTCTACTCTGGAGTGGCCCGCGGGGAGAGGCGGCGGGCTGGGGTGGGTTTGCTTGTCGCCCCCCCAGCTCAGCCGACTCGTGTTGGGGTTTACCCCAGTGGATGAGAGGGTCCCATCCCTGCGCCTTCGGGTTGGGGAGAGGTCTCTGACTATCATTTCAGCTTACGGGCCGAGTGGTAGTGCAGAGTACCCGGCCTTCTTGGCGTCCCTGTTGGGGGTGCTGGATAGTGCCCCTCCTGGGGACTCCATTATTCTACTGGGGGACTTTAACAGCCACATGGGAAATGACAGTGACACCTGGAGAGGTGTGATCGGGAGGAATGGCCTCCCCAATCTGAATCCGAGCGAAGTTTTGTTATTGGACTTCTGTGCTAGTCATGGATTGTCCATAATGAACACCATGTTCAAACATAAGGGTGTCCATCAGTGCACTTGGCACCATGATACCCTAGGCAGGAGGTCAATGATCGACTTTGTTGTCGTATCATCGGATCTTCGGCCGCATGTTTTGGACACTCGGGTGAAGAGAGGGGCTGAGCTGTCCACTGATCATCACCTGGTGGTGAGTTGGATCCGCTGGAGGAGGAGAAAGCCGGACAGACATGGCAGGCCCAAGCGCATAGTGAGGGTCTGCTGGGAACGCCTGGCGGAGCCCTCGGCCAGGGATGTATTCCACTCCCACCTCCGGGAGAGCTTCGACCAGATCCCGGGGGATGTTGGAGACATAGAGTCCGAGTGGACCATGTTCTCCGCATCTATTGTTGATGCCGCTGCCCGTAGCTGCGGCCGTAAGGTCTGCGGTGCCTGTCGCGGTGGCAATCCCCGAACCCGGTGGTGGACACCGGCAGTAAGGGACGCTGTCAAGCTGAAGAAGGAGTCCTATCGGCTGTGGTTGGCTTGTGGGACTCCTGAGGTGGCTGACGGGTACTGTGGGGCCAATCGTGCCGCGGCCTGGACAGTGGCAGAGGCAAAAACTCGGACCTGGGAGGAGTTCGGTGAGGCCATGGAGAAGGACTACCGGTTGGCCCCGAAACGATTCTGGCAAACCGTCCGGCGCCTCAGGAGGGTGAAGCAGTGCTTCGCCAACACTGTTTACAGTGGGGGTGGGGAGCTGCTGACCTCGACTGGGGACATTATCGGCCGGTGGAAGGAGTACTTCGAGGATCTCCTCAATCCTGCCATAATGTATTCCCTGGTGGAAACAGAGGCGGGGGACTCGGGGTTGGTCGGGGTTGGACTCTTTCATCACCCGGGCTGACGTCACCGAGGTGGTTAAAAAGCTCCGCGGTGGCAGGGCTTGGATGAGATCTGCCCTGAGTACCTCAAGTCTTTGGATGTTGTGGGGCTGTCATGGTTGACAGGCCTCTTCAACATTGCGTGGCGGACAGGGACAGTGCCTTTGGATTGGCAGACTGGGGTGGTAGTCCCCCTACATAAGAAGGGTGACCGGAGGGTGTGTTCCAACTACAGGGGGATCACACTCCTCAGCCTCCCTGGTAAGGCCTACGCCAGGGTATTGGAGAGGAGAGTCAGGCCGATAGTCGAACCCCGGCTTCAGAAGGAGCAGTGTGGTTTTCGTCACGGCCGTGGAACACTGGAGCAGCTCTATACCCTCTACAGGGTACTCGAGGGTTCATGGGAGTTTGCCCAAGCGGTCCACATGTGTTTTGTGGACCTGGAGAAAGCATTCGACGGTGTCCCTCATGATGCCCTGTGGGGGGTGCTGCAGGAGTATGGAATCGGGGGCCCTTTACTAGGGGCCATCCGATCTCTGTACAAGCAGAGCAGGAGTTTGGTTCGCATTGCCGGCACTAAGTCGGACCTGTTCCCGGTGCATGTTGGACTTCGGCAGGGCTGCCCTTTGTCACCGGTCCTGTTCATAACTTTTATGGACAGGATTTCTAGGCGCAGCCAAGGGCCAGAGGGGGTCTGGTATGGGGACCAGAGGATTTCGTCTCTTCTTTTTGCAGATGACGTGGTCCTGCTGACCCCCTCTAGCCAAGACCTACAGCATGCACTGGGGCGGATCGCAGCCGAGTGTGAAGCGGCTAGGATGAGGATCAGCTCCTCCAAGTCCGAGGCCATGGTTCTCGACCGGAAAAGGGTGGCTTGTCCTCTTCAGGTTGAAGGGGAGTTCCTGCCTCAAGTGGAGGAGTTTAAGTATCTCGGGGTCTTGTTCACGAGCGAGGGAAGAATGGAGCGGGAGATCGACAGATGGATCGGTGCGGCTGCCACAGTAATGGGGGCCGTGTGCCGGTCCGTTGTGGTGAAGAAAGAGCTGAGCTGAAAAGCGAAGCTCTCAATTTACCGGTCAGACTACGTTCCTACCCTCACCTATGGCCATGAACTTTGGGTCATGACCGAAAGAACGAGATCCCGGATACAAGCGGCGGAAATGAGCTTCCTCCGTAGGGTGGCCGGGCACTCCCTTAGAGATAGGGTGAGGAGCTCGGCCATCCGGGAGGGGCTCGGAGTAGAGCCGCTGCTCCTCCACATCGAGAGGAGCCAGTTGAGGTGGCTCGGGCATCTATAACGTATGCCTCCTGGACACCTTCCTCGGGAGGTGTTCCAGGCACGTCCCACCGGGTGGAGGCCCAGGGGACGGCCCAGGACACGCTGGAGGGACTATGTCTCTCGGCTGTCCTGGGAACGCCGTGGGCTCCCCGTGGAGGAGCTGGAGGAGGTGTC
Source organism: Girardinichthys multiradiatus (assembly GCF_021462225.1). Classification (NCBI taxonomy): domain Eukaryota; kingdom Metazoa; phylum Chordata; class Actinopteri; order Cyprinodontiformes; family Goodeidae; genus Girardinichthys; species Girardinichthys multiradiatus. The sequence goes on from NC_061809.1 coordinate 20,076,354, forward strand.
TGGGGAGAGGGACGTCTGGGCGTCTCTGCTGAGTCTGCTGCCCCCGCGACCCGGTCCCGGATAAAGCGGAAGACGACGAGTACGAGTATCTGTATTCAGCCCCCTGTCCTCCAAGTAAAATCCAGTGCAACCAAGTGTCTTCAGGGTTAGTAAACAGAGTCCACCTGTGTGTAACTGAAACTCAGTATCTTAGTTATCCCAGCTGTTCTGTAACACCCTCAGAGGTTTGTTAGAGAACATTAGTGAACATACATTGTTTTGAAGACCAAGGAACACAGAAGACAGGTCAGGGGTCATGATCTGCTCAATTTTAAAGTAGGGCTAGATCAGAAAACAATGTTTGAAGATTTGATAATAGATTAAACAAAGAGCAACATGCAGTTTTCTTGAAAACTTGAAGGCCCTAAAATAAAAGCTCTCTTGTTCTGGCAGGGAACACAACAGTAGCAAAAGTTGAACAAAGTAATGATTCATTTTCTATTGACTTTATGCCTTCATTTGTCTGAGGAGCGTACTTGGCATCGTTTCTTAGCAACAGTTTAATCTTAAGTTTTGAGCTGTGGAAACTCCTGAAACTTTAGAGGTGCACGTCAGTCAGACGGCTACCATGTGCCGTGTTGTTCTTCTTCATCACAGAGAATAGCTGCTCACATGAACAACAATACATACAGAACATTCCAGAAGCTTGAAGGTGGAGTTGGCGCATCGCCTCAGGGGGTGTGCTGTTACATAAGTTCTATAAACCCAATCTGAATGTGTACAGGTACTCTCTCCTCATGAAAATTGTAATCATCAAGTTCCTGTGTTGCATCTGACACACCACAAGACAATCCATTCACATTAGATTGAACCTTTTAGGGTCATGCAAAACAGTGGGTGGCATAAAACTTCATTTAATTTTACCAACACGGATCAAAGTATATTAAGATTTTCATTTATGAACTCATTAAGCTATTAGTTGCACAAGATATTTAGATGTATAACAGGGTTCAGAACAAATGAATGCTATGTTGTAGAAAATTATTTTAGTGCTCTGAAATGTTCTTTACCTCTCTCCTCTCTGACCTGTGTTTTGGTTACTTAAGAGCAGATGGGCTCTAAATTCATTATCAGGAGTTTTATGGTTAACAATCCCTGAAGTGTTGTATCTAAAGGGATGGTAGATGGGTGCTCTCATAAATAACCTGGTTACCTCTAACCTGGGGTGGGGCCATATTTCTAAACTCTTTAAAGTTGAGATAACACCCTCATTCTGGTATAAATACTGTTTGTGACTTCTGTTTGTTGCTCTGCTTCACTGCCTAAACTCAGTGACAGAGTCTTCAAACCCTAAAATGCCTTTGAATAAACTTATAAAAACGTCCAGTCTTTCTCTTGTTAATGAGTTGATTTCTCTCCCACTTTTATTAAAAAATCCACATGTATAATTTTCTTCCACTTCATGCACTACTTTTTGTTGGTCTATCACATAGAATTCCATTAAAATACATTAAAGTCTGGTTATAACCAGGGCAGCGAGAAATTAAAAAATGTTGTAATGGCAATAATATTGGTAAATACTGCGATGAAGGTACCAGGTCATATGTCTATTTGTTTCTTTCCTCTCTTTGTCATCTGTGCTTTCATCAGTGCTATCCAAGATGGCGCCGCAGATGGTCGCCTCGGCGTGTTGGTGCGCATTGTTTTGTTTTGTTTTTTGCTTTAAAACGGTCTTCTGTGATGGTACCCGGAGCTCTCTCACCAGAGAAGAACTCATGAACATCAGGGCTACTACACCAGAGGAGTTATTTCCCACATTTCTGCCTACTGCTCTGGAATTTTTGGACATTTTGGTCAAAGGTGCGCTCACCTTTGTTCACGTGGTGAAACGCCGGAAGAGAGGGAAACGGGCTGGGGTGCTGGTACGACTTCGCCAGCGTGGACTACGAACACCGTTACCTGGAATATTTCTCTCTAACGTGCGCTCACTTCCCAACAAAGTTGAGGAACTACAACTGTTGTTTGGGAAAAACAGGGACTTTTATTCATCTGCAGTTTTGTGCTTCACGGAGACGTGGCTGTGTGGATTAATACCGGACTCTGCGCTGCAGCTGGCAGGATTCCAGCTCTACAGAGCGGACAGAGACACGGAACTCTCCGGCAAAGAGGAATCTGTTTTTACCTCAACAGTGGTTGGTGCAACGACGTGACAGTGATTCAGCAGCACTGTTCTCCAGACCTGGAAGCCTTCATCATAAACTGTAAGCCTTTCTATTCCCCCCGTGAGTTCGCTTCATTCATCCTGGTCGGTGTTTACATCCCCCCGCAAGCTAACGTGCAGGTCGCACAGCGCATGCTCGCCGACCAGATACTGAGTGTGGAGCGGACCAACCCGGACTCCTTAGTAATTGTCGTTGGCGACTTTAACAAAGGTAATCTGACCCACGAACTCCCCAAATATAGACAGTTTATAAAATGTCCGACCAGAGAGGACAACATTCTGGATCACGGTTACACCACCATCAGAGACGCTTATCACGCCGTCCCACGTGCTGCACTGGGCCAATCCGATCACATCATGGTCCACCTGATTCCTGCATACAGGCAGAAACTAAAGCTCTGCAAACCTGTTGTGAGGACGACAAGGAACTGGAGCAGTGAGGCTGTGGAGAATCTCCAGGCGTGTTTAGGTTGTACAGACTGAGATGTGTTCAGGACTACTAGCAACAGTCTGGACGAGTACACAGAGGCTGTGACTTCCTACATCAGCTTCTGTGAGGACAGCTGTGTACCATCATGCACCAGGGTGAGTTACAACAACGACAAACCCTGGTTCACAGCTAAACTCAGAAGGTTAAGACTGGATAAGGAAAAGGCCTTCAGGAGTGGGGACAAAGACATATACAGAGAGGCAAAGTACAAGTTTGGCAAGGCAGTGAAAGAGGCCAAACGACTGTACTCTGAGAAGCTCCAAAACCAGTTCTCAGCCAACGACTCTGCGTCTGTCTGGAAAGGCTCAAGCAAATCACCAACTACAAGCCGAAAGCCCCCCACTCCATCAACGACCGACGCCTCGCCAACAACTTGAACGAGTTCTACTGCCGCTTTGAAAGACAAAGGGACAGTCCTGCAACCATCCCCCACGACGCCCCCCAAAAGCTGCAGCCACAATCCACCACCCCCATCTCTCCAACCTCAAGAGGGGCCTTGGCACCTCCAACCCCCACCCTGAAGTTCCCCCCCACCAGCCCCCTACCCACGCCGAGGACGGCTCTTTCCATCCAGGAGAGGGACGTAAACAAACTCTTCAGGAGACAGAACCCCCGGAAAGCTGCTGGTCCGGATTCTGTCTCACCAGCCAGCCTGAAGCACTGCGCTGATCAGCTGTCTCCAGTCTTCACAGACATTTTTAACACCTCACTGGAGACATGTCATGTGCCAGCTTGCTTCAAGTCCTCCACCATCATCCCTGTTCCCAAGAAGCCAAGGACCACAGGGCTTAATGACTTCAGATCCGTCGCTCTGACCTCTGTGGTGATGAAGTCCTTTGAGCGCCCTGTGCTCTCACACCTAAAAGACATCACCGACCCCCTCCTGGACCCCCTGCAGTTTGCCTACAGAGCCAACAGGTCTGTAGATGATGCAGTCAACCTAGCCCTTCACTTCATCCTACGGCACCTGGACTCCACAGGAACCTATGCCAGGATCCTGTTTGTGGATTTCAGCTCTGCCTTCAACACCATCGTCCCAGTTCTGCTACAGGAGAAGCTCTCCCAACTGAGTGTGCCCGACTCCACCTGTAGGTGGATAACTGACTTCCTGTCTGACAGGAAGCAGCGCGTGAGGCTGGGGAAGCACGTCTCTGACTCCCTGACCATCAGCACCGGTTCCCCCCAAGGCTGTGTTCTCTCTCCTCTGCTCTTCTCCCTGTACACCAACAGCTGCACCTCCAGTCACCAGTCTGTCAAGCTTCTGATGTTTGCGGACGACACCACCCTGATCGGACTCATCTCTGATGGTGACGAGTCCGCGTACAGATGGGAGGTGGACCATCTGTTGGACTGGTGCAGCCAGAACAACCTTGAGCTCAACGCTCAAAAGACAGTGGAGATGGTTGTGGACTTCAGGCAGAACCCAGCCCCACCTGCCCCCATCACCCTCTGTGACTCCACAATTGACACTGTGGAATCTTTCCGCTTCCTGGGAACCATCATCTCCCAGGATCTGAAGTGGGAGCCAAACATCAGCTCCCTCATCAAGAAAGCCCAGCAGAGGATGTTCTTCCTGTGGCAGCTGAAGAAATTCAACCTGCCAAAGACTATGATGGTGCACTTCTACACAGCCATCATTGAGTCCATCCTCACCTCCTCCATCACCATCTGGTACGCCGCTGCTACAGCCAAGGATAAGGGCAGGCTGCAGCGTGTCATTCGGTCTGCTGAGAAGGTGATTGGCTGCAGTCTACTGTCGCTCCAGGAACTGTACACCTCCAGGACCCTGAAGCGGGCAGGGAAGATTCTGGCTGATCCCTCCCACCCCGGTCACAGACTCTTTGAAACTCTCCCCTCTGGCAGGAGGACTCCTGCTTTACTTGCACTGCCATACTTGCACAATGATCATCTGCACTGTTGTATTGCTCTTGCATCTTATACTGCTCTATACTTACTCTCACTCACTTAAAACTGTGCACGTATATTTATATTATATTGTAGATATGTTTATACTGTTTAATTTGTATTGTATTGCACTGACTACGCCAAAACAAATTCCTTGTATGTCCAAAAACGTACTTGGCAATAAAGCTTTTCTGATTCTGATTCTGTGGCGTTTTCGGTGATGCCAGTTGTGTCCAGTGTGAGCATCTGCTGCCTTGTGACACTGTCCAATTGGCTAAGTATTACATTAACCTGTAAAATGTTCATGACACTTGGACTTTATTAGCAAACAATTAATCCACTCCAAACAGTGCTTTGCAATATGAATATTGAACGCACTGATAGTGTGCTCATGATACATATACAATATACTGTGCAGCATATGGATCACCAGTGACCTGAAGGACCTACTTAACAAGAAAAAAAGAGCCTTCAGAGAGGGAGACAGAGAATTATTGAGGGGTTTACAGAAGCAACTTAAAGTCAAGATAAGAGACAGCAAGGAGGTGTGCAAGAAGAAGCTGGAGAGCAAGCTCCAGCAAAACAATATCAGAGATGTGTGGACAGGGATGAAGAAGATCACAGGCTTCAAGCAGAAGGATGATCAGACCGATGAAGGTCTGGACAGAGCCAATGAACTGAACACATTCTTCAATAGGTTCAGTTCAGAAACAAGCTTCGCATCCTCCTCTCCTGCTCACAGCCAAACAGACATTCCACCTTCCTTTGACCCACAAGACCCACAGCTGTCCAGTAACACCTCACATTTTTTATCTTCCACCTCAGCCCTAGACCGTTCTGCTTCTACATGTTTGCTTTCAACCATATCAGAAGATGCTAATACTTCCTTTGCTTCCCCCTTCCACCTGTGTGTCTCAAGAAGTCAGGTGAAGATGCAACTGGAGAGACTGAATAGGAATAAGGCTGCAGGTCCAGATCATGTCAGCCCTAGAGTCCTGAAGGTCTGTGCAGAGCAGCTCTGTGGGATTCTGCAGCACCTCTTCAACCTTAGCCTGGCCCAGAAGAAGGTTCCGGTATTGTGGAAGACCTCCTGTCTTGTTCCGGTACCAAATAAAACTCACCCATCAGTCCTCAATGACTATAGACCTGTTGCCCTGACATCTCACATCATGAAGGTCCTAGAGAGACTCCTCTTGGCCCACTTGAGTAAGCAAACAGTAAACCATCAGGACCCCCTTCAGTTTGCTTATCGCTGTGGAGTTGGAGTTGAAGATGCCATCATACACCTGCTTCAACAAACCCACTGTCATCTGGACAAAGCCAGTAGCACTGTGAGGATCATGTTCTTTGATTTCTCCAGTGCATTTAATACAATCCAACCTGATTTGCTTTGTCAGAAACTCCAGAAGACTCAGGTGGAGGCCTCAACAATCTCCTGGATCAAAGACTACCTGACAAACAGACCACAGTTTGTGAGACTGAAGGGTTGTGAGTCTAACCAGGTAGTCAGCAGCACAGGAGCACCACAGGGGACTGTACTCTCACCATTCCTTTTCACTCTGTACACCTCAGACGTCCAGTACAAGACAGACTCCTGTCATCTGCAGAAATACTTGGATGATTCTGCAGTCGTGGGGTGGATCAGAGATGGACAAGAAGCTGAGTACAGGAAGGTGGTGGACCGCTTTGTGGCATGGTGTGGAAACAATCATCTCATTTTGAACGTGACTAAAACAAAGAAGATGATTGTAGATTTTAAGAGAAACAGGAATAAGTCATAAACTATTTCTATCATGGGAGAAGAAGTGGAGGTGGTGGAGGAGTATAAATACCTCGGTGTTCACCTGGACAACAGACTAGAGTGGAGATGCAACTGTGAAGCCATCTACAAGAAGGGACAGAGCAGACTGTACCTCTTGAGGAAGCGTAGGTCCTTTGGTGTTTGCAGCAAGATGCTGCATATCTTCTATAAGTCTGTTGTGGAAAGTGTGATCTCTTCTGCCATCATCTGCTGGGGAAGCAGCATCAGAGCCAGGGACTTAAAAAAGCTCAACAAGCTGATACAAAAGGCTGGCTCTGTTCTGGGGACTCGTCTGGAACCTCTGGAGATCATTGTGGAAAGACGGATTCTTCATAAAATGAAGAACATTATGGAGAACCCTGAGCATCCTCTTCATGAGACTGTCCTACAACAACAGAGTGTCTTCAGTCAGAGGCTTCTTCAGATCTGCTGTAAGACGGAGCGCCACAGGAGATCCTTCCTGCCCACAGCCATCAGCATCTACAACGGCTCTTTGAAGAAACCTGAATAATATGAGCTATAACAACATTTAATTTCCCTTTGGGATTAATAAAGTATTTTTGAATTGAATTGAATTGAATTAATTGTAACATGACAAAATGTGTCTTTAACAAGAAACATTTTCAGGTGTTTTTCACTTTTTTAACTATCATACAATATGCGGCTGACTGACCAAATCTCCTAACCAGTCTCCTGTATGTCAACATGTAATGAAAGTAGTTTAAACCATAGGAACAATTTTGAAACCTTCTACATGAGATGTGCATAGTTCAAACAATTCAGTATTTAGGGTAACTTTAGTTTTCTGTATCTTTTTTACATTTTAGTCCTATAAGTTACCTACAATACTATTTAAGGACTTGTTCGCTTACCTACACAATTCAAAGTATTTTAAGAGCAAAATGTTTCATCTAGTTTCCTGTAAGTGAGATTAGGTATCTCAGAAGGGGCAATTGACAGAAAGCACTTTCTAAATAGAAGGAAGAGCTGCTTTTAATTATTTTAAAATGGATTTATAGCACATAGAACACACTTTATTTGCGCAAAAAACAAACAAACCGGCAATCATTAAAGCAAATACCATAAGGAAAATATTTTTAAAAGTACCACAACTAGTAGTAACATTCAGTCTTTCTTTGGAAAGATTCTGCAACTAATTGCATTTTGAAGCATACATTTCACACTTCATAATTTATCTCACTTTAAAATTTTTTATTTGCTCCATAATTCACCCTTCCATTGGTAAACAAATTGTTAATTTGCTTAAGTTATGAAAAAACTGCTAAACTATAAACATACAATGAAGGGGAACTAATAATTCTAGGCACAACTGTGTTTCATTCTTTGTAATGCATTGTGTTGCATAAATCTACATACTGATTGAAAAATTGTTTTTCCTGTGTTATGACAATTTTTATTAATCTCATGATTGTTGCTAATCTTAATCAATGAAAAAATATTTTTTAATTAAAGCAGTCTAAATGAGATGAATGAGTTGGGATTGGAATCTATCCTACTTACAGGGGATGTTGTTCTCAATCTCATCAGTATTATTCCAGGGAGCCATTTGTGAACTTTACTATCCCAGCCATTAAATTTGAACATCCTCCCAGCCATCATGTTAATAAAGTACCAGGTATTAGACTGAGCCTCTGGCATTGGAGTCCACTATTAATGTTCCCACTAGGCTGGTAGTATCAGCATGTGGCTGTACAGCTCTACAGCTGCTCTAGAGCCATATCATTCATCTTATTTAAATTAATTCATACTCCACCCTTAACTGTGGCTTGCAGAAATGAAATTATAAATGTAAAAATTTTTTTCTTGGGGGCAACTCAACTGTAATTGCTCATTATTCAGTCATAAAATGAATTTAATGTTTTGAATGCACAAAGGAGAGCGAAGAAGCAGGTTGAGCTTTAAAATAATCCTTAAAAATACAACTTGCATAAAGAAGCGCTGCTTTGTAAAATTCACCCTGGAGAGCCAGATTTTAAGTTTAATTAGGTAGACGTCCAGAATATATAGATTTACATGTAATTCCTTTTGAGTTTCCAGTGTAATCCTCCTTAACTTTTCCCCACCCCAGAGTATTTTTGTCTGTAAGCTTCAATTCCAACTCTATTGTAGGTCCGAGATAGAGCAGAAGTTATTGTTAGTGGACACAGAACTGGGGATTTGTCTAATTTAATTAAAGCTGTTGAGCTAGCTGTGGCTTCTGCATTATAGTCAAATGTGTTCATACTTACAGAGAAAAGATTTAGGTTTTTACCTGAAATTATCTAAATTGAACAGGACCAGAAATGCTCATTTGTTAAATAATCAGTACTGCACTTCTTTTACCATTCCTAACAGAGCAAGAGTCAGATAATACAGTAAGAGCCAAACATTTGAACTTGTGCATTCGGTCAGCAAACTGACACTACTGAAAGCCTTTTATATAACCAAAGGCCATGTTCAGAGTGTCAAACTAGTTCTGAGGAGCTGCTGTGGAGCGTGATGTCCCTGTGATTTTTCATAAAATGAAAGTCAATTTCAAAAATCAAATTTACCACTGTGTCAGAGATTTTGTCATAAATTGTACTGCTAAGGGCATATTAGGTTTGTCAGAAAAGATCCTTCTGAATAGCAATCATGCTGGTAAAACTTGTTACCAACCCTTTTTATAAGTCATTTTCTACCGCTTATTCCATAGTGGGTTGCGGGGGAGCTGGTGCCTATCTCCAGCAGTCTATGGGCGAGAGGCAGGGTACACCCTGGACAGATCGCCAGTCCATCGCAGGGCAACACACAAACAACCATGCACACACTCATTCATACACCTAAGGTCAATTTAGAGTGACCAATTAACCTAACAGGCATGTCTTTGGACTGTGGGAGGAAGCCGGAGTACCCGGTGAGAACCCACGCATGCACGGGGAGAACATGCAAACTCCATGCAGAAAGACCCCAGGCCGGGAATCGAACCCAGGACCTTCTGCCAACAGGGGTTGGACAATGAAACTGAAACACCTGGTTTTAGACCACAATAATTTATTAGTATGGTGTAGGGCCTCCTTTTGCAGCCAACACAGCGTCAAATCGTCTTGGGAATGACATATACAAGTCCTGCACAGTGGTCAGAGGGATTTTAAGCCATTCTTCTTGCAGGATAGTGGCCAGGTCACTACGTGATACTGGTGGAGGAAAACGTTTCCTGACTCGCTCCTCCAAAACATCCCAAAGTGGCTCAATAATATTTAGATCTGGTGACTGTGCAGGCCATGGGAGATGTTCAACTTCACTTTCATGTTCATCAAACCAATCTTTCACCAGTCTTGCTGTGTGTGTTGGTGCATTGTCATCCTGATACACAGCACCGCCTTCAGGATACAATGTTTGAACCATTGGATGCACATGGTCCTCAAGAATGGTTCGGTAGTCCTTGGAAGTGACGCGCCCATCTAGCACAAGTATTGGGCCAAGGGAATGCCATGATATGGCACTGATCCACCCCCATGCTTCACTCTGGGCATGCAACAGTCTGGGTGGTACGCTTCTTTGGGGCTTCTCCACACCGTAACTCTCCCGGATGTGGGGAAAACAGTAAAGGTGGACTCATCAGAGAACAATACATGTTTCACATTGTCCACAGCCCAAGATTTGCGCTCCTTGCACCATTGAAACCGACGTTTGGCATTGGCATGAGTGACCAAAGGTTTGGCTATAGCAGCCCGGCCGTGTATATTGACCTGTGGAGCTCCCGACGGACAGTTCTGGTGGAAACAGGGGAGTTGAGGTGCACATTTAATTCTGCCGTGATTTGGGCAGCTGTGGTTTTATGTTTTTTGGATACAATCCGGGTTAGCACTCAAACATCCCTTTCAGACAGCTTCCTCTTGCATCCACAGTTAATCCTGTTGGATGTGGTTCGTCCTTCTTGGTGGTATGCTGACATTACTCTGGATACCGTGGCTCTTGATACATCACAAAGACTTGCTGTCTTGGTCACAGATGCGCCAGCAAGACGTGCACCAACAATTTGTCCTCTTTTGAACTCTGGTATGTCACCCATAATGTTGTGTGCATTTCAATATTTTGAGCTAAACTGTGCTCTTACCCTGCTAATTGAACCTTCACACTCTGCTCTTACTGGTGGAATGTGCAATCAATGAAGACTGGCTACCAGGCTGGTCCCATTTAGCCATGAAACCTCCCACACTAAAATGACAGGTGTTTCAGTTTCATTGTCCAACCCCTGTATATATATATATATATATACAGTGCAGACCAAAAGTTTGGACACACCTTCTCATTCAGTGTTTTCTTTATTTTCATGACTATGAATATTGTAGCTTTACACTGAAGGCATCAAAACTATGAGTTAACACATGTGGAGTTATATACTGAACAAAAAAGTGTGAAATAACTGAAAATATGTCTTATATTCTAGGGTCTTCAAAGTAGCCACCTTTGCTTTGATTACTGCTCCGCACACTCTTGGCATTCTGTTGATGAGCTTCAAGAGGTAGTCACGTGAAATGGTTTTCACTTCACAGGTGTGCCCTGTCAGGTTTAATAAGTGGGATTTCAAGCCTTATAAATGGGGTTGCGACCATCAGTTGTGTTGTGCCGGAGGTGGATGCAGTACACAGCTGATAGTCCTACTGAATGGACTGTTAGAATTTGTATTATGGCAAGAAAAAAGCAGCTACGTAAAGAAAAACGAGTGGCCATCTTTACTTTAAGAAATGAAGGTCAGTCAGTCCGAACAATTGGGAAAGTGTCCCCAAGTGCAGTGCAAAAACCATCAAGCGCTACAAAGAAACTGGCTCACATGAGGACCACCCCAGGAAAGGAAGACCAAGATTCACCTCTGCTGCGGACGATAAGTTAATCCGAGTCACCAGCCTCAGAAATCGCAGGTAACAGCAGCTCAGATTAGAGAACAGGTCAATGCCACACAGAGTTTTAGCAGCAGACACATCTCTAGAACAACTGTTAAGAGGAGACTGTGTGAATCAGGCCTTCATGGTAAAATAGCTGCTAGGAAACCACTGCTGAGGACAAGCAACAAGCAGAAGAGACTTGTTTGGGCTAAAGAACACAAGGAATGGACATTAGACCAGTGGAAATCTGTGCTTTGGTCTGATGAGTCCAAGTCTGAGATCTTTGGTTCCAACCACCGTGTCTTTGTGCGGCGCAGAAGAGGTGAACGGATGGACTCTACATGCCTGGTTCCCATCGTGAAGCATGGAGGAGGAGGTGTGATGGTGTGGGGGTGCTTTGCTGGTGACATTGTTGGGGATTTATTCAAAATTGAAGGCATACTGAACCAGCATGGCTACCACAGCATCTTGCATCTTGTAGTTTTGGGACTACAATCCATCCACCTTGACCACCCAGGGACATATGATCAGAGACTGCACTTCCTACGGCAACTCAAAAAGTTCAAACTTCCACAGGAGCTGGTGATCTTTTATACCGCCATTATTCAGAATTAGCTTTATTGCCAAGTTTGTACGGACAAACTAGGAATTTGTATCCGGTAAACATTGCTCTCAGTAATAAAGAATATATTTTTAAATCTACATTTATACACAATTGACTACAATAGGATATGATGTGCGATCAGTCCGAATAAAAACAGCCTGGGAGAAGGAAGCAGACAGCGCTCTGTAGCGCCGACCTAAAGGTAAAAACAGTTTGTGTGCAGGATGTGTGGGGTCTGCAGAGATTTTGTCTGTCCTGTGTTCGTCCATCAGTGTGCAGTTTGACTCATCCACAAAACAGGACAGGTACAAACTACAACAAACAATTAGGTCTGCAGAGAGGATGATTGGGGCTGACCCTCTTTCCATCCAAGACTTGTACAGATCAAGGGTCAGGAAAAAGGCAGCCAACATCTCTGCACAACCCACACATCCTTGTGAGAAGCTGTTTAGACTGTTACATTCAGGTTAGTGCTACAGATTATAGAGGTTAATAAAAAAAATAAAAAAAACAGCTGCCACAGAGACGGTTTCTTTCCCCAGACTGTCACTCTGATCAGCATTTAAGTCATAGTCCCAAGTTTAACACATTGCATTTTTGCACTTATGTACTGAACAAATAGCTATTTCCACAATTGTGTTGTACTTATAACAATGATAATGAAGCATATTCTATTCTATTCATTAATTCTACCATCTATTTCTGTTTAGTAAAAACACTTTAAATATAGATACCATTAAAATGTCTTAATTGAGAACAAAGAAGAACCAATGTCATATTCTTTGTTTGTGTGGGCACAAGCTTGGCGAATTAAGCTGATTCTGTTTCTGATACTTCAAAGTTGTTCCTGCTTTCCAGATATATTTTGTCAAGGTTCTAATAACCCTCATACTATTCATGCAACCTATTCTATTATAACACTGTATTGCTCTTGGTGCTGTTTAAATCATGTACTGCTTAAAACTTAATTTAACAATTAACAGCACAGTTCATTTAGGACATAAAGAGACTGATACGAACAGTCGTATACAATTTTTAGTATTATTGAGCTGAAATGTTTACACCTCAATTTTCATCTATCCATTGGTCTATCATCCAACCTTCTTTCTATCATCTACCCTTCCTTTTAACTATCATCCGTATGTTCATTTTCCATTTATCTGTCCGTCAGTCCTTCTCTTTACCCATTCATTCTTCTGTCCGATCTTCTGCTCCCGTCTGTCCGCTCGTCCGTCCATCCATCCATTTTTTAATCTAACAGCTATGGAAATATCTGCTGTGAACCTTTGTATTCATACTTTAAAAAAGGGACACAAAAATTGTTTAGGGGAATTTTAAGTCTGTAAAAGTAATTTTTAATTTTAACATACAAATGTGTAGGAACTATCAGATAAGGAAGAAGGGGAGAAGTGTAATTTATAACATTACCACCATCATTGTTATCTCTAGCTGCCTAGCATCATGTGTATGTAAATTTAAAAAGAACGAAGTTCCAGAGTCTTTACAAAGCAATTAAATCTTGATACATGTAGATGCACTGCTCCACTTTGTTGCTCAGCATAGTGGCCCATCACTGCTGAATGTGACACTAATGCACATATCTGTTGGTTGGTTGCATTTTACATAATCCACTCTTGTACCATCAGCTGTCAACTCTTTATGAGAGAGACAGGTGTGGATCCTGCTCCTCAGGAATAGGCTGTAGATTTTTTTGTGGGTCAGTGAATAAAAATGGTAAATAATACAATTGTTTTTCTTGCTCTGTGTTTGGAAATGTTAGAGGGACGCCATGGTGCAACTTAAAGAGAAGGTTGAGCAATAATTTGCCAACAGATTTATCATGGATCCAACAGGGCAAAGATTCCTCTGAGGTTCTGAAAAGCAATAATTATCTTGCTATTAAATGACTTCGTAAATCATAAAGGCTCATGGGTGAACTCCTGAAAGTATTTTTAGGCATGTGGTTAAATAGTGTGTGTACCAGTATGCCAGGATAATTTCTAGTTATTTTGGTGGTATAGAAAAAAGCCCTTTTCAGTGTACTTCATATACACAAAAAATGGGACATTGTAACAGCTTCTTTCTTGACAAACAATTTAACACAATTCCTCGCCATTTTGATTTGTCCATTTCTCCAAAACCAAACAGTGTCTTTCCCACCAGACTGATTTAAACCGATGTTATAGAGGTCCTAAAGCTTCTTCTGATCAATACTGCTGCAAAAACACTTCAAACTTGAAATTAAACTTTCTTTATTTCACCAAACCCATGGTGGTATTCAGAAGGTTGCTTGTTAGATAGTTCTGCATCATCATCAATTATTTCTTGCTATTGGTAAGGGGAATGACTTTGTTGTTGGAGCTTTTATTTATGTTATAAAGTCTCTCTGTTTAGTACAGGCAAGTGAAAAACACTAGACACCTTTTCTAAGTCTGGACAAATAATCTTTTTCTTATGACTTTAGAAGTTAGTTGCAACTAAAATGTGTTTGTTCTAGTCACACTTGTCACACTTTGCTCTGTTATTAGATGCACTGGAGTAAAACCAGCCTTCACTAACAACTGTATTGTTCAAATGGATAGTCAAAGGGCTGGTTTTCAAGAACCATTGGCCCACTTTCTAAATGAGACAGTTGTAAATTAAAATAAAATACAATAAAAACACATAAAGTGTATTTGTTGGGCATGCTATGTTGTTATCATACCAAGCTTGTATATTCATGTGCGATATAGACTTAACTACAGTATTGATCAAGGAATTTTCTTTCTTTTCAAAATAGACCTCTATAATGAAAATATTTTAAATTGATTGTTGGCTGTTAAGTGTAAATGCAGCAAAAAGTTGGAGTGCCAGTCCGATTTCTCCGCAGATCCAGTTATGCAGGAAAAGTAAGTTGAGTTCACTGAAAAAACCCAAAAGATCAGAGGGGCAGTCAGCACATCCACATCAACTCCAGTACCAAAGTTGTCTTCGACTAGAACTGATTTTGACAACATTTCCCAATTTCACCAAATAAACCACAAAAACTTAGAAGAAATGTACACCAACTAAGCTCTTCTTCCTGGTGTCTCGATGTTTTACCCACAGCTTTCCTTAAGAACGCTTTGGCTGTCATAACATCTGATTTAACACAAATAATAAACACGTCCCTTTTGTCAGGTGATTTCCCCCAGGACCTAAAAACAGCAATTATCAAACCTCTATTGAAAAAGAGCAACTTGGACAAGCTGCTACTACAGAACTACAGGCCTATATCAAACCTCTCCTTCATCAGTAAGATAATTGAAAAAGCTGTGTTTCAGCAGTTAAACAACTTCCTAACAACGACCAACTGCTTCGATGTCTTCCAGTCAGGCTTCCTGCTCACCACAGTACAATGACTGCTCTTGTCAAGGTGTTCAATGACATCCGTATAAATGCAGACTGTGGAAGAACCACAGTGCTGGTATTATTGGACCTTAGTGCAGCATTCAACACTGTTGATCACTCCATTTTATTAGAGCGCCTGGAAAACTGGGTCGGCCTTTCTGGTACAGCACTCAACTGGTTTAAATCCTACTTGAAGGACAGGGACTTTTTTGTGTCAGGAGGTAACTTTACATCAGAGACCACAAAAATCACATGTGGTGTTCCCCGAGGGTCCATCTTAGGGCCCCTCCTATTCAATATCTACATGCTCCTCCTAACTCAGATTTTAATAAACAACAAAGTAAGTTATCATAACTATGCAGACGACACACAGCTATACGTTACGATGTCACCAGGTGACTATGAACCCATTCAAGTGCTGGGTAAATGCTTAGAAGAAATCAATGCATGGATGGGCCTAAATTTTCTTCAGCTGAATCAAAACAAAACTGAAGTAATAATGTTTAGACCAAAGGAAGAGTGTTTAAAAGTTAGCACACAGCTTCAGTTAATACAGCTAGAAACCACCAGTCAGGCTCGAAACCTGGGTGTAGTGATGGACTCAGACCTGAACCTTCAGAGGTACATAAAGGTAGTAACTAGGTCGGCCTTCTATCACCTAAAGAACATTTCCAGGATTAAAGGACTAATGTCTCAGCAGGACCTTGAAAAACTAATTCATGCATTCATCTTTAGTAGAATTGATTACTGCAACGGTGTCTTCACAGGTCTGCCTAAAAGGTGGATCAGACAGCTGCAGTTGATCCAGAACGCTGCTGCCCGCGTCCTCACTAGAACTAAGAAAGTGGAGCACATTTCCCCGGTTCTAAGTCCTTAAACTGGCTCCCTGTAGCTCAGAGAATAGACTTTAAAATACTTGTGTTAGTCTATAAATCACTGAATGGCTTAGCGCCAAAATACATTACAGACCTTTTGTCACCACCCAGACCTCAGGTCTTCTGGCTCAAATCTACTCTGCAGAACCAGAACCAACCATTTAGAAGCAGCTTTTCGTTCTTATGCTCCACTAATCTGGAATAAACTCCCAGAAATCTGTAAAAGCACTGAAACCCTAAGTTACTTCAAATCAAGATTAAAAACTTATTTGTTTAGAATGGCCTTTGACTGAGCTATCTAAACATTATTAGTTAAGTTTTCAGTCCAACTTTCCTTTCATTTTCTTATCCATCATTCTATTCTCTTTATTTTTTAATTAACTCTGTTGTTTGATTTTCTGTATCAATGTACCGTAATGTTTTTCCTTATGCACAGCGCCTGGAGTGCCTTGTAGCTGAAAAGCGCTATATAAATAAACTTGACTTGACTTAAGTTCAAGAGAGTAAATGCATGAAAATGACTTTTTCCTCACCCTTCAAAAACAGTCTCTCTGTTATATATTCAATAATAACTATGACTTGCAAAGCAAGGTGCTTAGTTTATGAAGCAGGCAAACAGCTCTGTTGGTAAGTCCCCTATTATTAGATGGAAAAGCGAAGAGATCAGTAACTGTATTTCTACAGTTGTTCAATCTGGAACCTTGTATTGGAGCAAGGAACAATGTCTAGAAACTCAGAGAGGACCAAAATATCTCTCGCTGTTAATAAAAAAAATCCTGATCATCATTATTGTTGCACAAGTTAGAGCATATTTACAAAACTACTGTGGATTATGTTATCATGTTCATATCTGAAGAGTTTTTATCTTACAAAAAGGACTGCTTCATAACTTTCCAATGAAACGTGTGCTACTATTACTGGGTTTTTAGGAGCTTTACAAAACATTAAGATCCCAATAAATGTAGGTTATTTTTTTATTGAACTGTTGAAATTGCTTATGATTAGATACTTTTGAAGGTTAAAGAACATGTTTGATTTGTATTACATGGAATTATGAATAGTGAAAACAGAATGTGGGAAATAATCAAATTAAAACTGGAAAAAATGAAACGCATTTTAAAGGGTCCTAGGTTTCGGTGGACCATTAAAAGCAGCTAGCGCAATTTTCCATACAAATATTTTCTTAGTGTCTGTACGTTTTACCTCAGTTGTTTTAATGTTACTGTGTATTTCGGCACTTTAAGTTCAATGTATTTATTATGTTTATTCTTGTGTGTAAAGTAAAGCATTTTTTGTCGAGAATAAAAAGTAATTAGGTTGGTCAAGTTTAAGTTCAAATTTCCAATAAAGTTAGAGTGCGCATTGCAGAGTGCAGAATGGTTTAGATCTAAAGTCAAATTTGTTTTGCTTGTATTTATAAGCAAATTTAATCAATAGGATTAGTTCACCCCTGGTTGTTCTGGACCTTCAATCTCATCCAGAAATCAGATTTGGACGTTTGGACATAAACTTTGACAACCAGTTATAGAGCTTGAGTTAAGCGTGTACAGGGGAATACTACACCCCCACCACCACAACGACAATCTCCCAATCAATCATTGTGAGCTTTAGTATCTCTGTAATTAAGATCTATGCCAGTGTGAGTCAATTCAACAGGGCATTATTGGCATGCAACATGTGAAACTTGGCACTTGAAACTAATGGCCTTTCAAAAACGGCACTAAAGCAATCTTTTTCTATTGAGATAATACACACTGAGTTTCTGATGAGGATTGTGATTCTGTATACTGTGCAGTCTAACACATTACTGTTTTGCAATTAAGCCCTGATAATTAAAACATGCACTGATTATGTGTGGAAGAGCAAAAGTTTCAGCTGCTTCCATTCACTGTTACTCTGCTTTTCACAATATAAAGTAGGTCATCCTGGTGATAGTTTCTGGAACAATAGGAGTGCTGGCGCAAACCTGCATGCATCAGAGTGACAACACAGATAAGAACTGAGTAGAAATTACAACTACATCTTCCTAAATGGTGGCATAATTGAGTTATTGAGTTAAAGATTATTTTTCAAGTGTTCGTTCACCATGGTGTTCGTTCACCATGGTGGTTTGTTAGATGATAATTTATGGTTTATTAGATAGATTTATCAAACTGATTTATTAAAATTTATAAAAACGGAATACTTTTTCAGAAAAGGTTAACAAAATTAAATTATGGGTCAAATTTATTAAACAGCAGTATGCTCTCGAAGAAAAAGCTCAAATAGTCAATCACAATGAACATTAGATGAAAACAGAATGGCAATGATACAACAGACTTTTCAGCTTACACAATGTTCAATGTTAATAAACTCAAAAGTTAATGCAAGAATGTTTTGTATTCACTCTGCTTTGACCTGAACTTAAAAACTGATGGATCACAAACAACAGGACAAGCAATCAAGCAGTCCAAGAATCTGTCAGAACTGGTTGTCTGTTTACAAAAGAGATTGGGTGTGAACCCACTAAATTACATTTAACATGCTCATGCTGTGATATGCATTATTGTGATAGAATATAGGATTTTGTAATTTTTACTGACTTTAACTGTCTTTTTAGTGCTTGCATTTTTTAAACATATGTTAGATAGACATTAGGGTGTCTTATGTTTTTATTTCCTAAAAATGTTTGATACTTTTCTCACCACTTTGCCTGTTAATTTTTCTTTATTCTATAAATCACTACAAAATGCGATGCTTTACAGACTTTAATAGGTTTCAATTACTCCTAGCTGCATGTTTTTTATACAAATGTAAACATATTGGAAGGTGTGATTTAAGAAAAAAAGCTACCATACATCACACTTTAAATAGAAGGTCTTTAGATATTTTATGAGGCTGATATCAGTCAATCTAAGGCATAATTTAAGACAAAATATATTCATGGATCCCAGTAATTGCAGGTTTACAGACACACTGGCTGATGAGCAGAAATTTACCTATGTTTGATTAAAGAGCTGCAAGTGCACTGTTGAATACAAAATCGTAAGTGGGGATGGAAAAGACAACTGGCACTGAGTAAACATGGTTGAATTGCCTTCCCCACCCCCTACACCACACACAGTGTCTGTCCTCCTCTGCTGTCTTCTCCTTTTGTACCTTTTGGAGGAAGCCCTCCACTGAAGTGACAGCACACACCAGAGGCTGGGAGCCACGTCGCCAGATCGAGCTGGCCACTTCTTTCCCCAGGCATCGCAGCACTTCCGGTACACTGGCACACCAAGCATGCACAATTCAAGTACAGCTTGTCTTCACACATGCACATGGCACATGTTAATTTGCACTGGAAAAGCATTCCACATAATTGCAAGCCATTTCTGAAAAAACACGAATGTCTTCTACACACATCTTTCTAATATCTTACCCTCAACTTGTATATATATTGTCACACACCAGCCAACAATTGTGTCTCCACATCCCCTCAGACTGCCATTGCTTCAAGCTTACATATGTTATACAATTCTGTTGGGCACCCATGGGATACAGTGTCATCCAGTGTTATCCAGTGGCATTCTAGTTCCTTTTCTGTACCCCAAGTTGCCACTGTTTTCTTTTGCGTGTCCTACTGCTCTGGGGGTGGCCTTAGCCCAGAAACACCATCAAAGACAGAAGAAAAAAGAACACCCCCAGTCCCCCCCCCCCCCCTCCCCCAGAGGGGTGTGTGTGTGCAAGTACTTGCTGTGCTGTCTTGACTTCAGGCCATAGACATTCCCTGCATCTCTGGAGATGTTGTTTTATGTGACAGGTGGCAGCTGGGGATAGTTCCGGCTTTCCACTGAGCCCTGTAGTTAGCTCTCTGCATGTTAAAAAAAACAGGACAGGGGAAAGTTTTAAAACCATGTTCTACCCAACATATGACAAATTAAATGCTTACATTCTTATTGCAAAGTTAATCTGTGATATAACATCTGTCTAGTTGCACGTCCATTCATTTCCACATTTATTGTACTTTGAATTTGACTTATAAGTGAATAATAAGTGTTTTATTTAAACACAATTGCCAATTTACCGGTACAACATGGGCCATTCCAAGACATCTAGCCCTATGGATACCAAATGAAGAATTTAGTGTTTTAGTTTGTTTTATTCTTCATGATGCTTAGCCCTTTTCAAATCATAGTTTTGCAATAAACATGCAACCCACTTTGTTATTCATATCATAGAAGTTGATACAGCATATACTGTGCTTTCAGAACATGCAGCTGGGATTGCAGAACCAAAGGGAAAATAATAATATGCTAAACATTCATCTTAGTAATGTGTGTAAGGTGTTTGTGGAATTCCCCCTATATTTGCCTGAGCTGTATGTTGCGATCAGTGGTGTTTATTGCATAATTGCTGGTCAGGGCACTCAAAAAATACAGAGTCTGCAAATAGGTTTTAACTATATTTTTTAGCAAACAAAGAATGCTAACTTGACCTAGCAAATAGTTTTCACAAATCGGACCTGTATTTTGAAACATCTGTTATCTTTCTAGAACAATTTAGTCTAGATGTTATTAGTGTATTCATTGTGGTTTTCAGGATGGAGGCCCTGATAAAAAAAAAGCATTACAAATGCTAATTTTGTTTTCTCAGAAGTAGACTAAAGGTTTAAATTTTTTTTTACTGTGTTTTAAAGAATCTCTGTACAGTGTAGAAAAACCCAGTACTGCTTCATTGCATTTTAGATTTTAAACTGGAGACAAGTGCTTGCCCCCTGACAGAATGGCAGTTACCCATAAAGTCCATATCAAAAACTGCCAGTGATTGTGATCCTCATACAGGCTATCCAAATGCATTAAATTCAAACATTCTCAGTATGTTATTTGCATTGGCTCATGCTAATGGGCCAATGCAAATAACATGTATTTTACAGAATAGAGAAGAGTTCTGTTTGAACTCAGGTGCTTTGCTGCTGTTTTTGGTTTAGTATCTTGTCAATGCAACACACTCATTCCACAATCCCAATTTACTCTTAGCTATCATGGCTGTTATGGCCTTGTCACAGCTTTCAGATCAAAAGGTACATGTGCAGAGTTTGCCACTTTAACCTGTGCTAAGATTATATGGTTATCAGACCCAAAGCAGCAACTGCTTCAGTTTTCACAAACAGAGGAGAGCACAAAAAAGGCAGATTGCAAAATAATAAGCGTATAATGGATATTTTATTGGCAAATCTGCATTGCTATCAGGTATGATGATGAAATTGTCCCTTGAATAAACCAGCAGTAGAACCAGACCAGCTACAGTGAGAAAGAATGGAAAAGAAACAAAGAGGGAGAGAAAATTATGATGACATTCATGATCAGTGTGGAGGAAGAGAAGAAACAGTTTTCCCATTGAACTACTTTCTGCTTGTTCAGGAGCAGTTTCAAACATATTCTTTGATGTATGCTGCAAAGTTCAACAAATTTTAACTTTGACTGGGGCCCAACACAGCTCCATTGAACTCTACACATCTTGAAGGAGGGCACTGTGCTCTACTTGCACTTTTCTCTGTGCGGTTAAAAGTACTCTAGCGCAGGGCTTGCAATACAGATGAATGTGCTTGAGAGTGCAGCGGATTAGGTGAAACCACCATGTGACTACCTCCTGACACAGATCCGAAGAAGACAAATGTGTTGACTTCAATCCCTTCTGTGTCGAAACCATCCTACCTGATCGAGAGGCATGAAAAGCATGTGTAGATCGCAGACTGAAGGTCTGATCTAAAAGGGGCTGTTGTATTTTTAGGTATATGTTTTTTTCTTAAAGTACTTCATTTGAGTACTTGCACACTGCTCTTAAAATGTCTATAGTAAGTGATCTTTTTATTTTCTTATTATACAATACATTAAATTTATTTCTTAGAAATAATATGGCCATCACAGCAGAGCCAATACTAAATTTCAAATGTTGGAGTTTTTGCTGTTAAAACCTTTGGTTGTTTTCTGCACTTACAATAATTTGTTTTCACAAAATCTGTAATACTGATTCATCTGACCACAAGCTCTATCTCCACTTAGTGAGGATCAATGTTAGATGCCCTATGAGTCCAGAGAAATCAAGGCGATCAATGGATAAGAATTTCTTTTAAATAGCGTACAAGACATTGTATTGCTAAAGATTTCAAAAAGTAACCTCTTAGCCAAAATGGTTTAATAAGGTATTGATGAAAACATTGGTTTGACAAACCGCTGTCTGATGGAACAATGATCCTGAGTGCCCATCTTCGAGTCCATCAGCATTCCTCCAGATTCCTTGAATTGTATCATACTTTGCCATAGTATGTGATGGCAATAGAAAGCCCCTTTCAGTCTTTCCTTTAAACTTTAAATTCTGTGTCCACATTCTAAGCATGTGGACAAATTGAAATATTACTAGCCTCTTGTGAACAACTAGACTAGCTTCCCCTTGTGAATACTGCGAGAACAGCATAAATGGCTTTTTAGCAGTGTAAAACAAAGGGCTGTTTCAGTTTTTTTTAATGAGTTTGGACCATTTGATTTTAATAATGAACAAAGGTTTTTTTACACTATAGTTCAAGACAGGGTCTCCAACTCCAATCCTTGAAGGGCGATGTCTTGCAACTATTAGATATGCATCTGCTTCAACACACCTGAATCAAATAATTAGAGCATCAGAATGGCTCTGTAGAAATCAATTGCATGCTGAGAAGCTTATTCTGCAATTGGATTTAGATGGATGTATCTAAGAGTAGCAGGACACCGGCCCTCGAGGGCTGGAGTTCGAGACCCCACGTTTAAGATTTATGAAATCTTTATTTGGTTTGTAAAAATAAAACAGGAAAATTTGACTTTTTAGCTGACATTAGAAACGCTTTAGAATACACTTAAGACAGGAATAAAAACCGAAATACACTGCTCAAAAAAATAAAGGGAACACTCAAATAACATCTGAATGAATGAAATATTCTCATTGAATACTTTGTTCTGTACAAAGTTGAATGGGCTGACAACAAAATCACACAAAAATCATCAATGGAAATCAAATTTATTAACCAATGGAGGCATGAATTTTGGAGTCACACACAAAATTAAAGTGGAAAAACACACTACAGGCTGATCCAACTTTGATGTAATGTTCTTAAAACAAGTCAAAATGAGGCTCAGTATTGTGTGTGGCCTCCACGTGCCTGTATGACCTCCCTACAACGCCTGGACATGCTCCTGATGAGATGGCGGATGGTCTCCTGAGGGATCTCCTCCCAGACCTGGACTAAAGCTTCTGCCAACTCCTGGACAGTCTGTGGTGCAACGTGACGTTGGTGGATGGAGGGAGACATGATGTCCCAGATGTGCTCGACCGGATTCAGGTCTGGGGAACGGGCGGGCCAGTCCATAGCTTCAAAGTCTTCATCTTGGAGGAACTGCTGACACACTCCAGCCACATGAGGTCTAGCATTGTCCTGCATTACGAGGAACCCAGGGCCAACTGCACCATGCGGCCCTCCAAAGAAATGCCACCCCACACAATTACTGAACCACTGCCAAACCGGTCATGCTGAAGGATGTTGCAGGCAGCAGATCGCTCTCCACGGTGTTTCCAGACTCTGTCACGTCTGTAACATGTGCTCAGTGTGAACCTGCTTTCATCTGTGAAGAGCACTGGGCACCTGTGGCAAATTTTCCAATCCTGTTGTCCTCTGGCAAATGCCAAGCATCCTGCACGGTGTTGGGCTGTGAGCACAACCCCCATTTGTGGACGTCGGGCCCTCATCCCATCCTCATGGAGTCGGTTTCTAACCGTTTGTTCAGACACATGCACATTTGTGGCCTGCTGGAGGTCATTTTGCAGGACTCTAGCAGTGCTCCTCCTGGATGAGCTGCACTACCTGAGCCACTGGTGTGGGTTGTAGAGTCCGTCTCATGTTACCACGAGTGTGAAAGCACCACCAACATTCAAAAGTGACCAAAACATCAGCCAGAAAGCATAGGTACTGAGAAGTGATCTGTGGTCCCCACCTGCAGAACCACTCCTTTATTGAGTGAGTCTTGCTAATCGCCAAAGATTTCCCCCTGTTGTCTATTCCATTTGCACAACAGCATGAGAAACTGATTGTCAATCAATGTTGCTTCCCAAGTGGACAGTTTGATTTCACAGACGTTTGATTTACTTGAAGTTATATAGTGTTTAAGTGTTCCCTTTATTTTTTTGAGCAGTGTACATGGACACTGATTAGACAGTGATTACAGATTATTTAGATAAAGTTTGTAGTTTGTGAAACCTTTACTCTCTGAAAATAAAAACGTGTAGATTATTTCCTCCAAATGTTTTCAAAATCTAAATTAATGTCTTTCTTGTGAACAAAATATTGTGTATCATTTTGTTTAATGAGATTGCCATATTAGTATACCCCTAATTACTTCCCATGTTGGTATGAATAGATTTTAGCAGTTCTAGTGAACACTGGAAAAAAATCTGCATTATTACTGACAAATGTGGAAACAATTCTGTACATAACTATACATAATCTGTGTATAACTTTAGCCATAGTAACTCATAAACCTTTCTTCATATTCACCATGCAACTGTTGCTTCATTGTAGTTTCATTGTGTGCTAACTTGACCAGCAACATTACCGGGGTGTATGATCCAATACTGAACACCACTATCCCAGACAGAATAAAACATGTATATATATATATATATATATATATATATATATATATATAACTGTTGCACTGTTTTGCCATTAGTGCTCGGTTACATATTTCTGTGAGCCTCTACCCAAATTAAATCAATCCAGAATGAAAGAACATGTGGGATTTCTCTCAAATCCCAAAGAACCAAGCTGTTCATCTGTTTACATATTCTTTTTTGAGAAATTTACATAAATAGCCAATACAGCAGCCTGTTTCCCCGGTAACATCGGGGGATTTACCAAGGCAACCTCCGCCCACAGAGACAGTCTGCTGCATTCCTCTGCTCTGGAGAATTATACACTAGGTGGGACTGATGTCAAGTTAATGAGTGGAACACACAGCACACCATCTAAGTTAATTGGCTTTACTTTTCTTGTAACTTGATGAAATGAACAGGCAGGATTACAGACAACTTGACTGTAATGGCTGAAAGGTATTCTCGTTTGCTCAGAGGTTTTGCCAAAAGTGGTGCACCTGACACTGGTGATGAGATCATAACCAGTAATAGAATAATAACTGTCATTAAGTTAGGCACAAATAAGGCTAAGAAAGAAGCACTAATTATATAAGTATTTATCTTGTTTCTTCTAGATATTTTATAGGATGCCAAAAAGTGTCACTTTGCTGAAGTTAGAGGGACACAGGCTTTGAAAACTGCACTGATACACATTTTAATTACATAACCCCTTTTCAGCACACAAACAAAATGTGAAATGGTCATAGGTCATAGGTTTATTTGGCATTTTAATGCCATTGTAAAGATTAAAACCGGCTGTTTTTTTAATACGGCAAACATTTGAGCATTTGGAAAATGAAGCCACTGATATTAGAATACAACAGAAAAATCCTCTATTGTCCCACAGTGGGGAAATTCGGATGCATCAGCAGCAAAGTTAAAGGGAAATGGAAGCATGGAGGTACACACAAAAGTTAAAAACTATTTAAAAAACCAACAAAAAACAACATAGGGTACAATTATTAAACATGGCATATTCAGATTAAATGAAATGTGCAACTGAGTAGAGTGATTGTAAAAATATATAAAATGTGCATATATATTGTGCATACAAATACAACAGACTATTTACAAAAAATGAAGAAAAAAACTGTGCAAATAACAGCAGAGATGTAAACACTTATTAAGTTTGTCAGGAGCAGTGATGGATATAAAGCCTTACAGATCCTGGGGGGAAGGATCTGTGATAACGCTCCTTTGCGCACCTAGGATGCAGCAGTCTTTCACAGAGGTCTCCAGTTCTGCAACAGCGCCATGCATAGGTTAAGAGACATTGTCTAAAAGTGGTATTTTTTCTAGACGGATTTTGTCTTCAACCACCTGCACTGTGTCCAGGGGGCATCATAGGACAGAGCTGGGCTTCATAATGAGCTTTTTGGACCGCTTCCTCTCAGTTGTAGATAAGTTGCTGCTCCAACACACCATAGAAGATGGCTGAAGCAAAGGGAATGAGTGATGGCTGAGAATCGGGAGGTGTGAAGTTCTGGGTTGAAAAGCAGCCAGGCATCGAAGATTATGGGGGATGGAGCAGGGGAGACTGGGCTGGGGAAGGGCTGAGTTTCTGATTAAATCTGTTAAAGAACTGGTTCATATAATTCATTCACCTTAAATCTCCTACAGCCAGGTAGTTTGGTTTGTTACCGAAAATTACTTCCAGCTGGTTCTCCATCTTCCTCCTTTAGATGTTTTATCCCATTCCTGATCTTTCCTTCTGCACAGCTCTCAGGTCCTTCTTGTTTCCTGATCGGAAGGCTTTCTTCTTCTCCTTGAGGAGAACCTTTATTTCAGGGTTGATCCAGGGCTTGTTACGTGAGAACACCATACCTTCATTAAGGGCCAACAGCTAGCAGCTCAATGTCCTTACTGCAGAGCATCTATTTGATAGTTAAACGCCCAGAGTTGTACTATCTATCACTCACAAACATAGTCAGACCCGCTTCTCTCTTCTTACCGCTCTCCTTGGTTCTGTAGACAGATTAAATGAAACCCGCCCATATTTATGTATGTCTAATGTTAGCCAAGTCTCAGTCAACATGATTAAGCACTTTGTTGGTAAGTGATTTTTCATTTTCCATGATGATCAACAGGATGACGGGTCTCTACCTTCCTCTTCGGTTGTGACGTGTGATGCAGGCGTGGGTCACACGTGTCTTCCTCCTCAGCTTGTGGGGAATATCGTGTCGCTCGGTGGGAGGTGGCAGAGCGGTGCTACCATGAGCTAGACAGATGACCTCTGGTGTAAACAATGGGAACGTGGCCACTCAAGCTATCTCCAAACACAAATGCCAAAAAAAAGAAAAACAATGTTGTCCACAAAAGGGTCAACTCCATAGTGTGTACAACAAGGCAGAAAAACAGACACACACTTCTTGAAAATATAGATTTAAAAGGAAGAACTTCAGTAAAGAGTGGATGCTGCTAAAAGAAGCTGCCTGCTTGTGCAGTGCAGAAGTAAATAGTGAAGTTCTCAAGGCAACATTTTTATGAAAGATTTCACTAATCTAAAATTTTTAGCCTCCTCATGTTTTTGTTTCATAATGATTTTTCAGCAAGTCACAGGGGATCTCTTTTACTGCAAGATGTGCTTTGACCTTATCTAGCTAAAAACAAGTTTTTTTTACGTATGAATAAAGCTTTATACCTTAATAGTTCCTGGCCTTTTTGTGCTCTATGATGTGTGGTTTTTAAATGTGGTCTTTAGATGTGTCATAACAAAACTGTAAAACTGTATTTACCTTGCTCCTTTCTCAACCATAAATACCCCCTCACAAACCGGTGACGGTTCAAAGCGTAGAGAAAGTAAATAAATGGAGCTATGCAGGAGCAATTCTTCATATTCTTTAACTTAATTGTAATGTTTAAATAGGACTCTTTCTTCAGCCTGACAGCGTACCCTTACTGCCGGTGTCCACCACCGGGTTCGGGGATTGCCGCCGCGACAGGCACTGCAGACCTTACGGCCGCAGCTACGGGCAGCAGCATCGACAATAGATGCGGAGAACATGGTCCACTCGGACTCTATGTCTCCAACATCCCCCGGAATCTGGTCAAAGCTCTCCCGGAAGTGGGAGTTGAATACAGCCCTGGCCAAAGGCTCCGCCAGACGTTCCCAGCAGACCCTCACTATGCGCTTGGGCCTGCCAAGTCTATCCGGCTTTCTCTTCCTCCAGCGGATCCAACTCACCACTAGGTGGTGATCAGTGGACAGCTCAGCCCCTCTCTTCACCCAAGTGTCCAAAACATGCGGCCGGAGGTCTGATGATACGAAAACAAAGTCGATCATTGACCTACTGCCTAGGGTGTCCTGGTGCCAAGTGCATTGATGGACACCCTTATGTTTGAACATGGTGTTCATTATGGACAATCCGTGACCAGCACATAAGTCCAATAACAAAACAACACTCGGATTCAGATTGGGGAGGCCATTCCTCCCGACCACGCCTCTCCAGGTGTCACTGTCGTGTCCCACGTGGGTGTTGAAGTCCCCCAGCAGAATAATGGAGTCCCCAGGAGGGGCACTATCCAGCAACCCCGACAGGGACGCCAAGAAGGCCGGGTACTCCGCACTACCACTCGGCCCATAGGCTGAAATGATAGTCAGAGACCTCTCCCCAACCCGAAGGCGCAGGGATGCAACCCTCTCACCCTCAAGGAGTCCTATCGGCTGCGGTTGGCTTGTGGGACTCCTGAGGCGGCTGACGGGTACCATGAGGCCAAGCGTGCCGCGGCCCGGGCAGTGGCAAAAACTTAGGCCTGGGAGGAGTTCGGTGAGTCCATGGAGAAGGACTACCGGTTGGCCTCAAAGCGATTCTGGCAAAACGTCCGGCGCCTCAGGAGGGGGAAGCAGTGCTTCGCCAACACTGTTTACAGTGGGGGTGGGAGGCTGCTGACCTCGACTAGGGACATTATCGGGTGGTGGAAGGAGTACTCCGAGGATCCCCTCAATCCTGCCATCACACATTCTCTGGTGGAAACAGAGGCTGGGGACTCAGAGTTGGACTTTTTCATCACCCAGGCTGAAGTCACCGAGGTGGCAGGGCGGTGGCAGGGCTTCAGGGGTGGATGAGATCCACCCTGAGTACCTCAAGTCTCTGGATGTTGTGGGGCTCTCATGGTTGACACGCCTCTTCAACATTGGCGGTCGGGGACAGTGCTTCTGGACTGGCAGACTGGGGTGGTGGTCCCCCTTCGTAAGAAGGGTGACTGGAGGGTGTGTTCCAACTACAGGGAGATCACACTCCTCAGCCTCCCTGGTAAGGCCTACGCCAGGGTATTGGAGTGGAGAGTCCGGCCGATAGTCGAACCTCGGCTTCAGGAGGAGCAATGTGGTTTTCGTCCCGTTCGTGGAACACTGGACCAGCTCTGTACCCTCTACAGGGTACTCGTTGGTTCATGGGAGTTTGCCCAACCGGTCCACATGTGTTTTGTGGACCTGGAGAAAGCATTCGACTGTGTCCCTCGTGATGCCCTGTGGGGGGTGCTCCAGGAGTATGGAATCAGGGGCCCTTTACTAGGGGCCATCTGGTCTCTGTACAAGTGGAGTAGGAGTTTGGTTCGCATTGCCGGCACTAAGTCAGACCTGTTCCCAGTGCATGTTGGACTCCGGCAGGGCTGCCCTTTATCACCGGTCCTGTTCATAACTTTTATGGACAGGATTTCTAGGCGAAGCCAAGGGCCGGAGGGGGTCTGGTTTGGGCACCAGAGGATTTCATCTCTTCTTTTTGCAGATGACGTGGTCCTGCTGGCCCCCTCTAGCCAAGACCTACAGCATGCGCTGGGGCGGTTCGCAGCCGAGTGTGAAGCGGCTGGAATGAGGATCAGCTCCTCCAAGTCCAAGGCCATGGTTCTCAACCGGAAAAGTTTGGCTTGTCCTCTTCAGATTGGAGGGACGTTCCTGCCTCAAGTGGAGGAGTTTAAGTATCTCGGGGTCTTGTTCACGAGTGAGGGAAGGATGGAGCGGGAGATCGACAGACGGATCGGTGCGGCTGCCGCAGTAATGGGGGTGCCGTGCCGGTCTGTTGTGGTGAAGAGAGAGCTGAGCCGAAAAGCGAAGCTCTCGATTTACCGGTCGGTCTACGTTCCTACCTTCACCTATGGCCATGAACTTTGGGTCATGACCGAAAGGACGAGATCCCGGATACAAGCGGCTGAAATGACCTTCCTCCGTAGGGTGGCCAGGCACTCTCTTAGAGATAGGGTGAGGAGCTCGGCCATCCGGGAGGGGCTCGGAGTAGAGCTGGCGTTCCTCCACATTGAGAGGAACCAGTTCAGGTGGCTCGGGCATCTATACCGGATGAAACCTGGCATGTCCCACTGGGAGGAGGCCCGCGGGACGGCCCAGGACATGCTGGAGGGACTATGTCTCTCAGCTGGCCCGGGAACGCCTTGGGCTCCCCCCGGAGGAGCTGGAGGAGGTGCCTGGGGAGAGGGACGTCTGGGCGTCTCTGCTGAGTCTGCTGCCCCTGTGACCCGGTCCCAGATAAAGTGGAAGACGACGAGTACGAGAATGTTTAAATAATTCCAAAATTTCTGTAATTTCTATTTTCTTTTCCAAATTTCTGTTGCTCGTCGTTGGGACCCACAGCCATGGATTTCAACATTAAACTCCGGTACGGACTTTTCTGGAACTTTCAAAATAAAGTGCATTAACCTTCTTATGGCACAGCCAGGAAACGGGATATCTGCGGACTTCCTGTGACGTCACTATCCAAATAAAAGCACAGCTGTTGCTACATCCGCCCTCTTCCACACGGCCTTCCAGAGGGACCGGATAGGGGGGACAAAGTGCGCTGATGTCTCTTTGCTGGCAAACAGACATAAACTCTTCAACTGGACCCAATGATGTCATACGATCATCGATCATATGCAAAGATAAGTACGAATGAAATACTGTCTGTGTATCCAGTATTTTCATTCATGAACGGGGAAATTAAGGTGTAAGAGTTGCTTACTTTTTTTTCTCTGAGGCCTGCAGAAGCAAACTGTTCCAGAGAAGTTCCCTACAGAGACGCGCGGCCTCTATGAAGCCGAGCAGAGCGGTCTCCCAGTCTGGAAGGAAGACAACAGAGACCCCATCACCGTGCAGTGGCGTTGGCGGACAACGAGCCATTCTACATCCACAGCTAGAGGTTAGCGGGAAGCACAGAATGAACGCACCTTCTGATCGTGAGAAGCTGAGGAGGTTAGCGGGAAGCTAACCCTTTGTTCACTGTGGATACCTTCTTCAAACATCATCGTCGCTTGGACAACATTCCTCACCACAATTCATGAGGTTAAGTGTTTGGGCAGAATAATATAGAGACAGATTTAGAATGAAATGATCTAAACGTTTTTCAATTTATGAAGTTTTGTTTATGTAAAACGCGGCTACCTTAGTGCTAGCAGGCTATTTGCAGCACACGTGCCGGTTTGTTTTCTTTGTATGTTTTTAAAGTTAAGACAAACTTTATTTAAAGGGTGATTTTTAAACAGAACATTGATCATAACGCGCCGTCCGTGCTTATGCATTTTAACCCTTATATTAACCGAGGTATTTTAAAGGTATGTGTGCTAAGCTATCCGCTTCTTTGTTAGCTCAAATGCTAACCGGTAAGAACACGTGCTTGCTACTAAAGAGTATTTAACAGGAAGGTTGTTAGTTTTCAAGCTAGTGAATAATAGTCCCTGAACATCATTTACTAGATTTGATAACTATGTAAACACCATTAAACCCATTTATCCAGAAAGATTTGGCTCGTTTCCAAAATATCCCCTTAATAATATTTCTTTAAATATTATTTTAATAACTAAAGGCAGCTAATTAGACACCGTTGAGAATTAGGCATCCAGAAGGTTGGTTTTATTCAGCAGATCATTATTTAAAATATTATTTCATTAAAATAATATTTTATCTGATCTTGCATTGTGAAGGGTTGTCTAAATGTTGCTGATTATTTCCTACGTTGGTTCCAAGACGAACTTAACTTCATTTCCAGATTCTTCAAGATAATCCTTGGTTCTCACACATAAACATTGCATGTTAATGTTGCATCACTCTTTTGGTCATAATTTCCAATCATCTTTAATCAACTTGTTTATATTGTACATAGCCCATTAATCTTCCCTATTCTTTAATTCTGCTTGGTAGTTAGTTGGATTATTTTAGCATAGTAAAGAGTTTGTTGATTGAAATATGTTTGACTTTGAGTTGACTTATTTTTGTTAATAAATTCTTGTATTTTAAGAAATTGTGTGAATTCATTCCATGTGTGTGCAGAGTTTATGCTGTTCAATAATGTCAGAGCTCGTCTCACACCTTTCCATTTTGTCCTAATACCATCGTCTTACTGGGCTGGTATTCACAGGATAACCTTTAACAGACCAAAATATTATTTGATAAAATATTAATATTAAATAATATTCTCAGATTCATAATCACAACATCGTGCTCTGAAACATTTAAAATGTGTTATGGAAAATTACTGCATATTTTTCAAAACACTGATTTATATATTTTTGTTGATTTATTAAACTTTTTCATCTTGCAAATGTATTAATTTACTTTGCACATTTTAGCTTTTTTTTACATTACAACGTTAAATGCCAAATTACTTGATCAGAATTTAATGTGAGACACCAATACGAATTAGAACATAACTGAAACCTTTTTTTTAATTATAAAAAAATCTAAAAAGCGTGGTGTGCATATAGATTCAGCCTCCCTGAGTGTATCATTTGTAGAACCACCTTTCACTATAGCTGTAAGTCTTTTCAAGAAAGTCTTTACCAACTTTGAACTGAGACTGAAATCTGTCCATTTATCAAAATATCTTAAACTCATTCAGACTGAATAAAGAACATGTGTGAACAGCCATTGCCAATTATTTGTAGGAGATTCTCAATTTTGTAACAGAGTCTCTGGACTTTAGGCCATTCTCATGGATGCATACAATTTCATCTAAGCCATCCAATGTATCTCTTGCTTTACTTTTCTTCATCTAGTGAAAATGAAAATGAAACCTCTCCTGCCGACTCTTTTTTGTAAACTGAAACAAAACCCTGTATTATTTTTCCTTTTTCGTCTTACCAACAGAATTTTCAATCTTTATAACCACATAAGATTATTAATAAATTTTAGAGCATCAGTTTTATGACCAATATTCAATGAACCCATTATACAGAAAAAAAAAAGCACATTCTCTTAGCACAACAATAGTTGCTATCAGAATTTGTTGGCAGTGTGGTAACACATTTGATGTCCTCTGTTTTAATCTAGCACTGTTGTGAACGGTTTCCCAGTTAAAAGTTATGGGCCATGTGCAGATGTGGTGTGTGGTCCCCTCGCAGCTACCAGTCACAGAGTTTATCATCCTTTTCAGATAAACCGAGAAGAGAAAAGATTAGCAGTGCAAACACACATTAAACTTAAATTACACCAGCATCTCTCTCTCGTTGCCACTCTCTGTTCATGTCTGCCTGGAGGGTGAATGAGGTTTAATTCCAAATGAACACAAAAGCCATTTTCTTTCCCTTGTATTGTCAGAGCACAATCAACAGGTTTGTGTGGGGAAGTGATTACAGAAAAGATTCTTGGAAAAAGTGCCTGACTTGTTCCCAGCTCAACAACAAGCACTACAACTACCATCTTGAAATCCAGAAAACAAGGTGAATGTGTTATTGTAGTTTTTCAGGGAAATAATTACATCTACCTCAGCTGCAGCTTCTTCTTTCAGGCCTTAGTGTATCCTTGGACGTTTGCCTTTTGATGTTTGACATTAAAACTGTCACCTTGTCATTTGTTATACACATATAAGCCTTCACATGACTCATTTAATTTGCTTTTTAACCAGCTAAAAAACAAAAGTGAAAATACTGCCTTTACTGTAGTAGTTATCTACAGGGGAACAAGTACAGTGCTTAAAAAACACATTCATACTTTACATTTTATGTATCCATTATACACATTCATAATCTTTCCACATGAAAAGAACAGATCTCAGTTTATTTTTGGGAGGATGTTATGTCATAAAGGCAAAGTTTTGAATAATTGCAAAGTGGAAGGAAAACAATATATTTGTTTTAATTCTTTTCACAAATACAGTTGAGGACAAACTTATTAGCCCCCCTATGAAACTTGAATACATTTTTAATACAGCTAATTTATGTTGTATGTACATATTATGTTGCTTTGTACACAAACATTAAATTATTCCACAAAACCTAAAAACTAACTCAAAATTACTACTGCCCCTTGAGAACTGACTTTTTTCTTGAACAGTAGCACAAACCACTACTGTGTAATGATTTTCTTTTATATTGAAATGCTCAAAGTTTAAACTTTGAGCAAACTAAGGGTTTTCTCCCCTTTTGCAGATTGTAAACAATCTTAAGCATAGTTTTGAGCTGTGAATCGAGAAAGCGTAATGCCAATAACAAAATTAGTCAGTTTAGACTTGAGAAAAAGAATTGTTGGTTGTCACAAAGCAGGAGAAGGATAAGCAAAGTTATCCCAGCATTTCCAATAACAATAGAACTTATTGAAGAAGCCATATAACAAACCTGGTAATGTTAGGAAGTGAAAGATTTCAAAGACTGAGAAAACAGAAAACTAGCGGGTGAGGTCCCTAGAGACCCCAGAACAACTGACAAGACACCACTGAATGACTTTGCCATTTCAGGTATTATAGTCAGAAAGGAGACAATCACTAGAACTCTGCACAGGAATAGGTAAGAAAAAAAATAAAAAGTAAAAAAGCCACTTCTACAGAAGAGACACCTTCAAGCCAGACATATATAAACTGGGTATTTGTCATCAATTTTACTTTTAACATGACAACTATCCAAAACATGCATGGCTGGTGATGAAAAACAACCTTAATTAGACCAAAGTGAATGTTACTGACTGAGCTAGACAATACACTCAATTGACAACCACTAATAATCTGTTGGGTGAAATGAAGGAGAAGGTTCATGCCAGAAGGCCATAAAATCTAAAGAAGCTTGAGAAATCTGCCAAAGAAGGTGGAGCTGGGATTCCTTGGGACATGTGTCAAAGACTACCTAGAAAATATAACAATTATAATAATTATGTCCTAAACATTTAAAATCTGAAAAGTGTGGTGTGCATTTGTGATCAGCTCCCTTAACTCAAACATGCCTTATCAAAAGCAACTGCAACCAGCTTTTTCCTCAGAGCTCCCCTAATTAGAAAATGTGTCAAAATTTCTAGATTAATCTTCTAATTGTGTGTTTTTTGTGTTCTGAAAAGGCTTCAAAGGTTTGTTAGAGAACATTAGTGAACAAACAGCATAATGAACACTGAGGGACGCAGCAGACAGGTCTGCAATAAATTTGTGGATACGCTTAAAACTGGATTAGGTTGTAAAACAATGTCCCAACCATTAAATAATTCAGAGAGCACTTTTCAATCCATCATATGTAAATGGAAGAGTATGACACAATTGTAAATTGACCACCTAATAACTTAATGCAAATCCACAATGGAGTTTTATATGTAAATCATTTTCACAATTAAGCACTACTTTATGTTGGTCTGTTACATAGAAATCCAGTCAAACACATTGTAATGTTTTGGGTTAACATGACAAAAAATTGAATTGTTAAAGGAATTTAGAAAGACATGGTAACTAACCCTCATAATCTTTTGAAAATGAGATTTACTACGCCTTCAATCTAAATTATGTTAAACACTGGCTAATCACAATAGTTCTAGATGTTCGATTCACAGTAACCATACACTGATTAAACGGGCAAGCATGATTCAAAAAGTCAAGGTAAGGAACAAAAATGTAAAATGTTCCTGCTATGTGACAATTTTCTGCTTCAACTTGGTAACTGCACTCAGTAATGTAGTTTTTTTTATTTTTATGAAAAGACTGAAAAGGGAGGAAAACACGTGCACGGGCATAAGGATGAGAAGTCATTTTTCTTGGCTGCCGTGTCAATGATGTTTGATTACTTCAATGCAGTTGCACCCCGCAGTGACGCACACTGTACACCTTTATAAAAGACATGACATGTCTTTGTCAGAATTATAAAGCAAAACCCTGCAGGCCAACACCTACTTTCACATGTGAGAGGAAGCTCACATGGGCAATTTCAGTGAGTGGGCACGTCAATGACAAACATTTTCTCTATCAAGAAAAAAGAATAAATGAGAAAAAACATGAAAAATGCACAAAGTAATAGTCATGTACTCCGTCAAATCAAAGCTTCGAATTACAGCTTTGAATCCGTACACCTACATTTAATTTTAATGAGCAATTAAATGTCCTGATTATGGTTATTTTTGTGTGTCCACTCCTGTCTAAATGAGGCAATATTCCACACATAGATAACTAAGGTTGGTGAATAATAAAAAAAATCACAAGTGATGTTAATGTTTTAGAGAAAGACCCCTCTCTACAAGCAGACAAAGTTTATTAATTGACATTTTTGTTAAGAGGGACTTTTTGCCAGAAATGTTTGTCCTCAGAGCTTCAGCTTAGAAAATGACGGTGAAGAGAAAGTGTGCCAGGAGCAAACTTTGCAGCCTAGAGATAGTTGCTGTTTTACAACAGACACACAGTGCCTTTCTTTTTTTCTCCCCTTTAAATGTCCACAGGTGACCCCAAAGATGCACTCTTTGTGTGCTGTGCACATGTTCCTGTACACACGTCAATTTCTCAAGCTGTGTGTGCAGGAAACACAAAGAAAGAAAGGTAGTCAGACAAAGACAGAGTAAATGCTCATAGCTCTGAGTCACCCTGTGGACCTCTTATAGAAAAGATCTTTTCATCATGTTGCAGCGAACACCCCACTACCCCCTACCCCTTATCTCCTGAAGTGGAAAACAGGGTGTGAATCAACTTCATCAAAGAAATAAACTATTTTGCTCTCTAAACACGCTTATCTGATGATACAAAAATCTGCTGCAATAATTCAGCATTCCCTCTGCTTGGATTTTAACACTAATTGTGTGCAAGTGGCTCATACTTTTTGTGGAGTGCAGAGTAATTAGAGTGTGCATGTTTTATTTCTGCTCCTATAGAAAAAGCACAGCTGCAATGGCTTTTAGTATGCACTATACAGTCAAAAACACCACAGGGAAGTCTAGTTGAATTACATTTTCTTTACTAACAAAATAAATGCTCAAAATAAAAGGTCTGTCTCTTAACTTGGGCTATGGCTTAGTAACAGTTATGTAAGAAAGACCAATTTAAAAACCTTATAAAGAATTCAAAAACAGGCACTCATGGCCTGTACTAAATTGCGTTATTGCTATCTAAAATTTAAACCAAAAGAGGGGGAAAACTATATACAGTTTTATCCAATTGTAAATCCATTGACAGAAAATGAATCGGATATCTAAACAGTGTCTGGTTTCAGAAGATTACAAAAGATTTCTCAAATGTGGATCAATCATAAAAATTAAAAATGACACAAACATTAACACATTTAAATCTTTTAGGGGTTAGAGGGTTTTTATTTTTTCAAATGAAAGTGTTGTATTGTTAAGTTTACAATTATTTGTACTTCTGGCAGAAATAAACTGACAGGAATGTATTTTTACAAACATGATTCTTCTGACTGGAAGTAATATTAACATTTGGGAGCGACCAAGCCAGAGTTGGAACTGAATGTCAAAAGGAATCTGTGGGAGGAGTGAAAATTTAGGTTGATTGCAAGGAGACCTCCAACTTCAACCTAGAAGATGATCAAAGATAAATCACCAAACTACAAGTGGAAACATACAAAAAGCTGGTCACCAATTACAAAAGGAAGAGTTTCATTGCTGTAATGCAAATAAGACCTTTCTATTAATCATTGCAAAGAATGTAAATAATTTTAAACATACACATTTTTTTACTAAGATGGGATATAAACCTTTCTCCCAAAATGAGATGCCTGTCTCGTTCTTGGTTGAATGTTCTTAGTTGAATGAAAATAATTTTTAGCCTAAATCTGCCAGATGTACAACTAATTAACTATTAGAAAGGGCTTTTGCTATAGACTGCAATGGCTTAATTTAATGGAGATGACATTTTAATTAACCACTGGCACTATCTGAGATTTGACACAATCTAACTTGGTTTATGCACTACAGCTGTTCCTCCCTGCTAATAGAGTATATTGCAGATCAGCCTTTTTTAAGGACGTGATGGGTGACTTGATAACTATATTAATCAGTAATTAATAAATTATTTTAACTAAAACATCAATAATGGCAGCTCAATAAAAGACAAAAGGGAAGAAAAGAACATAATAATGCCCTACACTGTAAACTAAGAATACAACATATACTGTAGTTTTTCTATGTAAAATATGATAAATCTGTTAACTTCTCCTTGTTCAGTTTGCCAATTTATGAGATCTTTCATAATTACTGGTTTATTAAGATTTTTTTAAGCAGCAGTTTTGTAAGTTAGTCAATTTATCTTTATTTTGAAATACTTCCTAATAAAAATAAAGACGTTTTAATCTGACCAAAATCCTGCTCCAGGCATTGCCAAGTTGGGTATCAAAATCGCTGACTAAACTCAACCCTTGATCTCTTCTGTAGGTAAATTTTCAATTAAATTTTGTATCAGACACAGATAGCCATAGCCAAAAATCACTGGCAAGATTTAAAATAATCATTGCACTACTATACCATTGTGGAAAATTAACATGTTCAGACGAAATAGAGTTTTCTGTAGATATTTATTAGTTTTTTAGTATATTTTAGCTTTTAGAAGAACTTTGAAAGGAAAAGATGAATATGGTCGTGCGAGCCAAGCAGGCAGCCTGTTTCAGCAGCCTCCACTTAGCCCTGAGATTTTCTTTTTTTAAAATCTATATTCAGAATTGTTGTGTGTTTCAGATTTTCCACCTTGTTGCATACATTATGGAGCTGACCGTTTTATAAACAACTTTGTTTTTCTTCTTTTTTTTTACAGTATTTGTTTTCGAAGACAAATGCCGTAAAACGTATGTTTATGCCAGGGCTGTTAGCTGTGGGTTGGGACCCAGGCCGGCATCAGGCGTCGCAACTGGAGGAGAAGCTACAGATCCATCATCATGGGAAATGTGATCCCTTCCCAAAAAACTAGGATGAATTGGTGGCCCTTAGTTGGCTTCAGAGAGGCTACAAAGAGCAGCCTAATCATGTTGACTGAGATGTGGCTAACCAAGCTAACCCCGCACACACACATACACATGTATGGTTTTCATTTACACTTAGAACCAAGGAGAGCATTAAGAAGAGAGAAGGGGGGCTGGCTGTGTTTGTGAATGATAGATAGTGCGACTCTGGGCATTTAACTTTCAAAGAGACGTTGTCCAGTAAGGACATTGAGATGCTGGCTGTTAGTATGAGGTCCTGTTATCAAGAGGCACCTCTTATTATTGAGAGGTGACTGTGGCTAAGTGAAAAAAAATTGTAATCTTACAATACAAAAGTTGTGCGTTTAATTCCAGATTCCTCTTGCCACATGCCCCTGGGCAGGGCACTTAAACTCAGGTTGCCTACTAATCTGTGTATCAGTGTAAACGTGTGTGCATTTGGGTGAATGTGGCTCTAGTGTAAAGCACTTTGAGTGGTCAGTATGACTGGAAAGACACTATATATATAGGTTCAGTCCTTTACCATTTATCTGTGACGGGAGTTCACACACATTATCACGATTTCTCGCTGCAACAGCAGCATGCCATGTCTTCCACAGTGTTACCAGCAGACTCCAAGTACAGCATTACCAGGCCCTTTTTCTGATCTCTGGGGATTTTAATCGTGCCTCCCTGTCCTCACCTTCCACTTTTCCCACCATCATCCAGTATGCAACCTGCTGCACCAGAGACAATAAAACACTGGCTGGCATGCCAACACCAAGGAGGCATACAGCTAATTACCTTGCCCTCTATTGGGGGGCTCAGATCACAACCTGGTTCCCACCATTTGTTTAAACCCCTTTTAATCAGAGAACCAGCTTTAAGGCACACAATGAAAAGATGGTCTGAGGGGACTGAAGAAACTCTGAAGGATTGTTTCAGCTCCACTCTGTCTTCCTCATTGGGGAAGACATCCCTGCATTACAGACTGCATCATGGACTACATTAAAGTCTGTGTGCACATAGGGGAGAAACACTGTGAAGGCAGAGGTGTAACTTAAATACAGTAACAAAGTATAATACTTCGCTATCTATTCTTTACTTGAGAATTTATTTTTGTGAATAATTTTTACTTTCACTCCCTACATTTGAACTTAAATGTCGGTACTTTCTACTCCTTACTTTCTCAAAACTGGCTCTTTATGTCTATACGTATTAATAATAACGTCGTAAAATCTGTAACAGATAGTCAGTAGGCTTGGAAACATAAATGATGATAGAACAGATTTGGAGAAGAAAGACATTCCCCATCCATGGCCTTATTTAGGAGAACTGTTCCATGTTGTCTGCTCCAAAAATGATTCAAGGTGAATACAAAGGGTTTCCTGCAGATCTGAAAACCACGAGCTTCTGGAATTCAAGAATTCTCCGTCAAATCTTAAAAAGCACATACAGGTAAGCGTGTATTTATATTATTAGAAGCTAACGTAGCAACTTAGTCAGTTTGCAACGTTGGTGGTGCTAAATGAGCAGGTTTGTATGATGACATTAGCAGCAAATAGACCTGAGCTAATGCTAATTAGCTCCAGATAACCCTCAGTTAATTGCTAACATGCCACTGTTGGGAGATCTAACTTTTCTGGGCCATCTGGCAAAAATGTTCCACTAAGGAAGGTTTATGGGTGAAATGGTAGTTTGGGTTTTAAAATGTTTTTCGGCAGAAAATACTTTGATACCGAAAAGAAGGCTAACGTCCCCATGTTCCAGTAATAGTCATCTGAGTTAATTCCCTAATATGAAAACATACTAGTTATACTTCTGTCCACTGAACTATTTCATTCTTCTCTTTGTGTGTGATCAAATTACTGAATTATTGTAGGATATATCAATAAGTACAACATTAAATTAATGATCAAGTCACTATGAATTTATGTAATTAGTTCACATTTAGTACATCAGGAATTAAGGAATGTAAATCAGTTTCTTCAGACATTAAGAATTGGCCATTCTTGGAATCTAATTCAATGATGATCTTGTAATTGAGGTATTACAAAGGTGATACATTTGGTGGGAAATCATAAAATCAGTCTTTGGTTTTGTATTTCATAGGACTTGGCTTCATTAAAAGCCATCTGAAGATGCAACCTGTGGTATAGATGCTTGGAGTTAACCTGAGGATTTATTTGCTTGTTGATGGAAAAGAAGTCCTCCACATCTGACGACTGTGATTTGTCACACCGACCTGGCCTGCCCAGCTGATACCATGGATGTCCTGAAGACTTTCCTAGCAGTGTGCAATTTGTTACTGAAGCTCAAAACAACCCTGCCTGTCTCAGCTGCCTGTTAGAGGCTTTTTAGGAAGGCAGGACTCATTTTCAGACCCAAATCGGCATATCTTGATTCTAAGAGCTCCTGCTGAAAGCTTAATAAAAGATTTTGGTATTCTTAAAGAGTGAATTTCTAACAAAATAAAAATGCTTTATTAGATTTGAAGCTTCCATGTTCCAAATTCAAATTTCTTCTGTTGGTTTTTCTTACAAGCAGACAGCCCATTTTGGTGACAGCATGAAGATTGGTAGGTAGCAGGTTGCAGAGCATGGGCGACACCACCGAAAACACTTAGGCACCCAAATGTTTGTTACCCCAGTGTTTAGACATAATCCTTGGAACATCCAATAAATGCTAACTAGATGACGTCAAGGACCTGCCACACACACAAAGTTCATATTAGTAAGGAGATGCGAGGCCAGTCAGATATTTAAAAATGAACAGTAAAAATTTTGAATTAATTCTAAAACAAATAGGAAGCCAGTGTAAAAAATAATTACAGTGGTAATGTGCACACGTTGGGCGGACACTGATGAAACGTTTTGAATAAATTTTGCAATGTTTTAAAGCATCCATTGAAAACACAAGCATATACATGGACTGGGGCTTGTTATCTGCAAACCCCTAATCTTCAAGTGCTTGATTAGTATTGGAGAAAAAGTATCTTGAATGTAAGACTATTGTCTGAGTGGTTCTATTTT
The DNA here is from genome assembly GCF_021462225.1 of Girardinichthys multiradiatus. Lineage (NCBI taxonomy): Eukaryota > Metazoa > Chordata > Actinopteri > Cyprinodontiformes > Goodeidae > Girardinichthys > Girardinichthys multiradiatus. Next base: position 20,118,241 of record NC_061809.1, read on the forward strand.
GCAAGTAGGCTCAGAGCATGAAAAAAAGACAAAATAATGATAAAAGAGAAAGACATGCATAATTGCACCCCAGACCATTAAAATTCATGGGGTGGGGTGTCGGATTATGTTTGGTTTAGAATGAGTGATAGTAGGATTTTAGACAGCCAGCACAATCTAGAGACAGGCCAGTCACTGTAAAAGTCACACATTGCCACCTTTATGCAGTAGAAGCAAATACAGGGGTTGGACAATGAAACTGAAATACCTGGTATTAGACCACAATCATTTATTAGTATGGTGTAGGGCCTCCTTTTGCAGCCAATACAGCGTCAATTCGTCTTGGGAATGACATATACAAGTCCTGCACAGTGGTCAGAGGGAAGCCATTCTTCTTGCAGGATAGTGGCCAGGTCACTACGTGATACGGGTCCTCCAAAACACCCCAAAGTGGTTCAATAATATTTAGATCTGGTGACTGTGCAGGCCATGGGAGATGTTCCACAATAGGCTGTTCCCAGAGTGCTGTATCAAGGCACCTCAGTGGGAAGTCTGTGCGAAGGTGTCGCATTCCCCAGGTCAAGCCACTTTTGAACCAGAAACAGCGGCAGAAGCGCCTGACCTGGGCTACAGAGAAGCAGCACTGGACTGTTGCTCAGTGGTCCAAAGTACTTTTTTCGGATGAAAGCAAATTCTGCATGTCATTCGGAAATCAAGGTGCCAGAGTCTGGAGGAAGACTGGGGAGAAGGAAATGCCAAAATGCTTCTTTGGGGCTTCTCCACACCGTAACTCTCCCGGATGTGAGGAAAACAGTAAAGGTGGACTCATCAGAGAACAATACATGTTTCACATTGTCCACAGCCCAAGATTTGCGCTCCTTGCACCATTGAAACTGACGTTTGGCATTGGCATGATTGACCAAAGGTTTGGCTATAACAGCCCGGCCGTGTATATTGACCCTGTGGAGCTCCTGACGGACAGTTCTGGTGGAAACAGGAGAGTTGAGGTGTAAATTTAATTCTGTCGTGATTTGGGCAGCCGTGGTTTTATGTTTTTTGGATACAATCCAGGTTAGCACCTGAACATCCCTTTCAGACAGCTTCCTCTTGCGTCCACAGTTAATCCTGTTGGATGTGGTTCGTCCTTCTTGGTGGTATGCTGACATTACCCTGGATACCGTGGCTCTTGATACATCACAAAGACTTGCTGTCTTGGTCACAGATGCGCCAGCAAGAAGTGCACCAGCAATTTGTCCTCTTTTGAACTCTGGTATGTCACCCATAATGTTGTGTGCATTTCAATATTTTGAGCAAAACTGTGCTCTTACCCTGCTAATTGAACCTTCACACTCTGCTCTTACTGGTGCAATGTGCAATCAATGAAGACTGGCTACCAGGCTGGTCCAATTTAGCCATGAAACCTCCCACACTAAAATAACAGGTGTTTCAGTTTCATTGTCCAAACCCTGTATATGATAGGCTAAAGACTATTCAATTAACTGTGATAGCACTCTACAGTAGCTGGTAATCCTAACAAGAATAAAACATATAGTAGATAAATTGAAAAAAAAGAATCTGCAATCACCTAATATGGAGTGACAATTTAAAAAATAGAGCTCTGCAGTTAATTACTGGGTATAGCTTTAACCAATCAATGAAACCAATACAATTTTTTTAATAGTTTTGCAAAACTATTTGCTTTTATTCATTAGTAGCTGGACAGGAAGGAGGGAAGAAAGAAGGGGAAGAAGGCAAGAAAGAGGGGGAGACATGCAGCAAATGGCCCAGGGCTGGTAATCAAACCGGGTACAACTGATTAGAGTACTATGGCCTCTGCACATTGTGCGTCTGCCCTACTAATGAGCCATCATGTGCCCCTAGTTTTGAATTTAAGCAAGAAGCTATATGCAGATTGACTGTTGTTCCCATAAAGTAGGCAGTCAGTAAGTTGGCAAAAATGGTGGGAAGGTTCAGGAGATGCCCCAAATTAAAATATTGAGAGTGCCAAATCTTTACACAAATCATGTGTCCTACCGAGAGAAGGTATGAACAGGTGTTTGGGCAGTTGTTCTTTCAAAGCCTGGCTGCTTGGGAAACTCCTGAGTCACAAGTCAACAAAAGGTAAATCACCCATATCAGATGTTTCAATGTCTCCAATGTTCGCTGTTCCAGTCTGTAAATCACCTGCTCCAGGGGCACATCCATCATCTATAGTGATGCAGCTCAGCATCTTTTTTTCTCCAACTATACTTCCTTTACCTCCCCTTTTTTACTATTGCCTTTCTCTTTTACTTTCCTCTCTCTATGTGGTCTCAGAGGAAAAGAGTCATTAGCAGGTAATAAATGCAGGGAATGTGTGATTTTAGCAAGTGTCTGTAGGGCTAACCAAATGGGAACCCAGGGAACGAACAATTTTCCTTTCTGCTCCCTATTCATGCTCAGGGGAGGATGGAGGAATTTTGGTTATTTTTGGGCAAGCTCTCAAGTAGTAATTGGCTCCCCTTGGAGACTGACTAGGATCAAAATGAAATGTTCCCAATTTGCTGTGCCAAGAACATTCCACATAACCACACATACAATATATAATAAATGTGCATTTCTCTCACTCTTGGAAGGATAGAACAGCCTTGATTTTCTTCCTGGAGTGTGTGATTGTGACGAAACCTAGAATCGTGCCTCATGATTGGAAGACACGTTGGGTTGTTGTAACAGCTTTGACTGCTGTGTTGAAAATGTTTCCATGAAAAATCTCTCATAGTTGAAATATACAACAGAATCTCAGCCAATTGAATATAAATGGAATCACAAAATGTATTCAGTGTTTGATTTATGTGTGCTTGTGTTTCATGGACTGGTGTTACGTGTTTCCTCTAAGTGACAGTGTACCCTACCTGGGAATGTCTGACATGCAGCCTGTATTGTTTACTAAACTTTATACAAGTATGTTTCATGTTTTATACTCATCAAGTATCAGTCACCTTGGAAATGTGTAAGTCGATGACCTTTAGGGCATAGCGCTCGCGCAGTGGTACAGTGTGTGACCTCTTTATACATATAAAGAGGCTTTAGCCTGTCAATGTGGCTGTCCTTGGTTTGAGTCCCGACCAAAGCAACCTGTGCTGCATGTCTTCCAACTCTCTTCACCTGATTTCCCGTCAGCCTACTTTTAAGGTAGACAGTTAATATTGTAGTAAATATTCATCATTTAACATAGAAATCCGTTTGTGACTCTTATTACTAAAATCTCCCTAACTAAATTCTATTAGCCCTGAGAATTAACAAGTTGATCTGAGACACTCTTACCCTAACTATATATGTATCAACCTTCAGTACTGAATCAGTGTTTGCTGCTTATGTATCTTTAATGTATTGTAATGTTGGTTGGCCATGTGGTATTTGTTTGGGCATCTGACAGTGGTAGCGATGCACTGGACAACTATTGGGTGTTTACTGAAGCATAGAAGCAATGTCCACTGTGTGGTTGTTTTCCCATGGTGTTGAGAGTAAATACTTTTTCAATATTTCCATAGACATAATATTTATACCAGATGTTGGTAACAACCAAAGTAACCCAAACAAATCCATGTGTCCATGTGTTACGTTATGTGTAGGTATACAACACATGAAGAAAAAGATTTGAAAAAAGGCATAGAAGACCAAGAAACAAGCTGAAATCTGTTGGTATTTAGAAAGAGTCCCTGCTTCCTTCGGGTCCAAGGCTGGATCTACTCAGGCGTAGATGGCTGCTGGCGGGGCTTGTGGCCTTGTTGCTGCAGCTCCCTGGGGCTTCTGCGCTGTGGCTGCTGGATGGTTCCCCTGGAGCTCTCTTCTGCTCTTCTCTGGGGGGGTTGGGGTAGTTCCGGCAGTGGTCCTACTGGGGTTCCTGTGCTTTGGGGATCCTTTGGATGTATGTGGCTCAGATCTCCTCCATGTCTGTCTCGGGTCCAGGGGGGCAGAAGTCTGTGGCTCCTCACACTTGCTATTGCATATTTCCATGGGAAACCTTTTATACACAAGCGCACTCACACTTATAACCACAGGTGTTTGGATTCAGGTGTTAACAGATACACAGATGTTATATATTGAGCCAAAGTTACCACAAAATAAATTTAGCATTCATTAGTACCTTGCACTTTTTGGTAACATTGCTGTTGTTATAAATGATTCTGCAGGTGTAGGAGCAGTGTTGTAGGGTGTAATCTTGGATTGTCTTCATCCTTCTTTCACTCCTCTATTTTTTCTCCTTCTCTCCCTTTTTTCTTTTTGCCCGACCTCTCTTTCTTGCATCCGTTCTTTCCTTTTCGTTTCTGTGTCTACAGCAATTGAAATAATACCAAAGCAGTTTCTAATAAAGTTTACATATAGATATCGATATAGATATATATCTATAGATATATCAATATATCTATAGATATATCAATATCTATCTATCTATCTATCTATCTATAGATTTATCTATATCGATATATAAATATATCAATATATATTTCGATATATCTATATACAGGTCCTTCTCAAAATATTAGTATATTGTGATAAAGTTCATTATTTTCCATAATGTAATGATTAAAATTTAACATTCATATATTTTAGATTCATTGCACACTAACTGAAATATTTCAAGTCTTTTATTGTCTTAATACGGATGATTTTGGCATACAGCTCATGAAAACCCCAAATTCCTATCTCACAAAATTAGCATATCATTAAAAGGGTCTCCAAACGAGCTATGAACCTAATCATCTGAATCAACGAGTTAACTCTAAACACCTGCAAAAGATTCCTGAGGCCTTTAAAACTCCCAGCCTGGTTCATCACTCAAAACCCCAATCATGGGTAAGACCGCCGACCTGACTGCTGTCCAGAAGGCCACTATTGACACCCTCAAGCAAGAGGGTAAGACACAAAGAAATTTCTGAACGAATAGGCTGTTCCCAGAGTGCTGTATCAAGGCACCTCAGTGCGAAGTCTGTGGGAAGGAAAACGTGTGGCAGAAAACGCTGCACAACGAGAAGAGGTGACCGGACCCTGAGGAAGATTGTGGAGAAGGGCCGATTCCAGACCTTGGAGGACCTGCGGAAGCAGTGGACTGAGTCTGGAGTAGAAACATCCAGAGCCACCGTGCACAGGCGTGTGCAGGAAATGGGCTACAGGTGCCGCATTCCCCAGGTCAAGCCACTTTTGAACCAGAAACAGCGGCAGAAGCGCCTGACCTGGGCTACAGAGAAGCAGCACTGGACTGTTGCTCAGTGGTGCAAAGTACTTTTTTCGGATGAAAGCAAATTCTGCATGTCATTCGGTAATCAAGGTGCCAGAGTCTGGAGGAAGACTGGGGAGAAGGAAATGCCAAAATGCCAGAAGTCCAGTGTCAAGTACCCACAGTCAGTGATGGTCTGGGGTATTGTGTCAGCTGCTGGTGTTGGTCCACTGTGTTTTATCAAGGGCAGGGTCAATGCAGCTAGCTATCAGGAGATTTTGAAGCACTTCATGCTTCCATCTGCTGAAAAGCTTTATGGAGATGAAGATTTCATTTTTCAGCATGACCTGGCACCTGCTCACAGTGCCAAAACCACTGGTAAATGGTTTACTGACCATGGTATCACTGTGCTCAATTGGCCTGCCAACTCTCCTGACCTGAACCCCATAGAGAATCTGTGGGATATTGTAAAGAGAACGTTGAGAGACTCAAGACCCAACACTCTGGATGAGCTAAAGGCCGCTATTGAAGCATCCTGGGCCTCCATAAGACCTCAGCAGTGCCACAGGCTGATTGCCTTCATGCCACGCTGCATTGAAGCAGTCATTTCTGCAAAAGGGTTCCCGACCAAGTATTGAGTGCATAACTGTACATGATTATTTGAAGGTTGACGTTTTTTGTATTAAAAACACTTTTTTTTTATTGGTCGGATGAAATATGCTAATTTTGTGAGATAGAAATTTTGGGTTTTCATGAGCTGTATGCCAAAATCATCCGTATTAAGACAATAAAAGACCTGAAATATTTCAGTTATTGTGCAAAGAATCTAAAATATATGAATGTTAAATTTTCATCATTACATTATGGAAAATAATGAACTTTATCACAATATGCTAATATTTTGAGAAGGACCTGTATACACTCACCGCCCACTTTATTTCCACTGGTCTAATGTCCATTCCTTGTGTTCTATAGCCCAAACAAGTCTCTTCTGCTTGTTGCCTGTCCTCAGCAATAGTTTCCTAGCAGCTATTTTACCATGAAGGCCTGATTCACACAGTCTCCTCTTAACAGTTGTTCTAGAGATGTGTCTGCTGCTAGAACTGTGTTGCATTGACCTGTTCTCTAATCTGAGCTGCTGTTAACCTGCAGTTTCTGAGGCTGGTGACTCGGATGAACTTATTGTCCACAGCAGAGGTGACTCTTGGTCTTCCTTTCCTAGGGCAATACTCATGTGAGCCAGTTTCTTTGTAGTGCTTGATGGTTTTTGCGACTGCACTTGGGTACACTTTCAAAGTTTTCCCAATTGTTCGGACTGACTGACCTTCATTTCTTAAAGTAATGATGGCCACTCGTTTTTCTTTACTTAGCTGCTTTTTTCTTGCCATAATACAAATTCTAACACTCTATTCAGTAGGACTATCAGCTGTGTACTGTATCCACCTCCTGCACAACACAACTGATGATCCCAACCCCATTTATAAGGCTTGAAATCCCACTTATTAAACCTGACAGGGCACACCTGTGAAGTGAAAACCATTTCAGGTGACTATCTCTTGAAGCTCATCAACAGAATGCCAAGAGTGTGCGTAGCAGTAATCAAAGCAAAAGGTGGCTACTTTGCAGAACCTAGAATATAAGACATATTTTCAGTATATAATTCTACATGTGTTAATTCATAGTTTTGATGCATTCAGTGTGAAGCTACGATATTCATAGTCATGAAAATAAAGACAACTCTTTGAATGAGGTGTGTCCAAACTTTTGGTCTGTACCTATATCTCTATATATCTATATCTGTAGATATAGATAGATATACAGGGGTTGGACAATGAAACTGAAACACCTGTTATTTTAGTGTGGGAGGTTTTGTGGCTAAATTGGACCAGCCTGGTAGCCAGTCTTCATTGATTGCACAATGCACCAGTAAGAGCAGAGTTTGAAGGTTCAATTAGCAGGGTAAGAGCACAGTTTTGCTCAAAATATTGTAATGCACACAACATTATGGGTGACATACCAGAGTTCAAAAGAGGACAAATTGTTGGTGCACGTCTTGCTGGCGCATCTGTGACCAAGACAACAAGTCTTTGTGATGTTTCAAGAGCCAAGGTATCCAGGGTAATGTCAGCATACCACCAAGAAAGACGAACCACATCCAACAGGATTAGCTGTGGACGCAAGAGGAAGCTGTCTGAAAGGGATGTTCGGGGGCTAACCCGGATTGTATCCAAAAAACCACGGCTGTCCAAATCACGGCAGAATTTAATGTGCACCTCAACTCTCCTGTTTCCACCAGAACTGTCTGCCGGGAGCTCCAAAGGGTCAATATACACGGCCGGGCTGCTATAGCCAAACCTTTGGTCACTCATGCCAATGCCAAACGTTGGTTTCAATGGTGCAAGGAGGGCAAATCTTGGGCTGTGGACAATGTGAAACATGTATTGTTCTCTGATGAGTCCACCTTTACTGTTTCCCCACATCCGAGAGAGTTACGGTGTGGAGAAGCCCCAAAGAAGCGTACCACCCAGACTGTTGCATGCCCAGATTGAAGCATGGGGGTGGATCAGTGATGGTTTAGACTGCCATATCATGGCATTCCCTTGGCCCAATACTTGTGCTAGATGGGCGTGTCACTGCCAAGGACTACCGAACTATTCTTGAGGACCATGCATCCAAAGGTTCAAATATAGTATCCTGAAGGCGGTGCCGTGTATAAGGATGACAATGCACCAATACACACAGCAAGACTGGTGAAAGATTGGTTTGATGAACATGAAAGTGAAGTGGAAGATCTCCAATGGCCTGCACAGTCACCAGATCTAAATATTATTGAGCCACTTTGGGGTGTTTTGGAGGAGCGAGTCAGGAAACGTTTTCCTCCACCAGTATCACGTAGTGACCTGGCTTCTATCCTGCAAGAAGAATGGCTTAAAATCCCTCTGACCACTGTGCTGGACTTGTATATGTCATTCCCAAGACAAATTGACGCTGTATTAGCCACAAAAGGAGGCCCTACACCATACTAATAAATTATCGTGGTCTAAAACCAGGTTTTTCAGTTTCATTGTCCAACCCCTGTATCTGTACCTATATCTCTATCTGTATATCTATATCTGTTCTCTCTCTCTCTCTTTCACTCTATAGATATATATCTATATTCATATATATAGATATGGATATATCTATGTATATTTATATATATAAATCAAGCGGGGCATAATAGCGTTAGCCGCAATGCTTCACTTGTGAAAGATAATCTACTGGGCTTCTTCTTTTTCTTGGCAGACAACAACTCTGCTGGACTGCTGCATATAATTGAAGCTCGTTTAAGGGGTTGCTATACAAGATTTAGAGACACCAGTCAAGAAGTTCAAGAATATAGTCTGGTCAGACTAGGCCAAAGATAAACTCTTTAGATGTCACTGCGTACACTATTGGGAAGAAAAATGGTTCTACACATTAGCCCAAACACAGCATGGTAATGGTGCACATCATAGTGTGGGCTGTCTTGCGGCTAATAGTACAGACAGGTTTCGTATAATTGAAGGATGGATGAATAGAGGAACATCCCAAGACAATAATCCCAAACACATTACCAAGGAAAGAAGTGAAACTGCTAGAACCACCCAGTCAATCATCTGACTTGTATATAACTGAAAACCTGGACAGAAATGAAGATCAGAGTCCATTGGTTTGAACCCCCATTACCTATTTGAAAACAGTTGGTGTGGAAGAATGGGTTAAAATAACACTTGAGCAACGCATGTGATGAGTTTCTCCACACAGGAGGCATCTTGAAGTTCTCATTACTAAAAAGAGCTTTTCCACAAAGTTTTTAATACATTACAGTAAGTATATGTTTAATACTTATTTCCTGTGTGATTTCTTACCCATAACTTTATTTATAGATTTAATTGCTTTGATTTCTTTGTATGTGTGGATTACTTGGGTTGTTGCCAACATTTGGTGTGGAATTTATGTCAGTGGCCCCTTAGAAATATTTGAACTGAGAAAACCATCAGTGTGTTAAATTCTGATTTCACCCAGAAAATCAAAGATGCAGCACCGTCTTATGCACCTTCTTAAAATAACTCCTACTTTAGACCATATCGTATAGAGCCATGGTAAACATTTAGTATTTTAAACAAAGTTGACCCCACTCAACTATGCTGTCTTTACTCAGACTGTAAGAAAGATGAGAACAATACAGAGAGAAGCAGTGCTGGAATTTTATACCAAACCCGAGAAGAATTGTACAAGGAGAAGAATAGTACAAGGATGGGAGGAGAATTCTTTTAATTCAATGCTTTATATGTCACTATTTCAGGATGGAGTAGCCTATCAGACTTGTTTTTGAAAGAGTGCAACTCAAAAAAATGGTGCACTGAGACATGTGTTAACCTTCAATCATCTGTTACCAGTTATAATGGATTAAAAATGTCCAGATTTCAGTTTCAGTTTTACATACGGTGTGCTGGCCTAAAAATACACAAAAACTGGCTCCAGCTCAGATTGAGAGTGAATTTCACCATAACAAGGTGTCATGATGGCTGTGTTCATATCTTAAAGGGGATAAAAATGGTTTTGCTAACATTGCAAGGCTGCCTGTGACTTCTGTGTGCACACATATAGGCTACACAGAGGCCAAGAAAATCTAATTCTCCTACATTTCTGGCTACCTTAGGCCAACCTCAGATGAATGATAAATGAACTGTTAAAGTTGGGGTCTCCCATGCAAACCTCAACTGTCAGTGAGGTCACTGTGACAATTTTTGTTTATAATATATGAGAGAAACAAAATGTATGACATCTAGCTGCAGAATTTGGCACATAAATTCAAGAATCTGTCACCTGCTTTGTAGAAGATCTTTGAACTTTCAGAAATACATATATATATATATATATATATATATATATTTGTGTATATTTATCATTCTAAAACAGCACCAAACACAACTCCATGGTTCTACAGGAAATATGAGAGTAATGTCATATTTCTACTGTTGTTTCAGTAGAGTGAGACATTTGGACACAGTGCCCAGCAAAAGTAGTCCTACTCCTTAAACCTTTTCACATTGTGTCTTGAAACTGACACAAAGTTGATGTGATGACAAACACAGTAGTGCATACAATTGACATGAATTATGTATTTATGTATGTATGTATGTACTTATCGTCTTCCGTTTATTTGGGGCCCAGCTGTGGGGGCAGCAGTCTCAGCAGAGACGGACAGACTTTCCTCTCCTGAAACACCTTCTCCAGCTCTTCCGGGGGAAGGCCGAGGCGTTCCCGGGCCAGCTGAGATACATAGTTCCTCCAGGGTGTCCTGGGCTGTCCCCTGGGCCTCCTCCCAGTAGTACGTGCCTGGCACACCTACCTGGGGGGGTCCATCGGGCATCTGGAACAGAGGCCCGAGCTCCTCTCGATGCGAAGGAGCAGTGGCCCAAACTCCTCTCGATGCGGAGGAGCAGCGGCTCTATTCCGAGCTCCTTCCAGATGGCCGAGCTCCTCACCCTATCTCTAAGGGAGTGCGTAGCCACAGAGTGTAGGAAGCTGTCTTCAGCAGCTTGTATACGGGATCTTGTTCTTTCGGTCATGACCCAAAGTTCATGCCCATACGTGAGGGAACGTAAAACACCACAACAGACCGGCGCAGCATCCGCATTGCTGTGGTGGCTGCACTGATCCATCTTGCACCACTCTCACCACACTTGTGAACAAGAGCCAACATACTTGAACTCCTCTACTGGAGGCAGGACTTCCCTTCCAACCAGGAGAGGGCAAGCCACCTTTCCAGTTAAGAACCCTGGCCTCGGACTTTGAGGAGCTGATCCTCATCCCTGCTGCAACGCACTCGGCTGCAAACTGCCTCAGTGTATGCTGTAGGTCTTGGCTAGAGGGAGCCAGCAGAACCACATCATCTGCAAGGAAAGGCGAGACAAAATCCAATGGTCCCCAAACCAGACCACCTCTGGCCCTTGGCTTCGCCTAGAAATCCTGTCATGACAATTATGAACAGGACCTGTGACAGAGGGCAGCCCTGTCAGAGTGCAACCAGGAACAATTTTATTCTATTCGGGAAAAATGTAGGTCTTAAGCTGTGCAACGATGGTAGAAACATACTCCAAATGCATACCATACTTTTTAAAAAAGATTTAAAAACGGCATATTGACTTCCTTCTCACCATTATGACACTACTTTGATTAGAACTAGATGAACTAGAATGGAATACATTGTTACAACAACATTTAATTTCCCTTTGGGATTAATAAAGTATTTTTGAATTGAATTGAATTTTGTGCTCAATTTAACAAAAGATGAAAAGGTGTATATTTATATTTTTATTTATATATGCTTTCAAGGCACTGTAAGCATCATTATCACACTGCTATGTGAGGTTTTGATCTAAAAAACATTAACTTTCCTCTGCAGTAATTTGACTCTGCCTAACATGAAGAGATATTTGTGCAAAACATAACATGAGGAGAATCATAACACTTGGCAATACCAGATCTGGTTTACTGCAAATGGAACAAAAGGACATTATGGCAGAATGCTAGCATACAGGCGTAACCTTTATTCTCTTTTAACCTATATTCATTGCTGCACAAAAGAATTGCAATTTCATCTCAAGGACAATTCTCACATTCTAACTGTTCATCTGCAGCGGCAATAGCGGATGAGAACGTTAAATGACCCTTACCTTAATGGATTCTGTTTTTGTGAGCTTCTCCAAAGGCTGAGTAGTCATTTGACACATGCTGTTACCATAGCAAAGCAAAGCTTCACTGGAAAGGCGGGAGAGGCTTGAAAAGGTTAAGATGCCATGGATTGGCCGGTGGACTCTAAACATGGATGGGATTTAGCAGCTCAGGGCCACTGATTGGCAAAAGGGAAACAGCCCACTTTTGGTTGGTTGAGAAGCACGTCTTTGAAACTTGGATGCACAATCACTGTGTTCTCATCTGCTTCTGCTAATTAGCTGTTCGCCTGGGAGACCACTGTGCTGCACGCCAACCTCATTAGCCAAGCAAACTGTCCCCATGAATCCCTGCATCACAAACAAAGAGGCGCACATGCACAATCATAGCCATCTCTCAAGCACATTGCCCACCAAGCTTGTATCCATGGGAATGACAGATTTTAATTATCTAATGCCCCAGACACTTTGAATGATGTGTTGATGCTGAAATTACAGGGTGTGCATGGTTTGAGGAAGGCCAAAATGGAAAGAGCGAGGGGGTGCACTCAACACTTATCCTGCTCCTGTTCTGATATAGCTGTATAATGAGCCATCAGCAACTGCTGACAACCTACCATCAGCCAGCCAATTAATGGCCATGCTCATTTTATAATCAGGTGCCTATGCAGACTCCTCTGTCCAAAAATGTCTAGACCTAGGCTACATGAAGACAATTTAAAAAATCTTTACAAATTTTCCTCAAAAAAAGCTAAACTTGCAAACCTCCAGAGAATTGCTGCATGTTGAACAAAGCCACAAGGTAGTATTAACCAGTACAGCAGCACAAAGCACACATGCTATCCTGCAGAATACTGTAACTACAGAAAGAACTTGAGGAATGATCAGATGTCTTGAGGAGGGTAGGAAATTGGACGATTCAATACAAGCTCAATCTCTATACATTTCAAGGGCAGCAAAGTTCCGTCTTTTAAAAGCATAGCGGAGATAACACCTGCTGTTAAAGAGGTGATGAGATAAACATTCCTTTGAGAGGCAGAAAAAGATAGAAACAGATGTTCACAAACGCATCAAAGGGGAACCAGAGTAGCACTGTGACAAAGAGAGGCATCTTCTCATTACCAAGTGAAGATAAATGCCCGTTTGCACTGCCAAGAGGAGAAGGAAAGGGACAAATGCAATGGAGGAACAAAAAAGAGACAAAAGACAGTGAGCCCTCCTAATCGTAAAGTCAGAAGATAAGGGCTATTCAGTTGTGGCTGATACTCCTGCCCTGGGTCATGGATCGCTACTTTTGACAACTGTTCAGACTGGGCACTCATCAAACCAACCCTGGAAAACCAACCACATTTCTCAAATATACCCTTGTGAAGTATGAATTATTTCTGATTGCAGCCTCCATATCCAGAAGTACCTTATTAGAGCTGTTACGTGAGATGAAGTTATAGATCCGGAACATATTCTTCTTTTCCATTCTCCCACAGGGATAAACTTGCTTGCAACGGCACCATGCTTGGTTTGCAAAACAGCTTCGATTTATATGTTAATTATATCCAGTGACAGACCTAACAAGCTCTAATGCAAGTGTGAATAATTTTAAGATAGCCGTGTCTCTTTCATCTTTCTCCTCTTTCCTTGAGCATCTCCATGATCTGCTACTCGGCATCTGCAGTCATCTCACGGAGCTCACATAAGTTATCCTGGTGATAGCAGATGTCATTTAATGTGATCTCCAGGGGGGGAGAGTGAATGGGCTAAGGCTAATGGAGAGTGGAGAAAATCTGATTTCTGTTTGACAACATTGGACTCTTTTCTAACTCCACCTGCCAGATTGCTTTGAACTGAGGTTCAAGAACTGGATATAGATGGGGAAGCCAGGGGTAAAAAACAGGACAAGGTTGTTTGTTGTACAAAAATCTACTTTTTTCTCTCCCTCTCTGTTCCTGGAAAAAATCAGTTTTCACCTTAAAGTACACATGGGAACTTGGTTTAGTGCAATATTGCAAACAGTGACATTTGAGTTAAGTTAAATAACAAATGTGCATAGCATTTCTAAACTTCAAAGACAGATTACAAAGAATGAATAGGCGATAAGTACCTGAATCTAACATTATTATTTATGTAACTGGGTCAGTGAAGAGCATGGACCACACCCAGCAGGAGTCCTTAGAGAATATTATAATTTTGAATGTATTCCTTACTAGTATTTGGTACCAACTTAAGGTATACAGATGTCAGCTGGATCAATAAATGGATTTACAAGCATTCCCATTTTAAAGAGATAAACATTTTGTTTTGCTTCAGATTCCTCTGAACATGGATTCAACATTTGAAATATTTTTCAGATGGGTCTTGCTGGGACTTTCATTGGTTTAAGGAAGTCATTTTTTTTGTTTAGTTTTCACTGCAATCATGGTCACTTTGTAAATGTGTTCACTCAAGATTAGCAATGCATGGTACTTGCTTCCTTAAGGCTTTATCTTTCATAAATACTTAATCTTATTATTATCCAGATGACACACAGATTTATATGCCCTTGATTCTTGAAGACCCTACACTACAAAGATCTATTACGCTAAACTTTAATAAATTTGTGAAATGCTAGATGGCTAAGAGCTGTCTTCTGTTAAAGACAGCAGCACAGTCATGGTCAGGTAGAGATTGCCACAGTCAGTTAGAGATTGCCACTTTTTGTCCTTCAAGTATCTCTTTCATCCTTGGACCCTAACCAGTATCATTCAATCTTCAGGCCTAATCCAGGAATATAGATGTTGTTTTCGAACCTACATTTAAGCTTTGATAAGCATATCGGCTCTTTAGTTAAGAGTTGTACAGCTGTAAAAATTTTCAAAATTCAAATCCACCCACACTAATTACATGAAGACAGATACCACAGCTTTATTCTCCTCAAGGTTCTACCACCTCAGTAGTTCCACATAGGTTAGACTATCAAAATCATCTATATTTGGCATCAGTCTTGTTTGTCTTTTCTGCAACCACACATCTAATGGGAAGTAGAAAAAAACAAAAACAAAACAGAATCACACTGTCACTGAATCACACAGGCACTGTCTGGGGATTACTCCATTGGCTCCCTGTGTAGTATAAAATTTATTTTTTAACTATTTTGTTTTTTAAGCTTTGCGTGGTTTGGAACTGGAATGCATTTCTGTTCTCTTTTTCCTAGTTCTAGACCTCTCATTGAATCTGGACTCTTTCTTGTAGTTGTACCCCATACTAGATTAGTTAGTAGAACTACAGCAAAATAGAAATTGTTTTCTAGTAAAAAGTTTAATTCGAATAAAAAAACATTTAATCAGTCCAGAAGTACAGGGAACTGATAGCTTGAATGTCTAATCAAAAGCAAATATTTATAAAAAGGTAGAAGATGCAGAGTAGTGTAAAGGATGGCAGGACACTAGGGTGAAGAGGATCATTGTGGTCTCTCCTCCTGCAGAGCTGTCTGCATTGAAATATGAAAAATGTAAAAAAAAAAAAAAAGAGTTTACACTCCACTAAGTTAGGTTTACACGAAAAGCTAGTTTTAGAAAAATATGTATTTTTTATGTACAAGGAAAATTTTGAGATCTTGAGATCCTAAGCACTGCTTTAAAATGTTTTCCTACAACACAGTGATGACACAGTTTACAATTACTTATAACTTAATTACCTTAAAATGTCAAAAATATGACATTTTATATTCTGGTACCTGCAGTTATTTACCTGAGATCACGTAGCTGTTAGTGGTGAAGTCCAAGTCCAATCGCACTGTTAGCTTAGCTTGACAGCAAGACGGGTCTGAATGTGGAGCTCTGCTGCTCCAAAAACTAATTTTGTTGCACATTTCAAAGTAGGCTGGTTCCTGAAGAACTGGCTGCACAGATGAAGTTTTGAGGTCGACTTGCTCACCTAAAAACATCCTAAAACTACTTTTTGTGGCAACAAATTAACAAAATAAAAATGATAAACTTGTACAATAACCTCTGCCATTACTGCAGCTGCTGGTACAATATCCAGTTACATTTGTATCGAAATGCGCCCTCTGCTTTCTACAAGCAATGGAAAAGGGGCTATAGTCATTCTCCACTAAGATAAAAGATGAGAAATCTCAATGAACAACCAGTGGTCTAAAGATTTTTATGTCAGCTTTTCATAAGGAGAAGAGAGATTTGACTAAAGAAAGCCAAAAAAAAAAAAAAAAACCCAACTAAAATTGCAAGTGAATTAAATGCTGAACATGTATAAGCGCCTCAAGACTCTGAAGGTTGCTTTCCATCGATAACATAAAAACAACATATAGTGAACAAAGGTTAAAAGTACTTTTGCCCTGAGCTACTTTCATGCCATACAAAAACCATTGCAGAATTCTGAAGGAAATTCTCAGTTTAGAAATTTGCAAGCTTGTTTCTACTGACAAACAGCATAAATTATCTTGTGCAATTCTTCAACTTTAATCTACAAGTAGTTGGTTGGAACTTTGACATAACTGAATGTAGGATTATTCTTCCCAGCACACATTAAAACTGGTTTTGAAGAGAATAAAATTAGACTTCTAGAATGGTCTCAACATCAACCTTATTAAACATTTATAGCCTATGCCTAAAAGCTGGGTCCATACCCGGCAGCCAACCACTTCAATTCAATTTGGTTTTATGTATATAGCGCCAATTCACAACAGATGTCGTCTCAAGTGACGTTACAAAGTCATTTCAATCGAATCATACAGATTTCAAGTCAGGTACATTCCAATTAATCCTTACTATCAAACTGCACTGTTTGATAGTAAGTAAACTGAGTCTGTGAGTATAATGTAAACCCTGTGTGTAGCAGTTATAGACCTGAATAAATTCAGATGTATACACCAAATTCTTGTTTTTAAAATTCCACACGTTTTAATTCTCCCTGGGAAAATGATGCTCAAATGCATCATTTGGGGTAAAATTAACTGGACATTCATTATTAACACTTCTGATTGGTTTGGTGTTATGTGGTGGGATTTAACCATTTACCTGGTAATGCTCTAAGCTTTAGTACTCAATAGTCATGGCAATTTGCATTTGCTAATAATCAAAATAATTTTGCTTTCAACAATAGCAGAAGCTGTTAAGTTTTTTTGTTTGCATCTTTCAAAAATATAAAATTCTAGAAAGAGTCACAATGACCAGATCTCACTGACACACACACACACACACACACACACACACACCAGAGATAAACAATATGTGTCTCACATTGCAGCCAGGAATAAAATGTGGACTCATGAATGAAAAAAGGCAACTCATGAATATTGAATCACCTCACAGTCACAGGAAATGAATGGCATTAATACACAAATAAATCAGGCTAAATGTTACCATGTTATCAAGAGAAATGTTGCTCTTACACCTGTTGTGTAAAGGTCAGAGGTAACCTATGCACTGAAATGACCAAGACCATCAGTGTAGGATAACTGCTTGTAGTAGGGACCATATCAAATCTTATGGAAAGAAAATGCAAAGACATATAGCTCCAAGCCTATGAGTGGCTTAGTCTCTGTCTTAATTGGGAATTATTCCTGCTGACATGGCGCAACAAACATCTGAAATCACACACTGCTCTTTTTTCCCCAGTAGATCTGATCTAAAAAGTAGTTTTAATAATTGCTTGAAAATGACTTGCCATTTTTCTGGCTTTGCTGCTAATGGAGAAGTCAACTGAATTGTTTTAAAAGTGCACTCTCAATGTGAGGCAGATAGTCTCCTCCTTCTCTGGCAGTCTGACTCATGATAATCACATAGAGTTGCACACAGGCTTTCTCTTTAGCATCTCATTGGACACCCTGCTGTTTGTAAAGGGTGGTTGCTCAGCTCCAGGCCTCCGGTGCTGTCCATAATCAAGATTGCACAGCACACACTGAAGCAGGTGTACAAACAGACAATTGTAAACATCCATATTGTGGCACAAACATACTTGCAGACGGGGTGAGAAAGAAAAAAAAGAAAATGGTGTATGCTGCCAGCCCGCTGGACAAGAAAAGGGAAAAGTAGGACTATGCTTCTTCTGTATTCATTATGTGTTCACAGCATACCCTCTTATCTCTTCAACCGACAAAAGAACCCCTCAATTAAACGTGATTTCTGTCATCTTTCCAACATAAACGAATGACAAACAGAAGTATACTCTCAGGAGGTTTTTATGAAATGGAACCTTCCTGTCGGCTGACTTTGGGGTGGGCCAAAGAAGGAAAATGGGAAGAAAAACACATCAGACAGACACTTTCAAAGATCAAAGCTGGACAGAAGCAGAACGAACACTGCAACATGAAATATATCACAAAAAAATCTTAAGGCGATCAGACACCTTACTGCCCCTGAAGAGATGTGCTTAGGGAAATGTGCAATGTAGCCAGTGTTGTTACCATCAAAGGAAATGAGTCTCTCACCATGGGTCATTACTGCAAGCAGCTCCTGTCAATAATGAGTAAGCAGCCCTTAATCTAATTTGACAGAAAGCCAGAGCTTGGGTGAAAAGTCATCGTCTTCATAAAGAGCAACAAACTGCTTACCAAGGACACTTATTCAAAAAACCATATGTGACAAAGTTTAATTTGTAAACATGTAAACATATGTTCCTTAAATGATGTTGGGAGAGACCATCAGTCAGTACTCTGTCAAGATTCTTAATTTCTGCATCTATCTTCTTTGATCAAAAAGCTCAGGCACCTATGCCAGAATATATTGACTGTGACTGATTTAATTATTGAAGGGTGGCTGCTTGGTTTTGCTGACTGACCCCATCCGACTGTCCCGTGAAGTGCCTTAAGCATGTTAGACTCCACATCCCTAACCTCCTGCGCACTGCCATAACCACCACTGGGCTCCAGCAGGCTGCCCTGAAAGCCACTCATGCATGCTCGATGCTAATGTGATGTGACCACTTTGAGCCCTCCACCTCTCTTTTTCGTGTCAAGGGCATATATATTCAGAGCTATCAGTGTGGAACTGCTCTACTCACTCTGGTTTGCAGGGTCCCTGGCTGCAGTAAGCAGCTCTCCAAGGGACCAAGGGTCATTAACGATTTATTGCCACAATGGCTTTTTAGACTGTCCCAGTGTTGGTGGCAACAGTTTAAAGTAATGGAGAAATAAGCGATATACAATACTGTCTATTGAAATTTTTACAGGAAAATGAATGTGTTGTGCTAGTAGCATAAGAAATGAAACAAAAATTTAAGACATAAAGAAGAAACCCATCAACGCATCATGGACATTAATGTCATTTCCATTTAGGGATTTCAATGACACAGCTGAACCCTTCTTTTTACAGGGTGGAATGATACAAAACATACAATTTCAGTCCTTTTAAACTCCTAAGTTGGGAGTCAAAGTTTGAACTTGCAGTGGATTTTCTCTTTTCCTCACAGGTTTAAATTTTGTATTCAACCTTGACCTTACATACATACAACGCCACACATTGTTGGTTAAATATCCCTTTGCAAATTGCAGAGAAATCTACATGGTTTTGTAATGATCAACAAGCTCCTGACCTAATTCTGACTACATATTTTTCATTTTATAATTACTGATTTGGCAACGTCCAAACCTTTAGGCACAGACAATATATTGTCTGCTGAGGTGACTTTCAAGCCTGAGTGTATGTAAACTTATTTGTTTTCCACTCAGAAAGAGACTTCTACATCACTACAACAAGTGGAATCTCTTCAGACTCCCAACAGGACAACTTTTTCAATGAATTCAATGACGTTCCATCTGTGATATGTGTTTATTTAATCATTGTGGGAGATTTCAACATCCATGTTGACAACCCCTAGGACAGGGGCAAAAGAACTCAAAAAGTTTGGTTTGACTCAACATGTTAAACAGCCAACACACAAATGGGCACCTACTTTGAACTTTATCATCAGAAAGGTCTAAACATTTTCAAGGTCTTTGTAATTGATGTCGCCCTATCTGACCACTTTACTATTAGCTTTATCTTTGAAAGCTTAACTCCCATCGACTCAATTAGCCAAAGAGATATTATAAGAAAATGCCTTTTTAAGGACAGTGCAGTAGAAACCTTTACCCAGCTTTACTCTTCCATTTCCACTTTGTCCTGTTACTCAGTAAACCAGCAAGTGCAAATCTTCCACTCTAAAAGTTCAGACATCATTGATTTCATTGTTCCCATTAAGGTGAAGGTTGTCTCTGGTAAGAAAAAATCTCCATGGAGAAATGCTCCACCGGTAAGGAGTGAAAAAAGGGAGTGTTGAAAAGCCAGAGAAGTGGTGAAATACTGGACTCCAGATTCACCATGAGATCTATAAAGAGATTTCACATACATGACGTACAACTGAAGAATGCAAGGGAATCTTTCTTTTCTGAAATCATTAACAAAAACATTAATAATGTTCATGCCTTGTTCACCACATTTGACTGGTAAACACACCCTCCTGTGTCTGTAACACCTGAACTCCACTCTACCAGAACCTGCAATACATTTGCCAATTTCTTTACTGAGAAAATTCAGAAAATTGTAAGGGTAGTCTGTGCATCAATATCAATATAATACCAATGTAGTGTCCAATCAAAGCAAATTTGGAAAAAAAAAAGATAATTCTACCAAAGCAACTACAAAAGTTTGGAAGAAATTATATATCAATTAAGCTCCCTCTGCTGTCTCGATATTGTACCCACACCGTTTTTTAAGAAGGTTTTGCCTATAGCACCTGATTTGATTCAAATGACAAACTCATCCCTTTTGCCAGGGTTTACCCCAAGGCATTAAAAACAGCAAATATCATACCACTATTGAAAAAGAACAGGTTTCTATTGCAAAATTACAGGGTCATTTCAAATCTCCCATTCATCAGTAAGGTTATTAAAAAAGACCTGTTTAACCAGTTAAATACCTTCTTAACCAGCCACTTTTATGTCTTCCAGTCAAGTGTCTGTGCTCTCCACAGTACCGAGACTGCCCTTGTCAAGGTGTTCAATGATATCTGCTTAAATGCAGACTATGTAAGAACCACAGTGGTGGTATTATTAGATCTCAGCACAACATCTGATACTGCTGACCATAAAATATTACTGGAGTGACAGGAGAGCTGGGTCAGTCTTTCTGTTACAATACCTGACTGGTTTGAGTCTTACTTGAACAACAGGGATTTCTTTGTGTCAACAGGTAACTTTACATCAGAACTGACAAAAATCACATGCAGGGTTCCACAAAGTTCGATCTTAGGGCCCCTCCTATTTAATATTTATATGCTCACACTAAGTCAGATTATAACACTCAAGATAAGATAACATAATAATACAGATGACACACAGTTCTTCTTTACAATGTCATCAGGTGACTATGAACCCATTCAAGCATGGATGAGCCTTGATTGACTTCGGTTAAATAAAAACAAAACTGAATTATTTTTAGGAAGAATTTTGGGCCAAAGTCTGCACACCCCTTGGATAGTCTAGCTAAAAACCACAGATCAGGCAAAAAAAAATCTGGGAGTAGTGATGGGCTCAGATCTGAACCTTCAGAGGTATATAGAGTTGGCCTTCGATCACCTGAAGAAAAGAACATTTCCAAAATCAAAGGACTAATATTCTAGCAGGATCTTGAAAAACTCATCCATGCATTTATATTTGGTCGAATTGATTACTGCAGAAAAGTTTTCATAGGTCTGCCTAAAAAGTTGATCAGACAGCTGGAGCTGATCCAGATTGCTGCAGATTGTGTCCAAAAACGAAGAAAGTAGAGTCATTCAACCCAATTTGAAATTCCTTACACTGGCTCCCTGTATCTGAAAGAATAGACTTTAAAGAAAAGGAAATTTGGTTATACATTACTGAATGGTGTAGCACGTAAATGCATTTAAAGATTTGTTGTCGTATTAACCTTCTAGACCACTCAGGTTTTTGGGTTCAAGCCTACTCTGCATCCCCAGAATCAGAACCCAACATGGAGGCGGCAGCATTCATTTCTTATGCACCACTAATCTGGAACACACTTCCAGAAAACTGCAAAAATGATGAATCCCTAAGTTTATTTAAATCAAAGTTGGAGTTACCACTAAGTGTATCTTTTCTTTACATTCCAATGTTATGCCACTGCAATGTACTTTTTACGCATTTTCTTTTATGTTTTCATCATTTAAAACACTTTGAATTGTCTTGTTGCTGAAATGTGCAATACAAATAAACTTGCCTTGCTTATCTGTGATCTCACATCCAAATCCGATTTGATGACAAATAATTACTCTAAATCCATACCAATCACAAATGTGAAACTCAAGTTAGTAGGCATGTCGGCATGTTGGTGCGCATTGTTTTGTTTTGTTTTTTGCTTTAAAACGGTCTTCTGTGATGGTACCCGGAGCTCTCTCACCAGAGAAGAATTCATGAACATAAGGGCTACTACACCAGAGGAGTTATTTCCCACTTTTCTGCCTACTGCTCTGGAATTTTTGGACATTCTGGTCAAAGGTGCGCTCACCTTTGTTCACGTGGTGAAACGCCGGAAGAGAGGGAAACGGGCTGGGGTGCTGGTACGTCTTCGCCAGCGTGGACTACGAACACCGTTACCTGGAATATTTCTCTCTAACGTGCGCTCACTTCCCAACAAAGTTGAGGAACTACAACTGCTGTTGGGGAAAAACAGGGACTTTTATTCATCGGCAGTTTTGTGCTACACGGAGACGTGGCTGTGTGGATTAATACCGGACTCTGCGCTGCAGCTGGCAGGATTCCAGCTCTACAGAGCGGACAGAGACACGGAACTCTCCGGCAAAGCGAAAGGTGGAGGAATCTGTTTTTACCTCAACAGTGGTTGGTGCAACGACGTGACAGTGATTCAGCAGCACTGTTCTCCAGACCTGGAAGCCTTCATCAGAAAATGTAAGTCTTTCTATTCCCCCCGTGAGTTCGCTTCGTTCATCCTGGTCGGTGTTTACATCCCGCCACAAGCTAACGTGCAGGTTGCACAGCGCATGCTCGCCGACCAGATACTGAGTGTGGAGTGGAACAACCCGGACACCTTAGTTATCATCGTTGGCGACTTTAACAAAGGTAATCTCACCCACGAACTCCCCAAATACAGACAGTTTATTAAATGTCTGACCAGAGAGGACAACATTCTGGATCACTGTTACACCACCATCAGAGACGCTTATCACGCCGTCCCACGTGCTGCACTGGGCCAATCCGACCACATCATGGTCCACCTGATTCATGCATACAGGCAGAAACTAAAGCTCTGCAAACCTGTTGTGAGGACGACAAGGAACTGGAGCAGTGAGGCTGTGGAGAATCTCCAGGCGTGTTTAGGCTGTACAGACTGGGATGTGTTCAGGGCTACTACCAACAGTCTGGACGAGTACACAGAGGCTGTGACTTCCTACATCAGCTTCTGTGAGGACAGCTGTGTACCATCATGCACCAGGGTAAGTTACAACAATGACAAACCCTGGTTCACAGCCAAACTCAGAAGGTTAAGACTGGATAAGGAAGAGGCCTATATATATAGGAGAGGCGAAGTACAAGTTTGGCAAGGCAGTGAAAGAGGCCAAACGACTGTACTCTGAGAAGCTCCAAAACCAGTTCTCAGCCAATGACTCTGCATCTGTCTGGAAAGGGCTCAGGGAGATCACCAACAACAAGCCGAAAGCCCCCCACTCCATCAACGACCGACGCCTCGCCAACGACCTGAACGAGTTCTACTGCTGCTTTGAAAGACAAAGGGACAGTCCTGCAACCATCCCCCACGACACCCCCCAACAGCTGCAGCCACAATCCACCACCCCCACCTCCCCAACCTCAAGAGGGGCCTTGGCACCTCCAACCCCCACCCTGAAGTTCCCCCCCACCATCCCCCTACCCACGCCGAGGACGGCTCTTTCCATCCAGGAGAGGGATGTCAACAAACTCTTCAGGAGACAGAACCCCTGGAAAGCTGCTGGACCCGATTCTGTCTCATCAGACAGCCTGAAGCACTGCACTGATCAGCTGTCTCCAGTCTTCACAGATATTTTTAACACCTCACTGGAGACATGTCATGTGCCAGCCTGCTTCAAGTCCTCCACCATCGTCCCTGTTCCCAAGAAGCCAAGGACCACAGGGCTTAATGACTTCAGATCCGTCGCTCTGACCTCTGTGGTGATGAAGTCCTTTGAGCGCCTTGTGCTCTCACACCTAAAAGACATCACCGACCCCCTCCTGGACCCCCTGCAATTTGCCTACAGAGCTAACAGGTCTGTAGACGATGCAGTCAACCTAGCCCTTCACTTCATCCTCTGGCACCTGGACTCCACAGGAACCTACGCCAGGATCCTGTTTGTGGATTTCAGCTCTGCCTTCAACACCATCGTCCCAGCTCTGCTCCAGGAGAAGCTCTCCCAACTGAGTGTGCCCGACTCCACCTGCAGGTGGATCACTGACTTCCTGTCTGACAGGAAGCAGCGCGTGAGGCTGGGGAAGCACGTCTCTGACTCCCTGACCATCAGCACCGGTTCCCCCCAAGGCTGTGTTCTCTCTCCTTTGCTCTTCTCCCTGTACACCAACAGCTGCACCTCCAGTCACCAGTATGTCAAGCTTCTAATGTTTGCGGACGACACCACCCTGATCGGACTCATCTCTGATGGTGACGAGTCTGCGTACAGATGGGAGGTGGACCATCTGTTGGACTGGTGCAGCCAGAACAACCTTGAGCTCAACGCTCTAAAGACAGTGGAGATGGTTGTGGACTTCAGGCCGAACCCAGCCCCACCTGCCCCCATCACCCTCTGTGACTCCACAATTGACACTGTGGAATCTTTCCGCTTCCTGGGAACCATCATCTCCCAGGATCTCAAGTGGGAGCCAAACATCAGCTCCCTCATCAAGAAAGCCCAGCAGAGGAAGTTCTTCCTGCGGCAGCTGAAGAAATTCAACCTGCCAAAGACTATGATGGTGCACTTCTACACAGCCATCATTGAGTCCATCCTCACCTCCTCCATCACCATCTGGTACGCCGCTGCTACAGCCAAGGATAAGGGCAGGCTGCAGTGTGTCATTCGGTCTGCTGAGAAGGTGATTGGCTGCAGTCTACTGTCGCTCCAGGAACTGTACACCTCCAGGACCCTGAAGCGGGCAGGGAAGATTCTGGCTGATCCCTCCCACCCCGGTCACAGACTCTTTGACACTCTCCCCTCTGGCAGGAGGCTGCGGTCCATCCGGACCAAAACTTCACGCCACAGGAACAGTTTTTTCCCATCTGCCACCAGCCTGGTTAACAAAGCCCGGAGACCACCTTGACATTCTCCCTTTCCCCCACACCCCCCTTTTGTTGATGACAGGACACTTGTAACTTGTAACTCTATGCGTTACATTAACACTCAGCTTGGACTCCTGCTCTACTTGCACTGCCATAATTGCACAATGATCACCTGCACTGTTGTACTGCTCTCGCGCCCAATACTGCTCTATATTTACTCTCACTCACTTAAAACTGTGCATATATATTTATATTATATTGTAGGTATGTTTATACTATTTAATTTGTACTGTATTGCACCAACTACGCCACATTAAATTCCTTGTATGTCCAAAAACGTACTTGGCAATAAAGCTTTTCTGATTCTGATTCTGAAGTGGATCACAGCATCTGCTGTGCAGCTGCTGTTACATAATCCTAGATTACTTTCAGTCATCAGAGCAGATTTTTACAGTGCCTTGCGAAAGTACTCGGCCCCCTTGAACCTCTTACAACATTTCAGGCTTCAGACATAAAGATATAAGATTCTAATTTTTTGTGAAGAATCAACAACAAGTGGGACACAATCATGAAGTGGAATGAAATTTATTAGATGTGTCAAACATTTTTAACAAATAAACTGAAAAGTGGGGCATGCAATATATTCTGCCCCCTTGCATTAAATACTTTTTAGCGCCACCCTTTGCTGCAATTACAGCTGCAGGTCGCTTGGGGTATGTCTCTATCAGTTTTGCACATCGAGAGACTGAAATTCTTGCCCATTCTTCCTTGCAAAACAGCTCGAGCTCAGTGAGGTTGGATGGAGAGCATTCGTGAACAGCAGTCTTCAGTTCTTTCCACAGATTCTCGATTGGATTCAGGTCTGGACTTTGACTTGGCCATTCCAACACCTGGATACGTTTATTTGTGAACCATTCCATTGTAGATTTGGCTTTATGTTTTGGATCATTGTCTTGTTGGAAGATAAATCTCCGTCCCAGTCTCAGGTCTCTTGAAGACTCCAACAGGTTTTCTTCCAGAATGGTCCTGCATTTGGACCCATCCATCTTCCCATCAATTTTGACCATCTTCTCTGTCCCTGCTGATGAAAAGCAGGCCCAAACCATGATGCTGTCACCACCATGTTTGACAGTGGGGATGGTGTGTTCAGGGTGATGAGCTGTGTTGCTTTTATGTCAAACATATCGTTTTGCATTGTGGCCAAACAGTTCGAATTTGGTTTCATCTGACCAGAGCACCTTCTTCCACATGTTTGGTGTGTCTCCCAGGTGGCTTGTGGCAAACTTTAAATGAGACTTTTTATGGATATCTTTGAGAAATGGCTTTCTTCTTGCCACTCTTCCATAAAGGCCAGATTTGTGCAGTGTATGACTGATTGTTGTCCTATGGACAGACTCTCCCACCTCAGCTGTAGATCTCTGCAGTTCATCCAGAGTGATCATGGGCCTCTTGGCTGCATCTCTGATCAGTCTTCTTCTTGTTCGAGATGAACGTTCAGAGGGACGGCCGGGTCTTGGTAGATTTGCAGTGGTCTGATACTCCTTCCATTTCAATATGATTGCTTGCACAGTGCTCCTTGGGATGTTTAAAGCTTGGGAAATCTTTTTGTATCGAAATCCGGCTTTAAATTTCTCCACAACAGTATTTTGGACCTGCCTGGTGTGTTCCTTGGTGTTCATGATGCTCTCTGCGCTTTGAACAGAACCCTGAAACTATCACAGAGCAGGTGCATTTATACGGAGACTTGAATACACACAGGTGGATTCTATTTATCATCATCAGTCATTTGGGACAACATTGGGTCATTCAGAGAGTCTCGCTGAACTTCTGGAGTGAGTTTGCTGCACTGAAAGTAAAGGGGCCGAATAATATTGCACGCCCCACTTTTCTGTTTTTTATTTGTTAAAAAATTTTGACACATCCAATAAATTTCATTACACTTCACGATTGTGTCCCACTTGTTGATTCTTCACAGGAAATTAGACTTTTATATCTTTATGTTTGAAGCCTGAAATGTGGCAAGAGGTTGAAAAGTTCAAGGGGGCTGAGTACTTTCGCAAGGCACTGTCATATGTGGTGGGAGCCATGGTTAAAGGACAAGCTGACATTTTAGAAAATATGCTGGTTTGCTTTTTTGAAAAAGCATACCAAGTGTTCAGAAAAGATTGCTCTCAAATGCAAAACTGAAAGTCTATCAAAAAGTGACTTCAAAACAACCTTCTTTATTTGCATAGTAGGCTTGATATTGCTAAATTAATGGATGCAAAAATGACAAAACTATATTCCTAATTGATCTCTGAACTCGGATAACAAATGTCTTCATCTAATAGAGGCACCCATCCAATAATATATCATGCAAGTCTTATAATAGGAATATATACGTATTTCTGAGTGCATGAGTGTTTAGATCCACTTAGCAGAAAATGAAAGCAGGCGAGGGGGACAAGAAGAATGAGGCAAACATGTTCGAGTTTGCTACACTTCTGGCACAGCAGGTCTCAAAGCATCATCAGTCTGAGTCATCCCATTTTAATATGTTACTTTGATGAGCTGCTGCTGCTAATAGGGGTGATGGAGCAAGAGCATCTCCTGAGACTACACGTACATAAAACATTTTTCTTCTATATTTGGGAATTTGCTAGAAACTATATTTTTTTTACTAAAGATAGTGTGTTTTACAAAACTATTCAAACTAAATTTCCACATTTTGCCACCTTACAACCCCAGACTTCAATGTATTTGTTGGGATGGTAACTGTGAAAGTAAAAGGTTACAAGATATTTTACCAAAAAAATCTGAAAGGTGTGGAGTGCATTTGTATTCATTTCATTGCCATTCCTAAATAAAACCCATTGCCTTCAGAAGTAATCTAATCAGTAAACAGAGTCTAGCTGTGTGTAATTTAAAGTATAAATCCAGCTGTTATGTGAAGGCATTAGAGGGTGGTTAAAAATCATTAGTGAACAAATAGAATCGCATAGAGTAAGGAACACAGCTGGCAGGACAGGGATAAAGTTATGGAGAAGCTTAGAGCAGTTTTAGGTTATAAAACAACATCCCAAGATTTGGACATCTTGCACAGAACTGTTCAAATCCATCATCTGAAAACAGAAATAGTATGGCACAACTGCAAACCAACCAAGACAAGGCTGTTCACACAAACTGACATTGGGGTAGACGGAGTGCATCATATAGAAAAGCACCAATAAGACCCATGCTAACTCTGGAAGAGCTGCAGAAATCCACAGCTCAGGTTAGAGAATGTGAGGACAAGACAACTATGAGTTGTGCACTCCAGAAATCAGGCCTTTATGGAAGGGTAGTGAAAAGAATGCAAATGTATAATGAAACTAAAAGGAGTCCTGTTTTCAGCTTGACATAAGTCTTACAGGAGAAACTGCAAACATGTGAAAAGGGTGCTATGGCGAAATGAGACCAAAATTTTACTTTTTGGTCTTCAAATAAAAATGGCATGTGTGCTGCAAATCTAACACTGCACATCATCCCCATTATGAAAAAGGGTAATGGCAGCAGGACTTGTGGCTGGTCACCTTCCAACAACAAAACCATCTTATACATATTGCCAGAACTACAATAGAATGGTTTTGATAAGAGTGTGTATATATATATATATATATATATATATATATATAGCTCAGTCAATATACAGAGTTAAATCTAATAGATAGTATGTGCCCTGATGTAAAAAAACATACAGACACTCTCCATCCTATCTCAGCGTGCAACTTTAAAAAGAAGAATACGCAAAAAAAAAAAAAAAAAAAAAAAAACCAAAAACAAATCTGCTTCTCCATCTGTTAAGCCACTGGAGACACGGTACCTCAAAAGAACTGCTGATGTAATTTCAGCAAAAGGTGCTGCTATAAAGCAGACATGTTCAAGTCTCTAAGTGATTGGAATAAAAATGTTCTCATCAAATCCATGCCATCTAGTGCAAACCTGTACTGTTGACTTAAGCCTTATTTACCACATGAATATAAAGATAACTTTGAATAAATATTAAAAGATTGAAAGATAATAAGATCATCTTTCAATTATTCAATATTTATTCACAGTAATATCATTATCTTTTAAAATATAATTTACCATTCAAGAAAACTGCTAAATGCTGCTTTATATTATTTTCAAAATGTATTAAATGTAATATTTACCCTGTTAGAAATATAAATAGCCATTTATGTTCTAAGGAAATTAATGGAAACAGATTAAAACCTAATAATGTTTAATTTCTGAATGAATTAGACAAAGTGCTTATATATGACTGAATAACCTCATATGGACTGAAAATACAAATTACACACAGAACCTCAAAAACTGTATAATAACATGAAAATTCAGCATCTCATTTCAAAACCAGAAACTGAAATGGTAAAAAATGTAAACAAATTAGAGACAGTATGCATCTTTATGAGCATACATGACTTTTCCATCTGATAATATGGAAATAGTGGACAGATGAGATAAAAATAGTCTGCAGATATGTTTATTAGTTATCTATGTGTGTTTTCATCTGGGTCTAAAATGCTCAATGTAAGCCTTTGTGTAAGCCTAACTAAATGTTCTTCAAATTCAAATGTTTATTTTATTTTGTTCTCATTTTTAATAAATCCTACAGTTTTGTTTTGTAAGTTCTTTAGGTTGGTGCAATATTTTGACATGCTGGTATTCATCCAACCTAATGCAGTATTTGAAAGGAATACTCTGACTGGATGAAAAAGACCTGACGACTGTGATTGGCTGGTGTTGTGGTTTGTTTACATACACTTTGTCAAGTGTCAAGCTCAGAGACAGAGCTGGGCGAGAGCACAGAGCAGGCGGAAAACAAAATTGTCAGAGTTGAGCGAGTGCCAAAACACATATTGAGTGAGAATGTGTGAGATTTAAATACACACACAACAAATTATTGTTTGTTCACATAGGCATATGCACTCACATCGGTCTCAAAGCATGCTCAGGTTGGTGGCACAAATATAATGCCATAACATAATGGCTTTCTTTCACTTTTCACTACATTAGATAAAAACAGTCATAAAGACTCAAGTCTCAAACCAGGATTCCAAGTCAAATTTTAAATCTTATGGGCATAAATCTAAGTCGAGTCTGAAATATTTATTTTTTGCAATTCTAGTGGGATTCGAGTTGGAGTCTCAAACTCGATGTACCATCAATACAAAACATTGTTTCTGGGGGGCTGAAAACAAATGCACCACCGTTTTTCACATTTTTATTTGTAATCAAAGATTTACAATTTACAATAAAGTGCTGTTTGGTTTATCATCACAAATACAAATAAAATACGCCTACGTTTGCGGTTGTAAACTGATAAATTCTTGAAAAGTCCAGGACGTATGAACACTTTTGTAAGTACTATATGCACATTAAAATAAGCAAAAATTCTGTCAATAACTCCTCTCTCACACCTTTTCTGAATAAATTGAGGAATTGCATTTGCACATTTGCTTTAACACATCTTTGTCCTAGACATGTGACAGTCAGCCACCAGCCAGAATTGGCCCTGTGGAATCTATATGTATCCATGCGTAAAAATATACAAGTGTGGATGAGTATTTCCTCGAGTACGTGTGTCTGTTACAGTTTAACACTGTAGGTGGGATAGTTGCATATGACAATTATGCACTTATGTCCTGCAGGGCAAGATCCACTGAGAAAGCAAGAAGCATTAGGGAGATGGGACATCACATTTTTCTCAATAGCCAAGAGCCTTTATGTTATTTAGCTTCCTGTGCTCATCTGTACAAACAAATGTCTGAGCCAGAATTGCAAGAAAGAAGCAGCACAGCATTATATAGACTGAGAGAACAATATTAGTTTTAGATCAAATGTGTTGGTGCCTGAGGGGTGTTTGGGATATTCAAACTCTTCAAGGCTTATGAAAGAAAAATACGGTTTATTCACTATACATTTCTATTTACTTCCTTCAATCTCAAGATGCCACCACTGTAACAGAAGCTACAATTTTGAGGAAATAAAGACCTTTAGGCCAAATCTATTTATTTTATATGAGTATTCTCTGTAATAGTCCTTCTTCTCCCCAAGAATGGAGTTCTGACTGGGTTTGACATCATTTGACAGTGCTGTTTTTTTCCTCTAATGACCTTTCTGTTTAAATAGGCAACATGTTCCTCTCAACTCCACGTCTCTGGAAAAGTACGTTACCTTATGGCTGCAGCTCTGGTTTTTCATATATTAGGGTACATAATGTAAGAACGTTGTCTACCGTGGCATTTCGAACAGCCCACCTTGCTTACTGTAGTCTAAGGGGAGCTATGGTTTGAATCTGCATTCTGAATGGCTTGTCAAGGCATGAACTGGCAGGGCGGGAGGCAATTACCGCCACTCAGCCAGCCTTATAGCACAGGAACTGAGGCTAGAGAATAGGCCAGCACTGCTCACTTTGGATTGAGCTCATATAGGATTTAAGCAGGAGCGACAATCCGCTGTGGGGACAGAAAGTCTGCATTTTAACACACAAACACTGTTTTTGCCTTCACGCACATACACCTACACACATTTAACCACAAGCATAAGTGCACCCAGCATAAAAAATTAAGTCTGTGAGCTCAACTCAGGAAATCTGAAAGAGAAGGTGTATTTTTAAAACCAAGGATGCAGATTTATATGCAAGCAAATTTTCCAAAAAGTGATGGACACAAAAGCTCATGCATACACCCACATGTTTTTGCTCATACAACCACTGTCCAAAACAGCACACAGAGAAAAGTTGCCCAAGATAATTGCTTTTTGAGAGAAGTAGGCACCTATTATTCTCTAGACCCTTCATTCAGTAAGCATAATTATTCTGTTATTCTTCTAAAAATACAGCAGTCACGACTGGCTTCCTTTCAGGTGCTACTTGTAATAGAGCTTCTCATAATAAAAAGAAAATCTAATCTTTCCTAAAACAAGAATGAAGCTGCTCTGACTCAGAACATTAGATAAGTAACACTTGATCTAACATACAGCAACTTTCAAAAATACAACTCAATGTTTATTTTATTGTCCTGGGATAATTTTAATGTATTCTCTTGGGATTCTATGTGATAAACATAAAGCTGTGTGTAACTGTAAAGTAGAAGAAAAAGAATACATAGTTTTCAACATTACTTAGAAGTAAATAACTGAATTATGTAGCTTGTGGTCCCTTCCAGGTCAACAGTCTGTAGACCTTTTGCTACAATTATAGCTGCAACTCTTCTAGGCTTTGTCTTTGCACTTCTAGAGACTGAAATCTTGTATCCTTCTACACTGAATAGCTCAAGTTCGGTCATATTGGATCGAGATTGTCTGTTAACAATAATTTTGCAGTCCTGACAATACTTCTCAATAGGATTTACGTCTGGATGTTGACAGTGCCATAAATATACTCTGATCTAAATTATTCCATTGTACCTCTGGTTGTATGTTTAGGGTCACCTTCCTATTGTAAGGTGGACCTCCACTCTAGTTTCAAGTGTTTGACAGACACTAGCCTTAAATTGTCTTCCAGGATTGCCCATTCATCTTCCCCTCAACTCTGACCAGCTTCCCTCTCCTTGCTGAAGAAAAGCTTTCCCACAGCACCATGCTGCAATCACTGTGAGCATAGCGTGTTCAGAGTGTCAGTTTTCCTCGTTTTCAAGATGCTGTTTTTTCATTAATGTTCGGTAAAAAAAATAAAAAATCTCTCAGGCCTTCACAGAACAGCTGGATTTATACTGAGATTAAATTACACAGAGGTGGGATTAAATTTACAAAATAAGTGCACTCTGAAGGCATTTGAAGTTAGGGGGTACCCGATTAACATGGGTTAGATACATATGCACGCAACACTATTTAGATTTTTCTTTGTTAAAAATGATTGTAAACACAATATAACTACAGTTATGCACAAGTTCATGTTGGTCCATTACACAAACTCAAAAAAATGTGAATAGATTTTTTTTGGTTTTAACATGGCAAAATGTAGTAAAGGTACAGGGGTGAGAATACCTTTGCAACACAAAGCCACCATGCAACCACCATTAAACATTAAAGTGAATGGCACTGCA
The DNA here is from genome assembly GCF_021462225.1 of Girardinichthys multiradiatus. Classification (NCBI taxonomy): domain Eukaryota; kingdom Metazoa; phylum Chordata; class Actinopteri; order Cyprinodontiformes; family Goodeidae; genus Girardinichthys; species Girardinichthys multiradiatus. The sequence goes on from NC_061809.1 coordinate 20,151,416, forward strand.
GTCAAGGAACATGGCACATGCATCAGGTTGGGTCAACATGCACTCATAAATTGTATTTCATTTAGAACTTCCAAAAATATTGTACAAATTGATGCTCTTCCAGGATTTTGTTACACAAACATAAAAAATAAATCTAAAAAACATTTCAATCTTGTAGAGACTCACAAAAAGAAACACAAAATGCGATTAGAGAAGTTACACGATGGATGTTTATTTGTTTGGCGCTCAGACCCCAGAGGAAGACATGAATGCTGATAATGCATGAACTGATGAACGTTTTAGGATTAGAATTAGAATTGTCTACCCCCGGATCTGGTTCTGGTGATGGAGAGGAGGTCTGATGGTAATGGAACTGAGAATCCGATGGAGGCGATGGGGTGGAGGAGGGTCGAAGCTCGACTGACAGCAGAGAGATCCATGAATGGGAGACTTTAAATGCGGAGCCTTGAATGATCATTGGCTGAGGATTATTGCAGACTTGAAGCTGATTGGTTGGCATGGAGACGCACGGAGAAGCCATTGGGTGAAGCTGGAGGAGGGGTGAGTCTCCCAGATTGAATTTTCGTCTTTAATCCATAAAACAATTACTTTTGGTCTGGCTTTACAGAAAAATCATTGCTACATTTCTCTATGTGAGCAAAAACTGGCCCAACATCAAGTATTATTGCCAAGGTTGATGCTTTCCACTTTATTAATATGAAAGTACTAGATTCTTTGAACTTCGATGGGCTTTATAGACACTTCTCCATTTGCCCTCTAACTCTTGATTACTCTTTGGTGAGTCTTTTTTCAAGTAGTTGGTAAATGCTGCTTGACACAATTGTCTTTATGTCTTATTTAAGCAAAAAAGCTAAAGCAACAGAGATGTGACTGATTTATTTTCATAGGAGAGTTTGTTGTGCGTACAGCCTCCTTTTACACAAGGCATAAATGTGAGCAATCAAGCAAATATTCCATTACAACAGATGCCAAAAACAAGTTGTCAGCGTCAGAGCTTTAAGCTGTGTTAACAAAAAGGGATAGTTTTTTTTTATTTCTCTGCAAGTCTTTTTCCTTACATTGTCCTTGCGGTTTTAAATTTCAAGTTTACAAGAATTTAGTAAAGGCTGTAAGTCGTACTTTAAGACAAATAGAACAAAGTCTTAGCGATATGTCTTGAACCATAAAACCATAATTCTGTAATTAAACTAATGTGGATAGTAAATGGCTCTTGGTGTAGTGTTGTCCCAATCGCCCACATTACTGCTCTCACTACCTGCATGTTCTTCCTGTTTTCTGCTGCACAGCTGCTGAAGCACAATGTACAGCAGTATGTTAGGATACTCTCAACGGTGGAGCATTAAAGTTGTCAGCAGCTGTTGGGGGACACAAGCCTGGTGTAGTTTTCTGAGGAAGTAAAATCCTTGCTGTGCCTTTCCCTTCAGGGTGAGACATGTTTATGGACCAGGTAAGGTCAGCAGAGATGTGGAGCCCAAGAAACTTGAAGCTCTCCACTCTCGCAACGTCCTATCCATAAATAAAGAGGGTAGAGTGTTCAGAGCGCTTTGATCTTCTAAAGTCCATGATGATCTTTTTGGTCTTTGTTCGGGTCTAGATTGTTGCTATTACATTGCTTCAGATGACAGACCTATTTTCTCTAGGCTTTTTAATTGTTATCCAAAATTAATTCTATAATAGTGGTGTCGTCATCAAATTTAATGATGGTGTTAGGAGAGAGTCGGGGTGGGGCTGAGGGCGTGTGTTCAGCATGAGACTGGAGATGTGGTCTCCCATCCTGACATTCTAGGGTCTGTTGCTAAGATTGTCCAAGATCCAAACGCATAGTGAGCTGCCATAGCTCATGTTGCTCAACTTTTGAATCAGTCTGTGGGGTAATACAGTATTGAAGGCTGAGCTGGAGTCCACAAACAGCATCCTCACATCTATCCAGGTGTGTGAAGGCTGTTATTATGACAACAGGGAGGGCGGCTTCATTGTCAAAGAGAATGAGTCTCTCACAACACTTGATGATGATGGCAGTAAGAGCAACTGGGTGGTAGTTAATTAGACTGATCACTGTGTTCTTAGGCACTGGAACGATGATGGCTGATTTGAGTGCACGTGCGCACTTTAGACTGCAGATGACAGATGGGGACATCATCCCCCACTGAAAGAACATGATCGATGTAGACCTCTCTGCTGCGATGGTTGAAGTGGGTGAAGAACTGGTTCAGGATGCCAGCTAATATGTTGGTTGAGTTGTCTGTCGATGCACAGGTGTCTGTTTAGCCAGCGAAATGCTTGATCCCATCCTACATATGACTGGAGTTGTTGCTGTTAAAGCGCACCTTGATTCACGGTCTGTGCTTGCTCTTTGCCTGCATTAGACGGGCCTCTCTGTAAACCTGCTGGTCAGCTGACTTGAAGCTATATTCACTTGCTCTGAGCAGAGTTCGTACTTCTTTATTGAGCCACAGCTTCTGGTTCAGGAACACTTTTAGTCTTTGTTGTTGTCAGAGAGAGAGATGGTCTGAGAGTCCATGATGTGGCAGAGCATTGGCTTTATAGGCACCTAGGATGTTAGTGTAGACATGGTGCAGAGTGTTACTTTCCCTCGTCAAAAAGTTCACCTTCTTGTGGAAACTGGGCAGGACAGACTTCATATTTGCATTGTTAAAGTCTTTAGCCACGCTAAGAACACAGTCTGGGAACGCTATTTACTTATGGGGCACTGCTACAAGGTTAGGGTCACCACTAGGTTTAAAAAGTGAAAGGGAAACGTAAGAAAATAGACGGTACTGGGCCATTGCCTTATTAATGCAAAAATCAGACAAATTTTAAAATGTTAACACAACCTTCTAATTTTTTTGGTCTTTCCAACTAGTAATGTAACAGACAATTTACTAGATGTAATAGACGTCTAACACCAGGGGAAAAAGAAAATGCTTCAAAAATGATTCAATATTTATATTTTCCATTTATTTTTATTTTTATTTTTCCAAATGCAGCATTATTCTCTCAATTAGACAATTGTGTTAAAGGGGACATATCATGCAAAATCCACTTGCTTAGCCTTTAAATATATTTTGTTGTGTACTTGGAGTCTGTAGGAGCACAGAAAAGTTTAATTTATCCTCTCCAGGTGTTGCAGAGATATCTTTATATTCAGTTTGGGATATATTTTTCAGACCATTCAGTTTTCTCTATCACCATTTACGTTTTTCAACTGTTACGTTATACTATTTGCTGCGAAACAGCTAAATAAGGTCATGGACTTCCGGCTAATCAGTTTCGCATACCCAGCAAATTTTATTTTCATGCGATTTTGTAGTCGAAGCTCAAGTATGCTTACGCAGAGTTGAGGATACATTCGGTTCAGTTATTGGGTATATTAATCCACACAATTCATTACACCGTTCCCCAGCATACAAACCTTTATTGAAGTGCCTGGTCAGTTCAGTACAGCAAAGCAGTAAGCAGCAAAAAATGCTAAAATAACAGCAAACTTTATTTTAGACATTAATTTATTGTGTGTTAATATGATGTCCTGGCCATTGGGTTGATAGCAGTAGCGTCGAGACTTCTGCTTATGTTAATGCTGTGTGCTGCTTTTAGCTCATTGAGAACATAACCATACTGCATGTTTGGAATATTATTATTTCATAAACAGTTTTGAAAATCTCTTGCTCATCGATTGAAATGTTTAACATGAATAAATCTGCTGCAGTTGTAACATTCTAAACCGAAATTACCTTTAAAATCATATTTGTTTACCTGGGTATTTTTTTATTTTCCATTGCATGCAGTATCTCAGGCATCTTGCTAGAGATGCAAGGAAAAAGCAATGAAAGGACAGGGAGGGTATTTTAGGCCCTTAAGAGCACAACATCTTGAATCTGGCTATATTTTGGACATTGTAACTGTGCAAGTAAGGCTTTTAAAGATATTACATGCAAAAGGAAATAACACAATCATTATTCTGATTCATATGGCTAATGCAAAGTAGTATGCCATCTTCAAACTGATTGTCTCTTTAATGTATTATCAGCATGTCTCTTAGCCTGGACATCTCTCATGATAGTAGTCTTGTTATATTTTGCAAAAGAGCCAGAATGCTAATATAAGGCTATTTTTGCTCTGAAGTTGTCCGACAAGCATATTTTGTCAAACGCCTAAATTCAGGAAATGAATTAAGATGCAACTTCTGTCAAACCTTCATAGTAAGAGCCATACACAGTCATCTGAACTTCTTATAAAAAATAAAGCTAGTTAAAACAGTACTGGTAAAAACAGCAATCTGAATACCTAGGAGCACTTGAAGTTCAGACTTTAGTTAGTATGAGATTTTATTTAAGAAGGTACATCCTTTTTTTTTTGTTTTCAAATTAACACTTGTAAAAATGCTTAAAACAATCCTAATACTGGGTTCACTATGTGTAATGCTCCAAAAAAGATAAAATAATATTTTTTCCTTTTGATAAACAGAGGTTATTTGATTTCTTGTAAACATTTGCAGAAGTGAAAGATTGAACAAAGCGTTCATTTGACTGGAATAAGTTATCAAATGAAAATAAAAAATGCTCATGCAAACTTTGCTAATCTATAAGTTTTTCATCATTTTATTTATTTAGTTCCTAAATTTCCAGGTATTCTCAACCAGACAAGTTCTTGATTTCATGGCACAAAAATCTATTCTAAAAATATATTAATATGTGTGTGCCTTGGTGAAAATCTACATGTGAGCGTAATAATGAAAAATACTACTATTATAATTTTGACAACTGTGACGAATTTGTACACAATAATCATGCTATACCATCCCCATTTCAGCTCCATCTTATAACAGTTTTAAATGAGCTTTGTATCTGGGCTATCAACAGGCAATCCCATTACCATCTGGTAGAGTTATTCTTTCCTGTTGTTACTGTGACCAACCAACTAACCACATTTGATTTATTTGTCTCACAATACTCCTAACAGTCACGACTGAATTCAGTTATTTTGAGCTCCAAACATAGTTTTCACATCAGTCAAAAAAGTCAAATGAGTGAAATTTAGAAGATCTTAAGAAAACACAGATTTAAACTTTTTTGTTAAGACATTGCATTTAACAATGGCAAGCAAACTACAAGCTTTATTCTAAAACAATCCTTAGTGGCCTATTCACTAACAGATGTTTTGGTGTACATATATAATGCAAATTATCATCATGGTTAATCAGTTAGATATGAGCAGCAGCAAATTAGCTCAGCTTTCATTAGCTTTTGTCGGTAAAAAAGGCACCACTGACTGGCTTCTACATCTACTATGAAACAGTGAACATGTGACCAATGACCATTACCTCAATTAGTTGGTGAACATCAAACCACTTTCATAAGGGATGTAATCATTACTGAGCTACTGCATATTTTTCTGATTTTGCCTTTTATATTGCAGTTGGTGATACGTTTTGTTCCCGTCATTATAGCCTTGGGTATGAGATGTATCAAATCTTGAAGGGGATCTACCAAGAACATTATCTCATCTCAGTCTAATAAGGTGCATTTCATTAGCTTACTGTCATTCAGTGTTTGGAGAATATTTCTCCTTTCTTTTTTGTTTTAAATGTCTTCTTCCCTTCCTCAATCTGAGAAAATTAATTTCCCCTATTTTCACCTCGGGTGCTTTAATGATGTTTTTATCTGTCTAAATATAGTTCCGACTGTGAAGGGACTACTCCTCAAAGGATACCTGAGTATTAGAAATGTTATTCATTTGGCAGATGATTTCATTAAACTGAATTTTAAAATTCTATTAAAGATCTTTAAAATCCCCTTTTCATATTCATTAGTACACACACAAACCCAAAAGATAGCAAAGGTTTTGCTGTTTAAGTGCAATCTTTTCATTTGTTTATTGCCAGTTGGAACAGTTTCAGTTGGGGTATTAAATTACTGTTGAAAGCACCATATATTTGCCAATTTTCTGATTAAATAAACTAAAGATTCTATTAGCTTCACTTATTAAAATCCCGATAAAAAACTATCAGGGCCCAGTGAGGCTGCAGTTAATGGAAGAATGTTATTCTTTGCAAATTAATAGAAACAAACTATGGGTTGATTTTAGGACCATTCATTTAAAAACAGTTTTACTTTTTAAACAAGGACATTAAAAATGAACAGTCCATTTTTTCCCAAATAAAACATACAACTTAAAACTGCAATCATGCATAGCATATAAAATAAAGTCAGAATATTTTGCAAAAGCAGTGTAATTGAAATGCAGGTACATTAACCTTCAACTTTGTGCAGCATTATGGATAAGTCACACTAATAATAATGTACAGCAGGAAAAAAAGGTATTCAACATTTCAATGTTTTTCTCAGTAAAAATATATTTCTAATAGGCAGTTTCCCATTCACAGCAAGTGTTGGTAACATCCCAAAACATCCAACCGTTTAAAGTAACCATACCAACTTCTAGATATCTCCTATATGGAGAAAATGGTTGCATGGATTGCTCACTGTGATTTAGAGTGATTATTATACACAACTGTCTTCAAACCTTTAGGGTTCTTGGGAGCATCTGTGTACCCTGATCATCATGGTGAGTTACTGGGCCATTCCATCAGCCTCAACGTTTTTCTCTGAAAACAGTTGAGTTTCCTTGGCTGCAAGTGCGGCATCATCGTCTCACTGAAAAATCCTCACTTGTTTAATCATCATATTACTATCAAGAATATATCAATTTGTTTCTCTCTTCATTCTTCCTTCAATTATAAGTTTACCAATGCCATATGCTGAAAAACAGCCCAACACCATGATGTTCCCCCTTCCAAATTTCACTGTCGGTATGCTAGTGAATTTGAAGTGCTGTGTAGGACCGTTTTTCTTCTAAACATACTGTGAGCTGTGATACTTAAGAGTCAAATTTTTGTCTCATCTGAATAGACTATATTTTTTCAGTATGGCATAGGCTCGTCTAAATTGTCTGCAGAAAACTTTAAACAAACTTTGTCATCCTTTTTCTTTAGGTGTGGAGTCTTGCACAGTGAGTGGGACTAGGGCGTCTTGATGGTAAAAACATATTTACTTTTTTAATGGCTCGAGGACCTCCTCCCACTGTGGTCCAGCCACCCATTTTTTTAATTTATGATTATATTTTTGTGTGAAAGATATTACTTGAGATACTTGAGTGACATTTGGTTTGAAAAATATTAAAACCAAAAAAATATTCAAAGAGAATAATGCCTTCACTACCCAGTTTCCCCACTACAGTTGAAAGAATGCAGTTCTGTCATATATTTCAAGAGAACCTCTCATTGTCGGCTTGAAAACTATGTCTTGGATTCTGTTGTGGAAAAGCCTTGACCTGTCCACAGAGCTGCACATAAATACATCTGTTATGCAACCATACTAAATAAGTATGTTCCTCAACATCTACTTGTTTATCATGTCACTAATAATTAAGTTAGGTTGGAGACTCAATCTTTTTGCCAGGTCAAACCTTCTACATTTGTAGCAATATGGCTGGATTCTTGTCATATACTAATAGGAGTAATACATTCAGTTTCACTCTGAAAACTTCTATTAACAGAATAATTCTAAAAGAAAATTTGTATTTTGTTACATGAAACGGTTTTATGCTTTATGAAGAAGTAATTAAACAGATTAAGAGTGAAGTTATTGCACATTTTTTTCTCCCTTTTTATGAAGCCATTTGTGTTATTTTCCCACTGTTATAACTATTACTTTTGTTGCAATGGCTTACTCATGCATTTTGCAATTAACTGAAGAACATGCTCACACGCAATACAAAGAAGGTGCTTTTAGCTGCTGATTGAATCTTATTAGAAAAAAAGAACTGTTTTCACACTTTCTTTGCTTGTGCAGGTTGAGAGGGGGTTAATTAAGATGTATACCTAACAGATTGCAATTAATACTTTACATAGTTCATTTAGCTGTTAGAGGGAACATTTGGCACTGCAATCACTTAGACTAGAATGAACATGTTAAAATCAGCCTAATTAGAAGATCTGATCTAACACTTTCCCATTTTATTGGATGATTTCATACACAACAAATGTTGAGTATGAACAGAATAGCAGTAACATTGAAGAGATGGTTGTATGACCGTTAGAACAACAGGGACCTATTTGACCAAATGACAAACAAGTAAGAAAGCCTTTGATGGTGCTGAAACCAGAAACTGAAAGTTTCAGTGATTAAATTTGTGTGGTGTGACAAAAAACAATTGCTGGCATCCTTTCAAATAAAGAAAAGTGTTTTACAAAATATTTGTTTGTTTTACAAGTATTCCATGCACTAATTTGTGTTGACAATACTATTACAACACATGCCCAGGCAATTCAATAATTATTCAATAAATTTGACATTTATTACATATTGCTACACCAAAGCTTATTAATACTTATTTTACTTACTTACTGATATACTTGAATAAATGTTTGGTCTGGTAATTGTTAGAAATTAAAACTGACTGTGAAGCCAGTTCTCAATTTAGTTCCACTTCATACTGGACTAACTGCATCTCAGCACTAACAAATATATGTTTGGAAAAGCATAAATACATTAGAAAAACAAGCAATATTATTAATCAGGTTGCCAACATCTATAAAAACCCTAGCCCCAAATCAGCCAGAAAATAACTCTTTGTCAACAACATGGAAAACCCTTCTCTGACAGGTGAGCAAGACAGATTCAACATAAATAGTTACATCTTGAAAAAGTTCAATATTTTTGTTTACACATTTCAGAAAGTCAAACTCATATATTATATAGATCAGGGATGGGCAACACTGGATGGATTTGGTGACACTACCAGAGGGCCACACAGGGCTGCACACTTAACCAGATATAATAAAAGTGACTGCTTTTTTTCAGCCCAAATGGCTCTAAAATCATGAAAATACAACCTACCAATCACCATCCACCCCAGGGGTGACAGAAAGCTGGAGAACAGCAGACAGACATTGATTGCAATAACTAATTTTGTGCATTTTTACACTGAGGTTTAAAGATTTAAAGACATTTTATATGTATATTCATAGTACCTCACCACCCTCAGTAGAAGGCCTACTTGTTATATTTTAATTAAAAACATAAAAGTATACCTGCTGGTTTACTATTGACTGCATATCAATGTCCATCCAATCTGCATCAGAGGAAAAATGGTTTAATCTGTGAGCCTTTTCCTCTCTTTAGATTTGATGTGGTTTATTGTTAAAAAAACAAAACAATTCTCACAAACACACATGCTCCCAAACTTACTAGTGATTGAGAGTTAAAGCTTTCAGAGGAGTGGAAAACCGCACTGTGAAAGCAAACTCCAAACGAAATTTCCTTCTCATTGCGCCAAAAACGAATCTGACTGCAGGTTGCACAGTTCCAGCTGCAACACTGAAGGTTGCTCACTGACAGCAGTGGCAATGGGGTTCACTGAGAGCTTTATCTATGGCTGCATTGCATGAAAATCTCGGGAACGATGCTTGAACTGCTCTTGCGGTCCTGCATATTAGCCTTATGTTTGTGAGGTAATGTTTCGAGCTGAAGAACATTTTTTTGCACTCATATAAACACAAACCATGCTCTTCAAAAACACCGGAATTTAGAACGCAGTGCAAAAAACATTTAAGACACTTCCCTGACTCCTCAATCGGACCTCTGTGGGCATTTCTAAATCCCCATACGCAGTGTCCACTTAATCAAAAAAATGCTATAAATCTCCTAAGACTGAGGGATCTGTGTCCTCCTAAGATGAGATTGGTTACTTTAGTCATAAAATCCATAACGTAGCTAAAGTTCAGTGTCTTGGTGCAAAGGGCCTCCGACACATAATGAAATATGCATTGATGTTAACCTATATTTTTCCGGCATGTCACTTAACGTATACCTGATGTATGGTACTGTGCAGGATAGAGAAGTTCACTCCTTTCTGTTGGAGGGGCCCTGTGAAACTGGTGTGTCTTCCCTGCTCCATCCGTGACAACACCTGCAGCTTGTCCAAGCCACCATGCAAGTTTGCTAAACTGTTGACTGGGTTGAATATGTCCGTGCGGCTGGTCGTTTAATGCAAAGACAATAACTTCTGGTACACTTTAAATAAACCGTCAACATTTCTTGTTAAAATCAAAAGCTGGCTGACATCCTTCACATCTCTACTTTCATCCCAGGCCAAGGAGAGTACTTGCAATCCTGCATAACTTGTTTCAGCCTCTCCTCAATCAGAATCACAATCAGAAAAGCTTTATTGCCAAGTACGCTTTTGGATATACAAGAATTTGTTTTGGCGTAGTCGGTGCAATACAGTAGAACAACATGATCGTGAATGTCAAACATTCTGTGGATCACCTTGAGATGAGACAAGGAGACTGCATCAAAGTTTTTAACCAGGTTATCGTCACCAAAAGATCTTGCCATTTCCATTGCATACTTCTTAAAAATGTTGCCATCTGAAAGGGGCTTTTTTGCTATAGCACGCCTAAGTGCAACAGCATAAGATTAAGTGCAGACTCCTTTGTGGTTCTGGTAAAAATTCGCAGTTTTTTATGTACCTTTTATCTGGATATGGCCACAACAGCAGCCCTTGCAGCTTTAGTATACTTCTCATTTTTAGCTTTGTGCAACGTGATGTAGTGGTGACTTATACAGGTCCTTCTCAAAATATTAGCATATTGTGATAAAGTTAATTATTTTCCATAATGTCATGATGAAAATTTAACATTCATATATTTTAGATTCATTGCACACTAACTGAAATATTTCAGGTCTTTTATTGTCTTAATACGGATGATTTTGGCATACAGCTCATGAAAACCCAAAATTCCTATCTCACAAAATTAGCATATCATTAAAAGGGTCTCTAAACGAGCTATGAACCTAATCATCTGAATCAACGAGTTAACTCTAAACACCTGCAAAAGATTCCTGAGGCCTTTAAAACTCCCAGCCTGGTTCATCACTCAAAACCCCAATCATGGGTAAGACTGCCGACCTGACTGCTGTCCACAAAGCCACTATTGACACCCTCAAGCAAGAGGGTAAGACACAGAAAGAAATTTCTGAACGAATAGGCTGTTCCCAGAGTGCTGTATCAAGGCACCTTAGTGGGAAGTCTCTGGGAAGGAAAAAGTGTGGCAGAAAACGCTGCACAACGAGAAGAGGTGACCGGACCCTGAGGAAGATTGTGGAGAAGGGCCGATTCCAGACCTTGGGGGACCTGCGGAAGCAGTGGACTGAGTCTGGAGTAGAAACATCCAGAGCCACCGTGCACAGGCGTGTGCAGGAAATGGGCTACAGGTGCCGCATTCCCCAGGTCAAGCCACTTTTGAACCAGAAACAGCGGCAGAAGCGCCTGACCTGGGCTACAGAGAAGCAGCACTGGACTGTTGCTCAGTGGTCCAAAGTACTTTTTTCGGATGAAAGCAAATTCTGCATTTCATTCGGAAATCAAGGTGCCAGAGTCTGGAGGAAGACTGGGGAGAAGGAAATGCCAAAATGCCAGAAGTCCAGTGTCAAGTACCCACAGTCAGTGATGGTCTGGGGTGCCGTGTCAGCTGCTGGTGTTGGTCCACTGTGTTTTATCAAGGGCAGGGTCAATGCAGCTAGCTATCAGGAGATTTTGGAGCACTTCCTGCTTCCATCTGCTGAAAAGCTTTATGGAGATGAAGATTTCATATTTCAGCACGACCTGGCACCTGCTCACAGTGCCAAAACCACTGGTAAATGGTTTACTGACCATGGTATCACTGTGCTCAATTGGCCTGCCAACTCTCCTGACCTGAACCCCATAGAGAATCTGTGGGATATTGTGAAGAGAACGTTGAGAGACTCAAGACCCAACACTCTGGATGAGCTAAAGGCCGCTATCGAAGCATCCTGGGCCTCCATAAGACCTCAGCAGTGCCACAGGCTGATTGCCTCCATGCAACGCCGCATTGAAGCAGTCATTTCTGCAAAAGGATTGAGTGCATAACTGTACATGATTATTTGAAGGTTGACGTTTTTTGTATTAAAAACACTTTTCTTTTATTGGTCGGATGAAATATGCTAATTTTGTGAGATAGGAATTTTGGGTTTTCATGAGCTGTATGCCAAAATCATCCGTATTAAGACAATAAAAGACCTGAAATATTTCAGTTAGTGTGCAATGAATCTAAAATATATGAATGTTAAATTTTCATCATGACATTATGGAAAATAATGAACTTTATGACAATATGCTAATATTTTGAGAAGGACCTGTATTAAAATCCTTAATGGCAGACTAAATACATAGGTTTGCCTTGAAATTCTGTGAACAGATGGTCTGCCTCCCATTTCCCCTGAAACCTGCGATTTTCTCTGTCCAATTTCCGCTATCCTCCATTCTTTGCCATGGCTCAACGTCTCTTTCTCACTGGCACAGAATACCCTGTATACAATTGCAAGAGTCAGTGTCTGCATTGGAGGCACCATCCAGTGGCCAAGTCCTGCTGGAAAATGAACTCTGCTTCTCCATAAAGCTCGTCAGCAGAAGAAAGTACTAAGTGCTCTAAAATTTCCTGGTTGATGGCTGTGTTGACTATGAACTTCAGAACACAGAGTGGAATAACAAGAACAAATGACATGTATCCAAAATCATCACTGACTGTGGAAACTTCACACTGCACTTCAGTCAATGTATATTCTGTGCTTTTCCATCTTCTTCCAGACTCTGACCTTGATTTCCAAATAAATGCAAACTACACTTTCATCCAAAAAGAGAACATTGGACCACTGAGCTATAGTCCAGTCACTTGATCAGGACAGGCTTGACACAAGGAATGCAGCATTTGTAGCCCATGTGTAGGATTACTTTGTAGTGGCTCTTGATGCACTGATTCCAGCCTCAGTCCACTCCTTGTGAATCTCCCCCAAATTCTTGAATGGATTTTATTTTACAGTCCTCTCAAGATTGTTGTTATCCATGTTGCCTGTGCACCTTTACCTACCACACTTTTTCCTTCCACTCAACTTTCTCTAAGCATACTTGGATAGAGCACTCTGAAAACATCCAGCTTCTTTAGCAATGACCTTTGGTGGCTTACCGTCCTAGTGAGGGGTGTCATGACTGTCTTCTGGACAACTGTTAAGTCAGCAGTCTTTCCCATGATTGTGTAGCCTACTGATCCAGACTGAGAGACCAAGTTGGGGCTCATGAAACCTTAGCAGGTAATTAGCTTACTGTGGTGTAACACAATGAGTTTCCAATATTTAAATAAATCCGGGTTTTCATTATCTATAATACATAATCATCAAAATGACCAGAAATAAAGGCTAAACATATTTCCCTCTATGTGTAAAAAATCTATATCATAAACGAGTTTAGCTTTCTAAAATGAGTGATGAAAAATATTGAATATTACTTGATACCTGTACATGGAGAGCCCATTTTAACTGATGTACCAAATATCTCAGCTCTGGATGAAGTTCTAAGAACATTTGCGATGGAAGCACCAAAACTGACAGAGACATCAAGATTCATCTTTAAAAAAATGTAACAGCGGCATTTTACACACAGCTGGCAGATGACTCTCACTGTGTAGAGTTGAGTCCTGTGGCTCTGTCAAAAAATACAATTTTGTTTCCCCAAAAGTCATGCTGATTGTAAATTGTGGTCCACTCATGCCATCCTTTCCTGTTGTAATGGTCTATACAGCTGTCCCTGGGAGCAGTAATTGGCATGATGGATATGATGGGAATGATATGAGAGCACTTAGGGTAAGGATACCATTTCTGGCCATGGAAAAAGAATTGATCTACACATGGGCATACTGTGAGGTTTAGTGAATCTTTTAAGACAAATAGTTAAAGAGTTAATAAAAAAAGAAATAAAAAACAATATACAACAATGATTACCTGACACTGCTTCTCATATTTAAATTTAGTAACAGCCTCAATGAAAACCGTTTAGTTATAATATCACAAATACAGTTCCAGTCAGCTGTTCACTACAGTGGCATGAATGACAATACCAGTTTTGTAATATAGCATGCAACTCCAATAATTTTGCTAAACAGGAATTAAGTGCTTAAGTGGAGCGTTTTTGAAGCTTCAACCACTGACCTGGATAAACTTGCTAAAACTATAACATCATATATGTGTTTTTGTGAGGATGTGTGTGTCCGGACCAAGACCTTTCACACATACAACAAGAAGCAGCATTGGACCAAAGAAGAGGCTTACAGGAGTGGGGGCCGGGCCCTGTATAAGCAGGCAAGAAATAACCACACCAAAGAGATCAGAGTACCTAAGAGAAGCTACAGCAATAAGAGAAAAAAACAGCCTCCCAGTTAATGACTCTGCTGCAGTTTGCAGGAGCTTGAACGATATCCCCATCTACAGGAGCCCATCCCCTCATGTAATGACCCCCTGACTAGCTGATGAACTTAATAGCTTCCGCAAGTTTACAAAACAACAATTAAGGGCACATGAACACTGGGATGCTGGTCTGGTCTAGGGATCTGTAAAAGTAAGTAAATTCACACCTATAGTTGGCCTGGTTTGCTTTTTACACAGAGTTTTTACACCGGACCAAACAAGTAATGGAGTTTCAACGGATTGTTTCAGGGGCAGTATTGCCCTGATCGAGGAGAAAAAAAGCACAAAGAGGAAACTCCATCTCATCGGGGTTTCTGTTGCCACTTTGGTTCTCAAATGTAGGTGTTTGCCTGCGCCTCTTCACTACCCCACGTAGCCCCATGACACTTTTTCAAATTATTCCGTCTTCAGATTTGCACTCTTACTTTGTTTTTCCTCTACTGTGTATTTTTCTACTCAGATGCATTGCTCTTATGTTGCATCCTCCAAAATGCATTCACTCTGCAAGCAAATTGCTCCAGGGTCCAGATAAACCATGCCAAGACCAGAAGTTGTAACTGTGCCAGGTTACAGCTCTTTTGTCTATTTCAGGGTCCGGGATGGGTTCACGCTGGCATAATCTGCTCCAGAAATCCAATACTAGCACAGTGCAAAGCTTTCCAACGGTTTGGTGTGAAAGCACTGTAACACCTCAAACTCATTTGCCCATACCCCACTCCCACACAAAGGATGACCTGCAAGCCCCACCAACAACTGTACAACCCCCTTCCCTCTCCTCATTGACGCCCCGCCTACACTGAAGATCTTTGAGGAAGATCTTAGCTACAGGACATGACAGAATATTCTCCTTCTGCCTGAAACAACTGGCCCCCATTGTCACTCAGATCTTTAACAAGTCCCTGGAGCTGTGTGAGGTTCTTTCCTGCTTTAATCGTTCAACCATCATCCCAGTCCCCGAGAAATGCACCATCACATGATTAAATGACTATAGACTTGGCTCCGTGACATCTGTGGTTCGGAAATATTTTGAGAGAGTGGTGTTGAAGCATCTGAAGGACATCACAGGCCTCCTGCTGCAATTTGCTTACCGGACAAACAGGTTAGCAGATGATCCAATCATCTTGGGAGTACACTTCATTCTGTACCACCTTGACCACCAAGGGATATATGCCAAGATCCTGTTTGTGGACTTTACCTCAGGCTTCAACAAAATCAACCCAGACATCCTTTATCAGAGCCTCACCGAGCTCACAGTGTCAGCCTCTGCCTGTCAGTGAATCACCAGTGGATTGCCTTGTCCACCAGTGCAGTCAGAACCACCCAGACCCGCTCAAGACTCTGGAGAAGATGGTGGACTCAGAGAAAACATCCCCCACCATTCCTCCCCTCATTATACTCAACAACACTGTGCCAACTGTGGATTAATTTTGATGTCGAGCAATCCCCCTTTCTCGGTACCCGAGTGGTCTTCACACAGGATATGTGTGACAGTCCAAACACAGTCTCTGCTGGGCTTTCTTGTGGTCCTGCAGATAGTACTTCCTAAGGCAACTCAAGAAGTGCAACCTTCCAAAGGAGCTGGTGGTCATCGTCTGCAAGATCATTATTCATTCTGTCCTGTGAACATCTATTATTGTGTCGTTTGTCTCAGTCACAAAGCAGAACAAGTCCAAACTCCATCTATTTCCAAGTTTCCTCTATCCAGGACTTGCACAAGTTTAGGGTCAGAAAAAGGGCAGCTAAAATTTCTCAACCCACACATTTTGTAAACAAAATGTTTAAGCTTTTACCTTCAGGTCCACACTAAAGAGTGCTTTTTTCATAAACCACTACAGACTTAGAAATTGCCACAGAGACAGTTTCGTCCCCCAAGGTGTCTCACTGATGAACAAAATGAACACTTTACAGCCTGAGTAGTCAGCTACACTGCTATGAAACAAACTAAGCATACATTTGCACTATCACAACCTGCCTTTCTGGTTTTTACCCAATTGATAATAATAATAATAACTAATATTTATAATATTTCCTAAAAGGTTTATATATTTACACCAAATGTTTGCTTGCTGTGAGCATGTGAAACCAAAGACAAATTATTTGTATGTGCATATAATATTGGGCAATAATGCTGATTCTAAATATATGAATACATATAATCATCATACTGCAGAGTAGCTACATGCTTTCTAGTGCTATCAACACAGTCCTGGCATGATTCTGGTTAAATATATTACCACAGTTTTATTAGTCTGTTAAATTGGTTGTAAAGGCACAAACTCATTATTCAAGCATAGTCCATAAACTTGCAATAGGGCTGAGGTCACGCCTGTTCCGGATAATAAATGTTAGTCTGTTTTATCCATTCCAAAACCTGTGTTTAGGATTGTTCTCCTACTGAGATACTTAAATGTGTCATACTTTCAACTGGCTAATAGTTGATTTGAGGTGGAACTAAAGAATTTCGAGGTGGTCCTTTTTTTGTAATTCAATCCACTGCCAGCGAAACAGACCCTCGGCCGCCACCATCATGCTTAACGGTATTGGTGTTCTTAGGTTGAAAGCCTCACCTTGATTCCTCCAAAAGGTGCTGGTCTTGTCCAGGTAGGCAGATGCTGCCTAATTTAGAGCTTGGTATTGTTGATTTCGGATGAAGTGCTATTTTGTGAGTAGTCCCGTTGTCAGTCTATGATGATGTAAAAGTTACTTTAATGTGGATAGTGAAACTGGTGTTCCAGCAGCTTCCAGTTTATAATGTGCTTGAGCCTTGGTGGTGACTGGGATATTACTGGACAACATTACCAATTTTCTTTCATTTAAGTGTAAGTTTTAGTCAGATGCCTGAAACTTGGCTACAGGACGATTTGGATAGATCAGGCTAACCTTAACCTTCCATAATGGCTTTCTAAAAAACCCAACCTCAACCCTTTTGAAAATCTGAAGACTATGTTGAAAAATTAGGCCTTTGCCAGAAAATCAGCCAACTTAAATTAAATAATAGTAGTCAGTTATGTGAAATATTCAGCCAGAATTGTGCTAGCTGCTTCTTGATTGCTACAAAAAGCCTGTATGTATAATTGTGACCTTGTTTGGAATAGTAAAAAAACCCACTAAATTAAACTTTATTTTTTAAAAGGGGACATATGCTTTTCAATTCTTTCTATTCACACTTAAATCATTCAGTTGTGGTCTATATAAAGCGGAACTGCAATGCTTTGGTTTGAACTCCTTGTTATTGTAGCTCCACAGGCTCCTTTTTTATCCCTGTTCTGAGGTGCGTCTGAGAGCACCTCGTTTTGGTGCGGTCTCTTTAGCTGTTACTGAGGCACATCAGACCCCGCCCACCTAGAGGTCAAGGAGCGCTGCACTTTAACCCGTTCTGCCACTATTGTAGTTTGATAACAATTATCTAGCGCTGCAGAAACAAGACAAAAAGAGCAAAAACAATTAAACTGTTTATGTAATTATACTATTCAAAAACACGCAGTACTCAAGGAGCTAAAAGCAGCACACAGAACTAGCATAAGCAGAAGGCAGAATGCTACTATCAAAACAATGGCCAGGACGTCATATTAACACACAATAAATGTATGTCTTAAATAAAGGTTGTTGCTATTTTAGCATTATTTGCAGCTTACTGCTTTGCTCTGTCCATCTTTTCCACAGACAGAAGGAACTGACCCCTTAATAAGATGACGTCTTTCAGCAAATCCTTCTTGATACTGGTGAAGGTTGCTGTAGGCACTCATCCTTGAATAGGACTTTCCCCACTGATGTGGGTAGATCTCCATGAAAAATAAAACTTAACCAGACACTTCAATGAGGTTCAGATGCAGGGGGACAGTGTAATGAATTGTGTGGGTTAATACACCCAACAATCGAACCGAACTTATTTTCTTTCAGCATTGGTATACCTGAGGTTTGATTATAAAATCGCATCATGAAATAAATATGGCTGATACTCAAAATTGATCAGCCGGAAGTCCATGACCTTATTTTGCTGTTCTGCAGAAAATCCAGTGACTTAACAGTTAGAAAAATGTAACAGATGAAAGAGACAACTGAACGAACTGAAAAATATGACTCAACACCTGGAGAGACTAAATAAAAGGAACTATACCTGAATTTATTTTTGTCTGGTTAAGAAAAAGGATTTTTACACAATTTATTATACTATATTATTACTAAAAGATGTTCTTTGATAATAACAATTGACTAATTGATGGCGCAATCGAGCGAGTCCAGGCTTTTTTTAGTAGGAATAAGCAGTGAACTGGGGACAACACAGGACGATTGTTCTCTGCTAATGGCACAATGAGAAGCGGAGCCTTTGCTAAGCAGCAGCTCTTCTAAGGCATGCTCAACAGGGTATGCAAACAAAACAGCATGGCTGCCGAAGCACGAGGGAAGGTACCGAGACCTGCACTACCTGGAATATTATTTACCTGAGTTGTACCCATTTTTATGTCAAAGATGATATTCCAAGTTTTATGTCGCGTGTTTAGTCTTGTGCACATCGACTGGGAGGAGACCAGGAAGGAGAGAAGGAGGGTTTATCGTGGAGAAAAACAGTTGGGGGCAGGGGGTTACACCTCAAACAAACTGTTCTTCTCACCCATGGTTCGAATTTGTGCAGGATTAGGGATAGTTCCTTTAAACTTTTCTGCACTCCTACAGACTCCAAGTACACATATATATATATTTAAAGGCTAAAAAAGTTGATTTTGCATGATATGCCCCCTTTGAATAATTGAAATTGTTTATTGTATCATTATTCTACCCTGAGAAAAATATTCTTTTTTCCTCAGTAATCTAGTTGAAATATTTCAGGAATTTCTTTTAATTATAAAGTGATCTGATTTATTCTACCTCCAAGTCGTTTAAAGTGTATAATGGACCGATTAGTTCCCAACCCTCAGGAGGAATCAACCTGATGATATTCCAGTATGATTTAGTATTCCAGATATGGTCATGGTGTCTTGCTTTTTTGCCTGAGCTTGTCTGTTGAGTGAACCAATGTATCAGCTTTGTGCTGTCAAATCCCGGCGGCAAAGCTCCCTGGTCCTCCAAGGTCTTCTTAGACATGACTGACTGACCACATGCCTATTCTTTCCATCTCACTTACATGGACAGAGGCACTGAGTGATGAGAGGTGACACAGCTTCTGAATAATATCTCCATAAA
Organism: Girardinichthys multiradiatus; assembly: GCF_021462225.1. Lineage (NCBI taxonomy): Eukaryota > Metazoa > Chordata > Actinopteri > Cyprinodontiformes > Goodeidae > Girardinichthys > Girardinichthys multiradiatus. The sequence continues at coordinate 20,170,915 of NC_061809.1, forward strand.
AGAAAGAAACACGGCGTATGAAGGAGTGACACTAGAGTAGTTATAAAATTCCAATCATACTAGGAAGGACCTATTTTAAGTGTGTGACCTTTAACAGCCCCCTCCTTTCTAGTGGAATCATGGATTATTGAACCACTTGTAATGCTTGTTGAATTGTTGTAATGCTCATTTTTCTAGTGTACCATAAACACCAACAGAGGAAATGGAGAATATGCACACTTTTAACATAGATATAAATTGGTATTATAGACGAATTATCTGTGTAAACACAAATCCCCGTTAAGTTGTGCACCACAACTTAACAGGGTTGTGGACCACATCCATTTTGTTACCAAGATGATGCTATTTCATTAATATGCAGTTAAACTGGTTAAAATAAAAGGCTGACGCAGCTCCATTAATCGTTAGCTTGTAATTCCTAGTGGCAGCTTTTCTGAGACCTTTAAAGGAAGAAATAAAAATAAAAAGGGGGAAGAAAAAGCGAGAGAAAGTCCTCCTTGGTACAGTCACTATGACAACAAACTAATGGATGCATAAAAAACATGAAGTTAAATCAGAGAAAAAAACCTGTGAATATATATTGTCTTCTGCAGGTGCAAGGGATTCTTCTTCCTGTGCAAGCATACAACATGCTGGGCTGAGTTACACAGCTGTAGACTGATAAGCTTGCCAAAGGTGCCCCACTAACTATTCCCTTGGACCCATATCAAATTCTCAATTTGTTTATGTTATTATGTTAATAAAGGGTAGCATTTCCATATGAATATCAATATCTCAGTAGCAAGTGAGGCATTGCTGGGAACACTGTGGATCGCTGGCAGGGAGGACAGTGGGGTTCCATTTGGAGTGTAATTTCACTCATCTGATTTTCTCCTTTTTGGATGATCTGAAAAGAAGGTATTTTTAGAGCCCAGGTGCTTATCCTCTTTGTGGTGCTGGAGGCTAATGGTAAATGAACACATCAATCTTTGGTGTTTCAAAGTGAGAAGAGAGCAGCGGCAGCCCATTCACTGCAGTGGTGGGTTTCCTGCCAGCTCTGTTATTCTAAAGCTGACTATTTTCTATTGCTATAGTTTGTTGAAACCACAGGGCATTATTGGCATCCCAGGGAGATGCATTTAAGCCACTTAAGTGGTCGCAACAAAAACTTGGATCATAAATTACACAAACAAAATGACTAAAATTATGAAATGTTAGTGACAATTTAAATTTATTCTGCAAAGAAGCATTACAAAGAAGCATTGCAAATAAGCATTACAAATTTCTTAGGGTAGAGTCTTAGAGTTTAAAAATATCACATCAAAGTGCCCTTAGTAATGTGCTCTTGTAAAAGCAACTAGTGAAGTGCCTCGCAAAAGTGATCAGCAGTAATTCCCATTAGGGATACCACAACCTCTGTGATTTTAATTGGGATTTTATGTAATAAGGCAAAAGTAATGAAGCACATAATTCTGAAGTAGAAGGAAAATGATTCTTGTGTTATTTTTACAAATGAAAATCTTAGAAGTATTTAATCCTTTTTTAATTGAGCCCATCTACATTTAATCTAGTGACACCAGTTGCCTTTAAAATGTAACCAAGTAGTAAACAGGGTAAATGTAATTTATTCTCAGTATAAATCAGGTTGTTCTGTGAAGGCCCAAGAGGTTTGTTAGAAAACAGTGAACAAAGAGAATCATGAAGACCAAGGAACCAAGCAGACAGGTCAGGTTGAAAGTTGAGGAGAAGTTTAAAGCAGGATTAGAATACAAAACAATATTCAAAGCTTTAAACATCTTGTAGAGGACTGTTCAATACAACTCTCGAAAATGGAAATAGTATGGAACAACTGATCATTTGGAGATGGCTGTCCACCTAAACTGACAGGCTGGGTAGCTCAGGTGGAAGCTATTTTCAACAGGACAAATACTGATCATTTGCTTCACAAATCTGAAGCACAAATGGAAGGGGTGCAAGAAAGCCATTGTTTTAAAGGAAGCCACAAGAACTCCCATTTGCAGTTTCCTATAAGCCATATAGGGAACACAGCAAATATGTGGAAGAGGGAGTTCTGGTCAGATAAGACCAAAACTAAACTTTGGGGCCAACATGCAAAAACATGTGTGATGGAAAACCAACATCACCATTAGAGATGGTAAAACATGGTTATGCGAGGCAGCATTACGCTGTGGGGATGATTTTATTCACCATGGACAGAGAAGGGTTGTCAGAGGGGCTAAAGGATAATTCAGGCTACATAGATGGCAATCCTGGAAGAAAATCTGTATGTGGGTGTAAGACACTTCTGCAATTTTTTTTTTTCTTGCACTTTATGTGCTAGAGCAACAAACTATTTTTTTTTTTTTTTTTGCTGGTCTAGCACATTAAATTCCAGTTGAATATATTTACATTTATAAAATGAAAAATTATGGAAAAGTTCAATGGGAATAAATTATTTTGCAACACACTATATGATCTTTGAATTATGTGCATTATGTACAGCTTGATAGAGAGTTACACTTTCTGCTGTAGATTATTTTATAACCCTGCATGTGCAAATGGGATTAAAACATTGTACCATTCATCATTTTAGCAGAGCATCATTTGGCTGTGAATACCAGCAGGTGTTTGCCTAAATGAGAACAGAATCCTAATTAAGTAAATTCTACATAGTAATAAGGAGATGGTGCAAGCCAAACAAGCATAATATTGTTTTAGATTAAGTAATGTTGGATATTACAATACAATCTGGCCATAAATTAATAACTTCTTTTATTTTATTTACTGTGAGAATGAGACTCTTCAATGCAGAAAATGATGCAAGTAATCTGGGCTATCATAAGTGGATTTTCACATCTGACAGTTGGAAGCACCTGAGAACAGATCAATACACCACAAGCAGACTAAGATGACAGAAAACCGTATGAAATCTTGGCCTGTGGTCTTTTTGGCAGCCGCACATAGATACTGTGGAGTGCTGCATTTTCTAAAACCACTTCCGTTACTCTAATGTGGTTTGTTGAAACACAAATGCTATCATCCTGAGTGGCCATTGCTTCCATTCACAGGAATCTGATTGATTTGGCAGTCTACTAGAAGTTGGACAGGGAATTGTTAGACACTAGAAGCTCTCTATGATGGCCTTTCACAGCCCATCAATTGATCTATAAGTGGGACAGCATTCTGATTCAGTTCAACTCACTATTGATTTCCCTCGCTTCATGTTGTTAAAGTCTTGCAATAATGCAGTGCCACCAGCCACACAACGCACAGAGCATTTTATTTAGTAGAGATTGTATAAATGATGTTAACAAACTACTCTTGATTGAGTGAGTATGTCTATTATGTGACATTTTTTGGTACTTGGAATACATTAAGAAGCCAGGAACAACCCAAAAAATGCACACATACAAAGTGATTTAGACAAATTTGTCCCAAAATTAAGTTGTGTTTAATACAGTGGAATGACAGAGAGAAAAAGTGTTGAGAAGCAAAGGAGGGGCTAAAGAAAATAATTAAAATGTGTCTCCATTTCCCAAGGTATCACAAATGAAGCATGCCATAGAGAATAAAAGCAAAGAGCTCTTTTAAGACCTTTGCAAACCTATTGCTGAAAAACATACCGAGTGGAACTGGTAATGGACATATTTCTAAACTTCAGCGAGCATCACTCCAGAAACACTATAGCAACAGTGAAATGATAAAGGCAAAAATATAATTTCTTTGTGTGTGGATTACTTGGGTTGTTAGAAACATCTTTTATACATTTTTATGTCAGTTAGACCCAGCAGAAGCACATTATTTTCTTTGCTGTTTGTGACAATTATAACTGTGTCTATCTAGGTACAGATATACAAAATGTGTGTAAAATCAGTCCATTTAAGGCTGACTGAACACAAATCATGTTTGGAAATCAATAATTACAGCAGTGGCACAGTGCATTCTACAATACCATGTTATTCGAGTCACAGCCAACAGAGAAACTGATTGCTTTAGCTGCATTGTGTACAGAGAAACACCTCAATCATCCACTCCACAGTAGGATAAAGACCACACTCTCAGCCTGCGAGTTCACCAATGTGAACAATTCTCCTTGGTCAAAACTGTCAATAAGGATAGTGGGTGATATATATGTGGCCGTGCAGTTAATATCTCTTAGCAGTGACATCCAGCATTTTTGTTGTGTTGAACACATCACAACCCTATGCAATGATAGTAAATGAGTCAATAGGAAGCAACGGGGGTTGTTTTGCCTGCCTGTTTGGATATGCACTCTCTTGTCATAATGGGCCCCTTTGAAATCCCATGTATTCGCTTCAGGTTGACAAATAAAGCTCTTATTGAGAAAAATATAAATTTCAAAGAGAACAAATGGAAGCTAATGGTGGCTGGGAGGTTGTTGCTTATTGGCTTATGGTTTTTTGTTGTTTGCATGCTGTGTGATTCTGAAATTAATTTACATGTTGATTAGTAAAAAAAAAAAAAAAGAGATGTGAAGGGCAAAAAAGCACGGATCACTGCCCATTACTATTACAGTCCAATGGATAAAAAAAAGAAAAGATAAATAGCAATAATAAACAGTCCTACATTCACGAGCTATGGTAATCTAAATGTAATAAAAAGAAAAGTCTCCCCCTCCCTTAAGATTGCTGAATCACTGCTTAAAATAAGACCATATGGGTGTTGAATCAATGTTCGAGGTCACCTTGAAAGTATTAGGATTTAATGCGATTGACTGTGCAGTCTTAGCAAAGGATTAATCTGATGTTGTCCATATGCTCCATGAAAATGAGGAAAGTCAACATTATGCTTTTAGGTATGAAAAAAAGGTGAAACTGAAACTGCTTGGGGGAGGGTCAGCATGTATTCGCTTGATGGGTGCTTCAGGGAAGAGCCAGCTGTAATGACTTAACATTTCCAATCTGGTCAATCTGTCAAACTGGGAAGTGAGGATTTATGGGCCAATGTGAGACAATGCGATTTTGAGATTGTAGAATTGATGTCCACAAATTATTATTTTCTATACATCCACTAAATTAATAATATCACACAAATCAATAAACAGGGTGTAAATTACAAAGTTTGGAATAATTTTTGGACATTAACTTTACAAACTCAGAACTAGACTGTAGTTCATACCGTGTGAATATATTGGGTGTGATATATTTAAATTCGTTGGAGGTGTAGAAAGGATTTTTTGATTGTTAAAAAGATTTGTATTTGCTTTTTTTTTTTTACAATCAGAAAATGGATTGATGCATTTCAAGTTCTTAAACAGATGAAGAGTTTAAGGATAGATAACAACACAAACACTTTGACATCTGATTGTATTAAAAAAAGGGATGTCCCAATCCAATTCCAAGTCTCAAGTCAGGGTCACCATCAGGATATCTTTTAAGACAATTATCAGCAACGTTCCTGAATGAAGTTAAATCTCTATACCTGCAATCACAGTATTTTTGTGTGCATAGCCTAAAATGTATTAAAGGCTGTGCACATTATTTTGTTGATAAGGGCAATATTGTCTTTGCCAAAGAATTTAGGTGTTTTTATTACCTTTTATAATACATTTACATACATGACTGCTGCAGTTCCCTATCTGTCACAAAGCTGTAACCCGTGTTGTGTTCAGACAGCTGTCTTTGCACAGAGGGTAGCTGAAACATTAGTCATTAAATTTTATGTTGTTTAATACAAACTGCTAAGTTTATGAAGATGACAAACTTTATTCATACATAATTAACAAGCACCATATTGCAAGTTGTTATGAGCCAGATTTTGTATGTGTCCGACCAAAACGCAAAGTAAAAATGATAGCATTAGTCTAGTGCAAACATTGTCAACAAAAGCAAAAATGTTGAAGACTGAAGTTATATGTGTTGAGTATGATATACAGTATGATTACAAACAACACACTGTCCTATAGATGCTATTTATGGGGTGTATGTCAAGAAAAATGGATAATGTATTGTTTTGAACTCCTCACTGAGAAACGATACTACTGACTGGCATAAACGTTTCTAGAAGCGGATAAATAACGTACTTTTAAATTTTTCAAAATTGGCTAGATGGATGTTGCTGTTATGGATTCTGTACCAGAGAAGAATATTGTCCAACAGAAAAAAAGTGAGTAAAAAGCACCCTATTTAGTACATCTTTAGAACCACATACACACTTTTAACCCTCTTCCCTTACAGGACCTGCAAAAGCCAGCCACAAGAAACACTCTAGCGAAGTTATTTAGGCTGTCTTTTACTTTCTCTTTTCATTAAGTACGTTTAGTATTTTAAGCCAGGGCAGGATCAACTAGTAGAACAGGCTTTATGTATGTGCAATTAAATTATAGATTGGACGCACATGAGTGAGTATCTCCTGCTCTGACTGCAGCTGGAAGGAACTGCGGCATGAGGACTGGGCCACTTGCTATAAGTACTCTGGAAACGGGGGAGCTCTAACTGCTGATAGAAGTAGGAGTGATACATGCTTTTAAAACAATTTTCAAAAATTTTGAAGAACTCCATGAAAAACTTGCAAGATTTGCCAATAGTCGCATTATGAAAAAAGAGTTGCTATAGAGGCCTGAAAAGTTGAAATGTAGTGACAAAGTTGCTAACTTATGAACACTGCTAGATTATGTACTACTAGTCCAGGGGTCTGCAATCTTTACAATTTTTGCCCACAATCCAACAACATAAAACTCATTTTGAGTATCAAATGTTACATGACCTTTGCAAAAAAAGTCATATTTCTTGAAGATATCTACTATAGGAAATTTGTTGTCAATTGTAATGAACCACCATTTTATTTCTGTTATTAGGTTTTAAAATAAAGAAGACATAAAACTTTTGTAAAACAAGGGTGTATACGTTTCTTTTATGGGATGCTGAGACTTTTAGAAAGTGATGTAAAAGAAAGCACATAATTTCCAACCTAATGATAAGAAGATCTACAACAATACTGTTGGTATTTTATGCGTCATTCTGCGTCAAAATTCTATGCAAGTATTCCATCAAAAAACTGAAAAACTGTTATATACATTTAAAAGCATTAGTTTCTTTTTTTGTCAATTTACCCAAGGTTATTAAGAGTCATTGCGTAAGGTAAAAGAGACACTTGAAGCTCCCAGAACCTCAGGTTGCAGAGCCCTGTAGTATTGAAATTAACTGTGTAATCCTATTGTACTTTAAAGCTTTGCAAGCATAAACATGTAATTAATTGGCTGAAACTCAGTCTTAACAAATGCTGACAAGAACTGGAGATCAAAAATCTTAACTGTGACATACATACTTCTTTACAAAGTACACTAATTTGTACTCTGTATGGAAAAATGTGGATTTTACCAGTATCCTACTAGTTGTTCAATAGGAGTTAATCAAGAAGATTTCTCCTTTGAATTTGCAGCAATGCTACGTCTGAAAAACCTTGATCTGACAATTCAGTTTATGATTAAGTTGTCTGTATAACAGACACATATAATGTTCCAACCGACTACCATGCTGTTTGTCTTTCTATCTGTGAAATTATGTTTAATAATGCACTTCTATTTTATTAGCATGGTTGTTAGCATAATATGAAAAATATGTATTGTCAGCAGACATTAGATAATTTGTTTTGTTGACAAAGTAATTAGTAAACATTCTTTTACAAAAAAAAATCTTAATTACATTTGAGCCCATGGAAAATGTTGTTTGCTGCCCCAAGTCTAAAGGAAGAGTGATATAGTATATACTATAGTAACCATTCCCCATTTAAAAACACTCCCACCGCCCCTTTCCATCTCTTTCTATCCTCCATGTTCAGGGTCAAGCATGGGTTTATAAATGTTATGTGATTACTGAGAGCTTTCCATTGCTTAAAGTTGACAGTGAAATTGATCCCTGAAATTAATCTCTGAAGTATTGATGGCACACAGAGCCTTTAAAGTGAAGCAAAGGAGAAGGTGTTGAAAAAGCATTGCAGATAAGCACAATCAATTGAACAGTATCAAGCTTGGAGCAGAGGTTGATCGGACACAGTTCTGGTAACAGAAAAAAAAAGGTAACGTATTGTTTGAACTGAAGTTTGACCTTTCATAAAGGCAAAACTAAGCAATACAAAATCTTATAAAGCACTCTGATAACACACTTTTTCAATTAGTTTCTAATTCCCTTGATTGAAACGCCATTAAGCATACAAAAAATGACCACTTTAATGAAGGATTTCAGTACATGAAAAATGGTGTGACTAATAATTCTGAATTTAAAATTTTAATGAACAATAACCTTACAACCATGGGATCTGTGGTAAGGACTAAACAAACTGCTCACACTATGGCCGGTTTAATGATTCAACTGTGCAATCCTTGACAATGGCAGGCATATTTATATTATACAATATACTATGGTGACCTTCTGCATTCACCTTCTAGGGTATAAAGAAATAATACAGCATATGCAAGTGTTAATCTTTTCAGCTATGCTTCAATCCACTGAAGAACCTCAGGGGATTGTCAAAAAGGTACTGCTGAAATGCCTCATGTATACTTTCCTTTAACTAAGGGAACAGGAAAATAATATAATAAAACATTCATCTTTCAATTTGTAATGCTGAGGTTGACAAACAAAAAAGAGAATGTGAGCCAGGAAAATTGGGTGTATATGTGTAACAGAGTGAGACAGGCACTTTTCATGTGGAAAAATGGCTCTAATTCATACCCCTTATAGTACGTCATCTTCTATACAATATTCATGTCACCGAGAACTATAAAGGAGGACAGCTTCTGTTACAGATGTAAAGCTAAGAATTGAGTGCTCTTTTTGTCTATATAGGAAAAATAAATTTAAAAAAAGGAGCTGCAAAGAAACTCCTTTTCCAAAAATGACCCAGATAACGACGACAACAGAAAGCTGAAGTCTGGAGGGGCAAACAAAAACAGTCCACAAAGAATTGGGGAAAAAAGATGTAAAGACAGAAGAAAAAAACGCTCTGAAAATTGTTCTCCTGACAAAAAGTTGAGAAGTAAGAAGGGAAAGGGGGATGAATATTTTAAGAAGCAACTCTCTCAAGCAGGAGAAAAACAAGGAGCTTTAGCTACGGTGTAAATTGTCGACTTGCACAAGGGGGGGACATACAGTATCTGCTGAAGGCTGCCCCTGTGTACATATATCCTCCCTCGTCCCCCCGTTTCTTGTGATGTACACCAATAGTTTATTGGAATATTCATCTGAAGACAAAAAAAAACAACACTATTTTGGCAACTGGGGGCTGGTTTCTCAACATTGTTCTAGCGTATGCAGCTATTGCAGTTCTATTTCTATAACACCATTTTTTAGCTGTGCTGAGCCAAATGCTAGAGTAAGCTGTGTTGCTGCTATTCAATACTATCCTGAGCAGCACAATGGTATAGCTTTAACAATGGAGCCACATAGGATGTTGTAGTTGTGAATATTTCTTTAATTTTATGTAGTGTGACCTCTGGAGTTTTTTGCATGCCTATAAAGCAGATATGCTAATAGCACTGCATATAGCAAATTTGCATTAGTTCCTAAATCCGATTTTAATGCTATCTCACAGTAAAATGCTAATGAGTGGTGGAATATGTCATTTGTCCTTGAGCCTAGCTGGCTTGTATAGCTCCACTTAGAAGGGTTTACAGTGTCCAGACTGTCAGCTCGACTTTCCTTCTTCATCCTTTCCGATGAGAGGGGACTCTGACCCCGCCATAATGACACTGCTCCAGAAGAGATTATAGACCCTGATACTCTGCCTTGCCAGCATTATGCACATGCTGCCCTTTAACTAAGACACTTGTGTTAGCTGCCAGCTCTGACTGGCCCTGTTGGAACTTCTGACTCACGTTTATGCAGAAGAAATAGGATAAACAGTCCAAGACAGCAAATGACACAAATACAGGAAAGGAATGCTCATCATGATACATACCTGAATGCACTTAGAACATACCCAATCATTCGTAGCCAAAGCAAAAAAGGCAGAGGTGGTGTATTAAACAGATATTAAAATCAATAGCAAGTAGCATTCAACCCAAGTGGGGTTTGAAAGCTGAAATCAATGCCAGCAGCTTTAGAAAGCAGTTTTCAATAATGAGTGTCTCAACTGGCATCATATAGGAGAAGGACAACATAACAAGCATCCATTACTTTAAATTAAAGCATATTTGAAAAACTATATAAATGCCAACCACATGTAAAATGCAAAAGAATTAGATCAGATAAACTGCTGACTCAGAGCTTTCAAATGACTTACACTTTTAGTGTGCTCCAGAACAATTGAAGCCCATCTCAATCAGTAATTTGACAGCAGGATTGTATAGGTCAAAGGCAAAACGAGCACTATGGCATCACACTGCGTTGTGCATTCAGAGATGCCGCTTACTTGAAAGCTCAAACTCCCAAAGAGCTCTGCACCAGTGGTTTCCCCCTCTCTGTGATCTGGTGACAAATTACCCCATGAGGTATTATTTAAAAGTTCAGAGTGTTGAAACTAGAAGTTGCAGCCTGAAAAATATCTTAGATATTTGCTTCCATGCACATTGTTTAAGTGACACTACAGCAGCAATTTACAGGAGTTTTTTTGCAATATCAAGCTGATATTCCAAAGCCTGTAATTTTCTCAAGTTTGTGCCTTACTGTGAAAAGGACAGATGATGCAAGTTGTGTTCAAGTCAACTAACTCAACTCTGTCTACCCAAAAATACAAAGCTTGGTGGCCATATACAGGTCCTTCTCAAAATATTAGCATATTGTGATAAAGTTAATTATTTTCCATAATGTCATGATGAAAATTTAACATTCATATATTTTAGATTCATTGCACACTAACTGAAATATTTCAGGTCTTTTATTGTCTTAATACGGATGATTGTGGCATACAGCTCATGAAAACCCAAAATTCCTATCTCACAAAATTAGCATATTTCACCGACCAATAAAAGAAAAGTGTTTTTAATACAAAAAACGTCAACCTTCAAATAATCATGTACAGTTATGCACTCAATACTTGGTCGGGAATCCTTTTGCAGAAATGACTGCTTCAGTGCGGCGTGGCATGGAGGCAATCAGCCTGTGGCACTGCTGAGGTCTTATGGAGGCCCAGGATGCTTCGATAGCGGCCTTTAGCTCATCCAGAGTGTTGGGTCTTGAGTCTCTCAACGTTCTCTTCACAATATCCCACAGATTCTCTATGGGGTTCAGGTCAGGAGAGTTGGCAGGCCAATTGAGCACAGTGATACCATGGTCAGTAAACCATTTACCAGTGGTTTTGGCACTGTGAGCAGGTGCCAGGTCGTGCTGAAAAATGAAATCTTCATCTCCATAAAGCTTTTCAGCAGATGGAAGCATGAAGTGCTCCAAAATCTCCTGATAGCTAGCTGCATTGACCCTGCCCTTGATAAAACACAGTGGACCAACACCAGCAGCTGACACGGCACCCCAGACCATCACTGACTGTGGGTACTTGACACTGGACTTCTGGCATTTTGGCATTTCCTTCTCCCCAGTCTTCCTCCAGATTCTGGCACCTTGATTTCCGAATGACATGCAGAATTTGCTTTCATCCGAAAAAAGTACTTTGGACCACTTAGCAGCAGTCCAGTGCTGCTTCTCTGTAGCCCAGGTCAGGCGCTTCTGCCGCTGTTTCTGGTTCAAAAGTGGCTTGACCTGGGGAATGCGGCACCTGTAGCCCATTTCCCGCCTGTGCACGGCGGCTCTGGATGTTTCTACTCCAGACTCAGTCCACTGCTTCCGCAGGTCCCCCAAGGTCTGGAATCGGCCCTTCTCCACAATCTTCCTCAGGGTCCAGTCACCTCTTCTTGTTGTGCAGCGTTTTCTGCCACACTTTTTCCTTCCCACAGACTTCCCACTGAGGTGCCTTGATACAGCACTCTGGGAACAGCCTATTCGTTCAGAAATTTATTTCTGTGTCTTACCCTCTTGCTTGAGGGTGTCAATAGTGGCCTTCTGGACAGCAGTCAGGTCGGCAATCTTACCCATGATTGGGGTTTTGAGTGATGAACCAGGCTGGGAGTTTTAAAGGCCTCAGGAATCTTTTGCAGGTGTTTAGAGTTAACTCGTTGATTCAGATGATCAGGTTCATAGCTCGTTTAGAGACCCTTTTAATGATATGCTAATTTTGTGAGATAGGAATTTTGGGTTTTCATGAGCTGTATGCCAAAATCATCCGTATTAAGACAATAAAAGACCTGAAATATTTCAGTTAGTGTACAATGAATCTAAAATATATGAATGTTAAATTTTCATCATGACATTATGGAAAATAATGAACTTTATCACAATATGCTAATATTTTGAGAAGGACCTGTACAGCAGCCTCCATAATGATTGGCATCCCCAACAATGATGTGTAAAAATCTGAAAATAAATGCACACTTTAATTGTTTAACATAATCTCGAATTGAAAAAAAAAGATCTACTTTTAATTTCAGAACATTTGAGTAAAAAAAAAAAATCCAACTCAATAAATAATTGTTTTTAGTAAAATTCTAAATATTATACAATTTAATTAAATGAATTAAATACTTTTTGTCATATTAAAAGATCAACTGACCATCTGAAAACGAAATTATTTTTATTATTATTCTGAATGAGTGCTGCCCAAGTTGTCTTCTAATTACCTTAATTAATCAGACAGCAAGTGATACCAGTTATAACATTTAGTTTCGACCTAACACAATTTTACTGGATCTTAGTTGCAATATGAGAGTCACAGTTTTGAGATATACATGGCTTGTGTGTGCTACAGGTAAATTTGATTTATATAACACCTTTCACAGATAAAAATCACTAAGTATTTACAAAGCCATAGAATAATTGTTTGAAGATGGGCTTAGCTGGTTTTTAAACTGCGTATGGTACAGTGCCAAATGTGATGCAGGGTGAAGTGGGGCAGTTATTTCCGTATGAAATGATGTTGTCCCATGCCAATAAAATGAAAGCCAAGTGTTACGGGGGTGTTATCATTCTCCTGACTAAACAGCGGCAAGATAAATTTGGGTCACTGACATTTCACTAGTCCTTTCAAAGTTATTCTAATAGTGATGAGTTTAGCAGAGTAGCAATTGTCAATGTTTTCTTGTCTTTTCCATTTTGAAGAGTGGATAAGAGAAGTTGCCTTCAATGTCATGTCTTCTTTACAACTCAAAGAAATATGAAGCAAAGGGCAACTAAACAAATGTTCCTAGTAGCACAATTCAAATCCAGAAGGAAAGTATCAGCAACAAAAATGCTTTAATTATATTTGTTTTAATGATTAGGGTTGAACAGGTGATTTTGTAAAAGAAATAAATATGTGTTAACATACAATTAGTGTGAGATCATGCTACTGTGGTGAAAGACTCTTTTTTTTTTTTAAAACACATTTACCAAGGTTGCACAGGGTACTTTAAGAAAGACTACAAAAAACATTCTTTATTTTAAACTTCTACACTATAAAACCTTTTCATTCTTGTTGATGTATGCCCAGTTCCATACAGATCACCTTTTAAGAAGAAAATTAAAATGACTTGAACTAAATTCCTTACATAAACTTTAGAAATTCTCTAATGTCACTGAACTGTGAAAAAAATGTCCCAAGGCATTCCATGGTATAATGAGGCTCATGATATGAATGGCTGCTTGTCTTCCACTCACCCTCCTGACCTTTAAAATGCTGCCACACTCCTCTTACATCTTGTCATGTTTAAAGGAAATGATGAGATAATTGTAGAGCTCGAGCCCCTGCTGTTCTAGAACAAATTAGCCAGTGCCTAAAAGTTGCTTTACACATCTAACGCATGGTGACGGCATGTTGTAATGACTTCTGATGACGACTGTAAATGTATGATGACTTTGCTTCGACTTGATAAAGTAAGAATTGGGCCAGATAAAAAGAGAGAAAATATGAGAGATAAATCAAATAATTAGATTAAAAACTGTCTGCAAATTTGTTAAAAAACAGTCATTCTATAAGAAAGAATGCAATAAATTAAATCATGGGTTTCTTTCCTGATCTTTTTTGCATAATTTCTGACATTAAATATATCTTTGAGCTCTGAGAACGTAAAGGAATTTTTCATAACTCTTCTATTACACTCTGAAGTCTGAAATTATTCATTACTTGCAGCTTTTAAGATTATTGCTACAAATTAATGATCTTTTTCATAATATCCCTTTGATTGCATTTCTGAGAGCAAGAAAGTGGTATAGTTTGGTAAATCGATAGTACTGAGTGGAGCAGTACCTCTAGTGTAGAGATTTCAAATATTATCAGATATTTAGAGAATAATTTGTCATTCTAGGAAAATATACTGTTTCTTTTTACTGGGATTACCAAATGTAATCTTTGTAACAATAAACCCTATTAGTACATAAAAAATATGGATAAAACCAAAAGGTCTAGTTAAATACTTTTTGTAAATAAATACATTTTGTAACTTGGACAAGTGAGCTGTGTGAGGAATGAACTTGTTAGATGCTGGAGAACATGATATCAGATAAAGTGTTGCAAGAGTTGTGGCATGTAAGTGGCAAGACAGTGACAGGTAAGTGCACAGGTAAAATAAATTTCAGAGGCAACACAGAACATAGCCAGGGTATGTGTATATCCGAGCTTTGATGAGTAGTTTACACTCGGTTGTAGAGTTGGAAAAAAGCTCTCTGTAAAAGTGACTCAGAACGTCTTTTAAACATACCAGCCTCCAACACAAGTGTCCTGTTTCTACCTAACAAGTTTGAGCAAAAAATGTCGACAAATCTCCAAGAGAAAAAAAAATAAAAATCAGTTTAACATTATTTCTGAGCTTCTGAACCTCAAGTGACATGGTCACAATAGGTGAGAAGTCTAACTAGACAAAAAATATTTTAATTTTTATTCCATCATTATCAGTTCAGAAAGTCAGCCCAGGAATACAGTATTTAACATTCTGTCATGGCAAACTTTACTGATAGACTCATAAGAATTGAATCAGCTTTGTGTTACTAAAAATTCCAAACTCTACCCTAAATTACATCGATAAATAACAGATTAAACCTGATTTGTCATACAGGCCTATGGGTGTCCTTACATTCTCGCAGAATTGCAGGTTTCAATTCACTCCTACACTCCATGTTTTCATTATCTGTAATTCAATTCAATTTAAGTAAACAATTATTATTATTTCAATTTTATGTCCTCATTCTGCTTTTTTATTATTTACGAAGGAGCTTCTGCTGGGACAAACTTTAGGCACTCTCTTTCCATCCCAAGTCCACTGTCTTAGAGCTCATCAGCTGTGTTTCTCTTCTAGATGAAGCTCTGTACAGAAGCACTGCTTCCCCTAACTCTGTGTACTTGTTATTTAACATAGAAAGTACTTCTGGACCAGTCCTTCTTAATGTCATCTCAGTCCTCTTCATGTACAGTTGGTCAATATAAGTGGCAGATGGCCGCTTGTACTGAAATTGTTTCTGCTAGAGGTTTGTTACTATAAAAATATTTTTTTTCCTTTTTACTGTGTTTAAATGCTTGCTCAGGGGGAGGGTTTGCTGCAACGTCAATGACTCAATGCAATTTGCAGGGCTTCCTCAGCTAGATATGTTTTCACAGTTTACAGTTCGCATTATAAAATACATTTGTCTGCACTTAATTATAGCTAGGATCAAACTGGAATGTAGATTTAAAGCTAGATATTTATATAAACTGTATAAAAAACACACAACCCATTTTTCTCACCATCTGAGATTACATCAGATTAAACATTTCTAATTTAAGGTCAGTTACAATTACCAAATTAAATTCCATTTGCTAAATTTTTTACTTTCTACAATTCAGACATTTTTTCAATTCATACATTTTCTTAGTGTTTAGTAGAATTGCCTTTTAAGCTGTATGACGTAGGTCAAACTGGTGTAAGTAGTTCAGTATGATTAGGGTAATTTTCTTTTTTGAAGAGACATTTGACCCCAAGTTTAACTTCAGATGTTTCTTATATTTTTCAACATAAAGTTCTTCCCTCATATTGCCATCCATTTTAAGTATACCACTCTCTCCTGCACCAAAACACCAACATTATGCAGCCACCTCCGTACATCACAGTTGGGACGTATCGCCAGGCTTGAAAGCATCCCCCTTTTTCCTTCAAATGTAACGAAGATCATTGTTGCCAGGCACTTAAATTTTTGTTTCATGAGACAAGAGAACGTGTCTAAAAAAGTAATCTGGCTTTTAATGTTGGATTTGGAGTAATTGCTAAATACTCACTAAGCGGAGTTTCTGCTAATGTCAGTACAGGGCTTGTTTCACTGTGGATAATTGTATCCTCTTACCAGCTTCATAAAGCATCTTCAGAAGGTCTTTGGCTTTTGTTCTGGGGTTGATTCTTACATTTTACAACAACACATCTTCATCCCTGGGGCACAGAACTTTTCTTCCGGAAGATATGAAGTCTGGACTTTCAAATGCTGTTTTTGGTTGTACATCTTTGTTTGAACAGATGAATGTTGCACGTGGAAATTGTACCAGAGAATGAAGCAGGTTTGTGGCAGTCCACACTTATCATCCATATACCTTTCGTTTGATTTTTTTTCATGATGTCACAAAAGGACACAGTGTGTTTGTGTTGTTGCCTTAAAAACAACCACAGGTGTCTTATTATTTAACTCAACTGCTCTGAATAAAGCTTACATTGCCATAAAATCATTATCTGGGCAATCCCAAATTGCTTAAAAGCACAGTAATCTTAAAGTAAATTTCACAATTAGAAAAAAGTGAAAACATTCTCCCTATTATTCAAGCATTTAACCTTTATCTTAATTGAGCTAAAACAGGAAAATTTCAGATGAGAGAAAAATGTTTAGAATCCTTCATGAGGACTAATATATCGAGGCACGTGACGTCGCCCGGTACGACGGAGCCGGGGTCCCGGCCGGGCCAAGCCCGAATGAGAGACACGAGGCCATCCCCCAGTGGGCCCACCACCTGCAGGGGGAACCGTGAGGGACCGGTGCAAAGAGGATTGGGTGGCGGACGAAGGTGGAGACCTCAGCGGCCAGATCCCTGGATGCTTAGGCTGCCTCTAGGGACGTGGAATGTAACCTCGCTGGGGGGCAAGGAGCCTGAGCTTGTGCAGGAGGTCGAGAGACATCAACTAGAAATAGTCGGGCTTACCTCCACGCACAGCGTGGGCTCTGGAACCCATCTCCTTGAGAGGGGTTGGACTCTCTTCTACTCTGGAGTAGCCCACGGGGAGAGGCGGTGGGCTGGTGTGGGTTTGCTTGTTGCCCGCCAGCTCAGACGTCTCGTGTTGGGGTTTACCCCAGTGGATGAGAGGGTCGCATCCCTGCGGCTTCGGGTTGGGGATAGATCTTTGACTGTCATTTCGCCCCACGGGCTGAGCAGTAGTGGGGAATACCCGGCCTTCTTGGTGTCCCTGTCGGGGGTGCTGGATAGTGCCCCTCCCGGGGACTCCATTATTCTGCTGAGGGACTTCAATGCCCACATGGGAAACGACAGTGACACCTGGAGAGGCGTGATCAGGAGGAATGGCCTCCCTGATCTGAATCCGAGTGGTGTCTTGTTATTGGACTTCTGTGCTAGTCACGGATTGTCCATAATGAACACCATGTTCAAACATAAGGGTGTCCATCAGTGCACTTGGCACCAGGATACCCTAGGCAGGAGGTCAATGATCGACTTTGTTGTCGTATCATCAGACCTTCGGCTGCATGTTTTGGACTCTCGGGTGAAGAGTGGGGCTGAGCTGTCCACTGATCACCACCTGGTGGTGAGTTGGAACCGCTGGAGGAGGAGAAAGCTGGACAGACTTGACAGGGCCAAGCGCATAGTGAAGGTCTGCTGGGAATGCCGGGCGGAACCCTCGGCCAGGGATGTCAACTCCCACCTCCGGGAGAACTTTGACCAGATTCCGAGGGATGTTGGAGAAGAGTCTGAGTGGACCATGTTCTCCACATCTTTGTTGATGCTGCTGCCCGTAGCAGCGGCCGTAAGGTCTGCGGTGCCTGTCGCGGCGGCATTCCCAGAACCCGGTGGTGGACACCGGCAGTAAGGGATGCTGTCAAGCTGAAGGAGTCCTATTGGGTGTGGTTGATTTGTGGGGTTCCTGAGGCGGCTGATGGGTACCGTGAGGCCAAGCATGCTGCGGCCTGGGCTGTGGCAGAGGCAAAAACTCGGGCCTGGGAGGAGTTCGGTGAGGCCATGGAGAAGGACTACCGGTTGGCCTCAAAGCGATTCTGGCAAACCGTCCGGCGCCTCAGGAGGGGGAAGCAGTGCTTCGCCAACACTGTTTATAGTGGGGGTGGGAGGCTGCTGACCTCGACTGAGGACATTATCGGGCGGTGGAAGGAGTACTTTGAGGATCTCCTCAATCCTGACATCACGCATTCCCTGGTGGAAACAGAGGCTGGGGACTCAGGGTTGGACTCTTTCATCACCCAGGCTGAAGTCACTGAGGTGGTTAAAAAGCTCCGCGGTGGCAAGGCTTCGGGGGTGGATGAGATCCAATCTGAGTACCTCAAATCTCTGGATGTTGTGGGGCTGTCATGGTTGACACGCCTCTTCAACATTGCGTGGCGGACGGGGACAGTGCCTCTGGACTGGCAGACTGGGGTGGTGGAGGGTGTGTTCTAACTACAGGGGGATCACACTCCTCAGCCTCCCTGGTATGGCCTATGCCAGGGTATTGGAGAGGAGAGTCCGGCCGAAAGTCGAACCTCGGCTTCAGGAGGAGCAGTGTGGTTTTCGTCCCAGCTGTGGAACACTGGACCAGCTCTATACCCTCTACAGGGTACTCGAGGGTTCATGGGAGTTTGCCCAACCAGTTCACATGTGTTTTGTGGACCTGGAGAAAGGATTCGACTGTGTCCCTTGTGATGCCCTGTGGGGGGTGCTCCAGGAGTACGGAATCGGGGGCCCTTTATTAGGGGCTATCCGGTCCCTTTACAACTGGAGCAGGAGCTTGGTCCGCATTGCCGGCACTAAGTCGGACCTGTTCCCGGTGCATGTTGGACTCCGGCAGGGCTGCCCTTTGTCATCGGTCCTGTTCATAACTTTTATGGACAGGATTTCTAGACGCAGCCAAGGGCCGGAGGGATCTGGTTTGGGGACCAGTGGATTTCGTCTCTTCTTTTTGCAGATTACATGGTCTTGCTGGCCCTCTCTAGCCAAGACCTACAGCATGCCCTGTGGCGGTTCGCACCTGAGTGTGAAGCGGCTTGGATGAAGATCAGCTCCTCCAAGTCAGGGGCCATGGTACTCGACCGGAAAAGGTTGGCTTGTCCTCTTCAGGTTGTAGGGGAGTTCCTGCCTCAAGTGGAGGAGTTCAAGTATCTCGGGGTCTTGTTCACGAGTGAGGGAAGAATGGAGTGGGAGATCGACAGACGGATCGGTGCGGCTGCCGCAGTAATGGGGGCACTCTGCCGGTCTGTTGTGGTGAAGAGAGAGCTGAGAGGAAAAGCGAAGCTCTCGATTTACCAGTCGGTCTACGTTCCTACCCACACAAGCGGCTGAAATGAGCTTCCTCTGTAGGGTGGCCGGGCACTCCCTTAAAGATAGAGTGAGGAGCTCGGCCATCTGGGAGGGGCTCGGAGTAGAGCTGCTGCTCCTCCACATCGAGAGGAGCCAGTTGAGGTGGCTCGGGCATCTATACCGAATGCCTCCTGGACACCTTCCTCAGGAGGTTTTCCAGGTACGTCCCATCGGGAGGAGGCCCAGGGGACGGCCCAGGACACGCTGGAGGGACTATGTCTCTCGGCTGGCCTGGGAACGCCTTGGGCTCCCCCCGGAGGAGCTGGAGGAGGTGTCTGGGGAGAGGGACGTCTGGGTGTCTCTGTTGAGTCTGCTGCCCCCGCGACCCGGTCCCGGATAAGCGGAAGATGACGAGTATGAGAAATTTTTTTATTGTAATGTCTTTTTATACAGTGTATGGTACTAATTCTTTTTATATGATTTAATTGTATTTGATTATTAAATTTTACTACATGGTGACTACTATTTCATATTTCTGGAAATGAAATAAAATGTCATTGGTTGGGAGTTGGCACCATGTTAATAAACTAAACTGAACTGAAATTAATTGACAGATTATTGTCTTCTTTGTAAACTTAATCTAATCCTGAATTGAAGAGCTGCCATTCATGCATCTTGTTGTTGGGCTTTTTAGAAACACACAAATATCATATATTCTATTGTTGCACAAATCACTTTAATAATGAATGCCACTGACATCAGTGAGACTATTGCCAACATGACCCTGCACCTATTATAAGCACCACTCATAGAAAAACTGTCGCCAACAGGAAACATGTTTTTGCTCAATTGAGTCCATTAATCCTTGAGAGACCGTGGAAGAATGTAACTGAAATGTTCTATTCTTGGCCTTTTGCTCTGTGCGTCACTGTGCGAGCAAAGGAGCTTGAAGAGAGCATTTGTATATTTTTTAATCCAAAGGAACTCCGCCTTGAAGGCACATACCTGCTACTGTCACATATAAACAATAAGGGAAAGTTTGATGAACTGACATCAACATAGCTTTTGAAATTACAGTCAAAATTACTGCTGCCTTTATTTTTACCTTTTCAAGACTGTGGAACAACATGGGTAGTGACACATACAAGCAGTAAAATAAAGATGATATTCATATAATAAAAGCTGGGAGCTTGTGTCTCATATGATTCATAATTATATAACTGCAACAAAACCTCTGTGCTTGGCACATACACATGTGGGCACTGGAAACTTGTGGCTGTGGTGTGTATTCTGTTGCCAGTGTCCTTGCCCCGTCCTGAAGGCAGTCTCTTGAGCTGGCAATGATCAGAGATGAAACAACACAAAAATAATACCACTATCTTGGCTGGCTGGTAATTAATATCAGTTCTTGGCCCCAAAAGTATGTAAATGTGACTTCAGGGCCTGTGCTTGTGCCTGTTTTGCCCCACCCTAATCCTCCCTCTGACAACACTGATCAGTCAAGGAGGCCCTGCCAGGTCCTGTTTCTGGGAACTATTCTTGCAGAGATTATTAACCCATTCTCTAAAATCAGTTCCAGATCACAGGAATCTCTCTTTGAGGCTCCTTGGCTTAAGTGGATGAATGCTTGATGCTTATGTTTGGCCTTTACAGCTCTAGAGGGGGAGGGGTTGAAGGAGGAATGCTGGAATACAGATGCAGTGGGTGTGATGTGAGCTGGACGGGTGGCAGCTTAGGATGTGTAGCAAAGAACAGGGACAAAGTCACGAATAGCTATGGCTTGTAATGCTGTCAGAGGCCAAATTAATATTTTTCAGTGGGCTGTGATGAGACATTGGGCCAAAACAAGAATGAAAGCTTATTAAACTTCCCAGAAGGCTAATCATTTTGTGCCAGAGCAGAGGGCTCTCTGTCTGCAGGCAAGTTTAGGTTTGGTGGCTATTCTTAATATGTAATAGGTTCTTTGATTTTGTGACTATTACAAATAACCCATCTTGGTTTTATTGCTGGCATAAACAGTTGTACTCGTAGTCTTCCGCTTTATCTGGGACCGGGTCGCGGGGGCAGCAGACTCAGCAGAGACGCCCAGACGTCCCTCTCCCCAGACACCTCCTCCAGCTCCTCAAGGCAGCTGCGGTCTGGGCCTTGCCCAACCACTCTTTGTTCCAGTTTTTTTGCTGGAAATTTTCCACTGTTTTCCCACCTCAAGAGTTTTATGACCCTTTGTCAAGATTTGGAGCGATCGAGACATCAAAAGTTTGTCAGCTGCTCTACTATAGAAAACAAAACATTTGATTTGTTGTATGCAAATGTCAAGGACTCACATCTCTAAACCAAGATCTACTCTAGGCAAATCAGATCACAATCTTGTTTTTCTCTATTCAAAATATAATATAAGCCCCTTGTTCAGAGGCAACCCGTAATAAAGAGAACTGTGAGAAGATGGTCACAGGAAGATCAAGAAGCCCTGTGAGGTTGCTTTGAGGATACAGACTGGGATGCACTGTGCCAGCCACAAGGAGAGGACATCAATGCCATGACTGAATGTGTGAATGACTATATAAACTTCGGTGTGGATAACAACATCCCCACCAGAAGAGTGAGATGCTTCCCCAATAACAAACTCTGGATCACCAGTGACCTGAAGGACCTGCTTAACAAGAAAAAAATAGCCTTAAGAGAGGAAGACTGTGAATTATTGAGAAGTATACAAAGGCAACTTAAGGTCAAGATAAGAGACAGCAAGGAGGTGTACAAGAAGAAGCTGGAGAGCAAGCTCCTGCAAAAGAATATCAGAGAAGTGTGGTCAGGGATGAAGATCAAAGGCTTCAAGCAGAAGAAAGATTGAACCGATGGATGTATGGACAGAGCCAATGAACAAAACACATTCTTCAATAGGTTCAGTTCAGAAACAAGCTCAGCATTCTTATCTCCTGCTCACAGCCAAACAGACACCCCCACACTCCTTTGACACACAACCTTTCTGTCACACCTCAGATGTTTTATCTTCCACCTCAGCCAAGGACCCTTCTGCTTCTAAATGTTTGCCTTCAACCAAATCAGAAGATGCTGATGCTCCCTTTGCCACCGTCCCCTTCTACCTGTGTGTCTCAAGAACTCAGGTGAAACTGAAACTGAAAAGACAACTGGAGAGGCTGAACCAGAATAAGGCTGCAGGTCCAGATTGGGTCAGCCCTGAAATCCTGAAGGCATGTGCAGGGAAGCTCTGTGGGATTCTGCAGCACCTCTTCAACCTTAGCCTGGCCCAGAAGAAGATTCCGGTGTTGTGGAAGACCTCCTGTCTTGTTCCGGTACCAAAGAAAACTCACTCATCAGTCCTCAATGACTATAGACCTGTTGCCCTGACATCCCACATCATGAAGGTCCTAGAGAGACTCCTGTTGGCCCACCTGAGTAAACAAACAAACTATCAGCCCCCCCTCAGACTGCTTATCGCTGTGGAGTTAGAGTTGAAGATGCCATCATACACCTGCTTCATCAAACCCATTGTCATCTGGGCAAAGCCAACAGCACTGTGAGGATCATGTTATTTGATTTCTCGATTGCATTCATTACAATTTAACCTGATTTGCTTTGTCAGAAACTCCAGAAAGGTCAGATGGAGGCCTCAACAATCTCATGCTTTTTTTCCCCTAGTAAAAACGTGAACTGAAATTATTATTTTGTAAAAAAATACTGAATTTTTCTTCACTGCACCATTGTATCCTGGCTAGTCATTGACTCTTCCGTTTGCAGCTGTATGTTTAAACGGCATTCACGCCCATGCATATAAGGCGCCCCAGGTGTGACTTTGATCAACAGCTATCATGAATTAATTAGATTGGATGAAGAATGACACAAAAAGCACTTATTTGCCATAGGTGCAGAGAGCTGCACCAGAGGAGAATCTTTGAGTGACCAATTAGAGACCAGCATGGAGTCACATGGAACCCAAAGCTTTAAGAACATACATACAGACTATTGGCTGGCGCCCCTTGCCATTTAAATATATGTATTTAGGCCTACACAATAATGAACAGATGTGATAACTACTTTTTATTTCGTAATTAATATTTACTGTGTCTGTACCTTTGCCCTGCAATTTTGATGGGGGTGGGACCCTAGCGCTCCTTATTAAACAAGCCGCCACTGCTTATGATGTTGTCTCTGGTTCAGAAGTGGCTTAATACAAAGAAAGAGAACGTTTTATCCCATGTCCAGGATGAGTCTGTATATGGTATCCATTAAAGCACAGACTTCAGCTACATTCCCAATTATATTAATGTCCCCCAAACTCTTGAATTGTAAATGTGTGTAAATGTGTGAGCATTTACACAGCAATGACCTGTTTGAAGAGTTTCAGTCAGACTTCAGAGCTCATCATAGCACTGAAACATCTCTGCTGAAAGTCTCTAATGATATTCTTATGGCCTCAGATAATGGAATTGTGTCTGTACTTTTCCTGTTAGATCTCAGTGCTGCATTTGATACAGTCGTTCACAATATTATATTAGAAAGGCTGGAATATGCTGTAGGGATCAGGGGAACAGCGCTAGGCTGGTTTAAATCTTATTTGTCCGACAGTTTCCAGTTTGTTCATGTAAATGATAAATCATCTTTAAACACCAGGGTTAATTGTGGAGTACCACAGGGTTCAGTACTTGGGCCAATTCTCTTTACTATATATATGCTTCCAAAAGGTAAAATTATCAGGCAGCATAGAATAAATTTTCACTGTTACGCTGATGACACTCAGCTTTACTTATCCATGAATCCTGATGAGCCCAACCAGTTAGATAGACTACAAGCATGTCTTGGAGACATAAAAACTTGGATGACTTTAAATTTTCTGCTTCTAAATTCAGACAAGACAGAAGTTGTTGTCTTTGGACCGGAGTCTTTAAAAAAGAAACTGCTTAGTCAATCGCTTAACCTGGATGGCATTAAATTGACCTCTGATAATAAAGTAAAACACCTTGGTGTTATCTTTGACCAGGACATGTCATTTAAATCTCATATTAAACAGGTTTTTAGAATTCCCTTCTTTAATCTCCGGAACATTGCCAAAATTAGGAGTGACGCTGAAACACTAGTCCATGCATTTGTTACTTCAAGGCTGGACTATTGTAATTCATCACCATCAGGATGTCCACAAAATGCAGTTAAAAGCCTTCAGTTGATTCAAAATGCTGCAGCAAGAGTTCTGATGAAAATTAAAAAGAGAGATCATATTTCTCCTACTTTAACTTCCCTTCATTGGTTTCCTGTTAAATCCAGAATAGAATTTAAAATTCTCCTCCTCACATATAAAGTCCTTAATGATCTAGCTCTATCATACATCAGAGATCTAATTGTTCCATACGTTCCTAACAGGGCACTTCGTTCTCAGACTGCAGGTGTACTGGTGGTTCCTAGAGTCTCTAGAAGTAGAATGGGAGGCAGATCTTTTAGTTATCAGGCTCCTCTCCTGTGGAACCAGCTCCCAGTTTTAGTCCATGAGGCAGACACCCTGTCTACTTTGAAGGCTAATCTTAAAACCTTCCTTTTTGATAAAGCTTATAGTTAGAGTGGCTTAGGTTATCCTGAGCTATCATCCTTATTTTTTACCTCCTTCTTCTTCCCTCCCAAGGGGGAGTCGGCTTTAGCCTAAACCGGCTCAGTTATGGTTGAGGTGCAAACACACCCTCCATTTCTGCTACCTGTATGACCCCCTCTCTTTTCCAATGGTTATGGTCAATCTGACAGAGAGAGGTATCCCAATCATTGTGGTTTTTAGTATAACAATGGCCATCAGTGGGCTCTAGATGGACAAACTGTCTACTTTTAAGACTAGGCTTAAAACTTTCCTTTTTAATAAAGCTTATAGTTAGAGTGACTTAGGTTATCCTGAGCTATCTCTGTAGTTATGCTGCTATAGGATAAGGCTGCAGAAGGACATAATGACCACTTTCACCCTCTTCGCTACATTTTCACATTACTCTCCAATTTTGCATTATTTCTGTTATTTCAGCTTTTAACTTTCTTCTCTCTCTTTTCTCTTCATAAGCTACACCTTGCCAGACTGTGTGTACCTGTGAGACCTTTCTGGAGAGGGGCATCATCCAAGCTTCTGCTGGCAACAACTTGATGCTCACCCTTTACCGAAGATCCACATGGTCCTGTCTTTCAGTGTTTAACCTTTTCTCTCACCTAGACATGGCAATTGGCTGAGATAACTGTAACTAACTGTATGTGCTCTCTTTCAGACTCTAACCTTGAAAACTGGCTCAGAGTTGATCTGTTCTTTCTTTCTAGGTGAAACGTCTAAAGGAGCTACATCCATTAACATTTACTTTTCCTTTCCATAGAAAGTACTCCTAGATGAGTGCTTCTGTATTCTTTGTGTGTCTCTGCTCTGTTCTCTCAAACCCCCAGTCGGTTGTGGCAGATGGCCGCTCACACTGAGCCTGGTTCTGCTGGAGGTTTCTTCCTGTTAAAAGGGAGTTTTCCTCTCCACTGTCGCTACATGCATGCTCAGTATGAGGGATTGCTGCAAAGTCAACGCCAGTGACTGTCCACTGTCTCTACATGCTCATCCCGGAGGAATGAATGCTGCAAGTCACTGACTGGATGCAATCTGCTGGGTTTCCTTAGACAGAAAAACTTTTTATCCAATTTGAATAAATAACTGAATCTGACTGCACTGTTCAATGATCAGGATTAATTCGAATGCATGTACCTGACTTTTGTGAAGTGCCTTGAGACGACATGTGTTGTGAATTGGCGGCTATATAAATAAACTGAATTGAATTGAATTGCCTTTGCTTCACACTCCTCACAAGACTGCTGTTATTACTGTTGCTTGTGCACATGTGTCTACCACACTTTTTTCTTCAACTGAATTTTCTATTAACATGAATAGAGCACTCTTAACTGCCAGGTTCTTCAGGAATGACCTTTTGAGGCCTAAACTCATTGAAGAGGTTGTCAATGTCTGCCTAACAGGTCAGCAGTCTTCACCATTAATATGCAAGCAAAATCATGGTCATAACATAACTTTGCTGTTTAAAACATGTTTTTAATTGGTCTTATGTAATATTGAAATGTTGTTGGGAACTCAGACGTCCTCCCACAGTCCAGAAACATGACTGCTAAGTTAACTGGACAACTCTATATTAGTATAAGATGACTTTCTGAAGCACATTACGTCATTATTTTTCAATATTATGGTTAAACATTTCCATGGTTTCAAGCATACCTCCCAAATCTCTGTAGAACAGTAAGCAGCCATTCAAAGCGGGGCTGTGCATAAACACCAGCTGGCATTTTAGCCAATTTGTACTGTGATTGGAGCTGAGGAGCCCCCTGTCACCAGCAAGGAGGGATTTATCAATCACAGCTTTTCTTGTAGCAGCTTTTGCTCACTTTGGTCTGGCAGTGCCTTTCTAAAAATGCAGATGGGTGTAATAAAATAGCAGAGTATAAGGAGATTTGAAAAAAGAAGTAAAGAAAGATGAGCATGGAAGCTAGGGTGAAGGAACAAAGACTGCATCAGAGAGAAAATGTTTGGATAAAAGAGTGAAAAGAACATACAGACATGCAGGTATGGCTTTAGAGGGAAAAAAACAACATTCTTTTTTTGTATTTCAAAGTACCAATTATTAGCGACATAAGGCAATTAATTTAAAGCTAGGTGAAGTAAACATGCATGCATAACCATACGCCATATGTAATAACACCACATCACATAGTCCTGAGAGTTTCTATGAGTCAAAGACAAATAGCTACAACTAAGATTCAATTAACTACCCTCACATATTTCTGTCTGCCTCTCTGCATTCATACGCATAATTCACAGGAACTTTGAACATATACAGAACAGAAACAGTGCAGAACTTGCAAAACATGCTGCATACAATGAGGAAAAAATGCAAATCCATTGTTTAGCTTAGATACCTCATTTAGATAGATTTTAGCACACAAAAAAGATATAATACTCCACTGCTCAGAAAGACAAATCTTTTTCTACTTGATAAACTTTCCCTCTTACACCTCTTCATTGACTTCCTCTGTTTCAAGAGCTCTATAAACAAACAAGTTTAGTCAGTACAGGCATTTGCACAGAAGATACGTTTTGATCAACGAAAGCTTCAAATGTGTTCTTCAACTTTACCACAAGTAGCTTATTGAATGACTCTTTAGATAAATCTGTCCAAAAGATAAAAGGAAAATGTTCAGACACATTAATGATTAGTTGCTAATGACTGATCAAACAAAACATGCTGTGACTAGCAAGTGCGGCTCTAATGAAGTCTCTTGATTACAGAGCAATCAATAACTTGTAGAAGAATGTTTGTTAAATCTGAGAGATATATCTTGCTAAGAACACAGTCAGAATAAACTGATGTATGAAAGATATGATCTGTGATGCACACACCAAAAAACCCATGTTTTCTTCCCCATGCTGGTAAATGAACTGAAATGCCCTTTCAAGGACAAACACTTCTAACTAGAATATACTGTATCAGAGCACCTTCTCTGTGTTTTGGTTCCTCTGCCTGCTGCATTAGCTCTGACCAGTGTTGACATTTTATTCAAAGTATATTGATTCAAGCTGGAAAGTGTTCCATGTATACACAATATTGGAATGCACAGAATTGGAAAGGATAAAATTGAAATAAATTGCAGTAAGTAGATAATTTTAATTCTCTAGTCTTTTACTATTCCAAACTTAAGTAGCCTCAGTAATCCACGACATGACCCAAGTACTTAAATAGTAGGAACTGGACTTCAAAAGCTCGTTATATGTGCATGATGTACCTTACCAGGGGTAAACCTTGCCCCGATCCAGTTTTTAAGCATCTGTGATGAGAGCCAGGTCTTCAAAGTTTGAGCCGATGGTTTTCAACTGGAAAGGGTGCACTGCTTTCTACAGGTCAGGGATCATTATACAGGTCCTTCTCAAAATATTAGCATATTGTGATAAAGTTCATTATTTTCCATAATGTAATGATGAAAATTTAACATTCATATATTTTAGATTCATTGCACACTAACTGAAATATTTCAGGTCTTTTATTGTCTTAATACGGATGATTTTGGCATACAGCTCATGAAAACCCAAAATTCCTATCTCACAAAATTAGCATATCATTAAAAGGGTCTCTAAACAAGCTATGAATCTAATCATCTGAATCAACGAGTTAACTCTAAACACCTGCAAAAGATTCCTGAGGCCTTTAAAACTCCCAGCCTGGTTCATCACTCAAAACCCCAATCATGGGTAAGACTGCCGACCTGACTGCTGTCCAGAAGGCCACTATTGACACCCTCAAGCAAGAGGGTAAGACACAGAAAGAAATTTCTGAACAAATAGGCTGTTCCCAGAGTGCTGTATCAAGGCACCTCAGTGGGAAGTCTGTGGGAAGGAAAAAATGTGGCAGAAAACACTGCACAACGAGAAGAGGTGACCGGACGCTGAGGAAGATTGTGGAGAAGGGCCAATTCCAGACCTTGGGGGACCCGCGGAAGCAGTGGACTGAGTCTGGAGTAGAAACATCCAGAGCCACCGTGCACAGGCGTGTGCAGGAAATGGGCTACAGGTGCCGCATTCCCCAGGTCAAGCCACTTTTGAACCAGAAACAGCGGCAGAAGCGCCTGACCTGGGCTACAGAGAAGCAGCACTGGACTGTTGCTCAGTGGTCCAAAGTACTTTTTTCGGATGAAAGCAAATTCTGCATGTCATTCGGAAATCAAGGTGCCAGAGTCTGGAGGAAGACTGGGGAGAAGGAAATGCCAAAATGCCAGAAGTCCAGTGTCAAGTACCCACAGTCAGTGATGGTCTGGGGTGCCGTGTCAGCTGCTGGTGTTCATCCACTGTGTTTTATCAAGGGCAGGGTCAATGCAGCTAGCTATCAGGAGATTTTGGAGCACTTCATGCTTCCATCTGCTGAAAAACGTTATGGAGAGAAAGATTTTATTTTTCAGCACAACGTGGCACCTGCTCACAGTGCCAAAACCACTGGTAAATGGTTTACTGACCATGGTATCACTGGGCTCAATTGGCCTGCCAACTCTCCTGACCTGAACCCCATAGAGAATCTGTGGGATATTGTGAAGAGAACGTTGAGAGACTCAAGACCCAACACTCTGGATGAGCTAAAGGCCGCTATCGAAGCATCCTGGGCCTCCATAAGACCTCAGCAGTGCCACAGGCTGATTGCCTCCATGCCACGCCGCATTGAAGCAGTCATTTCTGCCAAAGGATTCCAGACCAAGTATTGAGTGCATAACTGTACATGATTATTTGAAGGTTGACGTTTTTTGTATTAAAAACACTTTTCTTTTATTGGTCGGATGAAATATGCTAATTTTGTGAGATAGGAATTTTGGGTTTTCATGAGCTGTATGCCAAAATCATCCGTATTAAGACAATAAAAGACCTGAAATATTTCAGTTAGTGTGCAATGAATCTAAAATATATGAATGTTAAATTTTCATCATGACATTATGGAAAATAATGAACTTTATCACAATATGCTAATTGTTTGAGAAGGACCTGTATGCCTTAACATAGGAGTTCATGTATTGTGTTGTCTTCTTAATGAGAGATGTTAGAATGGAGTAAGAGATGGAGGAATGGATGTGAGCCTCAGAAGTTAGATGCTTCTTCAATCTGCTGTGGTGAAGAAAAAGTGGAGCCAAAAAGCAAAGCTCTCCATTAACCACTCCTACATTACAACTTTGCTCTTTATAGAGTAACACAACCATACCAAACTGATATAACATGGTTAATTAATTGTTTTGAAGTCTTAAGAATGTTCTACCTTAACAGCAACATGGCCCCCACCCCTTGTAGCCATGACTACAGGATTCACGTTAACATATTTCCCATTTTTGAGTGTTTTTCTTTGCAAACGGTGACAGAAAAACTGAAGGCCATCAGTCATTTTGACAGTTTGTAATTCACACGTCTGACCACTTGGTGGCTAGTTACCATAACGATAAGCTGTTTCCTCATGCTGTGAGACTGTGCGTTCCGGTGACAGCAGGTGAGCTGTTCATATTTTAAGTGCAATTGTTTAATTTCATTGCTTATATGTAGTTTTTGTCACTGAGGAGGGAAAGTTAAATGTATTCCTCTGGTTGATGTCGATTCTCTGTTCAGCTTGTTCAGACTGAATATTAGTTACAATGAATTAAAATAAATGCTATTGAATGTTTAATTATTATCATTTAAAAAAAATAAAGTGACAGGTAAAAATTGATTATGACAGAGTTTTTTGACCCTGTAAGTCAAAATGCCCAACAACGAAAAAGTCTAGCCCAACCTCTCCATGACTATCTGCTTTTCATGACTGCTCCATATGGTCAATGAACACTCAGATCACTCCAGCACCTTCTCTGCCATTTAACAAATACAGAATCATTGATAGATTTTGAAAATCCTTGGTGGATCCCTCCATATTATCATGTATTAATGCTCCTAAAACATAAGTGAGACCACAGATCAGAAATGCTATCAAGGAAAAATTATGAAGTAATGTGACTTTGTAGCTAAAGCTTTTAACCTGAAAACATTTTATGGCAAGCAGTTAAAGAAAATTCATACGAAATTCAACTTTTTTCTTTAAATACCATTTCCTGAATATAATTCGCAGCAAAATGTTATCAGTGTTTGACTTTTCTCTGCAGTTTGTCTCAAATAGCTTGTGATTCTTTCACTAGGTTGAGTGGAAAGATCTCAGCAATTGTACAGGCTTGCAGCTCAATTGACTTTAGATCGTTGAATATGTATGGAGGGAGTTTTGAATAATGTATTGGAGTAGGATACATTCTGTGGTGGTGGAGCTTTCACTGTCACACAGAGTAGCAATCTTTGATGTGAATCTAAATCCTTCACAGTTAAAAAAATACAGCAGCGGAAGTTTTACAGAGTCAGCTGACTGTCTTGAATGCTTGCATTAGTAGGATAATAGAGGTAAAAAGCCCTGAATGACTATGCATCTTCAAAGGAAAGTTATAAAGATAGGCGAGAATCACTGCACAGGAAAGGGTATATGATAATATAGCCTCAGCAGATACCACTATAGCAGTTATGTAGGCAAAATAAGTCAAATAAACAACCACATGAATGTAAAAATCTGAAGTTGCAGAAAAACAATTCAAGGAAATCAATGTTAATTACTTCACCTGAGTGAGTTTTTGATGTTGTGGCTGATCTGTGACCAATACAGCATAGAGATGATGTGTTTTTGCATCTGACTCCTTTTTTGACAGACCATTGATCTTTCAGCCAGCATTGCACAGCCAATGAAATTTTAAGGTTGGGACAGTGACATCCTCATTCAAGTTTAATTAAAACTATTTCCATATTGACTGGATATCAAACACTTTTACTTTTAAAAACCATGAAAATAAAAAAAGGAAAATTCTGTCTGTTTTTATTTAACAAACAGAGTGAGTAGGAGTGTAGACAAGGAGAGATCATTGGGAAATACACAAATATAGATATGAATACAGATCAGGCTTTTCCTTGGCAGGAGATGAATACATTTACCTCTCATCTACATGCTGATGAACAACAGTAGGGGGCTTTTTTAGGTTTTGGCTCTGTAGGGTATATGACACTTTCATAAAGCTTTCATGATCAGCTGTTTGAAATGAAAACAAGCAGAGGGTGGAAACAGCAACCAGTTTATATTTTGTGTTCAAGTTCAATTGCTGAAATTTACACATCATTCGCTATGGCACTTCTTACTAGGTAACTATAATTTCTTATGCATTTTTATGACTGCTTGTTACACAAAAAAGCAATTAAAATTGCTGGGTAGTTCAACACTTGACAGGAGGAAAACTGAGCAAAGACATGCAGAGTTATGATGGAAATGTGTGGATATTTAAACCTAACTGCATCATAAAACACATCTTTAACTAGTAAGCTATAACTCTGCAGTAATGTGTCCCATGGTTTTATCTTATTTTAGAAAATGCTTATATATATATATATATATTTATATACATATATATACACACTCTGGTTGCACTCAAAGCCTTTACTGAAAACCAACCCATTTTATTTTTATTTTTACCTTTTTAAACAATTTTTCTTATGCATATAACGTGTTGTTTGTGTTTGTTGCTGCTATGTGAGATAACCATATTCAAAACTGGCACAACAGTCCCCAGACTTCCTTTAAGCATCAGGAGAGCATTCATGGGAAATAGAGGTTTATAGTCCTAAAGTGGAGCGAGTGCTCCCCCATCCCCTATGGCACAAACCTACTATATCTTTTTAATGAGACTCGGAGTTGCAGGCCTCCAGGCAAGTGGCTGAAGGCAATGGAGTTTCCCAGAAACCAACTTGACATATGCGCAGCGATGGCTTTAGAATGTGCCGTGACACGAGCTACTCGCTATTAGGAAGTGCATCTGAACTAACAGACAGCATTCTCTTTACATTTATATAAGCTGAGCAAAAATTTATTTGAGTGCAGAGTACATTTAATCCTTCAAGCCCCAAGGATTTTATGCAAGAGTCAGTAAACGTATAATCAACATGTATCAAAGTGGTGTGTGCAAAGAAATACAAACAGTTCTTGGTGATCCTATTTTTGTGACAATGCCATACTATAAGTAACCAAGCAAAATGTTATTTTAAAATAAAAAATGTAATGGGCTGCACGGTGGCACAGTTGGTAGCACTGTTGCCTTGCAGTAAGAAGGACCTGGGTTCAATTCCCGACCGGGGGTCTTTCTGCATGGAGTTTGCATGTTCTCCCCGTGCATGCGTGGGTTCTCACCGGGTACTCCGGCTTCCTCCCACAGTCCAAAGACATGCCTGTTAGGTTAATTGGTCACTCTAAATTGCCCTTAGATGTATGAATGAGTGTTGTGCATGGTTGTTTGTGTGTTGCCCTGCGATGGACTGGCGACCTGTCCAGGGTGTGCCCCGCCTCTCGCCCATAGACTGCTGGAGATGGGCACCAGCTCCCCCGCGGTAGAAAATGACTGACTGACTGACTGAAAAATGTAATCAACTGCATGTGCTGCAACATCTATACTTGTATTGAAGATGATATACTTACTGGTAGCAGATGTTAACTACAGTTTGAATATCATAACTATGTTTCTGAAAATAAGGCCAGTTTTAGGATTACTTTAACTTGTTACAATGCCTTATTTGACCACTTGAGATCAGACCCAGGTTCCATTCAAGACATTTTTAAATTATACATGTCACAGACTCTGCCTAAACCCAAATCCTGGATCACTATTGTTGATATAGTAAGCCAATGTTAGCATGGGCAGTTTTTAGAAATTCTGGGCTTTTTTTAAGTGCACAACTTGCAAAAACTCAGTAGACATAATTTTGTTGAACTGCTGAATCTTGTTTTTTTGTCATCAATCCAATGATACCTTGATGCTTACAGTAAAGAAGAGACTGTATTAGCTGCTGCAGAACTATCCATTTGTTTGTGTGATGTCACCTGCTCTGGAGCAGGAGAACATTTTCTCCTGTAATAAATGCATAATTACCAAGAACCAAACTAATAGGCTACTGAAGCATTATATTGTTTTCTATTAGAACTTGACTGTCAGCAGGATTTAATAGTTTTGTTTTTACCAGATATATGCTGGTATTACTGTGATTAAATCTTGTAAGGCTTTAATCTGAAAATATGTGCCTTTGCTAATTCCTTTTAAAGCAAAACATCAACGATACAAGCAGAATTAACAAGTCATATCAAAACAAAAAGTCAGCCTGGCAGCATGGGCTATCACATCGGCTAACAGTTTAATGTGAAAACAGGAGCAGGACGTGAGTCTATTAAAGACTGTAGGTGTAATGTGCCAGGTCAGATATAAGTTTAGAAACAAGTGACAAAGGTATGCAAATTTTAGGTGACACACTAAAAGTTTATAGGCTTTTATAGTGGCTTAAAAAATATCTGATGCTGTGAAGCAAAACAGGTAGAGTCTACAGTAGCCTTTGGTAGTGAGTTAAATTGAACACAAGTGCAATAGTTGTATAGATTATGTAATACCAATGAAATGAAATGTGTTATTTTACTTCATTTAAAGCCATCAAGTGTAAAAACACATGTGTTACATTTATTTCATTAAATTTAATGGGATAAGGAACTCAGACTCTGTATTGGCTAATACTTGTCTCAAATAACTATATAACTGCTCGCAAAGGGTTTTCGTCGGTGCAGAATAAAGCCACGGTCTAACTGATGTTTAACCAGCTTTTCTTTGCCACATAGCAAATCTTTTGCCAGCAAACACCATAGGATAAAACAATGTTGAATCACACAATAGAAACACATCAGTTAGCTAAATTACATATACAGCCACAATAAAACATACATTCAAAGTAAAATACGTAAACATACCATGTGTGATATGTTATGCCCATTTTCTTTATCTCTTACAGACTGCCTTGTCTTCTGGTCTATGTCAGTAGCCTGTATGCTTCAGTTTGCTACTGCCTTAAAATACCTTCCTCCTACATGTGAGTTTGGTTCAAACTTGGATGAAATGCTGTGTGATCAGCTAGTGGAAAACATTACAAATCATCAAATAAGAGAACGTCTGCTTCTTGAACCAGAGTTGACTTTACAGAGAGCAATAATGCTTGCAACACTGATTGAAGTTGCTCGGTAACAAGCTACACTTATATCTGGTAAGAATTTAGCATCAGTTCAAGCTGTGTTCACCAGCACAGCGATTTCCCTCCGGAGACGTAAATTCGCACCTCTGAAGCGAGCGCTTGTACTGACTCCCTCTAATCCTCCTGCAAGTGCTGCTGCAGTGAGGCCCATCAGCAACCGAACCTGCTTCCTATGTGGATCGCGCAAGCACCTAGCCAATGTTACTTCATGTCCTGTTGGACATTGGTTAAATGCAAAAACTGCAATAAAATTTGACATTTTGCACAAATGTGTTGTTTAGCTCAAACAGGTTTCTATGTATGAAATTGACCTGCTGGAAGTTCAGATCCTTCACCTACATGTACAGGGATTGGACAATGAAACTGAAACACCTGGTTTTAGACCACAATAATTTATTAGTATGGTGTAGGGCCTCCTTTTGCGGCCAATCCAGCGTCAATACGTCTTGGGAATGACATATACAAGTCCTGCACAGTAGTCAGAGGGATTTTAAGCCATTCTTCTTGCAGGATAGTGGCCAGGTCACTATGTGATACTGGTCACAGATGCGCCAGCAAGACGTGCACCAACAATTTGTCCTCTTTTGAACTCTGGTATGTCACCCATAATGTTGTGTGCATTTCAATATTTTGAGCAAAACTGTGCTCTTACCCTGCTAATTGAACCTTCACCCTCTGCTCTTACTGGTGCAATGTGCAATCAATGAAGACTGGCTACCAGGCTGGTCCAATTTAGCCATGAAACCTCCCACACTAAAATGCCAGGTGTTTCAGTTTCATTGTCCAACCCCTGTATATTCCGCACCTGATGAGATCAGCTGCACTATAAAAATTGAGACTACATGTGCCACAGTGCCTGTGAACCTCGCTGTTAATTCAGGCTCTTCTGTGTCAATTTAACCCAAAGCGTTCTATGAGAAATACTTCAGAGCATCTGGCTCCTGCTTCCAGAAAATGCTAGCCAAAGTTTTGGAAGGACTATCAAATGTAGCAAACTACATCGATGATGTCATCATCTGGGTCCACGATCAAATTGACCTTGATGATGCATTGAGAGCTGTGCTGCAAAGTTTAAAAGACGAAGGACTGCTTCTGAACACATCAAAGTGCCATTTCAACAGATCAAGTCAGCGTTTTCTTGGACATACAGTGATAGCAGATAGAATTCTGCCTGATGAGGATCACATCTCTGCTGTTCTTCATGTTCCAGCACCTACAGATGCAAGTTAGGATCGTTCCTAGGACTGCTCTCTTGGTATGACAAGTTTATACCCAAACTTGCTATGGTTGTGGAACTCCTACATTGCTGCATATGCCAAGATGCTGAGTTAAGCTGCTCTGCAGCATGGTTTTAAGAAAGTAAAACAACTGCTAGTAGAAAGTCCTGCTCTTTTTTTTTTTATATCCTGACCTTCCCACTATTGTGTCCACTGATCCTTCTGACCATGGCCTTGATGCGGTGTTTTCTCAAGTTCAATAAAATGACACAGACTTACTGCCGATTTACATCCAAAACTCTGAGTCCCACTGAAAGCAAATATTCGACAGTCAAGAAAGAAGCTTTTGGATGTGTGTGTACAAACCACCAAGCTCTAACGACTCTCCAGACTTCTAAAGGTTCTGACTGTGCTGGTATGCATGTTGCATGCTGGGCTGCACGGCTGCTGTGTTTCACTTATGACATTGCCTATTTGCCTGGTTCACAGAACAACACTGCTGACTGCCTCTCCCACCTGCCACTGCCTACCTCACGTGATGATGCTATCCTCCAGAATCAGCCTTGGAAAGCTGCAGTTCCAGATTTCCTGATGGTTTACCATTCCACTCCTCATGCTACAATGGGCATCTCCCCTTTTTAACTGTTGCGTAGAAGAAAGATGAGTATGCGTCTCCATGTCCTGCTTCCTCCACCATCTAACCCTGATGAAGATGCAATCCATCAAAGAGTTTCTATTAAACAGGCCAAAATGAAGCCCCAGACAGACTCCAGTCGGGGTGCACAAATTCTTCTTTGTGAGGAAGAGGAGAGTGCATGTAAGAAAGCCAACTTGTGCCAAAAGCACATCCACACCACTCTCAACCAGTGTCAGTTAAAAAGAAAATAGGTTCATGTAGTTATTTACTGGCGTATTTATTATACTTTTAGCCAAATACGACACCCTGCCTCACGTGCTAATGGATCCTCAACTCCATATAACCACAGTGATCTCCTGATGACTGTACCCAACACTCCCTGTACTGACATTTTTACTACACCTGGTCATGCCAGACATCCTTCAACATGGATTATATCACTTAAAGGTTTGTAGCAAATTCATTCTGAAGATAAATATTTAGTAATACATTTTGGTAGTTCAGAACATTAATAGACTGATATTCTTTCACTGATAGTAAATGTTATTTTGAATGTGTTGAAAATGTTGGCTTGAGAATGTTTTAGCTACTAGCATTTACAGTTTAATTGTGGGAATTGCTATTGCTTATGCTTACTGCCAATGTTACATATATTTTTACCATCACTTCACCAGGTTGTCCCAAGAGGTAATTGCAATGTTATTTTATATACATTGATACTGATAATCTCTTCTTTACACCAAGCAAATTATTTATACAAAAAGAGAGAATGTGTGCTTTGCTACAGTTTTACTTCACAAGAAGAGCTAGGTAGTTAATTATTCTGCTGCTACTCAAAACATTACAGTGGTTTACATGACTTACTCTCTAAAACATGATATATAGTCGCCTAACAAAATACCTTTACACCTATATGAATCACAAAAACAAGAAACATATCAGTTTTACAAACTTTAAAAGGGTCAGAAAAGAAGAAGCAACTTTTAAAAGGTAATCATGCTTTTTGTGAATGTCACAATTTGAAAGCTAGACCTCAAAGCTCTTGCAATAACAAGCAAAGTGATAAAAATTACTTTTCACCACAATGTCTAAATCTTGTGTGTGACAAGGGCTGCTCCTGAAGAGTTTATTCAAGCTTGATGTGCTGTCACAGTAAAACACAGGTTTTTGCGAGAGTGCTACTCCAGGCAGCTGAGCGAGAAAAAAAGACATGACCCTTGAGAAAATATAGCTCTGTTGCCTCTGCATCTGCAAATGACGATAAATACTTCTGTTTATAGCTAAATAAACCTATAACCAGTTCTTTCGCTCTGTTCTCGTAAACCCCTTCAAAAGCACTGATTCATTTTAGTTTTTTTTACTCTTCCAAAAGGTATCTGCATCTATTAGCTGAAAACCAAAGCCAGGTATGCCCAAAACATAAAAAAGCCCCTAAATTTGTGCAATGCTGCTGCCTAAATTTAATTTAGCAATATGAGTTTCCTGCTGCGATTAAATTAAAAGATGTTGAAATCTAAGCTTCTATGTTATACCTCATTTAAATTTCAGGAAATTAAGAACAACACAATTTTAATTAAAAAATAATGTGAAAAAATACACGGTGTCAAGACAGATTTAAATATTCAATTTAATTGTGAGATTATTCAACTAATCTTCTGGAATAAGAATGATTTGTTGCAAAAATAAATTAATTGAAAAAGTCATATTGTAGTTGAAACAGACTTTGAATATGTTCATCTAAGATATTTTACTTTACAGTTATGGACAAATGGACATGTAAAATTTATGTATAAAGTTGTTATTTCCACTGTTACCTCTTCTTTGTAATTCCTGCAGTTTGGTTTGTGATGCTGGATATGAACTTCTGGGCAAAATCTTGGCAGATTACAAGCTATTCTTTGCTTATAGTCCCATGGAGTTCATTACAAACTGCTGCCCTTCACCCACTCTTTTTTAAGTTGCTTAATAGTATTAAGATCCAGGGAGTTTCTTGAGTTTAAAATTGGACGTTGCACATTGCACAACAGAACATTTGTGTCACTGGCAGGATTTTGGCCATGACTGTATTTCTGGTACCAGTAACCCAACAAGAAGAACATTACTTTACACAACATTCCTAAAAAAAACAAAACAGCAAAACCTGTAGAGTGATATTTACATTCAGTTAGTCAGGTAACAGCATGGGCTGTATCATAAAAAAAAAAAAAAAAAAAAAAAATTATGAAAGTAGGCCAAACTGGGTCATTCTTTTAATCAGTTGTAATTTTTATGATTTGCAAAAAATGCTACATCTTCCACTATTTAAATTAGCAAAAACCCAAAGCTCTCATCAACAAAGTACGAAAAATAATTGATTTTAAGATTAGGTGATTTTAGTGTATAACACTGCTGCAATACATTTTTTTTTTAGAACTTCCAGTTCCACCACATCATATGAAAAAGGATATGTTTTTACATACTGTCCCAGCATCTTTTCTTTACAAGTTGGCTTTATGCAAATTTCAAGCTTTAAACACCTGATACTGTTGTCCTGCGGCTAACTTATCAGAGCTAAACGTAGAGGTGGATAGATACAGTGGTGTGAAAAAGTGTTTGCACCCTTCCTGATTTCTTTTTTTTTTTTTTGCATGTTTGTGTTTCAGAGTATAAAATAAATTTAAATATTAGTCAACGACAGCACAAGTAAACAAAGAATAGGGTTTTTAAATGAAAGTTTTAATTATTAAGGGAGAAAAAATACAAACCAAAATGGCTCTGTGTGAAAAAGTCATTGTCCCCTAAACCTTGTACCTAGTTGGGCCACCCTAAGCAGCAGCAACTGCATTCAAGCATTTGCAATAACTGGCGATTAGTCTTTTACAGCACTGTGGAGAAATTTTGGCACACTCATCTTTGCAGGGTTGTTGTAATTCAGCCACATTGGAGGGTTTTTCAAGCATGAACAGCCTTTTCAAGGTCATGCCACAGCATGTCAATTCAGGTCAGGAGTTTAACTAGGCCACTTCAGAGTTTTCTTTTCATCTTTACTTCAGTCATTCAGAGGTGGATATGCTGGTGTGTTTTGAATCATTGCCCTGCTGCAGAACCCAAGTTTGTTTCAGCCTGAGTTCACGAACAGAAAGCCAGAAATTCTTCTTCAGGATTCTTTTCAGAATTCATGGTTCCATTTATCACAGCAAGTCTTCCAGGTCCAGCCTCATATCATCACACTACCACCACCATATTTCACTATTGGTATGATGTTCTTTTTATGAAATATAGTGTTACTTTTACACCAGATGTAATTGGACACACACCTGCTCAGCGGCGGTTTTGTCTTGGAACTCTGCAATGCAGGCCATTTTTGCCCAGTCTATATATATATATATATATATATATATATATACTATAGTGAAGAAATGAACACTGACCTTAACTGAGCCAAGTGAGGCTTGCAGTTCTTTGGATGTTGTGAGGATGTTGTTGATTTGTGATCTCTTGGATGAGTCGTCGCTGCACTCTTGGGGTAGTTTTGATAGGCTTGTCACTCTTGGGAGGACTTTTTCAGAGTGATGGATTGCAGTTAATTTCTTCCTCATTTGCTCCTGAATTTATTTGGATCTTGGCCTGATGTTTAGCTTTTGAAGATCTTTTTGTCTACATAACTTTGTCAGGCAGGTCCTATTTAAGTGATTTCTTGATTGAAAACAGGTGTGGCAGTAATCAGGCCTGGGTGTGGCTAAAGAAAAGGAACTCAGGTCTGATAAATCACAGTAATGTTTTAAAGTTTTTTTTTGTTTGTTTTTTTCCATCTTATATGAGATGATTGTGTTCACAATAAGCTAAGATAAATAAATCAGAAAATATTTGCAATACAGGCTTCAACACAGCTATGAAACATTATAAATAATCTGAATTAACTTCATATAATGTTAGTCTTTTTGGTCTCTTGACATCAAAGTTCACTGGTCCATATGGTCAGGTCAAGGAGTGCCAGCCTCTGCAGTAAAACAGGGAGCACTCTTGGCACACTGTATCAAATAATGAATAAATAACCCAATATGCTGTTAGCCGGGAGATAAAAGACAGACTATTAGCTTTCTCCCACCCCCAAAAATAAAGAATTCACACAAACTGCTGAAACATATGGCTGCATCATCCTGCTTAGCTCTCAGAATCGTTGACTGTAGCCTGAACACGCAAAGCACAAAAGGGAATATATCTTAGCTAAATTTTTCACTGTATTCTTGCTTTTTTCCACAGTCTTTGCTCCCCAAAAGCCTTTCTAATAAATATTAATGTCAGCTCCCATGCGGTGGGGCAGGGCTTACTCACAGCCAAATGATCCTAGCACAGAATAATGAAGCCGCTGGGATCCAGGTGAGAGGACGAAAGGAGGCTTATGTAACTCTGTGCCTTGTCAGGTAAGTTTCATCCATAATTTAACACCTGGGAAAGGAGACTGGAGATATAGGAGGAGACATGGAGAATTAGCCCTATAACCTGAAAAAGCCAGAAAAATCAGGGAAGCAAACGTAATGAGAGAGATTTAAAGTGAAAACAGCTTTGCAGATTTTTGTGGGTAGTTTTGTGGGTAAATTGTTGAATTTCTGTTTATTCACAGATTTATTATTAACAAGCACTGGTAATCCTCCAACAGATATGATCAATGCAACAACATTAGCAAACAAATGCCTACCACTGGAGAATTCAGACCCCTGGAAATTCAGTATGTGTCCCCCGTTGACATATATAAAAAAAGACAAATGGATCTGACAGGGAATTTGACAGACACAGTAGGTGACAAACTCACATTTTCTGAAGATCGATCTGCCAC
Source organism: Girardinichthys multiradiatus (assembly GCF_021462225.1). Lineage (NCBI taxonomy): Eukaryota > Metazoa > Chordata > Actinopteri > Cyprinodontiformes > Goodeidae > Girardinichthys > Girardinichthys multiradiatus. The sequence continues at coordinate 20,212,671 of NC_061809.1, forward strand.
GCACACACAATAGCTGAACATGAGTCCGAATGAGGAAATGAGGCAAAAAAAGGGAAAAAAAACATGGTCATCGATCTAGATAACCTCTGAACTGTACATTTTGACCTTACAATGATCCTATAGTAGCAACTTCACAAATCTGCAAGCATACTGCAAGAACCGTTCAAGTGTTCGCTAAATGCATAGAATAAATCAATGTGTGGATGTGCCATCGTTTTCTTCAGTTGAATAAAAACAAAACTGAAGTAATTGTTTTTGGACCTAAGGGTGAGCAATGAAGAGTCAGCACACAGCAACAGTTATTACAGCTGAAAACTGCTGATCAGGCCCGAAATCTGGGTGTAGTGATGGACTCAGACCTGAACCTTTGGAAACACATAAAGACGATCACTAAGTCAGCCTTTTATCACCTGAAGAACATTTCCAAAATTAAAAGGACTGATGTCTCAGCAGGATCTGAAAAAAACTCATCCATGCGTTTATCTTTAGTTGAATTGGTTACTGCAACAGTGTCTTCACAAGTCTGCCTAAAACGTCAACCAGACAGCTGCTGCTTGCACACTCACTAAAACTAAGAGCGAGCACATCAACCCAGTTTTGAAGTTCTTACACTGGCTCCCACTATCACAGAGAATATACTTATAATGCTTCTCTTAGTTTATAAATTACTGAATGGCTTAGCACCAACACACAAAAAAGAGTTGTTGTTTGATCAACATAACAGACCACTCAGGTCTTCTGGTTCAAGTCTACTCTGCATCCCAAGAATCAGAACCAGGCATGGAGAAGCAGCATTCAGTTCTTATGCTCCACTAATTTGAACCAAACTTCCAGAAAACTCAAAAATTGCTAAAGTTCTTTCAAATCAAGGTTTAAAAAATTTATTTGGAATCATCTTTGACTGATGAACATCATTAATTTCAATCTGCTGTCCAGCTTTTCTTTATTTTCATTTATTAGGCCCATACTATGTTGTTTTTTCCTGTTTTGTTTTCTTATGTGCTATACAAGCAAACTTGCCTTACATTGCCTTTCTTCAGATTTCATTGACCAAATGTTTCACTGAACAGCAAATGAGTTGCAGAAAATTCTATTTTGCATATTTGTGCAGGAAATTGTCAATTTTTAAGCTGTACTAGCCAGTAATACCTGCAAACTCATGTTGAAAGTAGCTTGCTATCTACTAAACAAAATACTACATTCATTCATTTTTTTTCTATTTATTTTGTTTTTTGTTCTAAATTGTCATTTCATTAAGATAAATCTATCCTCCAAATAACACTTTCTGTACATTCATCTTATGACATCACAGGAGGCATAAAGCCACAAGTCTTTTGAGAATTTTTATTGGTATTTTTCTTGCTTTTTAAATCAATTTCTTCTTTAAGAGTATTTACTTGTTTTCTGTATGACGGCAGCAAAATGTCTGAGTGACATTTGGAAACTTTATGGATTTTAAGGAACTAGTAGAATTAAAACACATGGAAGCATTTAGTAAAACAAATACCACAACAGGCTAGAATTCATTATCAAATATCGTCAGAAATCATTTAGAGCCAAGTTGTTAAAAAAACCATTTAATGTGGTCGATGTGCTCTATTAAGATGATTTTTAATTTCCTGTGATATTTCCTGCAGAACTGCAGCATGAGCACCTACTTCTACCAGACTTATAAAAAACCCAATAATACTAGCTAGCCTCCTCCTTGAACCGCCACCTTAACGTGGTGGAGGGGTTTGAGTGTTCGAATGATCCTAGAGGCTATGTTGTCTGGGGCTTAAATGCCCCTGGTAGGGTCTCCCATGGCAAACAGGCTCTAAGTGACGGGTCAGACAAAGAGCGGTTCAAGAACCCCTCATGACGACTACAAAATCGAGGCACGTGACGTCGCCCGGTACGGCGGAGCCGGGGTCCCACCCTGGAGCCAGGCCTGGGGTCAGGACTCGTCGGAGAGTGCCTGGTGGCTGGGATGTATTCAAACCCCACCTCCGGGAGAACTTTGACCAGATTCCGAGGGATGTTGGAGACATAGAGTCCGAGTGGACCATGTTCTCCACATCTATTGTCGATGCTGCTGCCCGTAGCTACGGCCGTAAGGTCTGCGGTGCCTGTCGCAGAGGCAATCCCCTAACCCGGTGGTGGACACCGGCAGTAAGGGACGCTGTCAAGCTGAAGAAGGAGTCCTATCAGCTGTGGTTGGCTTGTGGGACTCCTGAGGCGGCTGACGGGTACCGTGGGGCCAAGCGTGCCGCGGCCCGGGCGGTGGCAGAGGCAAAAACTGGGACCTGGGAGGAGTTCGGTGAGGCCATGGAGAAGGACTACTGGTTGGCCCCGAAGCGATTCTGGCAAACCGTCCGGCGCCTCAGGAGGGGGAAGCAGTGCTTCGCCAACACTGTTTACAGTGGGGGTGGAGAGGTGCTGACCTCGACTGGAGACATTATCGGCCGGTGGAAGGAATACTTCGAGAATCTCCTCAATCCTGCCATCACGCATTCCGTGGTGGAAACAGAGGCTGGGGACTCTTTCATCACCCAGGCTGAAGTCACCGAGGTGGTTAAAAAGCTCCGCGGTGGCAGGGCTTCGGGGTTGGATGAGATCCGCCCTGAGTAACTCAAGTCTTTGGATGTTGTGGGGCTGTCATGGTTGACACGCCTCTTCAACATTGCGTGGCGGACGGGGACAGTGCCTTTGGATTGGCAGACTGGGGTGGTGGTCCCCCTACATAAGAACGGTGACCGGAGGGTGTGTTCCAACTACAGGGGGATCACACTCCTCAGCCTCCCTGGTAAGGCCTACGCCAGGGTATTGGAGAAGAGAGTCTGGCCGATAGTCGAACCCCGGCTTCAGGAGGAGCAGTGTGGTTTTCGTCCCGGCTGTGGAACACTGGAGCAGCTCTATACCCTCTACAAGGTACTCAAGGGTTCATGGGAGTTTGCCCAACCGGTCCACATGTGTTTTGTGGACCTGGAGAAAGCATTCAACTGTGTCCCTCGTGATGCCCTGTGGGGGGTGCTCCAGGAGTATGGAATTGGGGGCCCTTTACTAGGGGCCATCCGATCTCTGTACAAGCGGAGCTGGAGTTTGGTTCGCATTGCCGGCACTAAGTCGGACCTGTTCCCGGTGCATGATGGACTCCGGCAGGGCTGCCCTTTGTTACCGGTCCTGTTCATAACTTTTATGGACAGGATTTCTAGGCGCAGCCAAGGGCCGGAGGGGGTCTGGTTTGGGGACCAGAGGATCTCGTCTCTTCTTTTTGCAGATGACGTGGTCCTGCTGGCCCCCACTAGCCAAGACCTACAGCATGCACTGGGGCGGTTCGCAGCCGAGTGTGAAGCGGCTGGGATGAAGATCAGCTCCTCCAAGTCTGAGGCCATGGTTCTCGACCGGAAAAGGGTGGCTTGTCCTCTTCAGGTTGGAGGGGAGTTCCTGCCTCAAGTGGAAGAGTTTAAGTATCTTGGGGTCTTGTTCACTAGTGAGGGAAGAATGGAGCGGGAGATCGACAGATGGATCGGTGCGGCTGCCACAGTGATGGGGGCGCTGTGCCGGTCCGTTGTGGTGAAGAGAGAGCTAAGCCGAAAAGCGAAGCTCTCGATTTACCGGTCGGTCTACGTTCTTACCCTCACCTATGGCCATGAACTTTGGGTCATGACCGAAAGAACGAGATCCCAGATACAAGCGGCTGAAATGAGCTTCCTCCGTAGGGTGGCCGGGCACTCCCTTTGAGATAGGGTGAGGAGTTCGGCCATCCGGGAGGGGCTTGGAATAGAGCCGCCACTCCTCCACATCGAGAGGAGCCAGTTGAGGTGGCTCGGGCATCTATACCGGATGCCCTCTGGACGCCTTCCTCGGGAGGTGTTCCAGGCACGTCCCACCGGAAGGAGGCCCAGGGGACAGCCCAGGACACGCTGGAGGGACTATGTCTCTCGGCTGGCCTGGGAATGCCTTGGGCTCCTCCCGGAGGAGCTGGAGGAGGTGTCTGAGGAAAGGGCCGTCTGGGCGTCTCTGCTGAGTCTGCTGCCCCCGCGACCCGGTCCCGGATAAAGCGGATGACGACGAGTACGAGTACTAGCTAGCCTTGCCACACATGCCCATAGAGTACAGCCTATACCATTTCCATCAATTAAGTGTAGAATTAAGAAAGAAACCGACTGCTCTCCAGTTCCTTCTGAAGATGGTCCTTATTACGGTCATATTTTGCTTCAGCTTCACCAACCAAAGCAATAGTGATTATGGCTTGGGGGTCATCAGAGTGAACCTCTAGCTCAAAACGTGTAAGGTTGAACCTCCTGCATCTCAAATGATTCAGAATCTATGCACAAATCTGTCAAAAGTCACTCATGAGCCTTAGTGTTTATTAATGCCTGTGGATCAGCTTGATCTGTATTTTGCTTTTGTTGCCATTAACTGAAAAACAGAGCCAAAACGAGCCTTTTCTACATAGTGTGCTTTAACAAAAATCCTTTTGGGAAATCCTACTGTAAAAATAATTACCTCATAACAGAACTATATTTTTATAGTCATGATTTGTGTTCGCGAAAAAGAATACATCAGTAGATTATTTTACATTTCTTCAAATTAAATTGGCCTAATTTTACGCAACATTTATAATATAACTTAAACAGATCAAAGCTTTATTTGATTATACCTCTTTTCATGTATATAAGATTGTGTGAGCATTTGTGTCTAGAGGATATATATGCATGCAAATAATTAACATGGAAATAGTTGAATGCATATTCATATCTCTGCTATGCCTCACTGCATACATTTACCATTAACTGCGTGGCCAAGTATGAATAATATATTCATATCCTTGCATGTGTTTGTTTGTCCTTGAATAAATAATTGCCTTGCAATGCAGTTTGCATGCAGGGTTGAGTTTAGGGTCATAGATACAGTAAGGCCAACGGCTTAGCAGGTGCCAGATTGATCAGAAGGCCTATGTGGAGCCCCAGGAGGGCCACTAATAGAGCTGTCATCATGGTATGTCCTTGCTGTCCAACAGACACTTCTGCTGTCACATGCATATCACTTACACATTCCAAAGAAGCACGCACATGCTGTTTACTCATCTCTACAACTCAGCAGTTTGTCCTCAGCTTGAGTCAGGACCAAAGAGAGTTCAAAGGCACAACTGTGTGACAGACCAAACAGTGTCACTACTAGATGGACATTCAAAGGCAAATAGAGTCGCTTAGATTTCACCTCATGTGTTTAATGCTGTGGCCCAAGTAATCTAAAAGGTCACGAAAGGCAACACAACTGAGGAGTTTGCTACCACAGAGCACTTTGCAGGATTTATGCTGTGTTAAAAACGTCACGACCAGTGTTTTCTGTTGTGCTATTGAGACCATTTAGTCAGAAGAACATTTGAATTTGTCTTGTGCTACGACAGAAGGAAGAGGAGGAAGTAAAGTGGAAACATTTTTCTCCATCTGCATTTTATCTGACTCTATTAGAGAGAAAAATGGTTTTAAGTCCATTGCCTATTTGCTCTAAATTTGCACTTATGTGAATAAAATCCAAAATCAAAAGACTGGGTAGTTACTTTCACTTGCAATCTTTTAGCTGTACAGTAAATCCCTACATCGCATCAATTGCCTTTCATAAGCCATGGATTTCTTTAAGTCGGTTCTCAGCATCTTGGATCGGATTTTGTTTTAGAAATTATTCAGTGTATTTAGCTGCACATATCCATTTTGTCTTTCACATATTTTAACAACGTGTTGTGAATTGGCGCTATATAAATAAAACTGAACTGAATTGAATACTAAGGAAAAACATATTTGTTCTATTGATGGTATCTGGTTATTACAATTTAAATGGACACCATCTTAGTATAATTGTATAATATTTCCAAAAGAATTCTAATAGAAGGAAGAGGACTGGAAGTGAACTGAAACTTAGTCTAGGCACAAACTGCTAAATATTAGCATTAACCTATCCTGAGGAGAGATTGTGAATTTCTCAATTATGTCCCCACACTCTGTCTTCACCCTTGAGGTGGTGTCAGCTTGGCTAAAGAGTGTCTTGAACTAATATTAGCTTAGGAAGAGAATATTTAGCAACAGTTTGGACTGTAGGGAAGGCCATGAAGGATGTTTAAAAAAAAAAAAGAATCTGTATTTGGATTGGACTGCAAAAATATTGCAGGACAGTTGTAGTACCATAACAACAACATTGAAGTAACATTGTGGGCTGATTGCAGTACCATTGCAGTACAGGATGATGCAGTAGTATTTGCAGTACAATACCATTGTAGTATCATTACAGGACCATTGCAGTAACAACGTGAGACCACTGCAGTTACTTTAAATGACCATTTCATTACCATTGTGGGACCACTGGAGTCACATCGCATGGCCATTGCAGTGACATTGTAGTACCATTACAGGACCACTGCTGTAATGGTACCATTGTAATAACAAAATGGAACCATTACTGTGAAACTGTGGGACTGTTACTTTAAAATTGCAGAACTACTGCTGTAACATTGTGGGGCCAATGCTGTAACATTGCAGAACCATTGTAATACTATAACAGAACCATTACAAGACCATTGGGGTGACATTGTGAGATGTTGGAAGTAACATTACATGACCCTTGCAGTTCCATTATAAGATCCCTGCACTAACATTGCAGAACCAGTGCTGTACCATTAAAGGGCCACTGCTGTAAGACCAATGTAGGAGACTAATGAACATAATAAAGGAAAAAATGGATACTACAATTTGGTTTGAAACCGTGTGTTCAACTCATTCATTAATACTTGAATAACCATATTTATTATATTTGTTCTAATGAAAGTAAAAAAAAAAAAAAAAAGCCACTGCTAGTTATTGGGGGGTCCGATGCGGGCTGGCCGCCCTTGGTAGGGTGTTGTTTATATGGGTACTTGGGCCATGACCCGGAATAGTGGGCTCCCTTCTGGTGGCTTCCCAGGGATGTCAGGCTGGCAGTGGGCTTCGGGGGCTGCACTGGGCTCTGGAGGACATCCCTTCCTCTTGACTTCTCAGGGGCTGGCTATGGAATATGCCCTTCCTACCTAGGTCCTTCTGAGCTCTGGCTGCTGCGGTGACCCAGTGCCTTCCCAGTATAGTGACTATCCACTGTCTCTACATGCTCATCCAGGAGGAGTGAATGCTGCAAGTCACTGAATCGACACAATCTGCTGGGTTTTCTTAGATTGAAAAACGTTTAACCAATTTGAATAATAAACCTAATCCGACTGCACTGTTTGATAGTTAGGATTAATTGGTATATATGTGCCCGACTTGAAATCGGTATGATTCGATTGAATTGACCTTGTAAAGTGCCTTGAAATGATATGTGCTGTGAATTGGCACTATATCAATGAAACTGAATTGAATGGAATTGAGTTAAATAGGGGGCTCTGCTGCTGCCCTGCCGGGTTCAGCTGTCTGTGATGCTTTTAGATGCTGTGGGTTGCGGGCCTTCTACTGTTCTTGCCACACTTACAATTGTGCATTTCCAGGTGACAAACTCGCTCAGATACGCCCACTCAACACAAACACACTTATTTCTACACATTTGCCCACCAACGCACGCATGCACAAACCGATGAATCAACACACAAATGATCCAATTGGTTCAAGGTCATTCAAACACAGGTTACTAATACTTAAATGTGATCTGCCTACTATGATGCTGGATTGGATGTAAATTTAATAAAACCAATCATGCAATTAGGAAACCATCTTGAGATATCATGAGGTAGGCAGCCATTTGTGTGACATGGTACGCCTGACATGCCAGAACAGGACACGTGGAAAAAAAAAAAAAAAAAGCCAAATATTCTAATTTTAATTCTAAATGTCTTAAGAATTATCATACTTTATGTCTTGGCCTTTCTAAAAAAAAAAAAAAACTCACAAGGAATGGTAGTGTCACATTTTCTTAAATCTTGAACACTTGCTTTAACTGAGGCAAGTGAGGTCTGCAGAGCTTTAGATGTTGTTCTGTGATCTGCTGGTTGAATCCTATGTGTTTTTGGAGTTATCTTGGTTGACTAGCCGTTCCTAGGAAGTGTCTCCACTGCTGCCTGTTTTGTCCAGTTGTGGATTATGGTTCTCACTTTGATTTTTTACCGTTTAGTTTAGATTATGTGTTGCTTTTTGAGATCTTTCAACCCACTCCATGCTGTCAGAGAGTTTCTATTTAAATTATTAATTATATCTACAGGTCAGGTAATAAAAAAGGTAATACAAAAACCTTAATTCAGTTAATTCATGATTCAACAAGGGGTGGCGCGGGTGGGGGGGGGGGGCAATTACTTTCTCACACTGGCTCAATTTGGTTTGGATAGCTTTTTCCTCCTTAGTGAATAAAATCATTATTTGAAAACTGCATTTTGTATTTGTATAAAAATTTGATGATTTAAAAAAATATATGTAAGAAAAGCAAAAACAGAAGAAATCTGTAAGAGGGCAAATATTTTAATAGCACTGTATAATGTACAGCTGTGGTACCCATACCTGGTCAACAGAGCCCACTGTCATGCTTGTTTTAGGTGTGTCCCTGGCTCCAGCACACCTGGTTAAATGATTGCATTACCTCCTTAGTCTGCCATGAAGTTCCACAGACACCCATTAATGACCGATTACTTTAAACCAGGTGTATTGCAACACAGAAACATCCACAACATGTATAAGCACGCTACAGGATGAGGACCAGGGTGGGGGATCACTGCCTTACACATCTAGAAATAGGTCTTCAATAGGGATTCAGGTCAGATTCATTGTTAGGGAATGTCAAGCAAAAAACAAAACCCATATTTTTTTCCTTAGCTACCATTCCTGTGTGCTGCAAGTATAATGCAGCTAACTGGTACACTTCTTTCAAGCTGTCTTGTCTCACACTCAGAAAGACATTTCCCTCTAAATATTCTCACTTTAATTTCCCTTTGATTTAAAAAAAAAAAAACTCCACAATGCTCCACTTTCTTACTGATATGATAAAACTCTTATAGAGCTCCATGTTGAGTGCTGCTTATAGTTGGCAGTCTCACACAGTCTGAAGAGATTTTGCAACCATAATTCTAGCCATTTTGCATCTTTCTTTCAATAGTCATGGTTTTAGTCTTTTCCTATGGGTTGCTGCCTAATTCAGTATGCAGCATAAAGCAAAGGCTGAAACCAACATTCCTGATTGCTGCTGAACAGCCTGAAGCTCTTTTGATATCTGATGTGGTGTTTTTTCCACATTACATAATCTAACTCAGCCTTGACAAACTAGTTTCATGACATCTAGTTCGCCTTCCTGGAAGCATTTTAAATATTCCAACTGTAAACCCTGATGACAATACAAAGAGTATACTTGAAGTTCTTTGTTAATGAATTTTATTTCCACCAATACCTAATCAACATTTTCACATTTTGTCAACCACAATGTATATTGTTGACATTTTATGTCATATATCAATACAAAACATGTATACTTGTTAAGTCGAAGGAAAAGGATACATGGTTTTCATTTTTAAGATATATTTTTATATAAATATAAAACGTGTCGCACACTTGTCTTCAGACCACCTTAGTTCAATACCCATGAATAAAATCCAGTGTAACCAATTGCCTTCAGAAGTAACCTAATTTGTAAATAGAATCCATCTGTATGTAAATTAATCTCAAAATAAATACAGCTGTTTTGTGAAGGCCTCAAAGAATTGTTAGAGAACATTAGCCTAAACAGCATCATGAAGACCAAGTAACACACCAGATAGATAAGGGACAAAGTTTGAAAAGGTTTAAAGAACTGTTTGGTTGTCAAGCTTTGAATATCTCACTGAGAACCGGTTAATCTATTTTCTGAAAATGGAAAAAGTTTTAGAAAAATCCCAAATTGACAAAGACATGGCCATCCACCTGAACTGAGAGGCTGGGCAAGAAGATCATAAATCAGTAAAGCTTGGTGGCCATGGTAACTGTGGAAGAGGTCCAGAGATCCACAGCTGAGTTGAAAAAATCTGTCATCAGGACAACTGCAAGAAAGCCATAAGAGGTCTTGTTCACCGAAGACTATGTACCGGATACAGCAAACATGTGAAACAAGGTGCTTTGGATGGATAAAACCATAACTGCTGTTGGCCCACATGCAAAATGTTATGCATGGTGGAAAACTAACACTGCACATCACCCTGAATGCACCTTCCCCTATCAAGGAAACACGATGGAGGCAGCATCATGCTCTAGAGTTGCTTTTCTTCAATAAGAAGTTTTAAAAATTGTTGTTCACAAATGCCTTCCATCCCATCTGGCTGAGCTTGACATATTTTGAAAAAAAAGAGTGGGCAAAAACTTTAGTCTCTAGACTCAAAAGCTGATAGCCCTTTATAGTTATGGCATAAGAAGGTTTAACAAAGTATTGAGTTGTGAGAGATGCTGTTGAGATGCTTATTTGCAGGGACAGGGAAGTTGGTGAAAGTTACTGGGAAGGTAGATGGAGCCTAACAGGGGACTCCTGCAGGAAAACCTGTTCCAGGCTGCAAAATACTGAGGTGGATGTCCACCTCCCAGCAGGACAAGGTATTGGCTTCGGGGGTCTGAATACAAATGCAGTCCACATTTTCCAGATTTCTTATTGTTAAAAGAAATTGACAGTCAGACATTGAATCGTGTTAGGTTGTTCCCTGGATTGTATTTGACTATCATCATCAGAATGATTGATTGGCAGAAACCACATTGTTCATTGCTGTGTGTTTCATAGATGACACTCTTCCAGCCTTGGAAACTCTAATATATGAGGCAAACATTTAACCTACAGAAATTATGCTGCATGTACCAGCACTTTAGTAAACACGATTCATAGTTTGGCTACACCTTTGGATGAGAGAGCTTTTAAATCTGAGCCCTTCAGTTATACTGTAAAAAAGTATATAAAGGAAACTGCTTCCAGTTTGTGTCTCTCTTTATGTGCTCTAGGTAGTCACTGAATAAAATGGTGCTTTCATTCCCTTTAAAAAGCAGGAAATAAAGGCTTGAATTAACAGGTCACTTTAATGTGGGGTGCTATCGTTCTGGCAGCAAATACTCGGCTTTATAGAATCTTTTGCTGTAGATTGTACCAGCAGATGTAGCAATAGAGAGATGAAAAGAGGGGGAGGGAGAGCGGAAAGGGAAGAGATTGAATAAGGGTGTGAATGGCGGTCTGCAAGGGAAGATGAAAAAAAGCATCACGGGGTAGATAAGCTCCTGGAACCCAGGTGTAGAGGTCTGAAATGTATTGCAGAAGATGGAGAGAGCATAAGAATGAAAGAAAAGGGCAAAAAAGACAGAAAGTAAGAAAGATGGCCAAACAAACAGCTACAAACTCAACTGACAGAGCTGACTGATGGAGATGGGTAGCAATTATTGAAAGAGAGTGCAGCCAATAATGTCCCGCGGGTCTGTTGTCAAGTCCATATCCACCACCAGCAAGGGACCAATTGTAATAGGACTAACCTTTTGACCAGTCTATGGGAGTCAGGTGAAAAGCTTGAAGCTTTTCTCCAAACCCTGGTAGGAGGAGAGCACCAGCTGACACTGTCTGCATTTATCAGATTTTTCCATGCTGCTTCCCTCGGCTTCTTTTTCACCTCGTCATCCATCTTGCTATTCTGCTACTCACACACCCCTTTCATCTCCTCCCTCTTCCTTTTTGTGTTTCAACACAGAAACACAGCTTTGTCAAGGGGCTAAGATCAATACCTCATGTGTCTTTTGGCAGTCTTGACATTTCTGTGGAACACAGAAAGCAGCAAATAGCAACCAGAGAGGAGAGTCTGGCGGTTAATTTGATTCAAGTTAGAAGTTGTGGGTACCACGGTTATCCATGAAAGGTTTCACAGTTCAGAACAATACTTCAGAACATGACCTGCCTCCATTGATGGGATACAAACCTTTTCTTCTGCATTGGATTATACTGAATGTTTCATGGCTGAACTGTCAATCAAATGTCAGTGCCTTAAACAAAAACACACCTTCCCGTGTCTGTTTCGTTATGTTCATGACTTTTTATTTGTCCTTTGCATTTGGTGGATGCTGGAAAGCCCAACAATCTTCCAGCTCTCAAACAGGAAGATACACTACTGTAAATGTTATCTGCTGCTGTTGACAAGTTACCAGTCACTTGTCTAACAAGTAACTGGTGACACTCTGACACCCAACTCTTACGCCAGTGATGACTGAGCCCCATGAATAACAGCAAACACCCTCAATGATGTTTCTTACATGCTGACATGTACAAAATGCACATTTGTAGCATGTAGATCAGCCATACAGAATACTACCCAGAGCCAACTTTTTTTTTTTATGACTATAGTCTGTGTGGTTTTCAGAATTTCTTAAATACAAATTAAGACAGTGTGATGAATAAATGTGTAAACCCCAACATCACATTTGCTAAATAAATTCTGTGCAACTACTTCCATTCAGAAATCACCTAATTAGACAATAGGCGATTTGGGTTAAATTCCAACTCAAAATAAATATACAGATGTTCTGTGAAGGCATCAAAAGTTTACTGGAGATGGTGATCCTAACCCGCTCATGAAGACCACAAAACATGCCACACAGGTAAGGTATAAAGTTCTGGAGAAGGTTAAAAAAGGATAAGGTAATACAATAATATCCCAAGCTTTGGACAACTCACAGAGCACTCCTCAATCAGTCATTTGAAAATGGAAAGAGAGTGCCTCAACTGCAAACCTTCCAAGACATAGTTGTGCGACAAAACTGACAGGCTGGGCAAGAAGAGTAGTAATCAGAGAAGCAGCTTTTAGACGTGGTAGCCTAGAAGAGGTACAGCTTTATAGAACAATCTTTTACTACAATTAAAGTATTGTCTCCATAAGGCTAAATACAAATACACAAAACACAGATAGTCATTTGAAAAACATTTTCTCTTTTCCTTACCCATCATTAGTTTCTTCAGCACTATTTTGTGTTTATTTATGCCTTATATTTATCCCATTAAAATACATTTGAATGTATGGTTATAATGTGACAATGAACAAAAAGCTCAAGGAACCTGACTGCTTTTCTAAGCTATTGTATGCACTATCCCCTCACATACACACAAAACCCAGGTCTTCTTTTAAGGCTATCATTTCCGCCACTCCCCCTTTTAAAAAGATCTCAGAAGCAGATTTTCACTCACAAACAGAAAGCAAATGAACAGATATATCTACAGTGGTGCAGGTACAAAATTGGGCAAATTGGGTCCAAACTAAATTGCTTTGTCAAGACTGCCTCAACTTCTTCTGACTAGAACTGACATCTGAAGTGCATCTAGAGGGTTACCAATTTTGCTCCCTACCTCACATTCAGCTCTCCACTGACTCCACAGAAAAATAACATAAGTTCAGACACGTGCCTTTTGAAGGGAGCTTTTACAAGGCAAACTTAAGCATTGCACAGATAAAAGCAGTTAGTTTGATGAACTTACTGTACATTTTTATTAATGAGTTCACATTTTGAGAAAGGTAGAATAGAAAGCCGCAGTAAAGGTCTTGCAACACACACTTCTATTGCTATTAGACTTTATACAGCCACATTGCTTACAAAAATTTGCTTTGAAATTATGAATAATTACTAATATAGCATATTCACAAATTTATAACTGTGATGCTTTGTCTGTATGGGGTGACTGTGACTGAGGTTGTAGGAGTACATCCTGTAACCGGTGGGTTACATCTCAGTTGTTGTGTCTTTGGGCAAGACATTTACCCACCTTGTCTGCTGAAGGTGGTCAGAGGGCCTTGGTGGCACCGATTTTATGGCAGCCTTGCTTCTGTCAGTCTGTCCCAGGGCAGCTGTGGCTATGATGTGGTCTACCACTGTCAGTGTGTAAATATTTGAATGAATAAGTGGATGACTGATTGTAGTGTAAAGAGCTATATAAGTAAAGGCCATTTACTATTTACCATGCTTTGTCTGTATGTATTTAGGCTAATGATCAATAACTGCACAAATTATCGGTGGCTCTTTACTAGGGGCCATCCGGTCTCTGTACAAGCGGAGCAGGAGTTTGGTTCGCATTGCCGGCACTAAGTCGGACCTGTTCCCGGTGCATGTTGGACTCCAGCAGGGCTGCCCTTTGTCACCGGTCCTGTTCATAACTTTTATGGACAGGATTTCTAGGCGCAGCCAAGGGCCAGAGGGGGTCTGGTTTGGGGACCAGAGGATTTCGTCTCTTCTTTTTGCAGATGACGTGGTCCTGCTGGCCCCATCTAGCCAAGATCAACAGCATGCACTGGGGCGGTTCACAGCCGAGTGTGAAGCGGCTGGGATGAAGATCAGCTCCTCCAAGTCCGAGGCCATGGTTCTCGACCGGAAAAGGGTGGCTTGTCCTCTTCAGGTTGGAGGGGAGTTCCTGCCTCAAGTGGAGGAGTTTATGTATCTCGGGGTCTTGTTCATGAGTGAGGGAAGAATGGAGCGGGAGATCGACAGACGGATCGGTGCGGCTGCCACAGTAATGGGGGCGCTGTGCCGGTCCGTTGTGGTGAAGAGAGCGCTGAGCCGAAAAGCGAAGCTCTCGATTTACCGGTCGGTCTACGTTCTTACCCTCACCTATGGCCATGAACTTTGGGTCATGACCGAAAGAACGAGATCCCGGATACAAGCGGCTGAAATGAGCTTCCTCCGTAGGGTGGCCGGGCACTCCCTTAGAGATAGGGTGAGGAGCTCGGCCATCCGGGAGGGGCTCGGAGTAGAGCCGCTGCTTCTCCACATCGAGAGGAGCCATTTGAGGTGGCTCGGGCATCTATACCGTATGCCTCCTGGACGCCTTCCTCGGGAGGTGTTCCAGGCACGTCCCACCGGGAGGAGGCCAAGGGGACAGCCCAGGACACGCTGGAGGGATTATGTCTCTCGGCTGGCCTGGGAATGCCTTGGGATCCCCCCGGAGGAGCTGGAAGAGGTGTCTGGGGAGAGGGAGGTTTGGGCGTCTCTGCTGAATCTGCTGCCCCCGCGACCCGGTCCCGGATAAAGCGGAAGACGACGAGTACGAGTACGAGGTGGGATTGGCTTATATGTTATTGGATCTAAATCTGACAAATGAATTGTTATGATTTAAATCAATTTTACTTCTATGGATTCTATGTATATTACTAGATATCAGTTGCATCTGTTTGTCTTGTAAACTGCCGCTTTTGTAAGGAATTGGTAACAAATTAAAAAAAGAATGTTGTTTGAATACACTCAAAGTAATTCATGAAATTGGTGGAAGAATATAATTTATCATAAGATTTCAATGTTTTAATAAACTTAAATTAACAATAAGAAAGAAACTTGGCAAAACAGCCTCCAAGGCAAAAACCATAAACCCAAAAGAACATAAAAGGCCGTCTCATGTTTACCGACAAATATCTTGATTATTCCCAACACTTTTAGGGAAAATGTTCTGTGGACTGAAGAGACAAAAGAGGAACTTTTTGAAAGGTGTGTGTCATTTTACACCTAAAACTAACACAGCATTTCAGAAACGGACCGTCAAACTGACAGTCACACATGGTGGTGGTAGTGTGAGGGTTTGGGGGTGATTTGCTTCGTTAAGACCTGGACAACTTGCTATAATTGAATGAATTATGAATTTTGCCCTCTACAAAAGGATCCTGCAGGATAATGCCCAGTCTTCAGTACAGGGCCTTAAGACCAGTCGCACTTTGGTTATGCAACAGGACAATGATCGAAAGCACAGTAGCAAGGTCGACTCTGAATAACAAAAAAAAAAAATGTTTTTTGGAGTAGCCTAACCAAAGTCTGGACCCCAATTCAGATACTGTAGTATGACACCTTAAACATGCCATTCATACTCTGAAACCCCTAATGTAGCTGCATAAAACATTTCTGCAAAGGACAACGTGTCAAAATTCCTCAGTGGTTATGGTAAGTACTCATTGTCTGTTTTCACAAACCTGTGATGTCAGATGTTGCTGGTGCCATAAGTATTTATAAGGGCCACGATGATTTGGACAGCTTTATTGCCCATGAATAAAATCATCATTTTCCTTTTGTATGTACTCAGGTTATCTTTATTCTATATCAGAACTTGTTTGATGATCTAAAACATTTAAGTGTAACAAAAAAGCAAAAACAGAAGAAATCTGTAAAAGGGAAAATATTTTTTCACAGTACTGTACATCTAGCCCATATTTTCACTCAATATAATGCATGTTAAGTTCACAAGAAGAAGATGAGATTTTAGCAATATTTATATCCCTCTGTCTATATGTTCTACAAGGAAACCTAAAATTCAAAAGTGGTGGACTTTATTGCTTTTGTAACTGAGCCCAACATCAACACATTAACTTCTTTAATGGTTTAACATATGAATCTTAAACAGAGATGAAACATCTTCATTTTTATAAACATTCTGATTTGTTAGTCCAGTTGAAGTGATTCATAAAGTGATTTATAAAGTAGTTTTCTTTTTTAATGGCAATAATATGTCTATACAGGAATCCCAGTTTTGATAAGATTTCTTGTTTAAGCCCTCTCTTCTGAACACAGTGTGTCATCACTTCTTCCCACCCTTACCTCAGGCCCCAGGCAGTCAATATCAATATTCAGCGACAAACTGTACTGAGTAACGCATTGCATTCAGAAAAAAAAGAGAAGAATAAATAAGTCAATGAATTGGCATGCACAACCAAATCATGCTCATTCTGTGAAGAGAAACTGGGACAGATAGATCCCCTTTTTATTTATTTATATATTCATTTTTTTTATTTTATTTTGCAGTTAAATGTATTCCTCTGCGCCTGGCACAAAACTGCAAAGCTACTCTCCATCACAAGCAAATACAAGATTGAATTTTGGGGGAAAGAAGGGGAAGAGAGGGGAAGACACAGATAGAAAGATTGAGAGTAGCAAAGAGAGAGAGAGTGGGTGGTGGTGGGGAAAATGTGGAGATGTGAATCCAGTAAATCTTTGTGTGTGTGTGTGTGTGTGTGTTTGTGTGTGTGTGTAAGCTTACTGGCAGAGGGGGATGTCTGATTTCTTTTCATGCCCCATCCTTTTCTGCCCACTTCTTCTAGGGCCTGGTATAAAGAGAAATAAGTGAGAAATACTTAGGAAACATCAGGTTTAACAGCCATACTACTGATACAGGAAATTCCTTTAATAATTTTAAAGTATGTATAACATCAATCCTATTTCAAAGGCACATGACAGACACAAAGGTTTTGCTGTCTTTCACCCTTAACTCCCTTCACCCTCGATTAAACTTCTCAGAGTTCCTCTCTCTTTATTTGACACTAAAACAGTATCTTTCATGATGAAATAAATTACTGGGCACCACAGATATAGAACTTGTCTCAATAATTGTTTTGCATAAAATAAAATTTGAAAAATGATTTTAATTGTACAACACATAAATGAACTGAACACCTTTAAGGTTGATGTTTTGCACAATGTCATTCTAGGAGCTATCCTGATATCTTAAAGAACAAAACTACCCACTTAGTCAATGTCAAAGTTCTGTCTATGTTTCTTTAAGTTCTCCTTCTCAGACGTATAAAGCAGATTGGAAGTCAATGTTTCTTTTGTTCTAGAAACCTGAGAAATGTAGATTAAACTAAATTAAAATAATGATAGAAAAACATAAGAGCCATAAAAAGTAACTTTTTCTGTTATTACTCTTGTAACTTTATATGCTGTCTTTCAAAGCCAATGCAGTGCATAACTGCCTAGCCATGAAAGGAGAATTGTAGTTTTAACATCTTTTTTTACAAATAAAAATCTTGTGTCATGTGCATTTGTATGCTACCCCTTCTGCTCTAGTACTTCTAAATACAATCCATTGTAACAACTATTTATTGCACATCATTTTAAATCACAAGACAATACATTGAAGCTTGTGGTTGTAAATTGGAAAAATGTAGAGAATTTCAAGCAATGTGAAATCTTTGGCAAGGCATTGTTTATTTTAAGTTAAAATATACATACATATAATCACAGAGGTAAGCAAAAGCTCACTTTAATTTTATTTTAAAAAATAGATGTATAGTTTAATAATATATGACAAACAACCCCACTGAGGAAAAATTCATGATCATGAATGAAAACCAATTTATGGTGTCTTTAATCGTTAAAAATATAAATTCGGAATAAGGCAGTATCAAATCACATCAATTTGCCTTTGGATTGCAGGATGCTAAAGTTTTATCTGAAGATTGTTTTTGTGTTGCATCATGTTCATCATCATCAGATGTTCAAAAGGGAATCAGTCAATTGCAGAAACAAGCTCCGAAAATAGTACCACATTGGGGCTCCATTCATCCTATGTACTTGGGAAACTATTCTAAACAAGTTACTGTCACTTTCACAAACACAAGATGCAGGAATAAGGTTAAGTCAAGAAGAACCTATCCTTGAAATGCCCAAACTCCAAGCGCCAAGTCTGCCAACCGTTTAATTGATATATCAAGTTCAAACCTTCTAATGTTACCCCTACCCAGTTCATTGGGCTTTAATTTTGAGACATGCCTGTTAGGTTAATTGGTAACTCTAAATTGCCCTTAGGTGTATGAATGAGTGTGTGTGTGGTTGTTTGTGTGTTGCCCTGCAATGGACTGGCGACCTGTCCAGGGTGTACCCCGCCTCTCGCCCATAGACTGCTGTAGATAGGCACCAGCTCCCCTGTGACCCACTATGGAATAAGCGGTAGAAAATGACTGACTGACTGATAAAAATCTGCCAATCAGTTCTTTCCTTTTTTTCAAAGATTTCTTAATTGCTCTGTCTCTTTCTTCAGTTATTTTAAAAATATCACTGTTGATCCATCAAAGATGGTCTTATTTGTTTTCTCAATTTACCTATTTTGGTAAACTGGGTTAGAATTTCATTGAGACTTTTGATAAAATTGTTAGTGCAAGTCTCAGCATCTTTATCTTCCAATATATTAGGCCATTTTTTATTTTTTGCTCAAGTTCAGCCTTCAGATGCTGTTGCAGATGTTTTGGGATGAAAAGGCAGGATCTAGCTTTAGGAATTATAGCTGGATGCCACCTATTGATCTGTCTTGAAAAAAAAAAATTTATATATATATATATATATATATATATATATATATATATATATGGTCAGAAAGGCCCAGTAGGACACTAAAAGTCTTCAGAATTCTGAATATTCTAAGTGTATGCATCCATACTTCTTTTTAGGCCTATTTGCTCCAAACTGTTTATGAATGATCTTTGTCAACATACAAATAGCTCAGGGTGATTAGGTATTTGCTGCATAAAAGCATGTGGGCATGACCAAGCCGCAACATCTGAGTTCTGGCCATAAAAGATTAAAATGGTGTATTTTGATGGTATATTATAATGGTATCGAGCTGTGGGCTGGCTGGGGGCATGGAGGGGTGGCGACTCGTTGCCCCTGCGGTCACAATATGAGCCAGAGCGGCCCCAAGCTGGAGGGCCACCAGCAATGCTTGCAGCTTTAATTTGTGTGTTTTTGTACTTTATTCTCAAAAACAAAAAACTTAAAATCAGCCATATCCAAGGTCAAACTTCCATGAAACCAATTAGTATTTGACTAAATGCAACAGTGGACCTTTAGCGCTTTGGAACTAATGTTCAAAAAGGCTTTTGCAAGTTTATCTTCTTTGATGGAATACCCACCATTTGTCACTCTGTATTGTCAGGTTGTCGGAATAAATGCAATCATGTCTCAGGGTAAAGAATGTGAACTATTAGATCCATGTGAACTCTACGTAAAAACCGGTTACATTTCTTAGGTGAATGTTACCTTCCTGCGAGATGTGTGAGAATAATTATCATTAGCTTGATGAAATGAGGTATATAAATGACCTTTGTCAACATACAAAAAGGTAAGTAATCAAAAGCAAGAAAAAACTGTCAAAGCAGAAGAAAAGAAACTCACACAAGAAAATAAACTTTGATCAGCTGTTATTTTAAATGTGCTTTAGAAATAAAATTGATTAAATAAAAAAAGAACATGTTTCCTCTATTGCAAGAAACAATGTTCACTGTGTGTGAAACAAAAACACAGATAGATCTTCAATAAAATATTAGTAGCTGGCTTTCGTTAGTTGTTTGCTCTTAAACATTGTTCTCTGTGGCAGGAAATATTATCAGGAACAAATTATTTATTTAGTGTGGATAACTCGGGATGTCTGGGAAAATATTACCACCCCCATTCAAAACACATCCAACAAGACCTCAGCTGTGAAAGCTCTATTATGCTGTGATGAATAGAGGGAGTAAAGCTGTCTTTTTTGCTATCACAGCACAGTAGATGACTATTACAAGCATTCAGTTATTTTGCATTCACAGAGGGCTTAATGTTGAGTGCAGTGATAAGGCCAAATCATGACAGGGTTCACAAAGGTGAAGGTTGTGTACACATGAAATTGTGTGTAAAAGACCACATCAGAATTTTATCTCAATAAACTGCATAACATGCCATCAGTATTCTTAAGGAGTGTGTCCTGTTTCTATTAGTGCCATGTTCATTCAGTGTTTCTGTCTCAATCAGGCAACACCAGTGTGTATCCATGCTGAAAAATCATGCACAGACATGGATCATTTTCTTAAGGCATAAAAAGCTATTAACATTTTAAAATGTTCAAAAAGTATGTTATTAAAAAAAAAAAAAACCTTTATGATGGCTGCTTCGCATTTGTTTTCTTTTTTAAAGAAAAAAGCTTGTAAAGACTTTATGTAAAAAGGAGAAAATAAAATTGGAAACCTGAGGAGTGCATTTAAATATTATATTTGTAGATTCAGTGTGGGAATAACTGCATACAACAAGCCTAGATTTGCACTAGATTGCTGGGGAATGTTTTATAAAATGGCTTTACCCAAGCAAGGACAAATGTACTGAGATCAGATGTGAACAGAAGTACCCAAACAAGGATTATAAAAAATAAACACATCTGTAGCAGTAGCAAGAAGGTACGAATATTGGCAAATAAATGGTAGGCATAAAGGTGAAGTTGGCACATGAAATTGTTTTTTCATTGTGATTATTCTTTTTTTTTGGGTTTCAAATATCCAAAATACATACATAGATGCATGTATGTATATATGAAATTCTCCCCACTGTGGATCTAACTATCTATATACAAACCATATGAAAAAGTGCACCTGCAACAGGCATAACTACAGCCTACAGCCAATAAACACAGATGAAACCTAAACATGGGCTACACATGTTGCATTCCTCATGTCAAACCAATCCTGAACCAGAGACAACAGAAGCATCTTACTTGGGCTAAGTAAAAAATGACCTCATCTGTTGCTCAGTGGTCCCAAGTCCTCTTTTTCAGATGAATGTAAAGTTTGCATTTCATTTGGAAAATCTGAAAATGGTTCACTGTGTTTTCTGATGTCTATAGTCAATGCAGCCATTTACAAGGAAATGTAAGAGGGATTTCTGCTTCCTTCTGTTGCCAAAGGCACCAAAAGCTGGTTCAACGCCTATGCCACACTGCATTGATGCAGTAATTTATACAACAGGCCCAACTAAGTATTCAGTGCGTAGAAATGAACATACATTTCAGATGTCTGATATTTATGTTTAAAATATCCCTTTTTATATATCCTATGTGATCTTCATAACCGTTATCATCAAAACTACAAGAACACTCTATGTGTAATGAATCTATATGATATAAGAGTTTCATTTTCAGACATGAGTGACAAACAATTTTCCAGCTTTTTTTACAATATTAAATTTTTTTAGATGCACCTGTACTTATTTCATGCTATGACATGCAAATCAATGTTTATTCAATTCAAGAATGACGCAAATTTGATATAGGCAGTTTATGCTGATGGAGACTTTTTGATTTAAATGAGGGCAATATTTTCCTGAGAAATTGACTTGGAATATTTTAGGTACAACTCAAAGTGTTCATCTTTTAATAATCCAACTTTTTGTTTTCTTTTTGATTTTACAGTAAATAGGACCACAGAGATCCAGCATGGGCCACATTTAGCCCATGTGTTAAAAGGTTTGGACCCCTCTGCTCTACACTGAAATTAAACTACCATAAAAATTAAAAAACTGTGAATGCTGTGGGTTACTCATTGGAACACCATAATCCAATATTGAAATGGATCAAAAAGATAACCTTTTCAAGTTAACCTCAAAAGTCATTAACCACTTTGCTAATTCAACACTATGTAACATAATAATCAGTTTAAACAACTTCCTTCACTTTACATTCCTAAACAGAGCACACCATTAATGTCCCAGTCTTGCCCATAAACAGAATCTATCAGGACAGGACCTAAAAGAGGCCCGTCACACATAGAGCAGAGAGTCGTAGGCCTGTGTAATTACAATCAATAATTCATTTTCCCCTTTTCTGCCATTTCTCTATTCCAACACACCTTCACACACTATAGAAAAAGCTCCCAAATCTCCTCTGGGTCATAGTAATTGGACTAGGATTTCTTTCTTTCCTCTTCATTTGTTCTTCTTCGCACCTGACCAAATTCTCATTTGCTAAATGCAGAGGAGGGCATTCTTCTCAGTATAATTGTCTTCCACTGTTGTGTGAAGCTTTCAGTGCCCTTTTCCAGGTACTGCTATTGTTCTTCTAGCTTGGTTAATTTGGGGAGTAAAAGGAACTTTAGGTTGTTGAGTGAATGTGTGCTGAACAATGAGGCTACCCAGCAAATTTTCCCCAGCAATAACAGGACCTATTAATGATCTGAATCTTTATGTTTGCAGTCAGTATTTGAAAGAGGAACATTTCCATGTATACAGGTGAAATAATTATGCCAATTCTTACATTTCTTCACTAGAATGGTGGATTTCATCACTATTGAACAATAAGGTGACAACTGTTAAAAAACAGTAATTCAAAGTCTTGGCACCGGCGTAACAGCTACGTTCGAGCTAAGATAATTACACACTGCTGTTAATTTAAAATATATTGATTGAACTTTCATTTTATTTAAAATTTCAACTGATAATATGGACACTTTTTGACAAATCTATTATAAATATCATGTACATGTACTATCACTATTCATAGCATGGCCTAATGTCATTGGTACCATTCATGAGACTCATAATGATCATGTAAGTTAAAGTCATATTCAGTCAGTATTTATATAACCATTAATACCATTGCTGATATCTCCACCATCATCATAGATGAAGCTGTCATATGTGGAACTGGCTTCACTCAAAACATGGAAAGGAATCACAGTCAAGTGTCAAGCAACATTTTGCTCTGGGACATTGTAAAGATCATGGCTAACAAAACATGTATTAGCTTCTGCACAGACACACTACAGCTGCACATTTCTATCTGTGGGTGTCACCCACAAAGACACAGATACTGGTGGTTGCGACTGGCTTCCCTGTCACTCTGCCATTCCCATCTTCCTGGCTGGGATCTAATGTGACACTTATAGCTATTGCATGGCTTAGCCCCTAGATAGCAGGAAACCATGCCTGAATGGAAATGAGACTGTCATCTGTCAGCTATACCCATCAAATCACTGGAAGGCTGGCAAAGAGTGTGGATGAAAGATTAACAGTGATACTGGGTGATGGAGAGAAGATGTAGGGATCCTAACAATGCCATCTATATTGGACCTTCATCACTGAAACCTTTATCCGATAACAGTAATGCTAGCATTTCTCAGATGGGACAGAATACTAATGTGGACAGACATGAATATGAGTTAATATCCTACATATCTTTAACTCTGTAGCTTTTATTGAAGCCACAGGATGCAAGATGATGATACATCTGAGAGAAATGAGAACACATCTTTAAAAGTCAGAAGATCTAAACAATCGCTGGTGCTGAAGGAATTTTGGGAAGAAACCTCACAAAACATAAGCACAAAGACTGTTGACACTGCTAGACATTTACCTCATCCTAATCCATTGGGCACTGGTTTCCTTAAGCTTAATTTTGACCTAAAGAAAGGCTATAATAACTATGTTCTTAAAGTTGTATGTTTGTCTTTGGTCTCACAGGTAATATCAGGTAGCAAAAATGTTTTATTCTTGTTGCAGACTAAATTGTAGGCAACAAACAGAAAAAGCAAAACGATAACATCTGCAAGTACATTCACTCTGATAGGTGTATGCATAGCTGTATATAAACATAAACCTAATGTTTATTGCAAAATGTTACATTAACTTCAAAACCTCATTAAATGTAATGCCTATATGGTCAAGCTGTGTAATCAGGCTTGTATTTAAGGAGTGTAGTTCCTCTAAATTCTTCTTATGCTACAATTTCTCTTTGTATTGATGTCGACTAAAGAATATCAACAGAGCAGGGGGAGTCATAGGTTTCAAGACAGGCAACTGCATTCTTGTGTATGACAATAACTCGCTCACAAATGGACCTACACCTTTGCAAAATTTAAACTTAAGGGTCAAAGACCTCAGCAAGTCAATGACCACAAAGGATTTACATTAAAATTTATCACTCTGTTGTTACTCTGTTGGTCCTAAATCTTGAATTTGTGCCTCAATTACCACCAGAAAAGTAATTTGTATTGAACAGTCAAAAATCAACTTAGTGAAGTTTTTTTTTAAATTTAGATTCTTTCCTTAATTAATTTCCCTTTGGGATTAATAAAGTATTTTTGAATTGAATTAATGCTTCTAAGCTCTTTTACAGCAATGCCAGCTCACGCCTGATACTGAATTACTCTAAAAACTTGATGGTGTGTTTTTCAGGAGGTCTTATTTTCACAACCACAAACAGGTCAGGTGTCATAGAATGACTAATCATAGAATAGTCTCTTCAGAGATGCTCTACTCGATTCATGGCTTGGCAGTTCAGCAGGCTAAGGTGAAACTCATTTCTCATGGGCAAAGGCATTCAAGTGTCTTTTGGCAGATTCTCATTGCAGTGTCATGTGTCTTTAAGAAGAAGAATGGCTTCTGTCAGTAGTTCTGACATAAAAACCTGACTGATTCTGAAAGGTTCCTAAGTTTCATCCATTGGAATGACTGGTTTATTAGTTTACATGTCTAAATAAAGATTTTGTCTGCAATAATGTAAAGTAGCTGCGTTAAAGTCAGAGGTCAGAGTAAGTTGCCTGTTAGTTCTTTCTTTAATTTATTTAACCTTTATTTATTTTTAAAATTTTTAATTTTAGAATTGTGCCGCTCAAGGTGGCAGCAGGTTGGAGTAGCTCTATTACTTTTGATTCAGATTTATTATTTTTTGGGAACTATTCCTCTTGTGGTGGATACAGCTGATTTTTTTTTTTGGACAACAGTCCACTCCGGTATCGGATGCTGTGCAGCTTGGAGGATTTTTCTTAAAACTTTCTATTTTTGGACATTTGTTATGATGCATTGCCATGGCAACGGGGTTGTTTCTTTCAACCGGGAGAAGCTGATTAATATCTCAAAAGCTAAAATAATACTTCAACTACAACCCCAAATCCCTGATGAGTTGAAAAGGAGACGCCGTGGATGCAGAGCAGGAGCTAAGAGAAGAGAGAGAAGGAGGAAGTTCAAACCATCTCTTCTGTCGATTATGATGGGAAATGTGAGATCGTTGGGAAACAAGTTGGATGAACTCCAAGCCCTACAAAGGACCCAGCCAGAGTACCGGGCATGCAGTATTATGTGTTTACTGAGACATGGCTGCAGGATCATATCCCTGACTCCAGCGTCTCTCTGCCGGGCTTTTTAATCATACGAGCAGGCAGAGATTTAATGAGGAGTGGCAAATGTAAAGGAGGTGGACTGGCAGTACTTGTGAACAACAGATGGTGTAATCCAGGACATGTAACTGTGAAGTGTCGTCTCTGCAGTCCAGATATTGAACTGTTGGCAGTAAGTTTTCATCCATATTATTTACCCAGAGAGTTCACCAGTGTTATTTTGGCAAGTTTACGTTCCACCTTCCGCTGTTGCCGACACTGCATGTGATGCCATCAGCTCAGTTGTTGCTAAGCTACAGACACAAAACCCCAATGCTTTTGTGGCAATTTCTGGTGATTTTAACCATGCTTCACTCTCTGCTACACTTCCAAAGTTTCAACAGTTTGTCAGCTGCTCTACCAGAAAAACAAAACATTGGATTTGTTTTATGCAAATGTCAAGGACTCATAAATCTCTACAGCAAGACCTCTCCTAGGCAAACAGATCACAATCTTGTTTTTCTTTGCTCGAAATATAAGCCCCTTGTTCAGAGGCAACCTGTAATAAAGAGGACTGTGAGAAAATGGTCACAGGAAGCTGAAGAAGCTCTGTGAGGTTGCTTTGAGGCTACAGACTGGGATGCACTGCGCCAGCCACATGGAGAGGACATCAATGCCATGACTGAGTGTGTGACAGACTATATAAACTTCTGTGTAGATAACATCATCCCCGAGAGATGCTTCCCCAATAACAAACCTTGGATCACCAGTGATCTGAAGGACCTGCTTAACAAGACAAAAAGAGCCTTCAGAGAGGGAAACAGAGAATTATTGAGGAGTTTACAGAAGCAACTTAAAGTCAAGATAAGAGACAGCAAGGAGGTGTACAAGAAGAAGCTGGAGAGCAAGCTCCAGCAAAACAATATCAGAGATGTGTGGACACCTCACATTTTTTATCTTCCACCTCAGCCCTAGATCTTTCTTCTTCTACATGTTTGCCTTCAATCATATCAGAAGATGCTGATGCTTCCTTTGCTTCCCCCTTCCACCTGTGTGTTTCAAGAAGTCAAGTGAAGATGCAACTGGAGAGCCTGAACTGGAATAAGGCTGCAGGTCCAGATCATGTCAGCCCTAGAGTCCTGAAGGCCAGTGCAGAGCAGCTCTGTGGGATTCTGCAGCACCTCTTCAACTTTAGCCTGGCCCAGAAGAAGGTTCTGGTGTTGTGGAAGACCTCTTGTCTTGTTCCGGTACCAAAGAAAACTCACCCATCAGTCCTCAATGACTATAGACCTGTTGCCCTGACATCCCACATCATGAAGGTCCTAGAGAGACTCTTGTTGGCCCACCTGAGTAAGCAAACAGTAAACCATCAGGACCCCCTTCAGTTTGCGTATCGCTGTGGAGTTGGAGATGTCATCATACACCTGCTTCAACAAACCCACTGTCATCTGGACAAAGCCAGCAGGATCATGTTATTTGCTTTATCCAGTGCATTTAATACAATCCAACCTGATTTGCTTTGTCAGAAACTCCAGAAGACTCAGCTGGAGGCCTAAACAATCTCCTGGATCAAAGACTACCTGACAAACAGACCACAGTTTGTGAGACTGAAAGGTTGTGTGTCTAACCGGGTAGTCAGCAGCAAAGGAGCACCACAGGGGACTGTACTCTCACCATTCCTTTTCACTCTGTACACCTCAGACTTCCGGTACAAGACAGACTCCTGTCATCTGCAGAAATACTCGGATGATTCTGCAGTTGTGGTGTGGATCAGAGATGGACAAGAAGCTGAGTACAGGAAGGTGGTGGACCACTTTGTGGCATGGTGTGGAAACAACCATCTCATTTTGAACGTGACTAAAACAAAGGAGATGATAGTAGATTTTAAGAGAAACAGGAATAAGTCAAAAACTATTTATATCATGGGAGACGAAGTGGAGGTGGTGGAGGAGTATAAATACCTCGGTGTTCACCTGGACAACAGACTAGAGTGGAGATGCAACTGTGAAGCCATCTACAAGAAGGAACAGAGCAGACTGTACTTCTTGAGGAAGCTTAGGTCCTTTGGTGTTTGCAGTAAGATGCTGCATATCTTCTATAAGTCTGTTGTGGAGAGTGTAATCTCTTCTGCCATCATCTGCTGGGGAAGCAGCATCACAACCAGGGACTTAAAAAAGCTCAACAAGCTGATAAAAAAGGCTGGCTCTGTTCTGGGGACCTCTCTGGAACCTCTGGAGATCATTGTGGAAAGATGGATTCTTCATAAAATGAAGAACATTATGGAGAACCCTGAGCATCCTCTACATCAGACTGTCCTACAACTACAGAGTGTCTTCAGTCAGGGGCTTCTTCAGATCTGCTGTAGGACGGAGCACCACAGGAGATCCTTCCTGCCCACAGCCATCAGCATCTACAACGGCTCTTTGAGGAAACCCTCATAATGAGCTACAACAACATTTAATTTCCCTTTGGGATTAATAAAGTATTTTTGAATTGAATTGAATAGAAATAACCAGCAAGTCCATTGATATTACTATCTTTTTTTCAAGGGAGACCTCGGCAAAACTATAGCACCATTAAAAGTGAGTTAAAGTTATATAGTACAAGTTAAAAGTTAATTAACTTCAAAAGGCAAACAAAACAGCAAACAAAGGCAGAGAGAACATAATACAGGTATAATTGTCCATCTTAAAGATAGTTCAAAATCTTTAAACATTGGAATGGACAAAATAATATAGAAACCTACCTTTTGGAGGATTAGGTAATGGAGTTTATGTCGCCCAACATAATTCTGTCTTGCAGTTTTAAAGCTAATTGTCTCAACCTCATCATTTGGTTTTCCTGCCGACAGACTTAATAAACAGTGGAACACAATACAGAGTCCCTTTCTAATTATGTTCAGTGTATTCAAGAATCTTGTTGAGATATTGAATTATTGAGTCATTGCAAAGCCTATGATAGAATCAGGATATTAAAAATAACCTACAACATACTAAAAAGTGTTGAAAAGTATTTTTCCTTTAATTTAAATAACTGCTCCCCTTTGAATATTACATACCATGTATTATTTTTCCTCACTAAAATCAGTATTGACTCATAATGCGTTGTGCATGTGCAGTCACTGTCCAATATGAACCCCATGTGTTCAAGTGGATAGAGCAGAGGCTAACATAACATAATAAAAACTTGGATATAAACTTGGATATAAATTTAAGACGTAACATACAACCTTTCCAAATGTTTAAAAAACTGCTGTTTGTACATTTGTAACTCTAAATTACAAAGACTTCAAGAAGGTATAATCTATAAATATTTTAAAATTAAATTTCATAAAGATCCCAAGACATGACTAAGTCTTCTTGTTGTATGACAAGAATTAATTAACTTTCTATCATTACTGCAGCCAGAAGCATCTTGGTATATCCAACTTCATTCTTTCCTGTTAGCTGTCTGGAGAAGGAGCCACGCTATAATTTAGAAATCAGGGCTTTATTCATTAGCTTTTAAACTACTTTAATGGGGTAAATTTTAACAATAAAACCGTTGTCACAGCTGAATTTAAACTCTAATGTGCTTTCTATGCAAACAAAGCTCTTTAAAGTTACTCTGTAAGTTTTATACTTTACCTAGACCAGTTAAAATGGCCTTTTCCGATTCTCTTGAAGGTGATAGCAGAGTGTAGGGGAAGGCCAGTGAGCCAAAAATCAAATTAGCATCACAATAAATCAGCACCACAGAGACAGCAGTCAGAGTAAAGGTGAGGGAAGAAGGTCATGGATTTCTGGCCATGAGGGTGCCTTGCTGTCAATAATGTCAGTGTATATATACACATATATACACACATATATATATAATATATACACACTATATATATATATATATACATATATTATATATATATATATATATATATATATATATATATATATATATATATGTATGTATGTATGTGTATATGTATATACAGGGGTTGGACAATAAAACTGAAACACCTGTTATTTTAGTGTGGGAGGTTTCATGGCTAAATTGGACCAGCCTGGTAGCCAGTCTTCATTGATTGCACATTGCACCAGTAAGAGCAGTGTGAAGGTTCAATTAGCAGGGTAAGAGCACAGTTTTGCTCAAAATATTGAAATGCACACAACATTATGGGTGACATACCAGAGTTCAAAAGAGGACAAATTGTTGGTGCACGTCTTGTTGGCGCATCTGTGACCAAGACAACAAGTCTTTGTGATGTATCAAGAGCCATGGTATCCAGGGTAATGACAGCATACCACCAAGAAGGACGAACCACATCTAACAGGATTAACTGTGGACGCAAAAGGAAGCTGTCTGAAAGGGATGTTCGGATGCTACCCCGGATTGTATCCAAAAAGCATAAAACCACAGCTGCCCAAATCACGGCAGAATTAAATGTGCACCTCAACTCTCCTGTTTCCACCAGAACTGTCCGTCGGGAGCTCCACAGGGTCAATATACACGGCCGGGCTGCTATAGCCAAACCTTTGGTCACTCATGCCAATGCCAAACGTCAGTTTCAATGGTGCAAGGAGCGCAAATCTTGGGCTGTGGACAATGTGAAACATGTATTGTTCTCTGATGAGTCCACCTTTACTATTTTCCCCACATCTGGGAGAGTTACGGTGTGGAGAAGCTCCAAAGAAGTGTACCACCCAGACTGTTGCATGCCCAGAGTGAAGCATGGGGGTGGATCAGTGATGGTTTGGGCTGCCATATCATGGCCCAATACTTGTGCTAGGGCGCATCACTGCCAAGGACTACCGAACCATTCTTGAGGAACATGTGCATCCAATGGTTCAAACATTGTATCCTGAAGGCGGTGCCGTGTATCAGGATGACAATGCACCAATACACACAGCAAGACTGGTGAAAGATTGGTTTGATGAACATGAAAGTGAAGTTGAACATCTCCCATGGCCTGCACAGTCACCAGATCTAAATATTATTGAGCCACTTTGGGATGTTTTGGAGGAGCGAGTCAGGAAATGTTTTCCTCCACCATTATCACGTAGTGACCTGGCCACTATCCTGCAAGAAGAATGGCTTAAAATCCCTCTGACCACTGTGCAGGACTTGTACAGGTCCTTCTCAAAATATTAGCATATTGTGATAAAGTTCATTATTTTCCATAATGTAATGATGAAAATTTAACATTCATTTATTTTAGATTCATTGCACACTAACTGAAATATTTCAGGTCTTTTATTGTCTTAATACGGATGATTTTGGCATACAGCTCATGAAAACCCAAAATTCCTATCTCACAAAATTAGCATATCATTAAAAGGGTCTCTAAATGAGCTATGAACCTAATCATCTGAATCAACGAGTTAACTCTAAACACCTGCAAAAGATTCCTGAGGCCTTTAAAACTCCCAGCCTGGTTCATCACTCAAAACCCCAATCATGGGTAAGACTGCCAACCTGACTGCTGTCCAGAAGGCCACTTTTGACACCCTCAAGCAAGAGGGTAAGACACAGAAAGAAATTTCTGAACGAATAGGCTGTTCCCAGAGTGCTGTATCAAGGCACTTGATACAGCACTCGTGTGCAGGAACTGGGCTACAGGTGCCGCAATCCCCAGGTCAAGCCACTTTTGAACCAGAAACAGCGGCAGAAGCGCCTGACCTGGGCTACAGAGAAGCAGCACTGGACTGTTGCTCAGTGGTCCAAAGTACTTTTTTCGGATGAAAGTAAATTATGCATGTCATTCGGAAATCAAGGTGCCAGAGTCTGGAGGAAGACTGGGGAGAAGGAAATGCCAAAATGCCAGAAGTCCAGCGTCAAGTACCCACAGTCAGTGATGGTCTGGGGTGCCGTGTCAGCTGCTGGTGTTCGTCCACTGTGTTTTATCAAGGGCAGGGTCAATGCAGCTAGCTATCAGGAGATTTTGGAGCACTTCATGCTTCCATCTGCTGAAAAGCTTTATGGAGATGAAGATTTCATTTTTCAGCACGACCTGGCACCTGCTCACAGTGACAAAACCACTGGTAAATGGTTTACTGACCATGGTATCACTGTGCTCAATTGGCCTGCCAACTCTCCTGACCTGAACCCCATAGAGAATCTGTGGGATATTGTGAAGAGAACGTTGAGAGACTCAAGACCCAACACTCTGGATGAGCTAAAGGCCGCTATCGAAGCATCCTGGGCCTCCATAAGACCTCAGCAGTGCCACAGGCTGATTGCCTCCATGCCACGCCGCATTGAATCAGTCATTTCTGCAAAAGGATTCCCGACCAAGTATTGAGTGCATAACTGTACATGATTATTTGAAGGTTGACGTGTTTTGTATTAAAATCACTTTTCTTTTATTGGTCGGATGAAATATGCTAATTTTGTGAGATAGGAATTTTGGGTTTTCATGAGCTGTATGCCAAAATCATCCGTATTAAGACAATAAAAGACCTGAAATATTTCAGTTAGTGTGCAATGAATCTAAAATATATGAATGTTAAATTTTCATCATGACATTATGGAAAATAATGAACTTTATAACAATATGCTAATTTTTTTAGAAGGACCTGTATATGTCATTCCCAAGACGAATTGACGCTGTATTGGCCGCAAAAGGAGGCCCTACACCATACTAATAAATTATTGTGGTCTAAAACCAGGTGTTTCAGTTTCATTGTCCAACCCCTGTAGACCAGCTGGTAATTACTCAGCCTGACAGAACATCCCATGTCAAGTAAGGACAACTATAGCAGAATTGGACCAGGGAAGCTACGGCTGCAAACATGCACGGAGTCACAGACTCACCCACTGTCACCAGGGAGGGTCTCTGCATGTTATGAAGTCCTAATTAAGACGCATAGATAACTGGGGGTGGTGAGTGGGGAGAGACAAGGTTTGTGTGTGTAGCTGTTTGTTTCAGAGATCTTCAATTATTTAATGCAACAGAACATGCACAAAACTCAGTTTCCCATGGGGGGTCAGACAGGGAAGAAAAAAAAGTACCGCAAGGTGAAAGGAAAGGACAATAAGCCAAAGAAAACATATACAGAGGGTGTATATGTCAATAGGATATATGCTAAATTTAGCGAAAGAGAGGCTTAGCGGTCAAAGAAAGAGAGGACGGTGCAGGGAATGAAAAAGTGAGAACGGCAGATGAAAAATGAGGGTAGCTTGCAGACAATCCTCAGACGACACCACACATTCCCAACGTAGTAGAGCCTGGGGGATACACAGGGAATTTTGGCTAATGTGGTCTGACATACCACAGCTCAGTGGCCCCATGACTGCCTGCTCTGATGAGGACAATGAGTTCTGTGTGCACATACAGGGTTTGGGTTAAGATGTAGATTCCTCACAATACGATGTGTTTCAGAAATCCGCTAATGAAATCAGAGCTGGTGTCTGTAAAGGCAAACATAGGTAAACATAGCAGATAAAAGCCAGGTTTAACAACTCGCATTGTTTTTCTCACTCCAACTCTGCACATCCATCAAAGGATGACCAGGATTGGTTGCAGAGATCTCTGATCAGGATCCACCATTTAGACAGCAGCCTAACTTTGTCAGAAACTATGCAGTCAGTAACTGGCACCAAGGTATAACAAGCCTTCCAAAAATTTTATTTTAAAAATGTAAACAATTTCACTCAGTGTTTCTTTTTAATGGCATTACTGACTTTTATTTAATTGACCAACAGGAAATGGGGTGGAGAGCGAGAGGGGAAGACATGCAGGAAAGATCAACAGGCTGCATCAAGGACTATAGCCTCGGTTTACGTGTCGCGTGCTTAACACCCTGTGCCACTGCCGCGTTCACTTATAGTGTTTCTATGGATTAACGTCCTTTACATTAAATATCATAGGGAGTGCCAGAGTGACCAGTTTTCTCATGGTGTTTGAAGCACAGTGTACAGCACCACTGCCCCTCCCCTACTACTTTCTGTAAAGGTGTTTCAGTTGCCCAATAGTTACCAAAGGCAAATTAATTTGTTCTGGAAATATTTCCGCTCATAGTCATAAACTTAATGAGAACCACCCAACACCCTTTTTTAAAAAACAATGTTTTATTACTACAGTTGGCAAATTATAGGAGGTCGACTACCTTAGCCTATAGCCAAACTAATTAAACAGCTATTAGATTTATGTCTTTGTGTTACTTCATAATGGGCAAACAACAAAAAGGTATCATATTCAGACCTAGGAGGACTCAAAAACCTTACAGTATATTCAGCGGGTGTTTATTATCTATCTGTACTTTACTCCATGTATAAAACATAAAATAACGATAAATAGCCTTATATTAACAATATCGTAACAGCAATAATCAATACATCATTTTAGTAGCAATTTTAATATTTGTTGATTTTCTGTTTTAAATAAAAACATCTCATATACGTTTTTATTCTTACTTTTTGTATTAATTCCGTGATTCCATGGTGTTGTTAGTAGGGATGGGTACCTTTCACATTTGAACCGATATGGTACCGATACTTGGTACCTGGGAATCGATACAGGAACTCAACAGTACTAGTTTTCAGTACTTTTGTGTGTGTTTATGTGCTAATAAAAATGTTAATTCATTTAATAATAAAATCTCAACAATTTTCAATTTAACATATTTATTTCTCAATATATAAACCTTAATGGATATATCAAAACAACATCCAGCTGTTTGTATTCTAACTTCTTAGTTAAGGATTTTAATGTTGAAGAACTGTTTGAAACAACTGACTATGCAGTGTAATGCACAAATCAAAACCCAGCCATGATGCTGGCTGCAGACGATGAGTTGCTAACAGATGCAGGCGTGCCAACGGCGCTGAATGCAGGAGTTGTAGCCGTACATCTGAGACTGACAAAAATTGTCTCCTTAGCCTTGACAAAAATCTTGTGCTTAACCAGGTCAGTGTATATACACACATACTCAAAGAAATATATAAATGGCTGGTCCCATGGTTTCCTCTGACTGCAGCCTGTTTAAGCGGTCTACATATTCGACAGAACATTCTTAAATAAAAAAACTCTGAAATGTTTATTTATCTTCTACCTACTGTATTTATATATTATGTCAATATCTATCTTTTTTCTTTATCTTTAACCATCTCCATCTTTCTTTCTTTCTTTTGCGCTGCATGCTGGGTGTTGGTGGTGATGGTGAGGCTGCACGTGGTGAGTCTGACAGAGTGGAAGAGTTGTCTCTAACAGTTTTTCTGACCTTTTATTTTTTTTATGTGTTGTTTTTTTTTTTTTATATCCTTTATTTTGTACTGATTCTAAGTCTCGGTGTTGTTGGATTTTTTTTAGCGCTTGTAGCGCTGTTTGTTTGCGGGGATGGCGTCTTTAGGGGTTTAAGGAATGGGATTCGGATTCAACCTGACCCGTCAATCTCAGTTGAGACAGTTCTCCTGGCTGTAGGAGATATTGTCGGTCACATCAATTTAATTTATGCTTCAAGAATGAATAAGGGAGTAGTGGTTTTTTTGAAAGAAGAACGCTTTGTTACTCAGTTAATTGTTAGCGGGGTGACAATAGGCGGAGAATACCTGCAGGTGTCCCCGCTTGCAGTGCCCTCCACCCGTGTGATTGTTTCGGGTGCGCCGCCCTGCATTCCGAATAACTTGCTGGAGAAAGAACTCCAACGTTTTGGAAAACTTGCTAGTGGTTTCAAAACTGTGGGTTTGGGATGTAAGGACGATAAACTAAAACATGTCCAATCTTTTAGGAGACAGGTGTTTATGTTTCTAAACTCTGCTTCACAAACGCTGGAAGTGTCTTTCAGAGTTAAATATGAGGAAGGATCTTATATGGTTTACGCGAGCACCGGAAACATGAAATGTTTTGAGTGTGGGGATATCGGACATAAACGAGCCGCTTGTCCGCACAAAAACCCGACAAGGCAGGTTGAGGTAAATCCAAATGGAGAAGCGTCGCTAGCTGCTGGTGTTCCTCCGGCTGCGGAGGGGGTGGTGCCTCCCCTGTCAACTGTCTCTGAGGCTGGGGAGGGAAGCAGCGATCTGGTTATACAGCCTGTTAAGAATGACCTTGAGAAAATTGGAATCGTTCCAAAAGATTCCCTAATCTGTGGCAATTTTGATTTAGAAACAGATCCTACAGCTAACTCGAACCCTGGTGCTGCCGAGGCAGCGGTGCTGCCCGCAGGTGAGGGTGTAGAGGCTCAGCCTGCAGCTGATGACGAACAGGTAGAAAATATGGAGTATGACAGTGATTCAGATAGTATTTCAATAGCAGATTCCCAAACATCCAGTGTTGATTTGTACACTTTGGATGAAATCAATGTTTTCCTTGATGAAACTTTTGGAAAACATGTTAAAGTTCTTGATTATTTTGCTGATGCGGAAAAATTTATCAAGAGCGCTCTCATGGTACAGAAAGTAGTAGATTTTAAAATGTTAGATGAAAAGAAAAGGTTCCGGTTAAAAAAGCACATGACAAATGTCCGGAAACAGTATTTAGCAAATAAAGGAAAAGGTTCAAAACGGTTAAACATATAGAAATGAGACTGATTATAATACACTGGGTGGTCTTATTTTTGCTTTTTCTGTCTGTTTTCCCTCTCTGTTTCTCCTGTATGAATAATATCAGGGTGGGATCATTAAACATCAATGTGGGAGGGATCCACAGAAAAGGATGGTTAGTTTAGAGCTGATTTTTCAAAAGAAGCTTGATGTTGTGTTTTTACAAGAGACACATACAGATCATGAAAATGAGGTAGAGTGGGGTTTGAGTTGGAAAGGGAAATATTTTTTGTCTCATGGGACCAGGTCATCTGCTGGTGTAGCAATTTTATTTTCACCAAGACTGGATGCTAACATCATTTCCTGTATTGAGTTAATCCCAGGCAGGGTCCTGGGGTTTAAAGTAGAGATAGAAAGTTTCTCTTTTTGCTTTATTAATGTTTATGCACCAAATCAGGGGGATAACAGGATGAAGACTTTTGAGAAAATATACAGTTTTTTGCAGCAGTCTAATCAAAATGAGTGTATTGTGATGGGTGGGGATTGGAACTGCACTCTTCATTTTACAATAGATAGAACAGGAGAAGAACCTCATTTTCCATCATCTGCTAAATTAGCTCAGGTGATATCAGAGCTTAATTTGGTTGATGCTTGGAGGATTAAACATCCGCAAGCTAAACAATATACATGGGTAAAAATGAAAGAGGGGACAGTGAGTGGGGCCAGGTTGGACAGATTTTATATTTCAGAAATTAGTAGAAATAGACTATCCAACTGCCTAATTTATCCAGTTGGCTTTTCTGACCATCATTTAGTTTGTATGGATTTCCTTTTTTCAACCACTACTAGATGCAGATCTTATTGGCATTTCAATATAAAACTACTTCAAGACAGTTTTTTTTGCCAAAGTTTTAGTAATTTTTGGCAGATATGGAAGGCAAGAAAATCAGGTTTTACATCCTTAACTGACTGGTGGGAGGTTGGAAAGGCTCAGATAAGAGTTTTTTGTCAACAATACACAAGCCATTCTACAATTAAAATTTAAAATGTGATTCAGAATTTAGAAATTGAAATAACACAGTTAGAAAATGATGTAGTAACAGAAATGGCTAATAATGAACAGCTTAAACATAAGAAAGATCAGTTAAGTTGTTTCTTGCATGAAAGAGCTAAAGGGGCTTTAGTTCGGTCAAGGTTTGCTACCGTTAAGGATATGGATGCCCCTACATCCTTCTTTTTTAATTTGGAGAGAAATGTCTGCCAGACAAAGCAGATGATGTGTCTTCGGCTTCCAGATGGAACTCTGACCACTGATCCCACCATCATGAAGGAGCATGCAGTGACTTTCTATAGTGACCTTTTTAGACAGCAGGCCTGTAACAGCAGCTGTGTGGATGCTCTACTGGATGGTCTTCCTCAACTTTCGGCTGCAGATCAGGCAATTCTGGATGCTGAAGTTTCATTGGAAAAACTGACTGCTGCTGTTGGACAAATGGCTCCTGGCAAGACTCCAGGTCTAGATGGTTTGCCTGCAGATTTTTATAAACATTTTTGGAGGCTGTTGGGAGAGGACTTGTGGGAAGTGCTCAAGGAGTGCACCTTGACAGGTATCTTGCCACCATCCTGCCGGAAAGCTGTTCTTTCCTTACTTCCAAAAAAAGGAGACTTGACTTTGTTGAAAAACTGGAGACCTGTTGCCCTCCTTTGTGTGGATTATAAATTATTTTCTAAAGTGCTTTCGAATAGGTTGAAGAACATTCTTGAATTTATCATACACAGAGATCAGTCATATTGTGTACCTGACAGATCTATCATGGATAATATTTTTCTTTTAAGAGATTTGTTTGACATTTGTAAACTTTATGAAATTGATGTTGGTATTAACCCTAACCCTAACCCTATTATTTCTGTGTTCAGTGGATGATGCATCTTTAGTTTTGGCTTTTTGATTTTTTTTATTTAGAATGTTTTTTTGTTTTATGGATTATTATTTTGTGTTTTTTTAATGATGGTTAGAGTGTGAAATAAAGGTATTTTTAAACTCAAACTTTCTTTCTTTCTTTCTTTCTTTCTTTCTTTCTTTCTTTCTTTCTTTCTTTCTTTCTTTCTTTCTTTCTTTCTTTCTTTCTTTCTTTCTTTCTTTCTTTCTTTCTTTCTTTCTTTCTTTCTTTCTTTCTTTCTTTCTTTCTTTCTTTCTTTCTTTCTTTCTTTCTTTCTTTCTTTCTTTCTTTTCTCTATCCATCATGTATGTATTTAATTACCAAGCTCAGTCTTGTAGATCCAGGGGGATAATTTCACCTCCCACAGCCAAGCCAGGTCAAAACCTTTTAAACGGTGGTGACTGGACTTTAGCAGCGTGTCAAGGGCAGGGACGCAGAGACAGAAATCCTTCATGACGTGATATATTAAAGCGAAACAATATCAAGGATGAAGAAGATCATAGGCTTCAAGCAGAAGCATGATCAGACCGATGGAGGTCTGGACAGAGCCAATGAACTGAACACATTCTTCAATAGGTTCAGTTCAGAAACAAGCTCAGCATCCTCCTCTCCTGCTCACAGCCATACAGACATCCCACCCTCCTTTGACCCACAGCTGTCCAGTAACACCTCAAATTTTTTTATCTTCCACCTCAGCCCTCAAGAATTCAGGAGAAGATGCAACTGGAGAGACTGAATTGGAATAAGACTGCAGATCCAGATGGTGTCAGCCCTAGAGTCTTGAAGGTCAGTGCAGAGCAGCTCTGTGGGATTCTGCACCTCTTCAACCTTAGCCTGGCCCAGAAGAAGGTTCCAGTGTTGTGGAAGACCTCCTGTCTTGTTCCGATACCAAAGTAAACTCACCCATCAGTCCTCAATGACTATGGAC
Source organism: Girardinichthys multiradiatus (assembly GCF_021462225.1). Taxonomy (NCBI): domain Eukaryota; kingdom Metazoa; phylum Chordata; class Actinopteri; order Cyprinodontiformes; family Goodeidae; genus Girardinichthys; species Girardinichthys multiradiatus. The sequence continues at coordinate 20,251,597 of NC_061809.1, forward strand.
CTGTTGTCCTGACATCCCACATCATGAAGATCTTAGAGAGAGTCCTGTTGGCCCACCTGAGTAAGCAAACAATAAACTATCAGGACCCCTTTCAGTTTGTTTATCGCTGTGGAGTTAGAGTTGAAGATGCCATCATACACCTGCTACAACAAACCCACTGTCATCTGGACAAAGCCAGTAGTGTGAGGATCATGTTCTTTGATTTCTCCACTGCATTTAACACAATCCAACCTGATTTGCTTTGTCAGAAACTCCAGAAGACTCAGGTGGAGACCTCAACAATCTCCTGGATCACAGACTACTTGACAAACAGACCACAGTTTGTGAGACTGAAGGGTTGTGAGTCTAACCAGTTAGTCAGCAGCACAGGAACACCACAGGGGACTGTACTCTCACCATTCCTTTTCACTCTGTACACCTCAGACTTCCATTACAAGACAGACTCCTGTCATCTAGAGAAATACTCGGATGATTCTGCAGTTGTGGGGTGGATCAGAGATGGACAAGAAGCTGAGTACAGGAAGGTGGTGGACCGCTTTGTGGCATGGTGTGGAAACAACCATCTCATCTTGAACGTGACTAAAACAAAGGAGATGATTGTAGATTTTAAGAGAAACAGGAATAAGTCAAAAACTATTTCTATCATGGGAGAAGAAGTGGAGGTGGTGGAGGAGTATAAATACCTCGGTGTTCACCTGGACAACAGACTAGAGTGGAGATGCAACTGTGAAGCCATCTACAAGAAGGGACAGAACAGACTGTACTTCTTGAGGAAGCTTAGGTCCTTTGGTGTTTGCAGCAAGATGCTGCATATCTTCTATAAGTCTGTTGTGGAGAGTGTGATCTCTTCTGCCATCATCTGCTGGGAAGCAGCATCAGAGCCAGGGTCTTAAAAAAGCTCAACAAGCTGATAAAAGAGGCTGGCTCTGTTCTGGGGACTCCTCTGGAACCTCTGGAGATCATTGTTAAAGATGGATTCTTCATAAATGAAGAACATTATGGAGAACCCTGAGCATCCTCTTCATGAGACTGTCCTACAACAACAACGGCTCTTTGAAGAAACCTTCATAATGAGCTACAACAACATTTAATTTCCCTTTGGGATTAATAAAGTATTTTTGAATTGAAATTGAATTGAATGACACTAACTGTCCAAACATACTATTACTACATGCCGTGATCCTCTTGGGGGGGCTGGCTGTCTGGTTGGCGGGGCAGGGCTGGGCGGGGCGCCCCCTTGAATACTAGTATGGGAAACACTGCTTTTGCTTCCTCAGATTAGAAGTATTCCTGCCGCTGGCCTTGCACATTGCATCACAAATATTGCAGCAGGCGTAATCTGAACCGCATTTTGAAGAGTGGAGCCATACTATCGAGCGCTTTCTATCTGACATGCTTTGTTGACGGTACCAGCGGTCAGGGACGTACACAGATGTCCTTTTATTCTATGGACAAAAAAGTGCCCTCCTGAAATCTTTTTTTTTTTTTACAGTGTATAGTGTGGGGCCCAAGGTACCATTTCTGAATTTAAAGGCCTATAATACCAGTGCCCCACGTTTTTGAAATTTTGAGCGACAACTACCACCCCACCTCACCCATGGACATACATGCCCCGCCTCGTGTGTCTCTCAACGGAGGCGGGCTGCGTGCAGAGCAGAGAGGTGGACCTGCGCTGGTGCAGCTTGCCTCTTTTCTCCTCCCCTCCGCCGTCAGATTGAGCCCTGCCCTGCCGACAGGCTGGCTAGCCATCCAGGTAACAAACAAAACGAATATACTTGCTTCCTAAACTTCAGATGAAAAAGTTAAAACTTCACTTGCCTCCATTTTATCTTGACAGAAAAGGCCAATCAATGGCATACTTTTACCCGCTATGTCTTCTGTGGCCGCCACCAGGCGCCAGAAGAATGTCTACGATTTAACTCTTAGATTAAATTAGAAGAAATAAATAAATTCAAATCTATCTCATAGATTTATGTATTACATTTGCTATAATGGTCCCCCATGCTGATGTCTGTTTGACTCATGTTTTTTTTAATTGCAATTACGGCCAAATGAGCTGGTTACCGTTCCAATTCATACACTGGGCTACTAAAAATACCTGTAATAAAGTTCAGTAAATGTGGGGCATGTAGGCCAAGTTATTTTCTACTTCTGTGTGTGTAAAAATTATGATGTAATCAGAGTATTTTAATTTCTAAATAGCAGACACTTCTCAGGACTTATAATCTCATTAATTTTAATTCTCTAAGAATAATTTGTCATATCACACTGGCTACATGCAGAAGTATAGATGATTCCTCTTATCATTCTCAGTCATCATTTTGACTATGAAGATTTTATAACTCATTTTCTGGGTATAGTTGTTTTACGCTGTAGAATGGTCACTTGTTACTCACATTTCTGAAAATAACTCTTTTAGTGTGACCTACCTGGTACATTTGGCAGTATAACCTGCTTTGCTACAACATAAGATTATTTGGTGCAGAAGGTATTTTGTGATAAAAGTACAGAATGATATAGTCAAGACAGACACGTACTCAGTGTATAAGAAGAAATAAATTTGACTCAGGAAGTTCAGGTTAAAGGCTGGTGTTGAGTCAGTAATTAAACTTTTAATCAATAACATTTTTTACCTTAGTAATCTTAAGAATTTAGTAAAATGCATTCTTGTTTTGAGCTGTTTTTCCTGCATGGTCATTTTCCTCGATTCCACAGGACGCAGCTTGTTTTGTGGGTGCTTGATAATACATATAAATTATGTTCAGGCTGTGCCTGTAATGAATCTCACACTTCAAAGGCAGCCAACAGCTCCATGTGCCACACAAGGTGCCCTTTTTTTCCACTTGAGCACCTGCCCCCCAAACTTTCTGTGCACGCCACTGCCAGCGGCTACTGACGTCCTTACTGCAATGCTGTGTTAATGTCCGGCATGGAAAACCGCCCACTCTTCCACTCCCTCAGTGTCACAAGGATGCGTTAAGGTACTGAAACATGGTACAGTTTGATTTTACGTGAATCGGTACTTGGTAGTACCAACGGAATTCGGTCGGTACTTATAAAAGTACCGAATTCGGTGCCCATCCTTAGTTGTCAGTGAAGCTCATCATGCCAGGGGAAGTTAACAGCCCATACCGATAGAAGCCTCAGCGAAATATTTGCAAGTCAGTTCAGGTGTCAGCTTTGTATGACAGGTGTGTGACTAAAAACAAATACTTGTAAGTCATTTGCTAATTCACCAGCACAAAATCAAAATTTTTGTGTTATTTATCTTGTGCAAAATAAAAAATTTTATCAAAAATTCCCATCTCATTTGAGAACCATCTGAAAGGATATTATCAAACTTAGATTTCTCTTTAAAGTAGTTTGGATTTATTTAATCACAGTCCTTTGTGTCCTGTACAGAACTTGCAAACCAATCTGGAAATGATCATTTATATTAGTTGAAATCAAAGGAATGCCAAAGATATCCGCATGAACATTTAATGAAAAATAAATAGTTAGGTCCAAATTAAGTTAAGTAATATTATTGTTTTGAAGAGGCATAGCCAGAGTGTCATATACAATTTTATTGAAATATATAGAGCAAGATAAAATTTAGGATGATGGCCAGATGGCCTTGCAACCTTCAAGGACTTTGAGGTCATCACAAAGGTAAATTGTCAAAATATAAGTGGAATCACGTTAAATGCTGGTCAGCAGTTTTAAGAAGGGTTTGATTGTTGTAATGCCAATAAAACTGTTCCCATTGATGATTAAGAAGGCAATCGCTTTGACATAATACATTGTAATAAAATGTAAATAAAAACAGATACATTTTTCCAAAACTGACACTCCTTTTCCACTGCTTTATTTTCTTTGAGAGATATCCTTCTCATTTCCTAACAGAAACAAACTTCTTGGATAAGTTAAAATCTTTTTTAATCTAATCTGCCAGGGGTAGGAATATTTTGGGGTTAAACCATATGTCCTCTATATGCATGTTTACCTCGCTTCCTTTTTTGTGCATACCTTCATATATCAATGAAAATATCTTTCAAGCATGAATACATTTCTAACCTAAAGCACCATGTAGATTTCTGCAAAAGCATCAGAAATGCTTATCAGCAAAACCATCAAGCCAATAGAATATTAGTTTAATGCAAGGCATGACATATTGAGAACCGGATAGACCCTGTGGCTTTATTGCATTTGATACAGGGACATATCTCATGTGAATGTACCGGCTACCCATTGGTTACAGTGTCATGCATCATGCATTAGCTAACATCTTAATCACTATAATGACGACTGTAACATAATTAGGTTTCTCCTGTGGTGTGTCTGATTTTGTCATTCACTTCCTCTGAGTGAATTTGAGGTCATATTTCTCTGCTGAGCTCAGAAGCATTGAGGGCAATTCCTCACTACTTACCATGGGAATCTTTGTCTCCCACTCTGCTCCCATTTCTGTACTTCACAGATGTGAATTGTGCTTTTATGGATGAGCCAGTTGATGAAGGATCCATCTTGTGTAATTAACATTTTCACAGGCCTGAGAATTGTCTGTTCAATTATCAGTGAAGAGCCCACCTATTGTTCCTGTGGCACATTCCTGCTAAGTGGAAGTTTATTCCTTTAACACTCTGCATTAGTGCACATCAATTATGCAGGTTGCAGAACTTATATATTTATGTATTCTGATAATTACATTTTTAATACAACAGATGTGTGCCTCATTTATAGCAGTTAATGAAAATGAATGACAACCGTTTTACATTGGGAAGTTCATAAGAGAGCTGAAAATATGAGGAAAGGGCTGTTTCGCACGGCTGGGTTTGGCTGTGTCCTGAATGAAAATGTGGCCTTTATTGATTAGGAGATCTAAAATAACATGGAGTTCTAATTTCATTGTAGAGATTATGATTAATTTACATAATCAGGTTCTAAGTGCAGTGCTACAAAATGAATGCTAACATACAAATCACCCAGTATTCTCATTAACATAAGTGGAAATCATGCTACAGGGTAGCATCAAAAACTTCATCAACTCTTTCACATTATCTACAGTGTTTGAAGTACATATAAACTCATTACTGGCATGAGTTACATTAATTTGGTCAATTTAATTATTTATTTTGAACAATGTTTTAGGGTGACTTGGAAATACAACATAACTTGTTGAGTGATTTAAAAAACTGAGAACTGAGTGCATAAGTTGCCATGTATTTTGAAGTTTCTCTTATCTACACACAGTCAAAATTATACATACAATTTTACATCCCTACTAACGTTTGGTTAAATGTCAGAAAAAACACCCACTTATTTTGGCATCCATTAAAAACAGTGACGGTGGTGACAGTGGTAGTGGTTAGTCCTGTAACCGGTGGGTTGCTGGTTTGAATCTCCGTCTGTCCGTCTCAGTCTTTGTGTCCTTGTGCAAGACACTTCACCCTCCTTGCCTGCTGAGGGTAGTCAGAGGGCTCAGTGGCGCCGATTGTATGGCAGCATCACTTCTGTCAGTTTGCCCCAGGGCAGCTGTGGCTACATTGTAGCTTACCACTGTCAGTGTGTGAATGGTTGTATGAATGGGTGGATGACTGATTGTAGTGTAAAGCACTTTGGGGTGTCTGGGGACTTGGGCTACACAAATGCAGGCCATTTAAAAAGGTTCAGGCATAATACGGGCTGGATATTTAACTTCTAGGCAGAAATAGTAGAGCTCAGTTATACTGATTGGTTTTCTAATGCTAACCTGTTTTTAAGCTTAGTGTAATACACTTTTAATATGATGGAGAAGAGATAAATTCCAGAAGCCTTATGTTAGCTAGCATTATTAATTTTAAAACCAGTTTTCAAATTCAAAAATACTTTATTAATGCTAAAGGAAAATTAAATGTAACAGAGCTACTCCAACATGCTGCCATCTTGAGTGCCGCAATTCTAGAATGATCCATGTTTAAGACTGTTGCAAGATCCAACTTGGTCCAAGTTTCAACTGTCTGACCCAAACTGTCACCCCAGATGGAATAATTATTACTACTATGATAAGAACCATCTAAGGAATTACCATACACTGGAACTTACTGAGGTATAGTGTCACAGTTTAACTTTAACAATGACAGAAAGCACACTGACCAGCAAAAAGTCTCGTTTTTGAAACCAACACTTTCAAGTATGACGGAAATTGGCAGGTG